>NC_137151.1:39881700-41081700 GCF_951394435.1 Stenella coeruleoalba
TACTGAGAAACAAATACTAAGGAGGTAAGGCAATGCACCACGTATTATTAAGGAAGAAGCATTCCAGATAAAGAGAACAGCAAGGCCCTTAGGTAAATATATCCAGTTAATATCCAAGAGCAGCAGCATGGCAGTGTGAGCTGCGGAGTGGAGGGAGGAGGAGGAAAGCTGTGAGTCATGAAGTTAAAGAGGTAAAGAAATAAGAACTTTAACTATTGAGAAGATTTTGGCTTTTATTTTGAGGGATATGTAAAGCCACTGGCAAATTCAAAGCAGAGGAGGGCTATGATCTAACATACATTTTAATAGGATGTTGGGTTAGAAACAGAAGAAGAAAAACCAAGAAGCAAGAGAAGATACTCAAAAGAGGTGGCATGTGTCACAAGCTGTATCCTAAGGTACATGGGAAAGATTTGTGAAATTTACAAGGGATGAATCTACATTTTTCACCCCTATCATCCTCTAGTGATAGATGCAACAGACGAATGGTGAGTGGTGAGATCGATATATTGGGAGTATTATACTAACCTTTCTACCCTCAAAATGTTTGGTGTCTGAGATGAAAAAAATATAAATACGACTATGAAATGAAAGTATAATGAAGCAAAAGAGGGGAAAGGTAGGGCTAAGGAATGAGGTGACCTTTAAGGATAACCACAAACATAGATAGCAATCCCCAATTATTTAGCATCTCTTGACTATGGTTTCAAGGTATTACTACACAGATATACTTAGCTGTTAGAAGAGTTTTAATAGAGACATATCCTACTCCAAGTATATGAAGAAGTTATTGTTATTGCAGTTTGGGCTGCGATAACAAAGGTACTATAGACTAAATGGCTTAAACAACAAACATGTATTTCTCACAGTTCTGGAGGCTGGGAAGTTCGAGATCAAGGCATCAGCAGATTCAATGTCTGATGCATAGATGACTGTCTTCTCACTGTGTCCTCATATAGTGGGGAGAGGGAGAGAGGGAGAGAGGGAGAGAGAGAGAGAGAGAGAGAGAGAGAGAGAGAGCGAGTTCTGGGCTCTTCATCCCTTTATAAGAGCACCAATATCATCATGGGGGCTCCACCTCCACGACCTCATCTAAATCTAATTACCGCCTAAAAGCACCACCTCCAAATATCATCACATTGGGGATTAAACCTAACACAAGTTCTGAGAGGACACAAACAGTCCATAGCATCCAGGTTGGATGCAGCCTGTGAAAAGCTGAAAATAATCTTATTAGTCATTGTACTCAATCTAAGCAATGACATGCCAACTGAAGATGTCAGTAACGAGAATCACATGGTTGGAAAGGTTCTAGGACGACTTCTCGAAGAAGTATAGAGGACGGATTGCAGATGAGTTCAAGAAGAAGGAAACTAGAGGCCTAGAGGCCATTTGCTAGGATATTACCTTAGTTCAGGTCTTTGGGAGTCAGAAAAAAATAAAGAATATTTATGGGGTTTTAATAAAATCTAATTAAATGGGTTAACTGACAAGTCTCCTACATTCTGAAATAACATAAAGACATTACGAAAGGGAATGATTAAGTAGACTATATATGTATTCTCCATGTTTTGTCTATATTAGGGTACTAATATTAACGATTCTGATCATGAAACTAAAATGCAATTTTATTCTAAATAAAAATAATGAAGAGTTCTCTTTTTTTGCTTTGAAACTGTGTTTAAGGACTAGTTCTGTAAATAGCAATGTGTTTATCTTGACAATATGATGTTAAATGTAATGATCATTTTTGATTCCTAAGCAAAAGGACTATGTATTGCACACATATACTTCTGTCCTATTACTGTGATTTGTCATTAGTGTATTTAAAACTGGTATAGTTGTAAGAGGAAACTTCGTCATTTTGATTTTGAAATATGAATATTATAGAAATATATGTATTCATTATAGAATATAATATGAATTTATCACATTAAAATATGGAAATTGAATTAAAATGAGTTCTTTATATTTACAAATATTTGAAACAAATATTCAGTGGTTATTTTTGTCTTTTTTAAAAATTGTTTTTGCTAACATTCCTAGGCAATTTATGTAAATATGATGTGTAAGTTACCTACGTAATCGCTTTTATGTTTCTTCTAATTGCAATATAATCCACACCTTTCACTAAATCTTTAAAGTGTTTTCAGTTATGTGTTACACACTTAGGCCCCTCAATTTTAATCAGTAATTCAGTAGGCCCACCATCTCCCTGACAGCTCCTAAAGAACTTCTACCAAATCCCAGGGACTTCTTGGAAAGTAACAGGTAAACCAGTATAATCTTCATTTTTACTGTAAAGTAAATTGCAGCCTGAAAAGTTTATGTGATTTCCTCAGTGTAACAGAGGAGGAACAGACCTGGGACCATGACAATGATTTTTTTTCACAAATTTAGTACCTTTTTTAATATTCCACCTTGACAAAAAATCACTTTGTTCAACAAACAATGGCAATTTTGTATTATGTATGCACTGTTATTTCCGCAAGATGACACTTCCATCTTCTTACCACACACTGATCACACATTCTGATTTTCCTTTGATTGCATATTTTATGAGGTTCTGTTCTTAGTCTTGCAGCTCATTTTGCTATTCCCTGACCACTTACATAACCTTGTTAGCTAGTATATAACATTAAGCTGTCTGATCATGTTTATATCTTTCAGTTTCATACTTCCAACAGATTTTATTAAAATTTTACTTAATCCTTTTTTGTGATTATTAATAAAGATTACAAGCAAACCTAGGAATGACTTAAGTACCTTTTCATTTATCATTGACCTTATCCTGCTGTCATTTTTTCCTTCTCCAAATCAATACAACGAAAGTAATTTCATCTATTTTATGAACAGGAAGATAATGTGGTCTCTGTAGGATAAGAATTATATGTTTGTTTATTTCACTTCTTTTTGGTAATTCAAAAGTAACATTTTAGATGTGGTCGAACTTAAATATTGAATACTACTGCTCCTAGAGTTCATTCTTGGTGCTTTGTGCTACTTTTAGTGGAGTTTGTTTTAAAATACTTGTACTGTGGTCTTTTTAAAATGTTTCAGAATCAAGTTGCACCAGATACTAAGAGACAGATGGTAAGTAGTTTTAACTCCAAGCCATTGAATAGGAAGTGGAGAAAGAAAAAGAAAATAAGAAAAAAAAACACAAAAATTGGAAGGCTTAGAAATACCTTAGATTGATCTTACCATGAGAGACTAACATATTAGACTACACTGCTTTCTTTTCTGAATTATATAGTGATTCCTAACTTTAAAGAAGTATTGACATGGGATTGGGGCAAATAATATAAATTTAAAACTTCTGACTATTAGCAGAAAAGTTATTTCAAAAATATAAAACTGAAGAACAGTTCTATAGTATGGTCCCAAATAAGTATGCAACACGTTTATTCCAAAGAATAGGAAGTGATGAATTTCTGTAAATGTCAGTCTCAGAAATTCAATTTGTTGACTTCAAGATGAATTAAACTGACTTAATTAAGTTACAATGTAACTCAATCAAATAAACAGACAAAAACATAAATAGCTAAACAAATCACTAATCTCTGAAATATACCAGTGTTTCTCAAATTTACTAATTTAAAAAGAAGTGCTGGGTTCTTGTTCAACATACGGATTCCTAGGCCATCTCTGGAGATAGTAAGCCAACAGGTTTGAATAGTACTAAGGTATAAACATTTTTAATCAAGTCCCCAAATCAGGCAAGTATGAGAAACACTGAGACAAAGGGTCAGTTGCTGGCATGGGTCATGGTCTTGAGGTACATTATTTGTTTGTAATTCTGAATCTGACAGTCAATATATTTTAAAGTAAAAATAAGGATTTGGTTTGAATTTAAAATTAAGGTCAGACTTTTCTTGAATGTATCATTTGTAAAATCCATCCTTTTGTATGTCCTCCTGTCGGCATTAAGTTACTTGAGCACAGGAACTAGATTGTCTTTATTTAGAGCTTAACTCCCAATACCAAAGTCCAGAAACTTTTGCATCATCTTTGATCAAACTTTTTGCTAAATGAGTGAATGTATTAATTACTATGTACAGAAGTTGCCTGTATGAGGGAATATTTTAGTTTATTCAGAGATTAAAAAATTTAAGAATTTGAAGTTTGAAATATCCTAAATGCACAGTTTGTATTAAATATTTTTGTCCCCTGGAAATGGCTACCAACTATTCCATAGGTAAAGGGGAAAAAAGCCTCCTGATTTTCAATTTCAGGTACTTCCAATGATCATATCCCACTACCAAATAACTATTATGTCTTCTAGATGCACCCCCAAAATCAGTTGACTTTCAACCAGGTATACTATTTGTTCCCTTTCCATGATCGATTGCCTTTTCGAACTCTTTTTAACAGAACACATCATTTTCTTTCAAATAGCTGGTCAAAAAGTTGACTTTTTTTACAGCAGTTCACATGTTTATAAAGCTCTCTTTAGGACTATATGGAACATAACAGATAGAAATTTCCTAAATATTTCCTTTTCTGAGAGTAAAGAGAGAGAAATATTATATATATATATATATATATATATATATATATATATATATATATATAAAACATATATTTCACTGACTCCAATTCTAAGTACTTAACAAGATAATTTAAAAACACATATTTTGCACAGTCTGGATCAAACTCTGTTATAATGTTTTTAATAAACGTTATTGAATTTTTAGCTCTCACAACAATCCAATGAGATACTTTATTATCTCCATGTAAGAGAGGAGGTACCTAAGTACCTAATTTCCTTTTTTGGGAATTCTTGTATAGGAACTTATAAAAATTACAACTCTATTAATATTAAGGTTAGAAATTCTCAAAGCTCAAGACAAACATACAAACTTGTCTTTAAAATTCAAAGCAATATTAGTAACTACAGTAAAGCAATGTCTATAGAGAATTCTGAAATACTACATGGACGCACAAAAGAAAAAGCCTGCCTTCTCAGCGGGTATCAGAGATTTCTGTATTGCATACTAACTGTTCAGGCAGTTAATTTGCACTAATCAGCTGGAGACAAAGGGAGAGAAATTTACAGTAACTTGATGAGTTAATTTTGTGTTTTATAGTTATTGCCTTCCTGGGTTGCTAAATGCTCCATCTTTAACATAGTTTTGAGATATTACAGACGCCTTCCTCAAAACCAGGCAACACACTTGTGAACACTTAAAGTCATCTGAATGTTCTTGCACTCATTTGTTCTGAAAGGAAACCTAGGTCTTCTACACTGAAAAAGAATAAGAAAAGGATAGACTGAGGGCCTTTCCAAATACTCCCAATAGATTCTCCCCCGATACAGTCTCTTTCCCTACATTTTATTTAAAGGTCTCTACGCATAATCTTTCAAAACATTTGTTAAATATTCTAGGAGTTTTCAAATTAAAAATAAGGTGGCAGACATATTCTCTTTAAAGAGTGAGAGAGGAGAGTGCAGCTTCACACTGACACTTGGGAGATGATTACATCCTCTTCCCAAAGGACTGAATAAAGTATGCCATTTTCATGAATATACTCTATTACGGTCTCAAGATTACTGCGTCAAAGTACTTTAATTGCAAAGAGAAAGTACACTGTCCTGGAGAAAACTAAAGCAATAAATCAAAAAGTAATTTATGCATGTCCTGTTAAGATTCTAAAGACCAAAAACAACGCTCAATGTTAAACCCAAGAGACCTTTCACTTTTTTTTTTCAATTCAATTCAGGAAAGCCATTAAGTGTCATGTATAAAGAACTGTGCTCACAGAGTAGGGGATACTAAGATGAATATGGTCTCCAATCCTGGCCTAAGGAGGGTCTTCCACATTGCTTTCAACAAGCAAATGAATATCTATCATACTGAAGGTCTATAATAATCATAACTTTGTATTCTAGAAAAAGATCACCAAAAACATTTCTCATGATTTTGAGGGGGAAAAATGTCACTTAATAAAAAAACAAAATAAAAATAAAAAGACAGAGGGAGAGAAGGCAGAAAATACTCAATTATTTAGAAACATACTGCAGTTCTGGCACCTTTCACTTATTACAGCTCTCCATAAGTAACAGAAGTTCTGGAAGAAGAATAAGGATTTAAATCTCTGATGATGAATAAATTCCACAATTGAAATTTTCCATTTCTTTTTAAAGAAAATGATTGCATGGATTAAAACAGTTTACTTTACACCAGTCAAAATACTGGTTTCTTGTAATGTAACCAAACCCTCAAGGAAAGCAGGGTTTTTTTTGTTTTTTTTGGTTTTTCTGTTAAGAATCTTATAGAAAAGGCTTTGGGATGGGACTTTTAGTCCATTCCTTTTAAAAGTGAATTTGATGACCATATACTATCCACAATTTTTTTTTTAATGCCTAGGTTTGATCATCTCTAAAATGGGTATTATATTTAGGTTGAAGAATATGAAATTAACAATGTTTGATCATTTTTAACCTATACAAAGGGCAATATATCAATCAGTTTTCCTCTCTCAGATACCATATAGTATGATTATATCAAATGGAAACTTTTGTGAAAATATTTTGTAAATTATAAACGGCTATCGGATATAAAGTAAAATAAGATAAAACTTTCACGTAAATAGTCATAATCTCTGGAAAGTTTCTGGTATTTCTACTTTTAAATCTAAAGTTTTGTGATTTTGTGTTCTAAAGTGGGCTCATCATTTTGCTCTTGGGTCTAGAAATGAAGAAAGTTAAAACCAAGGCAATTCCTTAAGACAGGGAATGATTGCTTTATTTTATTTTACTTATTCTACTTCATTAGTCTAGACTCAGTCATGAGAATCCTGACAGGACTTCATAACAATAAGTTATAGTCAGAAAACATCAGGTATTAATTAAGATACCCCTCAATTCAACTTCACCTTATAGAGTCCACCATGAATTGGACACTGGAATTCTGCTCTAATAGCTTTTAACAATAATGAAAACATAATATTAATGGCTTTATTGGTATTTTTTCAGAGTTAACTTCTGGGTTAAGCAATTTATGTATTTTAGAGAGCACAGGTCCTTGGAAAAGACAGAGTTGCTTGGAATCCAATCCTAATAGTGCCGTTTAGCAGCTATGAGGTATTGGCAAGGTATTAAATCTCTGTAAACCTCAGTTTCCTCATCTGTGTGATGGAAACATGAACAATAAAACTTCAGAGAGCTTTTGTCAAATTTAAATGCAATAATCCATGTGAATGTTAAACTATATCTTGTTTAGAAGTATCTATAAATCCTATTTTAAATCCGATAATTCAGAGATATCACAGTAAACCACATCTGAGGGATTTATAACATCACCCCATCCAAACCTCAGCCTTGGGAAAGATTATATCACTTGACAACTTATGATGAGAGTACAGTCAGAGAAAGTAGGTACCTTAACATAATAGTTGCTTTGCCTTGTCACCAGATGGTGAATGTGTTTTCTTTAGTAACTTTTAAAGTACTAGCTTTGGCCTTTTAAGAAGTGAACTGTTAAATACACATATATAATTGAGAGCTTCCTAAACTATTTCAAATGCTTTATCATCTCTGTATCTGGTTTCAAGTTACAGTATTAACACATTATTGACCAGGGGATTTTTGCAGAAACTAACGCCTGTGGCCATAATATGTCTCCAGTCAAAAATGTGTTAATAGGGGCTTCCTTGGTGGTGCAGTGGTTTAGAGTCCGCCTGCTGATGCAGGGGACATGGGTTCGTGCCCCGGTCTGGGAAGATCCCACATGCCGCAGAGCGGCTGGGCCCGTGAGCCATGGCCGCTGAGCCTGCGCATCCAGAGCCTGTGCTCCGCAACGGGAGAGGCCACAAGAGTGAGAGGCCCGCATACCACACACACACACACAAAAATGTATTAATAAATACTCTGAATATCTCTCTTTAATGTATATACTTTAACAAACTTACGTTCTGTAAGAGTATTTAACTATTACTCTAAGCAAGCTCTCTGATATACAGAATTACAACACGAAATGATCAAATTTTGAGTCACGTTTTGTTTGTGAGGTATCAAATTTGTTACTTCTGTCTAAATGCTAAATTGACCCTTAAAACTACCTTTTTCATGAAAAGTTATAGCTCTATTAGTCAATAAAAACATATTCCAAACCAACAGTTCACTTTTATACAATTCTCACATATTTTGGAGAAAGGCAACTAACTACATCTTCCTCACAATTTTCTAGCTTCAATTTAGTTAAACTGCTTTTTGCTCTCCTCTGGTATCTTCGTGAATGGGAAATAGATACATTTCCTATAAATTTAGCAAACTTGATGTGGCACATCTCAGTTGGGATTAGTTCTAAAGTGATACATAAGTTCTTAGCTCCTTTCAGAATGAAAATATTGTTTTAGAACAGAAAGTAAGTGGAGGAGAGGAAATGAGAGAAGGAGATAGGGGTAGAGAGGGAGGTCGGAAATTAACACATTTCTGTATTTGTTAAATTATTTTTCCATTTAAAGTCTGATAACAAATGAAATGTTCATAAAATATGAAATGAAAGCATAAATAAAAGTGGTAGCACAGAAAAGACCAAAATTGGTAGTAAAAGGAAATAGAGCTTGGGGATCTCACCAAATTTAGAAACTTGTATACATTATTCATGTGTTTGATTTCCCAAGGCTATTGATATTTTATAAATTTTCTCTTTTATTTTTTCTCTTCTCCTTTCCTTTCCCTCATTTTCCCTCTTTACCAGAAAAAAAAAAAATTATAATAGCTGGAAACTTTGCTTTCTCTATTTTTTTCAGGTATTTAAATCTGAGGACAATTTTACAAAGTCTAACAGTTTACTGGGAAGCACCATATTGTTATTCTCTCACTCAGCTTCTTTGTGTGTCTTCTCTTTTTATTTGTCGAAAGCAAAATGATGTACTGCACACAAAAACTGTAATAGAATTCTTTTAAGAAACTCAAACAAATATAAGATAGTGTATATTCTTTCTCTATCATTTTAGGTATATAGCCATGTTAATTCATCTTCGTGGAGCTGTTCTGTGATATTACACTTTCCTTTCATTTTTATACCTAGTTTTATAGTTCCAAGGTCCTTCTTTTCATTGAATTAAGCCTTACTTTATGACCTTATTCACCCATTTCTGCCCCTTTTTAGCTTATCTAACTATCCCAGCTCACCTAACCTTTACACTGTTTAGAGTAGGATGAAGAAATCCTTTGTATTTTTTTTTAGTTTCTTAAAGAACCTCCATACTGTTCTCCATAGTGGCTGTATCAATTTGCATTCCCACCAACAGTGTATGAGGGTTCCCTTTTCTCCACAACCTCTCCAGCATTTATTGTTTCTAGATTTTTTGATGATGGCCATTCTGACCGGTGAGAGATGATATCTCATTGTAGTTTTGATTTGCATTTCTCTAATGATTAATGATGTTGAGCATCCTTTCATGTGTTTGTTGGAAATCTGTATATCTTCTTTGGAGAAATGTCTATTTAGGTCTTCTGCTCAGTTTTGGATTGGGTTGTTTGTTTTTTTGATATTGAGCTGCATGAGCTGCTTGTAAATTTAGGAGACTAATCCTTTGTCAGTTGTTTCATTTGCAAGTATTTTCTCCCATTCTGAGGGTTGTCTTTTGGTCTTGTTTATGGTTTCCTTTGCTGTGCCAAAGCTTTGAAGTTTCATTAGGTCCCATTTGTTTATTTTTGTTTTTATTTCTATTTCTCTAGGAGGTGGGGCAAAAAGGATCTTGCTGTGATTTATGTCATAGAATGTTCTGCCTATGTTTTCCTCTAAGAGTTTGATAGTTTCTGGCCTTACATTTAGGTCTTTAATCCATTTTGAGTTTATTTTTGGGTATGGTGTTAGGGAGTGTTCTAATTTCATACTTTTACATGTAGCTGTCCAGTTTTCCCGGCACCACTTATTGAAGAGGCTGTCTTTTCTCCACTGTATATTCTTGCCTCCTTTATCAAAGATAAGGTGCCCATATGTGTGTGGGTTTATCTCTGGGCTTTCTATCCTGTTCCATTGATCTATATTTCTGTTTTTGTGCCAGTACCATACTGTCTTGATTACTGTAGCTTTGTAGTATAGAATTACCATACCACCCAGCAATCCACTACTGGGCATATACCCTGAGAAAGCCATAATTCAAAGAGAGTCATGTACCAAAATGTTCACTGCAGCTCTATTTACAATAGCCAGGACATGGAAGCAACCTAAGTGTCCATCAACAGATGAATGGATAAAGAAGATGTGGCACATATATACAATGGAATATTACTCAGCCATAAAAAGAAACGAAATTGAGTTATTTGTAGTGAGGTGGATGGACCTAGAGTCTGTCATACAGAGTGAAGTAAGTCAGAAAGAGAAAAACAAATACCATATGCTAACACATATATATGGAATCTAAGAAAAAAAAAAAAGGTCGTGAAGAACCTAGGGGTAAGATGGGAATAAAGACACAGGCCTACTAGAGAATGGACCTGAGTATATGGGGAGGGGGAAGGGTAAGCTGTGACAAAGTGAGAGAGAGGCATGGACATATATACACTACCAAACATAAAATAGCTAGTGGGAAGCAGCCACATAGCACAGGGAGATCAGCTCGGTGCTTTGTGACCACCTAGACGGGTGGGATAGGGAGGGTGGGAGGGAGGGAGATAGATTTTTCCATATTTTGCAGGACAGTTAAAAGCAGCTTTGCTAATTTAACATATAGGAAAATGACCTAGGTTGTTTCTATTTTTCTTTCTGCATGCATCTTGATAAGGGTGGTAGAGATGGATTTTATACTTACTTATACTAAAATTACAAAATCAACAGTATCTGCTCTCTGGACTACTAACCTTTCACTTTCCCCCTTCTGGGTTGTCAGTCTAATTACCTACAGAATAAAATCATATTTGTCATAATACTACCCAGGTGCTTTAAAAAAGTAACAAAATTAAGGATACAGGAAAAAAAAGAAGAATGCTTTTTAAAGAATTAAATAGCAGTGAAAGAATAAAGTTTAAATCAAAGTATCTAGAAAGCGAGGAGCTATGCAAAACATCTGAATGCCCAGGATGACAATCTTCTTTGGAGAAAATGAAGATAATTATCTTAGTTAAAAAAGGCGATTAATAACTTCAATGACTGTGTTATAAACAAACTTGCTATGTTGATACCTTCAAACCTTCAGGATATTAGCAACACCTGTCCAGAATTTAAAAGAGCCGTGGCTCATTTCTCCTTTCTCTTCTTTGAGAATGCTGTGGGTAGAGGACAGGATGCCACAACAGTGAGAGGCCCGCGCAGGCTCAGCAGCCATGGCTCACAGGTCCAGCCGCTCTGTGGCATATGGGATCTTCCCGGACCGGGGCATGAACCCGTGTCCCCTGCATCGGCAGGCGGACTCTCAACTACTGCGCCACCAGGGAAGCCCGACCTATTAGTTTTTAATACTTATTTTAAAGCTATAGTGATTAAAGCAAATTAATACAGAATTTAATCATATAAAACAAGCCATTAAAGTATTATAAAAATTGGAATAATTTATATATATACATATACATACAGATAGATAGATAGATATGCATGAGAGAAGTTTTATTTTTATTTTGAAACAAACCAGAGTGGGCATAAAAAAATTTGATGAATTCAAGAACTTAGAAAAGAAATCTACAAGGAAAAGAAAACTCACAATTTGTATGGCCAAACGACAAACGGGGAAACATTTACAACACATTTAACAAATACCTATTTCCTTTAAGTCACTAATAGGACAAAGTAAAAGCAACAATAGAAAAATGGGCAAATGCAAGTGGCTGTTAAACTTATGAAAAGTTATTTACCTTCATTCATAATAAGAGAATGCAAATTAAAATTATGTTTAAATACTATTTTCACTTTGCAGATTAGTAAAGATTAAAAAGTTGTTAACACAGAAATCTGACATGAGTATAAAAGTAAACAAACACGAGCGCAATGTTTGTGAAGTGTTCATTGTTCCAATCTCTACAGAGGGCTATTTGGAAATATATACTAAATTGAAAACGTGTGTCAATTTCCACTTCTAAAAATTTGTCCAACAGAGTTTCACTTGTGTGAAATGATGTATATAAGAGGTATTGGAAAACAAATTACTGGACTAATAAAAAAATTGATATTCGGTGCTTAGAAATCTGTTATTTTCTTTTGATGGTGGGTAAATTATATAAAATATATAAATGTACAAAATAAATAGCTTTTATATATATTTTTAATTCTTGAAAAATAAAAGACATACCTTATAGAATTTTGAACATTTAAATGCACTATTAAAATATAAGATATTATTCTTCCTGCACAATTAAGAATTATTCCATATTGGATAACCAAAGTCACTCCACATATTCTATGAGATAAAAACTACACCCTGATATGATTTTATGTCACTAACATTTTCAACAGCATGCGTTTATGACTTAAGTTACTTGTTTTAGCTATTGTTCCTTTTCTGTAACATCAGCTTTGAACCTGACTGATAATATCTAACCAGAATGAAATGATGCTTAAAGGTCACAGGCACCACAGGAAAAATGAAAAAAGCTCTTAAGATAGATAATCTTTATTTCAAATTATTCTCTGCAGAATCTTCTGTATTTTATTTACAAATTAAATGTATATAATCACAGTATCCATTTTTATCACTACTGGTATTGTGTCTTTTCTCACAATACTGCATGCCTTTTAATATATTAGCATTATCTCTTTTAATTTTCCCTCCTATACAAAAACTCAGTTAAGGAAATATTCTAATAAGGAGATTCAAACAGAACGCAAAAGACATTACAATTTGGAGACATTATATGTGTAACATTAGATAAAATTTTCAACAACTATTTTCCTTAGTTTCTTTTTCTATAAAATGAAGATAGTACCTACTTCATAAGATTACTGTGAAGATTAAAGGATCAATAGCTGTAATACAGGTAGAAGTCTCTCTTGTTCATAATAAATGTCCCATAAATGCTCAGTTATACTTTTTCTTTCTCTGTAAATGCTCATACCAAAGTCACTAATAATTTATTATACACTGCCCTTAGCACTATGACAGTCATGTAAGATGTCCTTTTATATGTGCATTGCATTAGTGGTTAATGAATGGATAGATGAATAATTTCACCAATTTCTACAGTTTCAATTACTGATGATTCTCCTGTTTTTAAAACTGCAAGCTCAGACATCTCTCCTAAGATCAAGACACATATTCCTAATTGCCTGTTAGACAACTCCACTTAGATGTCACCAGAATCTCAAGCTCAACAATTTATAATGGTATGCATAACGTCCTTTCCAAACACAAATGAAACAAAAAGCACACACACACACACACACACACACACACACACACACACACAAATCAAAGAGCGGCATTCTTCTCTTACTCTATTTCCTATCTCAGTGACTGGCAGCATAATCCACTAAATCACCCCAACAAGAAACTAGGAAGTCACCCTTTGATCCCTTCCCCTATGCACCTAAAACATCCACTTATCTTGCCCTGATGGTTCTACTGCCTTAATTCATTTCAAACTATCCTCTCCTCATCCACATTGACCTTCTATATCTATCTCAGTTGGAATGCAGCCACAGATTGAATCCAGGTCTCTGTATTTCAGGCTTTTACTATTATGGATCATTCTCTACATCCCATCAAAATCATCTTTTAAAATAAAATCTTGTTTTTAAAAGATTTTTTTGACAGACTAAACCAATTTTGTATTATAAGCTTAATTGGCACAAAGTTCACCGAAGATGCACTTCATTTTTACACAAGCTTGTAAATAGAATACATTGACATACAAAAAGGTAGTACTTCAATATAAATTTAAACACATGATTTCCAAAGAGAACAGAAGAAAACACTAATTGAAAAAGATACGTGCATCCCAAAGTTCATAGCAGCATTATTGACAACTGCCAAGATATGGAAGCAACCTAAGTGCCCATCAACAGATGAATGGATAAAAAAGGTGTTTTATACACATCACACACACACACACACACACACACACACACACACACACACAGTGGGATACTACTCCATCATAAAAGAGAAGGAAATTTTGCCATCTGCGAAAACATGGATGGACTTGGAGGGTATTAAGCTACGTGAAATAAGTCAGACAGAGAAAGACAAATACTGTATTATATCACTTACGTGTGGAATCTAAAATATAAAACAAACTAGTGAATATAACAAAAAAGCAGACTCACAGTTACAGAAAACAAACTTCTGGTTACCAGTGGGGAGAGGGAAGAGGGGAGAAACAAGGTAGGGGTAAGGAATTAAGAAGTACAAACTACTATATAAAAAATAGATAAGCCACAAGGATATATTGCACAGCACAGGGATTATGACCAGTATTTTATAATAACTATAAATGGAGTATAAACTTTAAAAATTATAAATCACTATGTTATAGACCTGTAACTTATATAACATCGTTATCAACTATATTTCAATTAGAAAAAAAATAATGAGGGACACATGGCATTATGCATTTATCAAAATCCATAGAACGTACAATATGAAAAGCAAACCCTAATGTAAACCATGGACTTTAATTAAATAACAAAGTTTTAAAAAAGATTTTAAAATAATAATAAATAAAAATAAAATCTCATTATGTAACTTTGCACCTAAAAGTCTTAGATGGCACCTCTCACAAAATAAAATCCCATCTCCTTACCTGGCATAGAAGACCCGCCACCAGCTGGCCCCTGGTTTCCTGTCTAGTATGTTTTCCTAGCCAATTTCCCCCTTGAGTGCTATGCTTGGGCCATATTAAACTACTCAGAGTTCTTTCAAATGGCTTCTTCCCTTTCTCTTTCTTTTTCTCTGTATCTCCTTCCTTCCTTCCCTCCTCCCCCACCCCATTATGTATCTCTGCTACCCTATCTCTCTGGCCTTTCTGTGTATTTGCATTTAACATTCTTTACCAGGAAATCCTTCATTCAAATGCCCGATACCTGATTAATTTATAATAGCTCTTCAGAGCTCAGATTAAATACAGCTTTCTCTTTGGAGCCTACTCTGTCTCTTAGGGGGTTTACTAGGCCTGGCTTGAATTCACTACACTGAAGAGAAAAAAGAAAGAAAAAAAGGTTCCTAAATAAAGTTTATTGCAAACAGGAAGAAGTGAAGTACATATCATTATTTACCTTTAGGAAAATAGGAGTTATCATACTGAAAATAACTAATAAAAAACAAGCAACCGTGAGAGAAACATTTTTATAAATCTATCACAGGCAAGATCTGTGGTACATTCTGTACTATTCATATTCTACATTATCATAGTTAATTTACTATCATGTCTTGGCTATATGGGATATTAACATTCATGCAAACTATAGCTAAAGAAACCACACTTCATAAATCCAAGGTATATATGTTTGCCCCTGCAGTGTCTTCAAGGGTAAGATTAGGAATTTTAACATTAAAACACAAATGCTGTCACTAACTACAATCAATATGTATTTTGATACTCCAAAATAAAGAAACTAAAGATTGTATTTCAAATACTCCCCTAATGCCTAAAGGTGTGTGTGTGTGTGTGTGTGTGTGTGTGTGTGTGTGTGTGTGTGTGTGTGTGTGTGTGTGTGTGTGGCAGAGAGGGGGATGGAGTGAGGGAGATTTCTCTCTGAGGAGATAGATTAATAGTGAAAGAAAAATATAAAAAGAATTGCACATTTTTAGTGGAAACCTCTTATTCATTAATATGATCCAAACCAAATCTTTAAAAAATTTAATAGAAATATGTACTTGTTAGCGCACATCATGGAAACATTTGCCGTAGAACACAGTTGCATTTTATCTATATAGTGCAAATGTCCTTAGGATTTATTTCCTTGAACACTGAGCACCAAGAATGTTCCAGGTATCATTTTCAATTATATTTCAATTATATATAATGCTTGTGAAAGGGTGCGTTTTCAGCCAAAAAAATAATAAACAAAGAAGACTGTTGTGGGGAGAAATACATTAAAATAACTTTAAAATACTATCTACACACACACAGACACAGACTTGACAGAACAAGCAATAACTGGAACCTCCACTTGCTCTTAAGTTTCCTTCATTAAGCTATCTAGTTTAATGAATCTCCTTTATAAAACTGGTATGATGAGAACAGATTAACCGAGTTAAATTAGAAACATATGCCGTTATTTTTGAGGGACAAGATTTGATCACCGAGACTGAATAATACTCCAGACAGTACCAGATTCCTTGGCATTTTCCCAGGTCATACACAAGAGTTGAGTACCTGCATGCAGTTTAGCTGCAGAATTTTAAAACATTTTCCCAGAATACTTCAGGGCTTTTTCCCCCACTGTCAGTTGATGTGTGCTCAGGGAATGCGAAGTAATTACCCAAAGCAAAACATTATTAAGGAGGGAAATTTACTCCAAAAACATCACATAATACTTCCCACATACAAATAGAAATGATTTCTGAATTATGTTTGGCACAATTCATTACTACAGTGTACAACTTGTGCAGATAATGGAGAGTGGACCCTATTCATTATTACTGATAAATAAAGTTAAGATCAAATGGAACCATGGGGCCACCCAATAAACTCATTTAGAATCCATCAAGGTACCATTTTAAAATATAAAAGAATATGTGCTATATATTTAAGTTTGTACAAAGCTCTAGGCATATGGTTAGATATTCTTTCAACTTATGGTATGTGTCTGTGTGTAGGGCATACTGATAAGAGCTTAAGAGAGGATTAACTGGAAGGTAGAATAAAATAGGCCACAGATTATCGATTCAGGTCCTTAATGAACTAGACAAATGTTGATTGTACTCATTTTGAATCTTCAATGTTCACTTTCATTAACACAACTGTTTCAAAGTTTGCATATAAACATCTGAGATTCCTAAATTACATAGTGGTAATGAATTTTAGTAAAGAAGAAATTAATCTGTAGAAAAGAAACTATTTTCTGTCCTCAATTTCCTCATCTTTAAAAGAAAGCTTTGTTTACTTAAAGGCAAGGGACTTTAAATTTCATTTCCTTCCCATTTTAATATCTTCTAATATCATTCAAACAATTTAATAAGTTTCTACTATGTGCCAGGCAACACATATACTGAGATACTGGATATAAAATGATGAGCAGAAACACACCTAATTTTACAGTTAAATTAATTAGGAAAAATGCACCTCTGCAGGAATCTACCAAATAATCAACTATATAATTTAAATTGTTAACGCCCTGAAACTGCCAATTAGGGAAGGGAAAGATATATGGGTTGAATTTGATTTAGAATTTCAGTGTAGCAGGACTTCTATCAAAGGTAAATTAAAGGAGAGGTATGTGATATGATGATGGAAAAGTTCATATAAATTTATGAATTAAAATAAAGTGCAAAGTGCATTTTTACCTGCTATTTGATTCTATGGATACTTTTTTTCCCTCCAGCTGAAAGCAGAGATTATTAAATTATGAAATGCTACAAACTGCTACATCTAAATAATGATGCTAACTGAATTGGCACTTTTTCATTATTTGAAAAAAATAATCTACTATGAATATTAAATTAGGCCAGCTTTGAAACCATATGAAATGAAAGGCAAAAAAGATTTATTGTATAAGCTTGTCAATTTCTCTGTCATGGAATATTTTCCCCATTGTTTTAATTTTAAATGCTTAGCCAAATTCAGTTTTAAAGAATCAAGCAGAAGATCTAAGGCACGTCAGCCTAATAGACTTAGCATTAGGAAATTAGGTTATATGTTAGTTGTAGAAGGGAGAAAAGTGCCCACATCTCTGTAGGTTCTCAGAACTGCTGCATATATGTCATCATTCCTGGAATACTGGTCAGAACTGTGCCACTTCCTGGACTTAAAAGAACCAACCAGCTTACCAGAATTTCTGATCCCTTGATAAGATTCGAAGCTGTGCTTCTTGTAGGCAAGATGTAAAGACTTCCAGGAACTGCCTGCCTTAATACTGAAACATTCATTGAAGGTTAAAAAAAAAAAAGGCTAAATGTCTTGCTCCTCCAATATTTTAAAATATATTGTTCACAAAATAATATTTTATACAACAACAACTAATAAGGATCAATGTTGGGATTGGAACCCAAGTTTCAAGTTCCAAACCTAGGCTTTTAACCACTATACGTGGAAAACACCCAAAGGGATATTTTATTAGGTGGATATTGTTATAACAGTTTCATATCTAACAGCTCTTTTGCATTAAACTGAGTTTTTACAAATTTATAAGATGTAGTAACTAGGAATAATTCTCAAAAGGAGATATATATATATATATATACACACACACAAACATACATACACACAAATATTATTTGCATATTAACCTACACAAAGAACAGAGCTTTTGTGGGCCTGATGAGTCTGCCTGACAAGTCATGGCTCAACCTAAATGTCATTAAAAATTTTGAATATCACACTGGATCTGATTGCTGATAGCAAATGCCCAGTTGATTGAAACTAATTCTATATTTGGGATATGTGGTTTTAATTGTGTTCTCGAAGTTTACTCTGTGGTTTTCAATCCTCCAATTAAAAAAATAAAGACTGTTCTATTCATACATTCACTTATTAAGATTGCCTTCATTTTCTTTACTGAGTATAGTTTAAGTAGAGAAAATGAAGCTCTCTCATGCCTCATGAAATGTTTAGGCCTACAGCTGGTCTGGAGGGCAGAAGATAAAAAGCTCACTGTTAATAAAACTATGCAGAATGCTTACTTCCCAAATATTAAGAAAAATGAGTTCAGTTCTGTGCCACAGAGTTGAAAAGAGAGCTTTACTATTTACAGGGGCATATTTGTTGGTGGTGTGAAAACCGTAAGAGTAAGAAGATATAGTATAAATCCAAGAATATGGGAGAAATTTTGACTTCACTATTACGCGAAAGAGTGGCTCACCAGAGATAATCCAATACTGAAACAAGGGCTTTCTAGAATTGACGAAAGTTGTTATTGGGTGTATTAGTCAAAATTCTGGTTTCAAGTAGAGAATCCCCATTTAAACTGGCAAAATGAAATGATATGAAATGAAATGAAGAGAGAAAATTCAGTGTCTCACTAACTGAAATTCCAAAGTGAGAGCTGGCTTCTTGCATAATTGCATACAAAGCTCATGTTATTGATGTATCACTGGAAGGAATCTGGGATCCGCTCTCTTTTTCTCTTCATTACTCTCCTGATTTCCTCCGTATTGTCCCGTCTCAGACTCTACATGGTGGCTCCTGACAGCTCCACGCTTTTATCCTAATTCCCACATCCACAGAGAACCGTCTTCCAACTGGTCCAGCAGTACTTGGCTTTTAAGATATTATCATTCTGGTGAGTCAGACTTGCTTAGTTTCAGATCTCAATTCTGACCCTGGGCATGAGGTGAGCTTCACAATCTCTAAAGTGTCTTAATTCCTTCATCTGTAAAAAGGATAGTACTGATCCCTATCACCTAGGATTTTTGAAGGATTAGTTCATCTCTCTAAACCTCTTAAAAGAATGCTTAGTACATATACGTAAAAGCATTAGTTAATAATATTTTCCAAATGAGTGTTTATAATCACTGACCTACATTGAGTCATACAATTTCCTAAACCATTATGCCTAGTGTGATGGAATATTCTGATTAGATTAGGTTAGAATTACCCAAGTAAATCCTGGATAAAATGGGATTAAGGTCATTCCCATCCAAATTTATATTGTATATAAGTGCGTTTTCCCCCCACAAAAATATTCGGTGGCCATTATTGGAAGAAAAGGTAATGGACACCGGGTGAACAAAACATTTGTTTATGTGAAATCATAAGGTGAGAAAGCATATGTAAGATTTCATAAATGCCACTAAAAATTTATTTAACCTTTAACTACTAGGCTGCATTTATTCTTAAAGATATAAAGTTGTGTTTTCATTTTGAGTTAGAAAAATATATTCCTTTTTCTTTTCAATGGCTGTAGATTTTTCAAATTTTCCTATACACTTTTTATATATTAACTAGAAGTAACTAGTAATATAATTCATTTGTTCAGTTAACATTAAATATTTAAGGATTAAATCCCTTGAATTTTGAATTCTCTTCTACTGCTAAAATCTTGTATTTCATAATTGTACCTTTGAATATTTAATGGTAGTTACAATCAGTGTGCTTTATCTTAATATACACATGCTCGTATCTTTCTTTATATTTGTTTTCTTAAAATTTATGAACACTGGAGGCATTTACCCATTCCCTGATAGGCACAATAATAAAACACATCCAGTTTTGAGGTCAAAGTATATTGAAAATCTTACCAGACATTTCTAATGTCATGTTTTGACTAAATAATTACAATGCTTGACTATATGATATTACAGAGATTTCAGTGGAAAAGGGAAAAAAATAGAGAAAATAGAAAAGTATATTTAAGGTAGGTCTTTTTAGAGAGCATTATCAAATAATATATGAATGTACTTCTCAACTGACAGCTACTTAGCTGATGTAATGGTACAATATAGAATTTAAATCAGTATAAAAAAGGTCTCCATTTTTGTTTGTTTTGTTTTGTTTCACTGATATAAAATCTACACTCCTGGACTTCTTAAATTTTGAGAAAGTGTTATAGGTAGATGACGGCTACACAAATTTGATTAAGCCCATAAAGTACATTTTAAAAATAAATTTATTTATTCATTTATTTATTTTTGGTTGTGTTGGGCCTTTGTTGCTGCCTGCGGGTTTTTCTCTAGTTGTGGTGAGAGGGGGCTACTCTTCGTTGCAGTGCGCAGGCTTCTCGTTGCGGTGGCTTCTCTTGTTGCAGAGCACGGGCTCTAGGCACATAGGCTTCAGTAGCTGTGGCACATGGGCTCAGTAGTTGTGGCTCGCAGGCTCTAGAGCCCAGCTCAGTATTAGTGGCGCACGGGCTTAGTTGCTCCACAGCATGTGGGATCCTCGTGGGCCAGGGCTCGAACCCATGTCTCCTTCACGGGCAGGCGTATTCTTAACCACTGCGCCACCAGGGAAGTCTCATAAAGTACATTTGAATCTCTCCATATAGCATCTACTCTGTCATTAAAACCTTGCTCTTTTTTCCACTTTCCAAGTATGAATATTTCCAAAAGATTTACATTTCAAAAATCCTAGCACTTCAAGAAATACTACTCTTTCATTGTTCTTTTTAACATCTTTATTGGAGTATAATTGCTTTACAACGGTGTGTTAGTTTCTGCTTTATAACAAAGTGAATCAGTTATACATATACATATGTTCCCATATCTCTTCCCTCTTGCGTCTCCCTCCCTCCCACCCTCCCTATCCCACCCCTCTAGGTGGTCACAAAGCACCGAGCTGATCTCCCTATGCTATGCGGCTGCTTCCCACTAGCTATCTATTTTACATTTGATAGTGTATATATGTCCATGCCACTCTCTCACTTTTTCCCAGCTTACCCTTCCCCCTCCCCGTATCCTCAAGTCCATTCTCTAGTAGGCCTGTGTCTTTATTCCCGTCTTACCCCTAGGTTCTTCATGGCCTTTTTTTTTTCCTTAGATTCCATATATATGTGTTAGCATACGGTATTTGTCTCTCTCTTTCTGACTTACTTCACTCTGTATGACAGACTCTAGGTCCATCCACCTCACTACAAATAACTCAATTTCATTTCTTTTTATGGCTGAGTAATATTCCATTGTATATATGTGCCACTTCTTTAGCCATTCATCTGTTGGACACTTAGGTTGCTTCCATGTCCTGGCTATTGTAAATTTACAAGCAGCTCTTTCATTGTGTTTTTAAATGAGGGAATAAAAACTTAATCCACTAATAAAAAGTTTTTTTTTTTAATTAGTTATGTGAGGTCAAGCTTAGAAGCCCTTAAGAATTTATCAACTGACTTCTGTTGTCAATGTTCATTTCATACAACCTTTTTGCAGAGCCCTGGTTTCTGGCTGAGTCTCAAAGTTTGGTAGTAGATCTCTTGCTTTCTCTTGATCAATTTTTAAAAAATTTTTTCCAGTTCACTGTCTTTTTGATTATTTTAGTGGCCATATTGTCTTTTCCACTAGTGTGTCTAGCTTTACTCTGTGTTATATCCCTTTAGAATTCCAAGAAATCACCAGTGAGGGAGATACCCACATCTTCAGCACCGAGATATAAGGTCTAGAGCATCATGGATAATGTAGGCCAGTCTTTACCACATGTTTGAGAAATTTGCCCAAGTCATACCCTAAACAACTGATATTAATTTTGTTTGGTTATAAGTTTATTTTGTAGTTGTTTTATCTTTGTTTTCACTGTAGGAGTTTTCCTACTTTTGACCCTTGGGTAAGTTGTCTGAGACTACTAATTTTTCTGTGTGTAGGTAAGTTAGAAATGACCCTAGCCCATTTTACTTTTTCCAGTTTTATGGAGATATAAATGATATAAAACTTTGTATAAGGTGCACAGCACAATGATTTGATATATGTGTATATTGCAAATTAGTTTAGTTAATATCCATCACCACACAGTTACAATTATTTCCCTTATGATGAGAACTTTTAAGAACAGTTCACTTAGAAACTTTAAAATATATAATACAGTATTGTTAACTACAGTCACCATGCTGTACAGTACATTCCCAGAAATTATTTATCTTGTACCTGGGAGTTTGTACCTTTTGACCACCTTCAATCATTCCCTCAACTCCAAACCCCTCATCTCTGGTAACCACCAATCTGTTCTCTATCTTTATGAATTCAGGTTTTTTTAGACTCCACGTATGAGATCATACTCTCCACATGAGAGTATTTGTTTTTCTCCGACTTATTTCACTTAGAATGATGCCCTAAAGTTTCATCCACGTTGTTGCAAATGGCGGGATTTTCTTTTTTATGGCTAAATAATATCCCATTGTGGGGTGTGTGTGTGTGTGTGTATGTGTCACATTTTCTTTGGCCAATCATTTGTTCCAACTAATGCACACTTAGGATGTTTCCATGTCTTGGCTATTGTCAATAATTCTGCAATTGAATATTAGATTACAAATATCACTTTGAGATAATTAATTTAATTTCGTTTGGATATATACCCAGAAGTGGAATAGCTAGATCATATGGTAGTTCTATTTTTAATTTTTAAAGGAACTTCCATACTTTTTAAAGTGCTGCACCAATTGACATTCTTGCCAATAGTGCACAAGGGTCCCATTTTTCCCACATCCTTGTCAATACTTATCACTTATCTTTTTGATTACAGCCATTCTAACAAGTGTGAGGCACTATCTCATTGTGGTTTTGATTTGTATTTCCCTGATGATTAGTGATGTTGGGCACCTTTTCATGTATCTGTTGGCCACTTGTAAATCTTCTTTGGAACAATCTCTATTCAGGTCCTCTTCCCTTTTTTAAATTGGATTTTTTTTTCTTTTTTGGCTGAGTTGTATGACTTCTTTATGTATTTAAAATACTAACCTTTTTAACATAAACAATTTGCACATATCTTCTCCCATATTGTAGGCTGCCTTTTCATTCTGTTGATGGTTTCCTTGGTAGTACAGAAGCTTTTTAGTTTGATGTGCTCCCACTTGTTTACTTTTTCTTTTGTTGCTTTTGCTTTTGGTGTCACATCCAAAAAAATCATTGTCAAGACTGATGTCTAAGCGTTTAATCCCCTAAGTTTTCTTCTAGGATTTTTTTGGTTTCAGATCTCATTTCAAATCTTCAATTCATTTGAGTTTTGTGTATGGTATAAGATAGTGATCTGCAAAGAGAGACAGTTTTACTTTTTCCTTTCTGATCTGGATGCCTTTATTTCTTTTCTCACTTAATTGTTCTGGATAGGACTTCCACTACCACGTTGAATAAAAGTGGCAAGGATGGGCATCCTTGTCTTGTTCCTATCTTATAGGAAATCATCACTATTTTTCACCAGAGTATGGTGTTAACTGTAGGCTTTTCATATATGGCCTTTATTATGTTAAGATATGTTCCCTCTATACCCAGTTTCCTGAGAGTTTTTATCAAGAATGGTTGCTGAATTTTGTCAAATATATTTTCTGCATCTATTGAAATGATCATATGATTTTTATCCTTCATTTTGGGTTAACGTGGCACATTACAGTGATTGATTTGCAGACGTTGAACCATCCTTTCATTCTTGAAATAAATTCTGCTTGGTCGTGGTGTATAATCCTTTTACGTACTGTTGAATTTAGTTTGCTAAACTTTTTTGAGAATTTTTTGCATCTAGCTTCAACAAGGCGTGTAATTTTCTTCTTTTGTAGTATCCTTGGCTGGTTGTGGTATCAGGGTAATACTGGCTTCATAAAATGACTTTGCCAAGTGTTCCCTCCTCTTCTAATTTTTGGAAGAGTTTGAGAAGAATTGGTAAGAATTCTCTGAATGTTTGGCAGAATTCACCAGTGAAGCCATCTGTTTCAAGACTTTATTTTGGGGAAGATTTTTTATTACTGATTCAATCTCCTTACTAGTAATTAGTCTGTTCATATTATCTATTTCTTCATGATTCAGTCTTGATAGATGGTATGTTTCTAAGAATATACCCATTTTTCTACATTACCCAATTTGTTTACATATAATTGTTCATAGTAGCCTCATGATCCCTTGTATTTCTGTGATATCAGGTGGAATGTCTCCTCTTTCATACTTAATTTTACTTATTTCAGTCTTCTAGTTTTTTCTTGGTAATTCTAGCTAAAGATTTGTCTATTTTGTTTATCTTTTAAAAAAAGCTCTTAGTGTCATTGATCTTTTCTATTGTCTTTTTGGCCTCTACTTCATTTATTTCCACTCTGATCTTTGTTATTTCCTTCCTTCTGCTAAGTTTAGGCTTAATTTATTCTTCTTCTAGTTCCTTGAGGTATAAAATTTGGTCATTTATTTGAGATCTTTATTTTTTTTAATGTAGTCATTTATCTCTATGAAATTCCTTTTTAGAACTGCTTTTGCTAAATACCAGAATCTTTAGTGTATTATACTTTCATTTTACTAGCCCTCTTTATGATAATAAAGTAACTAGCCTTTTATAATTAATGGACTATTTGTAATAGTAGCCCCTTCATACCTATGGCTACCTTTTAAGAAATAGTTTGGAAATTACTGATGACTGGAATGTCTTAGGTGTGTTGAACTATAGCAATGGTTCCCAAACAGAGGAAATTTTGGGGCCCCCTCCCACCCTCAGGCACATTTGGCAATATATAGAACATGATTTGTTGTCACAACTTAAGGGAGGAGGAGATGCTACAGGAACCTAGGATGTAGAGCCTAGGGATGCTGTCAAACATCATTTGATCCACAGGATCCCACAAAACAAAGAATTACTTGGCTCAAAATGGCAACAATGCCAAGGCTGAGAAACCGTACATTATCGTGGTATCTAATTCCTATAGACAAATTCATTATCTAACATGAAGAATTATATGCAAAATTTAAATAATTAACACCATTTTTTTATGGTTTAAAATACCAAGAGTTCTAGTTTCTAAAAGGGATTTCTTGCTTTGTAAAACAGAGTAAATTAGCCTGACTGTGTGTTGGAGTGGGCAACTCTGCTTTTTGCAATTTCTTTGACAAGTTCCTTTTAATTACTATCTGTAAAATCTGGAGGGTTTGAGTGCATGTTTCTTCTCTATACCTACTGAAGAAATACAAAAGTGCTAGGGAAAATGTGAGAAATTTTGAGACCAGTGTTAAAGGTTGGTGTCAAGCTCCTAGGTTTACTCACAACAAACTGACTAGTCAATGCTATAGAAACAGAAAACACAATATATGAAACTGAACTCTACTTATCGATTCCTCAACCTGGAGATCCCTAAATTAAAAATTCTTTATTTGGACTCAGATTTCACTCTGGGGCCCAGATTGAAAGGATATGGTTTCTATCCTGCAAGGGAATGCCACCTCACCTGAAAGTTTCTTAGCTTGTTAAAGAGTTTGATTAAATCCTTCCAATGTCTAAGTGTGAAACATTTTCTGAGAAAACAGGTTGGATACTTTTGTCTACAGCTGGAGGTTAGGTTTATAAATTAAAATATCTTTTACAATTTGAAGACTATTTTCACTTCTAGACAAATTGAAGTAAAATAAATAAAAAAAAATAACCAACGTTATTTACCCATCTGCTTGAAACAAAGAAATACAAATAGACAAAATAGGCAAATGGTTGTTTTTAAAGCAATAAATATTAGGTGATAAAGGACAATAATTGCCGAGAGATGAAAAGCAAATGACATGAGCACTATTTTTGCCCCCAGCTACTGCCTTTAAAGAATTTCCAGGCCATAGTTCAGGGAAGGAGAACTGAGGTGGAGGCCAGCTGACTCCTTGAATAGACAGACTGATAATCCAGGAAGAAAAAGGTAGCTAGATTTCATACCTGAGAAGACAGAGATGCACAGAGAACCCCACAGATCTTCAGGGAGTTTTCTTTAAGTCCTCAGCAGAGGACACATACATGTGAGGAAACTAACCAAGGCTTGAGAAAGAATCATCCAAAAGGACTAGAGGGAACATTGTATGGTGCTCATATGGGGCCAGATATACCCGTTCCCACCAGCCAGACTGGAAAACTCATAATTCACAGCATTGGGTTGAGTACTTCAGGTATTATCTCAGTAGTGGGGAATAATTAGTCCTAAAAGGAACCTTGCTCCAGACTCAATGAACAATCACAAATGTAAGAAACAAATGGATCAAACTGCTTTCCAGTTATAAACTGCATCCCAGAATAAAGCTTAAAGAGACTTAAGGAAATACAAAAATAGTCAGCACTTAACAAAGTAAAATTCACAATGCCTGGCATCCAATCAAAATTATCAGGCAGGAAAACCCTGACTCATAGTGAGAAAAAGAATCAAAAGTGACCCAGAACTGACAGAGATGTTAGAATTAGCAAGGAGGTAAGTAGACACAGGAAAAACATTTTTAAGACCCAAATCAAACTTTTAGAGATTAAAAACTACAATATGTCAGATGGAAAATACACCAGTTGGTATTAACAGGAGTTTAGACATGGCAGAAAAAAAAAAGATTAATGAATTTAAAGGCATAAGAATAGAAACTATTCAAAAAGGAAACACAGGGGAAAAAAAAGAGCATTAGTGAGCAATCAGATAACTTCAGATGGCTCAATATATGGGTAATTGGTATTCCCCCAGGGTGGAGGGATAGAAAAATACATTCTTTAATGGCCTAAAATTTTACCAATTTGAAGGAAATTAAAAACCATTCAAAAAGTGTAACAACCTTAACTATAAGTAACATGAAAGAAAGAACAAAAGGCATATCATAATCAAATTTCTCAAAGCCAGTGATTAGAGAAAATTGTAAAGGCAGCCAGAGATGAATATTGTCTCAAAAAAAGAAAGGAAAAAAAGGAAGAAGAAAGAAAGCAACCAGAGAAAAAAAGGCATATTGCAAACAGAGGAGAAAATATAATAACATCAGATTTCCCATTGGAATTAATGCAAGCAATGAGACAGTGGAAGAATATTGGAAAAGTACTAAAAGGAGGGAAGAAAAACCTGTCAACTTAGAAATCTATATTCACAAAAATACCTTTCTAAAACAATCAGGAAAAAGAGATGTTTTCAGACATATGGAGGCTAAAATAATTCATCACCAGCATTAACAAAAACATGTTAAAGAATGTCCTTCAGGCAGAAGGAAGATGATAGGAGTTAGAAGTCTGAATCTACCCAAAGGAAAGAAAAGCACAAGAAATTATAACTACAAGAGAAATATATGTTTTTATCATTATTTAAAACTCTTTAAAAGACAACTGACAATTTTAACAGAAATAGTAACAACATATTAGGGGTACATAATATATATAAAAGTAAAATGCATGAAAATATGATAAATCTGAGAGAGAAGTTCACTATTGTGTACTTAAACTACACATGAAGTGGTATAATATAATTTGAAGGTACATCTGCAATGAGTTAAATAGGTATAATATGAATATTAAATTAAGCACTAAAATAACCAAAGAATTATTGCTTATAAGCCAATAAATGATATAAAAATCAACTCCTCAAGGAAATTTAATAATACCAAATATTTATGCACCTAATAGCAGAGATTTAAATTACATGAAGCAAAAACTGATAAAACTGCAAGGAGAAACAGATAAATCTATAATTTTAGTCAGGGATTTTAATACCCCTCTCTCAATAATTGATAGACCACGTAGACAGAAAATCAGTAAGGATGTTGTAAACTTCAACAACACAATCAACAAATTTGACCTTACTGATGTTTATGGAACATCAAACCAACAACACTGTTCTTCTCAAATCTAAAACAGACACTTAGCATATGGATATTTACTAAGATAGGCCATATACTGGGTTATAAAAGAACATAAAACATACATTTAAAAGGAATCAAGCAATATAAGAATCTTCTCTGACCACAATGGAATTAATTTAGAAATCAATAACAAAAATAAAATCTCTAGGAAAATCCCCTAATATTAGAAAATTAAATACATTTTAAATCACCCATGGATCAAAGAAGAAGTTAAAAGGGAGTATAAAAAGTATTTGAACATAATAAAAAAAAAGTTAAAAAAAAATAGAATGGAATCCCACTAATTTTAGGGAAAAACTTTGGCACTAAATACCTATAATAGGAAGGAAAGTCTGAAACCAACATCTCAGCTTCCACCTTAAAACTTACAAAAAGAAAACTAAACATAAAATGAGCATAAAAAAGAAAATTATAAAGGTAGAAGTAAAAATCAATGAAATAGAACACAGAAATAGAGAAAAATCAATAAAACAAAAAGCTGATTATTTGAAAAAACAAATAAAATGGATTAAACCCTACCCTGACTGAACAAAAAGAGAGATGACACAAATACCCAATATTAGGAATGGGAAAAATGACATGACTATACATTCTATAGACAGTAAAAGGATAAGGGATAATTATGAACAGCTTTATGTCAATAAATTTGACAACTTAGATGAAAAATGACAAATTCCTCGAAAAACACAAATTACCAAAGCAACTCAAAAAAACATAGGTAATTGAATAGCTCTAAATGTATAAAAATTATAACTGTAAATAAAACATTCTCATAAAGAAAGTTCCAGGATGCAGGCTACATTGGTAAATTCTACCAAGTAATTAATGAAGCAAATATACCAATTAAAACAAAATAAAGAGGAGGAAGTACTTTCAACTCATTCTATGAGGTCAGGGATACCCTGATGAGAAACCAGTTAAAGATGTTGCAATAAAGGGACACTACAAATCCCTCACAAACACAGATGCACAAACTGTAACCAAAATTTAACAAATCAAATACAACAATATATTAAAAGATAAGTATGTCATAACCAAATGGGGGTGCTTATTCCAATAATGCAGAGTTAGTTTAACATTTGAGTATAAATCAGTATAATTATCCATATTAGCAAAGTAAATCATCTCAATAGGGAAAAAGTCATTTGACAAAATCTTACATCCACTACTAATAAAAACTCTCAGCAAACTAGGAATGGAAGGAAGACACTTCAGCCTGAATGGGTATCTATAAAAAACCCTACAGGTAATGTATCAATACTTACTGGTGAAAGACTGAATGCTTTCCTAGTAAGAGCAAGAACAAGACAAGACAGTAATCTGCACTCATTACTTCTATTCAACATAAGACTTGAAACTCTAGTCAGTGGCTTTAGACAAGAAAAGAATTAAAAGATCCAGATTAAAAAGGAATAATGATTTGGAGATGACAGGGTTGCCTACATAGAAAATCCAATGGAATCTACCAAAAATATACTAGAAGTAATGAGTTTAGCAAGGTTGAAGGACACATATCAATATGCAAATTACATTTCTACAATATGTCTATATACTAGCAACTAACAATTAGAAATTATAATTTAAAAACAGCACCATTGAAAAGTGTAGAAAAATATGAATTGACTGTGTGAAATATGTCAAAGACCTGTACATGATAACAATAAATACTGTGAAGAGACATTAAAGAATAAATAGAATAAATGGTACATCCACTTTGGAAAACAGTTGTGCAGTTTTTTAGAAAGGTAAATATCCAGCCCTTCCACTTAAAGGTATTTACCCAAGAGAAAAGAAAATGTACGTCTGAAGATTTTAATGCAAATACTTATAGCATCTTTATCTACAGTAGCTAAAACTCTTACCCAAATGTTCATCAACAGTGCAAGAATGAACAAATTATGGTATATCTGAACTATGATGTACTACTCAGTGATAAAAAGGTATTGACTTTTGATAAATGCAACATCATAAATGAATCTCAAAATCATTATGCTGAGTGAAAAAAGCTTTACTTTTATGAAGCATTTATTATTTTGATTTTCCTAATTTGGTTTTATGTGTCAAATGAATTAACATTGTTTCCATAAAATATTAAAATGCCAAGAGTACAAACACAGGTTCAACCAAATGGAATTGTAATAACTTAGGTCTTTTGAAAAGATTTATTCATTTGAACTTTAGTTAATGTTACACTCTTGGACTCAATCCACTACACTAGATGGGTAAATTTTTAAACCTCACCTCTCTTCAACCCTTTATTATCAAGAGTGATTGTGTTACTCTGTAATGTCAACTTAAAGTTCCACACCCTCACTTAAGTTAAAGACCTTGTATGAATATTAAATTGAGTTAATTAGGAAGTAATATTTGATTGCATAACAACTTCTAAGGACATTAACATTCATAAAAAGAGAAAATTAAATGAACTGAATGACCAAAAAAGTTGTTACTTATACACCCCTGTCAATGAAAAACATATCTGCTTCTTTTGTAAACTCCAATTAGGATGGTAACAAACACTTTCCTGGATGGGCTGGTAGGTGCTAGAGATGTGTTAATTGCCCTTATACCACATAATATGTTCTTACCATTGGTATAATTATTGACCAAATCTTTATAAAATAGTTACATATTATATTCCAATAGGGGATTCACTGTGCCCAATTCTATTTTTTTTACTATAATAATTTAAGCAGAGCCATGTAATTTTATCACCAAGTGGTCCCCCTTTCCCCTCATACTTGCCTAAAGGCTCCTACTATAAGTCTTAGATCAGAAATAGAGACCTCTGGAGAAACATCAAAAGAATAACAGCCTTAGTACAGGACTGTGTAAGGTGCTCTTGAATACTGATACTGGAGAGAACACACACTGATGGATATAGGATTTTTAGTTTAAGTTGATTTTGCCACCATGAGTATATACCTGTTACACTGTAATAGGAGAACAGATCAGGACTCCTTTTGTCCAGAAGAAGATGACTTTGAGAAAGGCGACTACTGATATAAAACCTAGCAGAACAGGAACATTTCTTTGAGATTGAATTGCATTGATAAGGGAAATCTGATTGTGGATAAGATTATATTTTTTGAAGAGCATGTTAGGAAATCTTTAATTGCTTTCTTCATAGTCAATCGCTATCTCTCAATGCGGCAGGCTATACCTATGTAATCTGGAATGAAAAACTCTTATTTTCCTAATTCGTTCCCTATAACTGAGGGGAAATAATCTCATGGGAAACATTAAGGTAAATTATAAGAGAGTGATTCATCAAAAGAATTGAGGATATTGATTCTGTTGGAAAGATAACATATTGATATTAGCTTTGTCTGTTAAATTACACAGAAAAATGATCAAATGTCGTGAAATGCCTTTACTGAATCAATGTACTTTTTATGGCAATGTACATTTGTGGGGTGTTTTGCTTTTTTTTTTTTCATAATGTTAGTAACCATGACCTGACCTGAAATATCATTTGTCAAGGCAATATTTAATTATATATGACAGGCCAACTATTAAGGAACAAGGACTTCCTTTCTTATGTGGAAACAATAGGGCAACTTCCTACTAGGAATTGATCTGGTACCTACTCTCTGGCTTAAGAAGTCCTGGTCCATCAGGTGATAAAGAATATCACTTCTTGGCTGGCTGGAAATATTGGAACATTTGGGGACTTCAAAAAAACAGAATATACACAGAGTTTTAGGAACAGTGGCAAAATCTATAGAGTAAAATTGGGTTGCTGTTGTTGATCTCTAGCTTTGGAATTTAGGAAACAATAAAGGCAACAGAAATATTTCTTATCATATAAAGATGATAACATAATACCAGCGACTTCACAAAGCTTCCAGAGAGAAGTTAACTCTGCCTGTGTCTCTACCTTTATTAAACCTAAAACAAGTTCTCTATGTACTAATAGTCATCACCTCTTGTTGCAGTACTGTAAGTAATAAAGGATAAATGGGATAAAACATCAAGTTAATGACGCTGAGTCAAATATCTCAAAGCAAATTTATCTGGACTAATCTATGCCACAGGAAAAAAAGCTAAGCCCAAAGAGGAACTAAAAAGTGAAACGTATTTTCTTTCTGACATGGAAGTATCATGGATCAAAAAGGATTTTTATTTATAAATGCTTTGCATTCCAAGAGCTAAGCAATGAACTACTTGGCCATCTTAAAAATTTTATATCTTGAGGAAAAACTGTGATGCTTGTTGTTTTCACTATCAAACACAAGAACTTATAACTTCTTAAAACCAACCGAGAGTTACCCAATCAGAACTGTCAAAAGTTATATGACAAGCTCTTTTCATTCTGGGATCCTATAATTCTAAAAGAAGGGCCCTTTAAAAAAAAAGTAGGCTTTCACCCAGGGATCATAAATTATCTATGAATTTTGTCCTTGACAAATCCAAGTAAATCTCTTGTGCTTGTGTATTCAAGGCAGCTTTCACAAGGTGAGCATTTCCAAAAGAACAAGGTATTGGATGGGGAACCTAATTCCTGTATCAAGTGAAAGACTATAGGGTGTATAGCCTTCCTGACCTATAGATAGCACAGGGTTTAGAATTAGAAAAAGACAGAAGAATAATGACATTTACCTCGTCGTAGTAGTTCTGAAAGCTAAACTTTAGTTAGCAACTTTTCTAAGCTTCTATTTCCTTAATGGTAAAATGAAGAAAATCCTACCTATCTCATAACTTTATGATGAGGATTAAATAAAATATTTAAAGGCCTTATACAAAAGTTGTTTTAAAAATAACAATAACATGAGAATGATATTAACTGACCTCATTCTATTACCTCTTTGATTAATGTTTGTCCAGGAATTTTCAAGTATTCCTAGTCATCAGATGATATTTAATGCATATATAACATCCAAAAACCTTTTGATCCACCTTGAATACATTTCTGGGATTAGGCGGCAGGTTTTGCAAATTTAAACTTCAAATCAGAGTACCAAGGTATGAATCAGTTGTACCCCACAGACTGTTAAATGAGGGACAAAATGTATCACTTCATCACACTGCTCTTGTATCCCTTATTTTACTCCAAATTCACATTTTTTTGTAAGTTGTGTCTTATACTTTCTGTAATGCTTCTTGGCGTGAATATAATAAAGCAGCGATTCCTTATGTAGTTTAAGATAGTATCCTCTCCCCTGGGAGGGGGAAAAATGGCCTCATAGTAATTACTTCTCTACTATCATACATAGTATATACGGATTAATTGTGTTGAAATAACATTAGCATGCCAAATGAAACTAATCGATTTTTATTATGAAGTTGAAATTGATGACGTGGGCGCTGTCAATGCCAGTTCCCAAGGACAAAGAAGGTTTAGCTATAAAGTTTTGGAGAGCTTATGAGTTACTGCAACTGAATTTTATATATATAAACATACAATTTTTTGTATGTTTCATTTTGCTTATTCACTGGAATAGAACACTGAACTTTGAGAATGTTTCTCTTGAGATGTACAGAAGGAAAAATTATTTTTCACTCACTAGAAAAGAAAGCCATGGCCAGTGGAAATAAATTTTGATAAATACAAGTTGTCAATCTTCTCTATAAGAGGTACTGCTTTCTGATTTTTGAACATGTCTACTAATGAAATTATCTCAAAGAATCTTTCTTTGATTCTTTCCAGAACAATGATCACACATTTGTTACATGAAGAGAAAAATGCTTTAAGAAACATAAAAACATTCCAGTAACTTTTTGCAAGTTAGAAATGCTGCAAAACAATTGTGTAGGGATTTTTTATTTAAACAATTAACGACATTTGGATTCTTTTTACAGAAAAGTATTTATAAAAATTAAAGTATGCAAAAAGTTTTCAAATAAATGTGTTTTCTCAGCCTGTCTCAAAAGAACTTGGCCCCTTATGATATCTAATTTTAGACAGAAATTTAGAAAATTAATTTAGTCTTTTTCTAACGAGCTGAAGAAATTGGCAATCTGCATGTAGAAAATGGTTAGAGTGATTTAAATCACTTTTTCTTTCAGTAAGGAAATAATTTACTATTCAAGGTACTGGTTAGATGCTGGTTTCAGTGTTTATAGGAATACACCAACAAATAGGCTGATAAATGTTATAGTGTGTAATACAGTACAAAATGATAGTGTTTTTTTTTAAATGCAGTAGAAACAACTATTATTGATTATCCTAAGGCATTGGTTACAAAGCATTAACAATCTGGCATATTATAACAGAAATCTATTTTTTATAAATATCCTAATTATCTTCCAAACTCCTTTAACTGCCAAGTCCTGATTTCTACTTTTGAGATGTGAAAGAATCTCAAAATTCTTTCACATCTCAAAAGTAGAAATCAGGACTTGGCAGTTAAATCTTCTGACTAGATGCCATCTCATTACAGGCCTCTGAATGTTGAGAAGAAGTTGCCATGTTGACAGCTGTTCTAGACTTTTAGGGAAAATAATAATGATTAGACTGACATTAGCAGTTCTCCTACCTTGTTTGCAAACACTAACTTCAGTTTTAGTCCTTTAGCTCCCAAAGTCATTTGCAGAGAGTTAACTTTCCTTGTTGGCTACAAATATAAAAAGTTCTTTCTTCTCTCAGCTTCAGCATAAAATAACCCATGAATTGGAAATACAACCTTTAATAATGACTACTCTTCAAGTTTCACAGTGTTAATAGTCTAAAACATTGCTTTTACAATGACTAGGAATTTTCCTGTTGTACTAGAACTGCCTCTAAGGCCCAAAACAGAAAACAGTGAAGCTTTAAATACGTTGTGTGATTTGAATATTTAACCAGATTGGATTAATAACACAGAGACCAGAGAAAGTATGGTAGCCGTCATTAAGAGACAGGGAAAGGAGACATCAAAACAGAGCATGATTGAAAGCAGTGATTAGAAAAAAAATGAAATTGTTTTCTATTAATATCCCACTGAGTTGCCTTCCTTTAACTCTTTGCTCATCCATTATCTCATCTGATCTTCAAATCTACCCCATTAAATAGGCAAGACAGGGATGAATCATAGTTTGGTAGAGGTGAAAAGTGAAAATAATCAATTTCTTATAACATTCCTGCTTCCTCGCCTACATTTTACATATAAAGAAACTGAGGAGCAGAGATCAGTTAGTAACTGACAAAGCCAAAAACAGAAACTAACCAAAACTTTGTCAGTGTTACACCTTAAGGTTTCACAAATTTGACTGAGAGAAGTGGTTGTAGATTGTCTGATTCTTTACTTCTAGCCCTTGATTGGGCCTCTCTTCTATCTTTGCATAGCTGAATCCTTCTTATTATATAGAGATAACAGTAAGTGTCATGTGTGACCTTGGAGAAGCCTTCCTGGACCATGGAGTCACCTCTTCCCCATGATCATGATCTTATCCCCTCACTCTGTTTGATATTCTTCCTAGCACATCACCCTCTGAAATTATTTTGTTTACTTATATGATTATTGGTTGATTTTTTTTCTTAATACTCCATGAAGACAGGGAACCTAATTGGACTTGTAGAATGATAAATTCTTATTATTTTATTTGTCATACTATTTGATATATTGTTTGTCAAACAAATAATTTCTAAGCAAGTGCCCTGAGGTCTGGTGCCATCTCATTCTCTAGTCATTGATCAGAACTGCATTTTCCCACTTGATACACAGAGTCAAATAAACCACCACAGCAGAAAATTCTACTCTCAACCTTTTGAGCTATATCTCTTCCAGTCTTCCATCATTGTCTCCTGTTTCCCCTCAACAAAGGTGATATCAAAATGTATCTATCAATGCCAGGTTCCCTCATATAATTTTTGAAGGGGGCAATGCAAAACTCAGAGAAGTTAAATGACTTGGTTTGGGGTTATATATTTAGGAATTACAGGAACCTAAACTAAAACAAGGTCTTTTGCCCTCTCTTTCTAATACAGAACACTTGCTATGAAAGATAAACATTCCCAGTCAGTGTCTGGGTAGGAAATAAACCTCTAGAGAAGAGACTGAGGGTTTATATTACTCTCTACTGTTGCACAGATCTCTACTATTCTGGGACTCCAAAGTTAAAAAAAAAAAAAAAATTGGATCCTCCTAAAAGGACATCACTGATCTGTCCGGTCTTATCTTCAAGGAGGAGAAATTTAAAAAGCAAATTCAACCCTACCTTAGAGGTAATAATGTTTTAGACTTGTCCCTAGATATTTAGATGACAGATTTTAACTCCATTTTGTAGATAAGTAAATCGAGACTCAAAGTATTTAGGTAACTAATTTACCTGAATTCACAGGTATAATAAGTCAAAACCAGGATTCCAACCCAGTTAGTGCTGGAGTATGAAAAATACACATTCATAGATGTGAAAGGAAACTGAAATATCATCCACACAATAAGAGCAAACTTAGATTTCATATAAATCAGCATATTCTATCCTCAAGAAAAAAGAATATATTCTATAGCATCTCTCACCATTACTCTCCAAAATATCTTTAAGTGTCAGGAGGTTCTACTTCACATCTCAGTTAAATCTCTCTGTCTACATTTAAAATCTACTAATTCTTGTTTGAATGAGTAACAGCTGGTCACTGCATAACCATAAACTTCAAAGACCCTTCATATGCTTGAAGATCATTATTAAGTCACCCTTCAGCCTTCTATGATACGACAGGCCCTATAAAATTACCATCAGGCACAAAAATCATTAGAAGCACCACAAGGCACCATCATTAAATTCACCATCTGGCATAACTGGAAATGTCAGCAAATAGAGAATGCATAATGATGGGCATACTACTGTTTATGCGTTTTAACTGGTCAGCAATGTTAATTATAATTACATCGTCATTGTAGGATTTTATAGCTTGTATGGACAAATGAACATACACTCGATTAACTAACTACAGACTAAATGGAAAATGGTTCTCAGGCTAATGTTTCCAAAAACCATTAGTACTTCTTTTTTTGTTGACTAACATCTCCACAATCATTGAGTGCTGAGCAAACAGACGAATTGGCTCTGCCTTCAAAGAGAACCCAAGCTCTTTTCTAACTTACACTACAGAAGTAATTTCTTAATTTAACCGTTTAAAAGTTAAGGAAGTAACTTTTCCTTTTGCTTTTGTAGTTTCACTGTGGATATTATTTTAAAGTAGGCAATGTTAGATTTACATAAACTAATGATATGTTAATAATGCCCTTCAAACACTGTTAGTTTATTATGAAAAGTTTTTGCTCTTAAAATTATAAGCAAGGGCTTCCCTGGTGGCGCAGTGGTTGAGATTCCGCCTGCCGATGCAGGGGACACGGGTTCGTGCTCCAGTCCAGGAAGATCCCACATGCCGCGGAGCAGCTGGGCCCGTGAGCCATGGCCGCTGAGCCTGCGCGTCCGGAGCCTGTGCTCCGCAAAGGGAGAGGCCGCAGCAGTGAGAGGCCCGAGTACCGCAAAATAAAGAAATAAAGAAATAAAGAATCTAGACTGCATAACATTGGCTTAATGGTAAGGCAGCAACAGCAGGGTAATTGTTCAGGACTGAAAATACTCAAGGTTAAAATACTTGACTAAAAATGTCCTTTGTAAAATCTTGGAGAATATCTTGGAAGGAAAAACGAGTGCTTATTGAGCATTGTGGGTTTAAAGGAAGAAGTTTAAAAGTATAATAGTAGTTGTATTAGTCACTGCATGCTTTTTTTGGTAAGATAGTACCAAAAAAAAAAAAAAAAAAGAGTCTAAGTTAGAATTGCCTGTCTGATAGCAAAAAATGAAAGGGAAGCCAAAACTGGGGTCTCCCAGGTCTCAAAAAGCCAACTGCTTCTAGAACCTGAATAGTAAGAAAAAATATTGCAAATGGCTTTGAGCAACAAAAGCCAATTAAGACTTCTCAAATTCCTTCTGAAGGAATTCATCCTTCAGACAAAAAGTATTTGTTTCCCACCGAATCATTGTTTTCAGGCCTCAAAGTGACCACCAATATGCTGAAAGAGAAAACCAAGAAAGTGAGGTGGAAAGAAATAATCTGATAATTATTTCTAAACTATAATCAAGTGTGGTTATTGGTATATAGAAGTAATGGGAAGCAAAGAAATAAAAAAATCTACTAATTTTCAAGGGAATTTGTAACTTCAAAAGCCAAGAGCCTGGTTTACAAAATCCTTTGTCTCTTCAAACCTTAAAGCAACTTGAAAGGAACAAAAAACAATCTGTGAAATACCCCCAAGGGAGAGGATATTCCCCTATGCCAACTTTAGATGTAGTATTCAGCACAGATGACTAGAAAGAACCTCCCAGTGGAAGCATAGATAAAGAACAATGGACAAGGGGAAGTGTTTCTGGGAAAAGAAGTTTTCCCTGAAACATTCCCTGAAACAGAAGGTCTTCGCTTTCCTTGCCTGGCAGACTCCATTACTGCTCTGTCCCAATGACTACTGTCTGCTTCCTTCTAAATGGACTTTTTTTGCTATTTTATCACTGGTCCATCAATTTATATAACTTGTCTTTTGGTTCATACTTTGCTGTACAACAAGGAGCAACAAAAGGACTCGATAGAGAGGACTGCACATCACCTACAGATCCTCTACTTTGACTTAATTGTAGTGGATTCTATGTATGGGAAGAAGAATGCATATGGTTATTTGGTAACAGATGGGAAGACTTTGGCTGAGATGGCAAAGTATTCATTGGAAGTGTATGCTCCCACTTTCATCCTATGGTGTTGTCATGGGCAAGCAACTGCATGTCCTTTGCCCATTTTTGAATTGGGTTGGTTTTTCTGTTATTGAGTTGTATGAGTTATTTATATATTTTTGGATATTAACCACATATATATTGTTTGCAAATATTTTTTCTCATTCTGTAGGTTGTCTTTTCACTTTGTTGATTGTTTCTTTTACTATTTAGAAACTTTTAAGTTTGATGTACTTCCACTTGTTTAGTTTTTATTTTGCTGCTTGTGCTTTAGGTGTCATATTAAAAAACTGATTGCCAAGACCCCTGTCAAGAAGTTTTATTCCTATGTTTTCTTTTAGGAATTTCAGGGTTTCAGGTCTTACATTTACGTCTTTAATGCATTTTGAGTTAATTTTTGTGAGTTATATAAGATATGGGTCCAGCCTCATTAGTTTACATATGAATATCCAATTATCCTAGCACTATTTATCAAAGAGATTATCTCTTCTCCATTAAGTACTCTTGGCTCCCTTGTCAAAAATATCAGTTGACCGTATATGCTTGGGTTTATTTCTGGGCTCTCAATTCTGTTCCATTGGTCTATGTGTCTATTTTTATTCCATTACCATGATCTTTTGATGACTGTAGCTTGTAATCAGGAAGTGTGATGTCCCCTGCCTAAGCACAATTTTTACAAGTGCTAACAAAGACAATTATCTAACTAAAACCGAAAGAATACCAGACTATCAAGATTTGCCTTTTCCCTTTGCATGATTAAAAAAAAAAAAATGTTGAGTAAAAATCACTTGACATTGGGAAGCATTCACTTTGACCCTAAAAGCCAGGTTAATTTCTCCCAAATCAAACCACTGACAGTCTGGCTCAAGGGAAAATATCAAATTTGGTTCAATATCGTGCAAGGCTCAGCAATTAAGCAGAACAAAATTTAACTCAGCATAAAAGCTGAATGTTGTTTTTACTTTTTGTTCCTGTTTTTTTTTTTAATGTGATTATAATGTATATGGTAAAATCCTGAATTTATGTTATGTGTTCAAGTACTTATTCTATTGTTTTTAAATTTTGTCCTTTCCTTTGTGGTGTTTACAAACCAAGATTCTCTCAAAAAAATATTTTTTAGTAACATTTATGCCCGATCCATTATTTATCTCAGAAATGACAAATAAATTACTGCTTAATATTTTGTGTATTATCTGTAAGTTTGAGGGGTAAGCTATAGTAGCCGTATCTCCTGATTGTAATAGTTGATATTTGATGCATAACTCTGCTATACTCCAAGCTCCATAAGAGAATAGATTATATCATTATCTTTGATGCCCTGATCAAACCTGAGTGCTACAGGAAAGTTGTCCATTTATTTTCAAAAGCAGTAACACTGGCTTATTACTACCTCTTGTTTTCATAGAACTTTGCATGTAGCAAACAATTAGAAATAAATTTTAACTAATTGAAAATATAAAATTATTCTTTTCTAGTAACAGCACAACTTCTTCCAGTAGGTAAACTACTCTTGGGCAGAGAGTAAGAAAGCTTTCATGCCACCTTAGAATCATTTTATAAGTGAAACAATAATTTACTTAATATTACCCCAGTGGCTTAGAAATGTTCACATAGCTTGCAAAAGTGTTAGAAAATCTGATAGAATAAAAGCTCCCATCAGCTTCTTAAACTATATCTTTAAAGACATAGTGGAGTGCTATCCACAGTGTCCCCACCCTAGCCTCTTCTCAGTATTGTAGAAAAAGTTACAGAAAGCAAAGAAACAAAAATCAACTGTAACTTGCCTTGAAAAATGATAAGAAAAATATTCCTCAGAAAGAGTTTTAACAATCTGGGCTAAAAGGAAATGGAGGAACTCTCAGAGAAGGTGAAATGAAGGGTTGGAAAATAATATTTGTACATATTCCAAACAGGTTTAGCTAAGTGAAAAGAGGTCCCTCAGTGCCTGAGAAGAACAAAGACAAAGGGCTGCACATGAGAAAGGACTATCATAATACAGTGTCTGTAGAAGATGATGTTGGTTCATAATCCATTTTTCATTCTTCTACGTTATCATATATTCACTCCCATGTCGCACTTTCATGTGCAGATGGTAAAAATTGTCTATTGCTGTCTCATTTAGGTTGGCATGTACCCAGCTGTGACCAAGAAGACACGAGGGAATATCTGCTTTGGGAACTCTTCTATACCCAAGGAAGAAATAATGCTATTTTTTTAACTGAATCCATGTTTCTACATGGGATCCCTGAAACTTCAGTAGCCGTCTTATGACCATAGAGGTATTAATTTGAAAAGCACACACTAAAGATAACATCACAGAATGAAGAGGTAGGAGGAACCCAGGTGGTTAATGCTATTGTTGAGCCAATAAATTAACCAAACCAGGGACTGTCCTAAATCTAGATTTTTAGGTGAAATAATAAATTCCTTCATAATTTAGTCTGTGTACAGCTATTCTGTTACTTTATCTATTTGAGTGGTCAGCACTAATCAGTGAGAATTCAGAGAAGATATGTTTTTAATAGGGAGTGGCTAGAAGGCTGGGAAGACATTAAGTATAATTACTAGAAATAAATTCTTAAACTCAGTAATTTAGAGATAAGTTTAACAAACACTGAAAACTTATAGATTAAAAAAAAAAGAGACAGAGAGAGAACAGCGATGTAGAATGTTCTGCATTATTTTGACATTGTGAACGATATGACTCAAGAACACACAGTGGGAGTTAAATCAATGTGGGTTAAGGTTCCAGTAAAGGCTGTACTGAACATAGTAAGTCACTCCTAGCTGTTCTTCCATATTCCCAGGCTAATTATAATATAATAGAATAATCATTTGTAACTGAAGGAGACAGTAATTAAAGGCAATGCCATACATAAACCTCCACTTGAGGAAATGTCTGTGGAGGAATTTGGAAAGAGGTTGAACCTAGAGAAAATTAATTAACGAGAAGAAAAAAATTAACTCATATAAAAGACAGTTCATATGGATTTATACTTTTGGATGTGCCTCTGAACCACTAACTTTAGTCAAAATAGTGCAGACCATGAAACACATAACTGTATATTTATGTTGCCTTGCCTTTTCACATCGGTAACTTCTGAGGAACTTTGGATTGAAAAGTGGCAGGTTAACTCTCCTATGGCACTTAGTAATTTGGCCTAAAATAGGTAGATGCCAATTTCTTAGATAATTCTCTATTCTAAATCCAAGATTGTTAGAATCACACAGAGAAGGGAGTAGTAGTGTAAAATGGGAAATGCGCACATAGATATTTAGACAGCTTATAGATAAATAAAAAGATAGAAATATAGCTAGTGCTATAATGATATCCACTTGAATTTTGATACAGGTAAGAAAACACATAGGCAAAATTTTTGAAATAATTAATACAAATTTATAAGACTAAGGTTGTTTTCATTGTACTGCATTAATCACCCACTGAGTATAAGGAGAAGTGGACAAGTAACTTCCTTGGCATTCTCTTACGTATAAATGAATTTGGAGGTCTGCCCACCTCAGTACTACTACTATCTTCAGGACCAAGATGGTCTCAAAAATAAATTAACAGGCCAAAATATACTTTTAGCAGTTCATTTTGTTCCTAAATCTTTAAGAAAGAAAAAAAAAGTTTAAATTCAAGATGCACAAAAGGGAAATTATAGCAGGGCAATACAGAAATTCAGAAGAATGATTACTGGAGCTATTAAAATGTTTCCATGTTTTTCTGAGTTTTCTTCTAATGAAGAGGAATATACAAGAAGATATTGAGAGAAACTAAGTTTACATTATCTTCAAGAAACATCTCTCTCCTTGAGCAATAGGGAGTTCCGTCTGATTGTGGGAATGAGACATGGCTATATTGCAGTGGTGAAGGATACAGGAAATATCTATCTATCGAACCTATCTATCTAGACATAGATAATCTTTCTATGTGCAAGTATGCGGGTATGTGTAGAGGGTAGTTCTTCCTTAAAAAGTCAGGACCCACAATTTGCAACATATCACAATATGAATATTAATTTCAAAAGATTAGGGGCAGTCACGAATGTAGATAAGCATCCAACCCTCCAAGACTGATACTTCCAAGAGGAGAAAACAATACATAGGGGGATATCTTTAGATACTTCCTAATGTTCAAACTCATAGAAACTTCAGATTCATCTGAATCCTCATATCAGTAGATAGTGGTTAGTTGTAGGGGTGCAATCTGTAGCTTTAATCTGCCTACAGTGTACAATAGTACTGCCTTACCCATGGGGGATACATTCCAGGACCTCCAGTGAATGCCTGAAATCATGGATAGTACCAAACCATATATATATATAGCTGTCCCTCAGTATTTATGGGAGATAGGTTCCGGAAGCCCCCGTGGATACCAAAATCCACTCTCTTACATAAGATTGAGTACTACAGTAAATATAGTCAGCCCTCCATATCCATGGTTTCAACCAACCATGGGGTGAAATTTCAAGTTGAATCCATAGATGTGGGTCCATGGTTAGTTGAATCCTTGGATATAAAACCAATAGACACAAAACCTGCAGATATGGAGGGCTGACTGTATGTGTTTCCTATACATACATACATATGGTAAAGTTTAATTTATAAATTAGCCACAGTAAGAGATTAACAACAATAACAATAAAATAGAACAATTAGAACAATGTATTATATAATACTGTAATGAAAGTTTTGTGACTGTGGTCTCTCTCTCTCAAAATATCTTATTGTATAAATATAATGTCTTTTCCATCTTAACTAACTGCTTATGCACTGCAGCCATAACTTTTGCAGTTTCAGGCATAACAGCAAAACTAGCATGAATTTCTTTTTCTGTCTTCACAATTTCATGGATAGAAGATTTGTTCTTGCCATACATCTTAGCACCTTGGCATTTTTCTTTTTCTTTTCGTATTAAGTTGAGAACTTTCACCTTTTCATTTAAAGAAAGCACTTTATGGCTTCTCTTTTGCTTATCCAAATTCAGCATCACTGCTTTGGTGCTTTGGGGCCATTATTAAGTAAAATAAGGGTTACCTGAACACAAGCACTGAGATACTGTGACAGTGGATGTGATAACGTAGACTACTAAGTGACTAATGATCAGGGTACACCGGACAAAGGGATGATTACATCTCAGCAGGGACAGAGCTGGATGGCACTACACTACTCAGAACATTGAGTCATTTAACACTCACAAATTAGTTATTTATGGAATTTTTTCATAGTTCTGGACCATGGTTGACCACAAGTAACTAAAACCACAGAAAGCAAAACTGTGGATAAAGGGGAACTGCTGTAGCCTGACGGATTTAATAGCCAAAACTCTGCAACAATTCTACTGTCCTACTGCAAGTGCCTAGTGAGTGCAGGCTGTAACTTGGAAGCTGGGCTGGCTCTATGGGCCACCTCATGGATGTGAAAAATTTGGTATCTATCCCAAGGCTCCCCTTGTTACAAAACTTCTTTCATGGTCATAGGCAGACCTACTTCATTTTCTAGCTTCCAACATTCACACAGCATCTCAGATTAGAATTTCATTAATCAGTGCTACTCCCTGATAGCTGTTAACTTTGATTCTATTTTTAATTTCTCAGCCATGACTAGTTTCACCAACAGTGGGGATCCAGGTGGGTGTTAAGAAAGGGTTTATTACCTATTAAATACTGTCAATCACTCCTGTGTGAATTCAACTTCTGAGACTTAAGTTTCAGTCCTCCTCTGCCTCCTGGCAGATGGACTGCTTTTATAGAAAACAAAGACAACACATTTTTCCCCTGAATACTGACATGCGGTCATGGATTCACAAATCCTACAGATCACTCTGCCAATCATTCTCAACAAGTCAAAAGTCCATCCTACATAGAAAAAGGGTATTCATAGTACTTGGAACATAGTCAATTTCTGCTGTTTCACATGATATGGGGGATTTCCCTTCTCCCTCAATTTGGCCATCTCACATAACTTTACTGAATATGAGTTCTATACATGGTACCTCAAGTCCCCCAAAATATTTTCCTCAAATTTTCAAATCCAACTTCATCCCTAAAAATATCTCTTCAATTTTACTCTGTTTTTCTAATATTTTTCATCGTTAGGATTAACTGATCCTCTCTTTTGCAATAGTGTTGTAACGATTTGATAATTATGGTGAAATGTATTCTTGTATGAAGTTTAGTGTGATGATTTTAATTTAACAGGAAACTTAGAGCCACACCCTAGAACCAAAATTGTATACTAGTTCCACTCCTGTCCTCAGTTACAACCCTCATCAGACTCAAAGACTATATGGTTTATTACTGAAAAAATTTCGTATTTAAAACTACAGTTCAACCGACAAAGGTAACTGCGACGGGATTTTATTCTTTACCTTTATCTTTTGAAAGACCTTGAAGGTAATCCAAACATATCTTTCACAACATAAGTTATGAAAATGGTTTCCTCTGCTACTTTCTTCCCTATACCTACAGTTACTCTGTACGTTTTATCCTCCAGCATCACATATACATTTCATCTTTACTCCCAGGCCATATCACTTTATTTTCTCATTTCCCCTCCTTTTACTCAGTACTTGATTATATAATAGATTTAGTCTATATGAAGTAAGCCATTTAAGAAGCATTTGTAGTAGAAAGAGAATTGGGCTGGAAATGAAAAGATCATCTTTAATGAGGTAGAATATTGGCCTCATCACTCAATTCACAACAGTATTGTAAGTGTTGGAAAGATTAGTAGTTATTTTTGAGGCAACATGAAAAAGAGAACTTCACATATTCTACAACTCAAAAAGTATTACAGTGCTTTATATGTTTGGCATTATTTAATCCTCACAACAGCCCTTTAGTGGATTATCACTATTCATATTTTTAAGGTAAGAAAATAAAGATACAAAGAGGCATCCAACATCACACAGCTAGTAACTAGGCAGGATTTGATCCTAGGGAGAGTGACTTCAGATTAAATTCGTAATCATTAAATAAGCAGAGCTCTAATAACAACTACCAGAAAAGCTATTTTTGATATTGGTTGGACTATAATCTCTATGCTACCTTCAAACTCTAATGACTGTATAGAAATAATTTTAGAAATTTCTTCAAGAAACCACTGGAAGAAAATATTGCTAAAATTTGAAATGAAGATAGTCTCAACAAGTATCTCCAGAAAAATAGCCTGAATTAATGAGTCAATAGCAACATCACAAAAACAAAGAAAATGAATAAAAAATGTTTATAAACAATCTCTTCCTGGAAAATTTGGATTGGAGCCTGGCCCAAGTCATATTGATAGTCTAGAGAAAATTACTAACCTATATGCAACCTGTGGAGAAGTAAAAAATAAATTTAAAAAATTTAGAATGATAATAATGATAATATTGTAAATAGGGAATAGGAGGTTGAGAAAAAAAGTACAGCCAAGTAAAAAATATTTTTTTTCAATGCAGCCTGTGGGGAGGTAAGGCAAATCTCCAGCCATTTCCATACCTATTGAGGTCAAGCTCTAAGAGTCGGGTCAGACTTTTACTTTTTCTGAACTGAAGTTATAACAGACAGAGCCAAAGAAATATACCTCAGACGATTAGGAAAAGGTGGGAGAAATTTCACTGGTGGTGCATGTCCCCTTCAGTAGGTCATGCAGAGTTGTTCTAACCTCAACTATTCAAATTACCCTTGAACTCCCAAAAGTAGAAGTTAAAGGGAAAAAAAAAAGAAAAGAAAAAACCTGCTGCTCCTTCCCTAGATAGCATCACATTAACCCTAGCCAAATTTCTGATACAGTATTAAGAGAAAAATAAATATTTTTAAAAAGTGTCCTATTACAAATGGGATTATATTTATAAAAGAGCAGAGCTTTTCCTCCTCTGATTCCTAGAATTCAGGATTGAAAAACGGTGATAGAGAGACAGAGCAAACTCAAACAAAAAATTCCAAAGAACCTATTGTGATAAATGATACATGACAAAATTACACTTAAACAGTAAAGGAATCCAGGGCCCAAAGGAATCCAGCAGAGAATAAGCACAAACAGTGTGAGGGTTTTCTACTCCTAATTCCTTTGACAAAAATGACAAAATATGGTTCTTTCATGTAATGACAGGGAGAAATAGGAAGCTTGAGAACATAAAACATGTTGCTTTCCAGAAAGGGAGATGGTGTCACATATATTATATTTCAGGTTGGCAGTTTTATTTGAAAAGGGTCTCTGGATCTTTGTTTTTAAAAATGGGGAAATATTGGGACTTTCCTGGTGGTCCAGTGGCTAAGTTCCCAATGCTGGGGGCCTGTGTTCGATCCCTGGTGAGGTAACTAGATCCCACATGCCGCAGCTAAGACTCCGCACTGCCAAATAAATACATAATTTTTTTTTGTTTAAAGAATGGGGAAGGATAAGAGTGGTATAAAAACAGGAGAAACACAATAGCTTCACCTCAACATTTCTGACAGACAAGACTATCTAAAGGCTAATTTTAAATTCAGTTAGCACATCCAGGGAAAAACACGCAAGCAAATATATTTCTAAACAGAATGCCAAAAGAATGTTGTTAGCACATTTGTAATTTTCCAGTTCTTCCTTACTACACTTAACCAACACCCAAACAAATCAGTTTAAATACAACTTCTCTTACTCATGTCTTTTGAAGCATCACTGCAGTCAGATTGAGTCAAGTAACCATCTGCTGCAAATACAAATAGAGCTACATTCAAGAATTACATTACACAGCCTTCCTAGCAAAGCTCTTACGTGCAAGCTGTTCTTGTCAAAATCAGAACCATTGTGATGATGCATCTTAATATTCAATCAGACTTTAAGAGTGACAAAAGTCCACATATGGATGACAGCTGTTTCTTCAGTAAATATTTTCCCATTTGTTGAATGGGGACTTATGGCAGTTTAGGATATGTTCCATCAGACATTTCAGCCTGAACTGCTTGGGGACGATTATAACAATAACAAGGATAATATTTTAGTTTTCAAATCTTTGCTACAACTTACATCTGAAAAAAGCACCAGCTCTTCCAACTAAAGTTTTACACTATGCCATTAATTTGAAAGTATCCTTTCCCAATAGTTACTGGTAAAAAAAAACTGGCTTTATAGAACTTTATAAAATACCATAGTGTTTGTAAAACTAAAGCATAATTCCTATATTAATTTTCTAATTATATGAACAGAGTTATTGGAAATTTAAACATGTGTACCTATATTTTGAAAAATTATGAAATATTAAAAAAAGATGAATGAGCCTATTAGCTAAAAGAAGTTCAGATAAAATAAGGTCTCTTTTTAACCAACAGAGTGGCTTGCAAAATTGGAAAGTCAAAGAAAAAGTGAAGATGGATTCTGATGATTAATTCTGTAGCTCTATAGTAATATAGTGTTTACACATCAGCAGTTAGAGGAAAAAAAATGGTTTCAACTAACAAAGACGACCTTAATGTTATACTAGTACCCTTGAACATGTATTATGCCCCTTTCATAAATCCTAAATGTTGTGTTGGAGCTAACTTTGTTAATAGTCCATCTTTCAGGTAGTATTTTTGAAGCCTGCTAACCACAAGGTCCACTGCTAAATAACTTAAGTCTCCTCTCTTTAACTTAAAACTATGCTGAGGGTCTTCTCTGGCAACCGCAAAGCAATTCTTGGAAGAGTAGTGGGTTATCTGTGTCTGAGGTTAGCCCTGCAATACTGATGTGTTAAGGAATTGGTATGCCCCACCTTCTGATGGTAGATTACAACTTCTTTTTTCCTTACTGCAATGCAACTGCTCAAATAAACATTAAAAACATTTTATGAGCCTGTCGTCTTACATTCCACAACTCTTGTCAGACTCTGATTTTTTTAAAAGGAAATTATTTCAGATCAAACACTATAAAGAAGAATTTCTTACCCTGCTATTGGATCTACTGCTATTGCCTTAGGATTATGAAGTTCCAGGTCAATCAGGGTGACACACACAGATCCGTTGTAATCACACACAAAGATCCGGTCACTGACATGGTCCACAAAATAGAGATTTCTGGTGAGCCAGTCAATCGCCATTTGTTGCACATCTGAAAAACACACACACAAAATCACTGAATCACAGGTGCGAATCTAGTTTCATAAGCCAAAGAGTACATAAGTCTGCCCAAACCACCACAGAGGATATTTCAAAAGTACAGGTAGTTTTATGATTAAAAACAAAAACAAAAAACCTGCAAGGATAATTTCTTGCTATGCCAAAGTAAGTAAGTAGTTATTCTGTAAAATAATGACTACCTCTTGATACCCTTCTTCTTGCTATCTAAGGACTGAGGATGACCTAGATAAAAGGACAAGGAGTTTCTAAATCCTAAAGAATACGTATTTACAATAAAATATTTCTCCTAGTTTTTGCATTTGTCCAAATAGTTCATTTAACCCCATGGGCATAAGTGGTTCAGTGACACAGCTAAATGCTTTAGTAGTAAGAGGAGTGAATACTTTTTGTGAACTAAGGTAAACCCTTATTTTCAGATCCTCTCCTATTTAAAAAACAAAACAAAACAGGAGAGGTAGAAAAGGAGAGCTGTAAATACTTTTATTTACAAAAAGTATCCAATATTTGGAAATAAAGCAAAAGGAGGAACATGTTCTTTTAATGGCATATGCAGGCAATGTAAAACAGGATTGCTCAAAGATTGATTAATTCTCTAGAAGAGCACTGTGAATACTACTTTCTTCAATATTGGAAATATTCTATTGTCTATGCTGTACAAGAAAATAACGACTAACTGTGTCTAGTGAGCATTTAAAATGTGGCTAGTGTGACTGAAAAACCAAACCTTTATTGAATTTCACTTTAATTAATTTAAATTTAAAAAAAATGAGGAAGCTAGTGACTGAGATGGATGGTGCAACTCTAGAAGAATGTATCTGTTTTTGTTTTTTTTTTAAACATCTTTATTGGAGTATAATTGCTTTACAATGTTGTGTTAGTTTCTGCTGTATACCGAAGTGAATCAGCTGTATGTATACATATATCCCCATATCCCCTCCCTCTTGCGTCTCCTTCCCACCATCCCTATCCCACCTCTCTAGGTGGTCACAAAGCACCAAGTTGATCTCCCCATGTGATGTAGCTGCTTCCCACTAGCTATCTATTTTACATTTGGTAGTGTATATACTTCAATTGCTACTCTCTCACTTCATCCTAGCTTACCCTTCCCCCTCCCTGTGTCCTCAAGTCCATTCTCTACATCTACGTCTTTATTCCTATCCTGCGCCAACGTTCATCAGACCCTTTTTTTTTTTTATATTCTATATATATGTGTTAGCATACGGTATTTGTTTTTCTTTCTCTGACTTACTTCACTCTGTATGACAGACTCTAGGTCCATCCACTTCACTACAAGTAAGTCAACATATGCCACATCTTCTTTATCCATTCATCTGTTGATGGACACTTAGGTTGCTTCCATGTCCTGGCTTCTATAAACCGTGTTGCAATGAACATTGTGGTACAAGACTTTTTGAATTATGGTTTTCTCAGGGTATATGCCCAGTAGTGGGATTAATGGGTCATATGGTAGTTCTATTTTTAGTTTTTTAAGGAACCTCCATACTGTTCTCAATAGTAGCTGTATCAATTTACATTTCCACCAACAGTGCAAGAGGGGTCCCTTTTCTCCACACTCTCTCCAGCATTTATTGTTTATAGATTTTTTGATGATGGCCATTCTGACTGGTGTGAGGTGATACCTCACTGTAGTTTTGATTTGCATTTCTCTAATGATTAGTGATATTGAGCATCCTTTCATGTGTTTGTTGGCAATCTGTATATCTTCTTTGGAGAAATGTCTATTTAGGTCTTCTGCCCGTTTCTGGATTGGGTTTCTTGTTTTTGTGATACTGAGTTGCATGAGCTGCTTGTATATTTTGGAGATTAAACCTTTGTCAGCTGCTTCATTTGTAAATATTTTCTCCCATTCAGAGGGTTGTCTTTTCATCTTCTTACAGTTTCCTTTGCTGTGCAAAAGCTTTGAAGTTTCACTAGGTCCCATTTGTTTATTTTTGTTTTTATTTTCATTTCTCTAGGAGGTGGGTCAAAAAGTATCTTGCTGTTATTTATGTCACAGAGTGTTCTGCCTATGTTTTCCTCTAAGAGGTTTATAGTGTCTGGCCTTACATTTAGGTCTTTAATCCATTTTGAGTTTATTTTTGTGTATGGTGTTAGGAAGTGTCCTAATTTCATTCTTTCACATGTAGCTGTCCAGTTTTCCCAGCACCACTTATTGAAGAGGCTGTCCTTTCTCCATTGTATATTCTTGCCTCCTTTATCAAAGATAAAGTGACCATATGTGCGTGAGTTTATCTCTGGGCTTTCTATCCTGTTCCATTGATCTATGTTTCTCTTTTTGTCCAGTACCATACTGTCTTGATTACTGTAGCTTTGTAGTACAGTCTGAAGTCAGGGAGCCTGATTCCTCCAGCTCCATTTTTCTTTCTCAAGATTGCTATTCTGGGTCTTTTGTGTGTCCATACAAATTGTGAATTTTTTTGTTCTAGTTCTGTGCAAAATGCCAGTGGTAGTTTGATAGGGAATGCATTGAATCTGTAGATTGCTATGGGTAGTACAGTCATTTTCACAATCTTGATTCCTCCAATCTAAGAACATGGTATATAGCTCTCCACAGATGTTTGTATCATCTTTAATTTCTTTCATCGGTGTCTTATAGTTTTCTGTATACAGGTCTTTTGTCTCCTTAGGTAGGTTTATTCCTAGGTATTTTATTCTTTTTGTTCCAGTGGTAACTGGGAGTGTTTCCTTAATTTCTCTTTGATATTGTTCATCTTTAGTGTATAGGAATGCAAGAGATTTCTGTGCATTAATTTTGCATCCTGCTACTTTACCAAATTCATTGATTAGCTCTAGTAGTTTTCTGGTAGCATCTTTCAGATTCTCCATGTATAGTATCATGTCATCTGCAAACAGTGACAGTTTTACTTCTGTTCCAATTTGTTCCTTTTATTTCTTTTTCTCCTCTGATTGCTGTGGCTAAAACTTCCAAAACTATGCTGAATAAGAGTGGTGAGAGTGGTGGGTGTGGGCAACCTTGTCTTGTTCCTGATCTTAGTGGAAATGGTTTAGTTTTTCACCATTGAGAATGATGTTGGCTGTGGGTTTGTCATTTATGGCCTTTATTATTTTGAGGTAAGTTCCCTCTATGCCTACTCTCTGGAGAGTTTTTATCATAAATGGGTGTCAAATTTTGTCAAAAGCTTTTTCTGCATCTATTGAGATGATCATATGGTTTTTCTCCTTCAATTTGTTAATATGGTGTATTACATTGACTGATTTGCCTACACTGAAGAATCCTTGCATTCCTGAGATAAACCCCACTTGGTCATGGTGTATGATCCTTTTAATGTGCTGTTGGATTCTCTTTGCTAGTATTTTGTTGAGGATTTTTGCATCTATGTTCATCAGTGATATTGGCCTGTAGTTTTCTTTTTTTGTGACATCTTTGTCTGGTTTTGGTATCAGGGTGATGGTGGCCTCGTAGAATGAGTTTGGGAGTGTTCCTCCCTCTGCTATATTTTGGAAGAGTTTGAGAAGGATAGGTGTTAGCTCTTTGTACCTGTTTTTGACTTGAGTATTTTCTATTTGATCAGAACTACACTGTGAAATTTCATGCTAACCTATTGATATTTATCTAGTAGAAAGGATAACCCCCCAAATTCTAGTCTCTTATCCTGTGAGGCACTGATCAGTTTTATACCTAACTACAGATCTCATTTAAACATTCCTTTTCTTTAAGATGCCTAGAAGCATTCATTTCCACTAATGCTGTTAGATCATCAGTATTGGGCTGGTTCTCCCAATAATGCCATACATAAATTTCTGGTCTATATTCATTCCTGAATTTTATGACAGTCATATATTTATCTATTGAAAATTATAATTTGATACCTCCTTGTTTGAACTTAATATGGATCTATGATTCACTGGCTAAGTAGAGTTTCTTTCTGTAATCTGAACCTAAATGCTCTTCTTGCTCTATGCTTCAAAAGATTCTTGGTAACATGTTGCTACATGAATGATATTTCAATAAAAAACTAACATAGATGCATATGCCATCATTATATTCATAATGGTATATATATATTGTCAAAGCAAGGTAGAGAAAGCAGCAATTTTGTGGGAACTTCTATCAGTCCCTACAAGGGCAAGCAAAAAGTACATATTGCAGTTCACTGGATACAGATTGTCAGTCTATCAATTACAGTTTCATTTCTGAATTACACAGTCTTTATGGAAACATAAGCATTTAAATGTTCCACAAAGTACATGAATCAGTTCAGCAGCCAGGGGTTTTAAATTTCTGAACTATTTTTTCTGTCTCTAGAAATGTGGAAATGTATACTTAGCTTTGTTTTTTATTCCCTTTGCATTATTATAGCAGGTAGAGAACAGAACCCACTGTTTCAAATGCCATTTCAGATACCTAGGGTTCTGATAAATTATATGCCAAAGTCCATTCAATGACCAATCTCTCATGCTAGGCATGCAGTTGGTTTAGTCTATGCAATTGTAAATTCAGACAAAAGAGACGTTTGACAGCATTCACAACTTCTTTCAACTCTGTATGGCTGCAGAAAGATGCTCTGCTACTGAAACAATAGGTATTGTTAATAACATCCTAGTTTGAAGTGGCAAGGTCTCACTAAAGAACCTAATAATTAGCCAAACAGTAACTGTGGGAATTGGCATTGCTTCTTTTTCCTATACTTGAAGTTTCTATCTGCTTTTAATGTGATGTTTATTGAGATTAGAGAATTAAAGCAATTAAACAAAGAGTTCCAGTAAGCGATAGATAGATAGATAGATAGATAGATAGATAGATAGATAGATAGATAGATAGATAACTTGAACATTTTAGGAGATTTTTACGACATTACAAAATTGTCTCTAAAATTTTAGTAAGACCCTTATTACTTTACTGTTACTAGAAAAAAAATTACATATGTTCCTGTTATTATGTTTCTCTAGTTGCCTTTTATTCATTCTTCAACCAAAAGTGCCCAGGATTTTGTCCTCACTGTTCTTTTCAAATAGCTGCTTTATGGTCATTCAGAATTTCTTACTTGCCAAAAGCCAAGTTTGCTTTTCTGTTCATGTCTACAACATCTGAAAGTATTGACCACTTTCTTTTGAATCATAAAATAATCTAAATACCAATACTGATAAACTTTTAAATTACAGTGAAAAAATATTGAAACTATTTTGAAACTTGTTAAAGTATTATGTAAATATAAGTAACTTTATCTTTTTAAAACCCAATATATGTTAGGTGTAAAAACTTAAAGTTGTACCCAGTGGAAATTAATTTAAAAATTCAAGGTTAAAGTTTTAAAAAAGAAGATACTTATGATAATTTGATAAAAAAATGTTACATCAGCTTTTTCATCACATCATAAGGCAAGGAATTAATTAACAGAATTGGTGAATGTAGAACTTAAACACTTTTGATTCACTACAGTGCAATATATGTGCAGTGTTACGGACTAAATTGTTTTCCCCCCAAATTCATATGTTAAAGTCCTAACGCCCAGCACCTCAAAATGTGACTATATTTGGAAATAAAATATTTAAAGATATTATTATATTAAAATGAGGCCATTAGGGTGGGCTCTAAACCAAACTTATTGATGTCCTTATAAAAAGAGATTAGGACATACAGAGACAACACTGGGGCTATCTGCACATAGAGGAAAGGCCATCAGCAAGCCAAGGAGAGAGGTCTCAGAAAGTCCAAACCTGTAGCACCTTGATCTTGGACTTCCAGCCTTCAAAACTATGAGAAAACAGATTTCTGGTTTTTGAGCCACCAGTCTGTGGTATTTTGTTATGGCAGCTCTAGCAAATAATACTACTCAAGTATTACTTCAAGTATTATTCAGTAGAGTAGTTTATGCCACAAAATAATTGAGAACAAAGTCAAAATCTTGCTAAGAAAAATTATAAAAGGAATGTCTGCATGTGTGTTTAATGTCATACTGGACCATTGTCTAATAGGCCCTTTCAAAGACTGTTTAGTTCCTCTAGGGAATATACCTTTGTTTAATTTACAATTTAATATTGATTAGGTCCCAGTCTCTATGAATTTAAATATTAATGTGTAGACCGAGACATTAAAAAAAATTTTTGTCCAATAGAGATGCAAATGATTTCCATCAGGTAGTAAATATAACCCCAGTTTTATTGTCCAGTATGACATTAACTAGTTTTATATCTCACTTTATAATCTTAATTCAGAATTTTTTCTTTCACTGATTGTAAATACTTCAGTCTTTTCTGTACTTCTTTGAACCAGATTTACCATCCTGCTGGTTCTCTTACTAATGAGCTAAATAATTCCTTAATATACATTCATTAAATATTTGTACAAGTCATGTTTTTAACTTTTTGAAAATTATATATTGACAAAGTTGAGTACTTGAATTTACTTTAATTATTTGCTATATTTAACTAGCCAGAAATAGCAAATATAAACATCCACAAGATTAGAAAGATAATATAAATAGGTAAAACCTGTTAAGAAGGATTATGACAAACCTAGATGATGACTTAAATGTATACATCTCCCTGAAAAAGAAGACTCAATTTCAGCTGACTGTTTTGATACAGAAATGCTTTATTGTTTCAAAGAAGCGCAGAATAAGTATTTCTGAACTTCATTTGAAGTCTGCCAATTTCTAAATACGGTAAACTGATGTTTTTTAAATTATAAAGTATTTTGTGTTTCAAAAAAAACCTGTCTGTGGCTAAACTGGATCAAAGGCCTCTAGTGTGATTATACCAAAGTAAAGCAGTGTATATCTTTTAGTTCAGCCTAACTCCCTACTTAGAGTATGTTCTACTTCATAAAAGCCTCTGCTTTTGTATTAAATAAATATAATATCCAGTTTACAAAGTGGCCAGGGGATTAAATCAGACAACACACATTAAGAGTCCAGTACAATGACATGTAGTAGGTACTCCATAAATATTAGTTGCTTCCCAGAGGTAACTAAAAGACTGTACTTTAGTTTATGTCTCTGTGACAGCTTATAAGGAGCACACACTAGAGAATAGCATAGTACTAGCAATACATAAGCTAGCTGATAAGAAGTTAGTAGTTTTGATAATCTAAAAAATGTGTCCACTTGCAAAAGGTAGAGCTTACTCCTCCACTTGCAAAAGGTAGAGCTTAATTCTCCTCCACTTGAATGCGGGCTGTTCTTTGTGACTGGTTTGTACGAAACAGAATGTGGTACAAACTTAGAGAACAAACTTATGGTTACCAGGGGGGAGGGGTCGGGGGAAGGATAGTTAGGGAGTTTGGGATTGACATGTACACACTGCTATATTTAAAATGGATAGCCAACAAGGACCTACTGTATAGCACAGGGAAATCTGTTCAATATTATGTAACAATCCCATTTGTTATGTAAATGGGAAAAGAACTTGAAAAAGAATAGATACATGTAAATGTATAACTGAATCACTTTGCTGTACACCTGAAACACACAGAACATTGTTAATCACTTATACTCAAATATAAAATAAAAAGTTAAAAAAATAAATAAATAGAATGTGGTAGAAATGACACAGTGTGATTTCCAAGACTAAGTCATAAAAGGTATTATAACTTCCATTTTGCTCTCTCTTTGCATCACTCACTCTGGTGGAAGCCAGCTGCTATGCTATGATGATATACAAGCAACCTTGTGCCAAGGCCCATGTAGGAAAGGAGAGAAGTCTACTGCCAATAATCACAAGAATGGGCTTGGAAGCCAGTCTTCCAGTCCCAGTGAAGCCACTGGATGCCTGCAGTCCTGACCAACATCTTCATTACAACCTCATGAGAAACCCTATGACAACCACCTAGCTTAGCATTCCCTGAATTTCTGACTCACAAAAAGTGTAAGATAATAGATGTTTGCTGTTTTTAAGCCTCTAAGTTTTGGGGTAATTTGCTATGCAGAAATAGAAAACTAATATAGTAGTCAAATCCCTATAATTTTTAAAATTAGATTTTGTTGACTTCCCATCACTTGGATGTTATTTTTAGACCTATATCTAAACTAGACTGTCTATACCAATGACAGTTTTTGTTCCCTTAAATTACCTGTAATTCAGCTTAATGCTAAATCATGAAGGATATTCCATAAATGCTCAAAAATGAAGCCAGGGAAATTTAAAAATAACTTGTCTTGAAATTTTCTGCTCTACTTATACAAAATATGGTTCTGTGATGAAACAACTATATTTGGCCATGATCAAGATGATCCCTCACACAGTCCTCTCCTCAAGAAGGGTAGAATTAGATAGACAGTGCTAGCATCATGAAGAAAATAAGACAGGATAATGACTTCCGTGACTGATCACAGAGGGAATTCTGAGGAGGATGATATTTGAACTGAGCTCAGTGTGACAAGAAGTTGTTAGGCATGTGGAGAATTGGGGGCAGAGCCTACCAAGGAGGAATGAGCTTGGCATATTCTAAAAATGAGTAGAAGTAGGAGGAGCTATATCATAGCTTAAATATGGATACCAACAGATGGAGATATATACCATGTTCTTTGATTGGAAGAATCAATATTGTGAAAATGACTATACTACCCAAAGGAATCTACAGATTCAATGCAATCCCTATCAAATTACCAATGGCATTTTTTACGGAACTAGAACAAATCATCTTAAAATTTGTATGGAAACACAAAGGACCCCAAATAGCCAAAGCAGTCTTGTGGGAAAAAAACGGAACTGGAGGAATCAGACTCCCTGATTTCAGGCTATATTACAAAGCTACAGTAATCAAGACAATATGGTACTGGCACAAAAAACAGAGACATAGATCAATGGAACAAGATAGAAAGCCCAGACATAAACCCACACACCTATGGTCAACGAATCTATGACAAAGGAGAGTCTCTTCAATAAGTGGTGCTGGGAAAACTGGACAGCTACACGTAAAAGAATGAAATTAGGACACTCCCTAACACCATACACAAAAATAAACTCAAAATGGATTAAAGACCTAAATGTAAGACTGGACACTATAAAACTCTTAGAGGAAAACATAGGAAGAACACTCTTTGACATAAATCACAGCAAGATCTTTTTTGATCCACCTCCTAGAGTAATGGAAATAAAAACAAGAATAAACAAATGGGACCTAATGAAACTTCAAAGCTTTTGCACAGCAAAGGAAACCATAAACAAGACGAAAAGACAACCAGAGAAAATATTTTCAAATGAATCAACGGACAAAGGCTTAATCTCCAAAATATATAAACAGCTCATGCAGCTCAATATTAAAGAAATAAACAACCCAATCCAAAAATGGGCAGAAGACCTAAATAGACATTTCTCCAAACAAGATATATAGATGGCCAAGAAGCACATGAAAAGCTGCTCAACATCACTAATCATTAGAGAAATGCAAATCAAAACTACAATGAGGTATCACCTCACACCAGTTAGAATGGGCATCATCAGAAAATCTACAAACAACAAATGCTGGAGAGGGTGTGGAGAAAAGGGAACCCTTTTGCACTGTTGGTGGGAATGTAAATTGATACAGCCACTATGGAGAACAGTATGGAAGTTCCTTAAAAAACTAAAAATAGAATTACCATATGATCCAGCAATCCCACTACTGGGCATATACCCTGGGAAAACCATAATTCAAAAAGACACATGCATCCCAATGTTCATTGCACCACTATTTACAATAGCCAGGTCATGGAAGCAACCTAAATGCCCATCGACAGACGAATGGATAAAGATGTGGTACATATGTACAATGGAATATTACTCAGCCATAAAAAGGAACGAAATTGAGTCATTTGTTGAGACATGGATGGATCTAGAGACTGTCCTACAGAGTGAAGTAAGTCAGAAAGAGAAAAACAAATATTGTATATTAACGCATGTATGTGGAACCTAGAAAAATGGTACAGATGAACTGGTTTGCAGGGCAGAAGTTGAGACACAGATGTAGAGAACAAACGTATGGGCACCAAGCGGGGAAAACCAAGGTGGGGTCGGGATGGTGGTGTGCTGAATTGGGCGATTGGGATTGACATGTATACACTGATGTGTATAAGATTGATGACTAATAAGGACCTGCAGTATAAAAAAACAAGCAAACAAAAAACCCCCAACTAATACTAAACTTTCTTTGGGTTATTTGTATGGAAATATGTTAATATAAATGTTTCAGACATTACATGAAATTTCTAAAAATCTTAAAAAAAAACTGAATTGTAGTGATGCCTGCACAACTTTGTATATTTAGTAAAAAGCATTGAATTTTATACTTAAACTAGATGCATTTTATGATATGTAAACTATACTTCAAGAAAGCTGCTTTTAAAAATGCAAAAAAAAAAAAAAAGAAGTTCAATTTGGGTGTATGGTGGGCAGGTACACCCTTAATCAGGAACAGAATCTGTGGCATGTTACAGAGCCCTTTTCTTTTCCTTTAAGGAAAGTTTGCCTCTTCCTAGCTCTGTTCCAATTTCTTAAACACATGAAATGTAGTCCAAGTGAGTATCAGTTTTTGATAGGAGTAGTCACAAAGTTCTACATACAATCTGTGTATATGTCGTTATGAAAAAAGACAAAGGAGGTGTTTCTGACATGGGATGGTGAGCAGTATCAGGTATCTGTAACTTCCCTGTTCCACTATTTCTCAATTCCTTCCTCTATCTCAAGCTACAAGTCAATCACTTCCTATGGTGGACGCACTTAGAAAATATTCCAGTGTTTTTATTCTCTCAATATAACCAAACAACAAAAACAGTTTACACAGAGGTGTCTTCTTCCCACTAGGCAAAATATTATTTTCAACCTGTAACTCAAATGGATTCATCCTTCATTCTATTTTTATCTCTTCCCACTTCACCCCATATTAAATCTATCAGGCAATCTTAAGGCCTTCATCTGAAACTGTCCACTTCTTTCCATCTCTGCTCTTACTTTTCTTGCTCAAGACATTACCTTCTCTCCCCTGGATGCTACAATAACTTAACTGACTCTCTATTTCCCTCTTAGATGCACTATAACAATCTTCACAGAGCATCCAAAGTGATCACTGTAAAACACAAATTATATCATGTCAGCAAAAAAGAAAACATCATTCTTTATAGTCTGAGTTCTATGTTACATTTGATTGCCAGGTAAGACATGTCTTAACAAACTGATGGACTGTTGGGATTTACTCTCCTGTATGAATGTTTTCAAAAGCACATCACTGATATTTTGTGTGTGTGTGTGTGTGTGTGTGTGTGTTAGTTTCTGCTTTATAACAAAGTGAATCAGTTATACATATACATATGTTCCCATATCTCTTCCCTCTTGCGTCTCCCTCCCTCCCACCCTCCCTATCCCACCCCTCTAGGTGGTCACAAAGCACCGAGCTGATCTCCCTGTGCTATGCGGCTGCTTCCCACTAGCTATCTACCTTATGTTTGGTAGCATCACTGATATTTTTATAAATACCTAAGTTTACTAAACTGTAGCTCAATTTTAAGTCAAAACTCTACAGAGTGTTTCTGTCTGTAACATTTTCCAGGAAGGCCACCCAGGAAATGAGGTGTAGTGGGCTACCAACTTCCATTGTGTTATTGTTTCTTCTGCACAGTTTTAGTGAACAACAGGTTTTCCCCTAAATTTTGAGTCTGTATTCTTGTTTTCCAAAATATCAGTCCTCTTCTGAAAAATCTCTAATGACTTCCCCCATGTTTAGCATAAAATTCAAAGTCTTTAATGTCGCTTACAAGGCTTCTAAACCTCCCTTTTAACTCATATCTTCCTTGCTCACTTTACTCCAGCTAAACCGACATCCTTAATTTTTCTTGAATTGCAAAGAAAGCTTCCTCCTTAGGACCTCTGTACCTGATGTACAAGAAAAAAGAGTATCTGAATGTGCATGGCTTTGCCCTTTCCCTTATTCAGGTATTTGGTCAAATGTTAGTTCCCAGAAAGGTCTCCCTTGACCAGTGGATATTGAGAAGTCCATGCCCCCCCCCCACAACCCCACATCCCCCAACAGGCACAATGACTCATTCCCACCAGTCAATATCATTGCCATCATTTAATTTTTTTTTTGGAGCTGTCATATCGATCAAAATTAATTATTTAGTAGTTCACCATCTCCCCACACTAGAATAAGCCCCATGTGATCAGGGATACTGTATGGCTCGTTCACTGCTATATTACTGAAGCCTAGAATTGTGTTTACCCCATGGTAAGTGTCCAATAAATATTTTCAAATCAATATGGCTCTTCTATTCCAAGTAACCTTTACTCAAGAACCTCTTGCCTAAAATCTGTGCTTCCACCTCGACATCAGTCAGTGTAGGAGTCATCTTAAGTCACAGCTCCTTTGTTCTTTTTTTTTTTTTTTAAGTTTGCATTTTCTGATTATGGGAATTTGTAAGAGTAGCTGACCGTTGAAATTGGAACTCTTTTTTTATTTTTATTTATTTATGGCTGTGTTGGGTCTTCGTTTCTGTGCGAGGGCTTTCTCTAGTTGTGGCAAGCGGGGGGCGCTCTTCATCGCAGTGCGCGGACCTCTCACTATCGCGGCCTCTCTTGTTGCGGAGCACAGGCTCCACATGCGCAGGCTCAGTAACTGTGGCTCACGGGCCTAGTTGCTCCGTGGCACGTGGGACCTTCCCAGACGAGGGCTCGAACCCGTGTCCCCTGCATTAGGAGGCAGATTCTCAACCACTGTGCCACCAGGGAAGCCCTGTTCTTTAATCAGCTGTGGTATTTTCCTTGATTTTACCTGTGAGCTCAAATTTGGCAAATCACTATCCTTTACCCAGCAAAGATGTATACAAGAAGGAGAGGTATCATTTAATGTGGAGGAGTAATTTTAAGAAAGGGCAATTAGGCCGCTAATAATCTGAAGGTATGAAGACCCAGGGTGTGTAACAGTAGTACGAGGGATGAGAGTGCCATATAACAGTGTGGAAGAATAATGACGACTGGTGAGCCTGAGTGACTAAGAAGAGATAATAAAGCAAAGATCAGAAGAATGAACAGACAATGTTGTACTGAGGATAAAATAGCACCATAACCACTTTTGCATTAAAACTGCCACATCTTGACTTCTAGAGCCCTTCTTTTTTTTCTATTCATACCAAGAATCATTTTATGACCATCAGAGTCATGTAACTTTGTGGCTCTTATTCCTGTCCTTTAAATAAGAATTTACTGACACCTTGGCCCTGATTTGTCTCTGAGACTACTAGTTATCTAGACTACTTCTGTTGGCATATATTAGATTATTTTAGATTACCTTTGACCTTTTGATTCATGTCTCTAAAAAAACAGAATTTTAATTGATTCTTATTATTATATATTTATATTATTCAATTATTATATAACATATTATATAATATATACTATATTTTATTGTTTATTATTCATAGTTGTCATATCTCTTAACCTACCCAAGTTATAGACCCAGAATCTGAAGCACAACAAGTAGAAAATGATGTTTCCCCTAGGTATGAGTTCGAGTGTACAGTAAGTGAATAAGAGTGTGTATTGATGTAGTTTTAGTGGATTAATTCTGTTATTAAAGCGAGGTTCAGTTAAACCAATGTTATCACTTGCACTGGGCCTAGTAAAAGAAGTATCAATTGAGAAGCCCAAAGACCAAATATTTGTAGGATGCTTTCTCAGCCATGTTTGCTATTGGCGAACATTTCAGATATTAAACTTACTCTACTGTTAGGGTCAGTTGCATAATGGTAATGAAATGGTATGAGTTCTGTGGAGACATATACATAATAAAAATCAATTAATGCCTTTGCATTGCTTTTTCTTCTTTAAGAGTCAAATCCAATGATGAAAACCAGTCACCAAGTGATTAATTTGTTTGACATGAGTGGAAATTATCTCTAGGAGTCACACTGAGACATCCTGAAAGATATTAGGGCATCTCTGAATTGAGGAATGACACAGAAGAAATGAGGATTTAAGCTAGTCCAGCAATGACGAATTTTATTCTAAAGGTATACCAAAGACCTATACAAATGGAGGCAGAGTGTTATTTTTCTGGGGATTCGTCCCATGACACTCCAGATGGTACATCAGGAAAGAGATATACTTATATTTTTAGAATGAAAGAAGAATGTCTTCTCTTTTCATTTTAAATATAACAGGCCTGTCAGTTCAGGCTATAACAAAATACCATAGACTGGGTGTCTTAAACAATAAACATCTGTTTCCCACAGCTTGGGAGGCTGAGAAGTCCAAGATCAATGTGCCAGCAGATTCTATGTCTGGTGAGGACTCTTCATGGTTCAGGTAGCCACCTTCTGGTGTAACCTCACATGGAAGAGAGAGAGAGAACTCTGGCCACGTCTTATTCTTACAAAGGTGTTAATCACATCATAGGAGCTCTACACTACCATGACTTTAACCTAAATCTCTCTCAAAAGCCCTACCTCCAAATCCCATGATATTGGGGATTAGGGATTCAACATATGAATTTTAGGGTGAAAGAAGCTGAATGTTCACAGCATTCAGAAGTATAGAATATTTAACTCACACTGAAATCCACATACACTAAATAACTGCAACAGTAAATTCTGAAATAACTCATATTTATAAGAATTTAAGAGGTGTATATAAGAATTTAAGAGGTGTATATAAGGGACATACATTACATAATAGCTCAACCCCCATCTTATCTTAGGTACAATTTTGAATTGAAAAATATACATATTTTAAAAGTTTGGTTTTCACATATTAATATCACTTAATCTATGATCATGCCAAAATATCAATATTATTAATCTTAAAGTAATGTCTTGTTAAAGGCTCGACAAAAAGCTCTAATAAAGTATTTGTTGTATACATAAATATAAATATATATATATATATATGACTAGAGTCATCTTTCAATACTTTTAACATTACATAATGTGCTTAGAAATAAATCAGGTACAACATTCAATATGAAGTACAAAAAATAATTAAATTCCCATAATTCAAGAGAACAAATTTGAAAAACACAAATGATTCAGCTTGAATTTATCAAAATAATTACCTTGATACTCCATGTATATTGTGTGAATAGCATCCCATGGACATAGGAAGAATGACATTAACTGAGAGTCTCAGAAACAAAAGCTCAGACTAAACATATAGAATGGAATGTAACACTGAGATGATCATTTGCATACTTCATACATTAGGAACATGTTGTCTCAATTATCTTCATTTTAGGAACAAACATTTTTTTGCACAAATTATCTAAATACCTGATGTAATTGCCAATGGCGTTTTGCATAAGTAATCACAATTATAATGTACCTCTTCAAGTTCAAAATTTTTGTAGCGGTAACTATGATAGTTCTAATTTACTCAAGTTATACCCTTCTTACAAATCAAATCCTCAAAGCTCTAAAATTTTATAGTAACTTTTAATTCATTCACCTCTCATGACTCCAAAAAATTTAACAAAATATTTTTAAATAACAAAAACAACCAAACTAAGTCTTAAGGCCAAGTGAGGTGTTTCATATGGATACTAAGTTATTCTGACCAGTTCAGACAAGCTGAACTTTTCTATCAAGCCACAAGGTTTCTGTTGCTGTTGTTGTTATTTTCAATAAACAAAATAGAATCTCCCAACAACATAAAAATTTTAAATAGAATCTTCTTTGGTTATAAGAATAATAATGTTATTCTTATGACCATCACACACACAAAAGTAATATTTCTTTTGTTATTCTTATGTACTCTCTAGTACATTTGTCGGACATGTTTTAAACCATAAATTTGTTAGAAAATTAGTCTCGTTGATTAGTAGTACATAGGCCTTTCCCTACCATTCAGTTTTGGATATACAGTATAACTACCTGCTTTTTCTTAGTGAAACTGGACTGAATAATTGTACTTGATAGATAGATAGATCTCTTCACTAATACCTTAAAACAGCGAGATTAAAATGATATAGGTTAATTCTTACATTAAAACAACAAAAGTTGTCAAGAGACTATATAAAACTTTACCAAGTAAATGTTGTCATTATGATGACAAAGACTGGATTCCCCTGGTGGCGCAGTGGTTAAGAATCCGCCTGCCAATGCAGGGGACATGGGTTCAATCCCTCATTTGGGAAGATCCCACCTGCCGCGGAGTAACTAAGCCCGTGTGCCACAACTACTGAGCCTGCGCTCTAGAGCCTGCAAGCCACAACTACTGAGCCTCCGTGCTGCAACTACTGAAGCCCACGCGCCTAGAGCCTGTGCTCCATAACAAGAGAAGCCACCACAATGAGAAGCCCGCGCACCGCAACAAAGAGTAGCCCCCACTCACCGCAACCAGAGAAAGCCTGCGCGCAGCAACAAAGACCCAACTCAGCCAAAAAAAAAAAGATGACAAAGACTTACAGAATATTTTAATACACATATACATATTTAAAATATACATATATTTTAATCTAGATTTATACTTCATAATCATTTAAAAAATCCTTCACCATCTACATGACCATCTCATCATCTGACACTGTTGTTCTACCATTAAGAGTTTCTGTCACCATACATTTATCCAGATCATGGAAAAATTGTTATAATTAAATTGGAATTACTTGACACTGGCTGCAATTCTAAGTTAGTTCCAGAACACACTCTCTGTTACCATTATCAACTACAGTCATCTTTTAGCTAGGCTCTTTCCTGGCATGAATTTCACACATGACCAAATCTTTGCTGCATAACTAATTCCTCTAAGGTCCAGTTCTGAAATGGTCTCTGGTTTTGTCACCAGTCTCAGGGCTTGTGGTATATGGATCCTATAACTCTCATAACCCTCTGGGTATAAACTAAAAGTAGTTGGGCTCTTGGGAAGAGATAGCTAGAAAACTGTTATTACGGTAATTCTCTGTATCTCCTTGTAAACACCGACCTTACAGGTTTAGCCACAGAGACAGTAAAAAGTGGTAGGAGGATACAATATGAGTGATATTCCATAAGACCTCTAAAACAATATTTCTCAAAGTGGATAATATAAAACACTAGATATTTGGAGTGTTAATATGTATTAGACACATAAACATATTCATAACATGTCATTAGAAACAAGCACCCATAGAAATGCACTCACAGACATACCCAGAAAAATACCAATAAAATGTTCAGTACTCAAGGAAATTAAAGAAATCCTGAGCTAAACAAAGTAAAATAGGTACTTTACAGAAGGACTCCACCGAATCTTTAATAGGCTAATATACATATAAATCTTCAATAAGGGTATACAGATGCAAAACTTCCTGAACTCATTTGACCACAAACTCATTCTTTCCAAGAATGTCCAGGAAAACTTGTGTCCCAAGGAACATATCTTAGAGAACAGTACTATACAATGATTAAAATATACCTATTGTGAGTAATTAGGTGAGAGGAAAAAAAAAGTAGACGAGAGGAAGACACACATGCACACAAAGACACAGGCATACTGCAAATTAACAAGAATATCAAACAGTAGGGAATGGAAGGGGAAAGTATGTTTAGATCTGGGAGGGATTCCAGCTATTGTGTGAACAAGTGATTTCATTTTAAAATTATTTAAGGTCCCACAGCTAGTTAATGACAGAGCTAGGACCATATCAACTCATCCCAAATACCACGGTGAGGAAAATACAAAGCCGAGTGTTACAGAAAATCTGTAAGTCACAGACGTTACAGCCTGAAAAAAAAAAAGAAAAAGAAAACAAGAATCTTATTCAAAAACTGAAATCCTATACACGCCAGTTTGCTTAGTTACGTTGCTTAATTTGTCTTCTACTGCTCACGGCCTTTAGATTTGATAAATTCCTAATATATTGTAAATGTCTTGACAAGATTAAAACCTTCTGATGGCCAAGAAATATGAGAAAACAATGCTCATTTTACTTGGCATAAATCCCTTAAGAAAAAGCAAAACAAAATAAAAGGAAAATACACTATGACACTATTATATTTAAAGTGAAAAATTATCAAATACATATTAAGTCAGAAATTATTTTACTAGTCTACTTGCCAAAAAAGTGATAATTTCTCTTTTTTCCATATCTTTTCTCTTCTTCCCTTACTTCCTTCTCTCTTCTACCAAGATAAAGTTGACCAAGACAGAAACACCAGTTTGAGTGAGTATACATCATGGATTCCAAATGTATTTCATGAGTTATTCACGATGAAAAGAGCATCCTACTTTCCAAGTTTCAGGTTGGTAGATAAAGTAAACTGCTAAACATTATGTTCTACCTGGTATATGGCGTTGTAATGGGATCATGAAAAAATTTCCACTTTGATAATTAAAATCCATTAATAAAATAAACAGAAATGTGATAATTAAAATCCATTAATAAAACAAACAGAAGTGTGGATCTAGACAAAGCATACTATGAGAATAATGATTTAAAAGTTCTACATGGCAAACAACAAAATTTGGAGGGGAGATATTTATATTTAGTGTGTGTGTGAAATATATTTTATCAAATTCATAGAAAAAATGAATATGAACAATTGAAGCTTAGCACATCTCTAATTTCTGCTTCGGTTAATTTCAAGTATGTCGCCAAATGACAATAATATAGTAATTGAGCTATTTCCAGCCTGGCAACTGAACTAACAATAAAGACCAATTTGTAGAGTAACAGAGTACGCAGACTTAAAATTTTTTTTTTCTTTTCTAGGCATTCGGGTTGGCATTTTATGGTTCTGTACTGATTGTCAATTAGAACAGGTTACTTATTCCAAAGTATAAATTTATGTAATGTTAATATAAAAAATTAACGAATAATTTAATACAATGCCTACAACATTGAGCATATGGTATCAGGAGAATTTTAAAAATTCTCTGGAAATATGTCCTCAGATCAACATCTTTGCTAATTTTAACTGTCTTTTTTTTTTTTTGAGTTCTCAGTGGACAGTCTGATCACTTTGTTAAAATTCCAGATCCCAGCAAGCATGTGTTGTAATAACTAGCTACACATGCATGCACACACACACACACAGCAGCCATGTCTCAGAAAAAGTGATTTTTATGTTTCCACATAAATATGCTAAATAAAAGATGAGGAACTTTTAAGAAGTATAAAGAGTTTAATAAAACATCCAGTTGCTTATCAAACAGCAGTTAAATAAAAATGTATCTCTGAGAATAAATACTTATGATATCCTTCTTATATGGACGATGTGTTTTGGATTCTTCTCAGCTGTTTCTTAGGGAATAATATAAGACTAGTTTCTATAGCCAAGATTTTTGTGCAAAATTTAGATGTGCACAAAATATGCTGATCAAAAAGTCTGGATTCTACACAGCTAAAACAACAACAACAACACGACTTTTTTTTTTGGAGTGGGAAATATAGATCAGAAAATATCCTTTTATTTTCTTTCATTTCCTTTTATGTCTTTCATTTTCATTTTATTTAATAAAAAAATCTCACTAATTTATAAGATTAGGATGGTCATCACCATTTCCTCTTCTCCTGAGCTCAAAGCTGCCCAATTTTTGAACTTTCTCTAATGAAATGCTAAAACCAAAATTGATTAATTGCTGAATATACTTCATCTCTCACAAAGAATTAAATGCATACATTTCTAGGGTGGAGGTAACTAACAGGGCTTCTCAGAGGTTGAGAGATACAAAGAACATCCTGACTTTGCTCTTTACTGCTTACCCCAAAAACATTTGGGGCCTTGATAATAACTAAGTATACAGGACTGAGATGGGAAGCACATCTACTGTTTTACGCATCTAAGGACCTAAATATAAGATAATAGAACCTCCTTAAGAAAATGTCTAATCAGACTGAGGGGAGGAGAAAGGTTAAGATTACAAGATGTGTTGTTCTGTTTTGTTCCTGTGCTAAGAATTAATTGACCTCTATTTTAAGACCTTTGACTCCAATAATGTTTAATTACAACTGCTTTGGCGGGTGGGGAGACTCAAACAGATCTGGATCAAGTTTTTTCCATTGTCATCGAGGTTAGGTTCCAAAACGAATCTATAGGCAAATTTACTGACCCTGGGGAAGTCAGAGATTGAAGCCAAATAAAAGCCAATAGCTGCTGAACAAACCTATATCTCAAGGACACCAAGATTCACATGTGAGGCTACTATCTAGACACAGAAAAGATCTTACTTAGCCATAATGCAGACTGGTTTTCCCCATGTCTCTAGTAGTGATTTGGCATGGTCTCTCCAGAAGTTGGTCTTACCCTTCTCCCGTCTAATTCTCCACCCTCATCCTTTACTTGTTACCTATGTTTATTCTAGAACAGACAGGCGTTTGGCTGAAATCTGATTCAAAGATGAATAAAGCACACATCCTAAACTTAAAGTAGTTACCCTTTATTTGGTAATCTGACAGGTAAACACACAAATAAAATATAATGCATTTGTACTATGATGTCCCAGGATCACATAGGAAGGGCTGCTAAGCTCAAAAGAAAAACTTTTGGAAAGGATATTATACCTTAAAACATGAGTAAGAGACACTTGATTATAGGAAATGACAACTATGGCCTATGGTGAAGAATCAGCATATACAAACGCCCATGGAAATGAGAAAACAAAGTGCATTAAATGAAGTGCTAGTATTTTTTTTTTAGGTGGAACATGTGATTTGAGTGGGGAGAGGCAAGGTAGAGGCAGAGAAGCCGTAAAATGAAGTTTCATTTTTTCCTTAGATAAATGGGAAGCCCCTGAATATTTTGTATTTTAATTTTAAGCAATGGAGCATTATGATCACTCAAGCAGATTTGTCGAGATTGATGTGAACATATAAGTCCACAATGGAGTGGACAACTTCACTAGTAATCATATAAAGGCAAATTAAAACAATGTGAATGACTTTTCTCCAATCAGATGGAGAAAGATAATTGCAGAGGAAAGGTCATAAAAATACTTTATTTACAAGTCACATGCTTAAATACTGCATGCCAAGTTTCTATGATGATTATACCATTCTGTGATACTGTGTAATCTTAGGATGTTGCTGCAAAGTTCCATGATCATCTTGTAAAGTGCAAACTCACTGTGAGCTGACACTATTTGAATCTAGCATTTCTACTCTTATAAGTTGGTTATTTTGTCCCAAGACTATGCCTGCTATGCTTGTATTTACAGTAGGGACACAGCCTGCTCATTTTTGTCCAGTCATAACTTGATGGAGGATGCTTGTGAAGCACTGAAGGCTATGAAATTCCTAAGCTGGGTAGAAGCAAATGGGGAATACTGCACAATTAAGAAAGGCCATTACTCAGTATCTATTGAGATTAAGAGGTCAAGGTTTCCTTTAAATTAAAAAAGTATTACATTTATTTAAGCTCATTGTCTTATCTATAAACTATTTTATATAGTATACATATATAATTTTTGTGATAGGTATATGAGTATAATTATTAATGCACAAAATAAACATTCAGTAAATGTCATCTATTAATATTATATGATTATTAGAGAATTGCTAACTCAAGAGAAAGAAGTAGGGTTGAGAAAAGACATGGGTAAAGTGAATCCAAAAATTATCCAATCAAGGATCAAGGCAGAGGTTCAAATGGAAAATGAGTTAAGCTGATATCGAAACAGACCAAATATAAGAAAGATAAAAGCCAGTGAATGGGGATAATTCAGAAGCAAAGTGTATAAAGAATAAGCAATCCTTTATAGTTTTTGGCCTGCCACGATCTGCTAGACTGTAGCTGAGCCCATGAATGGATGAAGACAAGCTGGTTAAGTCTAAATTAGAATCCTAATAGTGATACTCAAATTTTGCAGAATACTGAATATACATAAAAACAGAATGAAAGTATCTACTATATACCTGGAAGAGAACAATTGGTCCTGAATCATCTTCCTTAATAAGGGATACACCCAGAAAATAATCTTATCTGTCTCAATCATCTTTGTGCACTTTGTCCTGAGGAAAATAGCTGAGCATCACTACTGTTAGGAAGCCCATCATTTTTGCTGATTTTAGGTATCTGTGTTCCTACCACAGTATTCCCTAAGAAAAACTTGGGAGAAATAATTAGTTGTCGTAAATGTACTTTACATGAATCCCTGGAGAACAAATTTTGCTTACAAAACACTTAATTCCAAAATTTTCTTCAAAATCTAGTATTTTGTAACTTTCAGGCAAAAATACTAGCTAATAAATATCAAGTATCTTTATAAAGAAGAATGAATTCAATTCAAAATATAATCTCTAGCATTTTCCCCAGTGTTCCTTTTGTCAATATAGTTTACTGAGCACATTATTATCAGTCTTCCTCATTCTCTCACAATATTGCTTAGACATGATTCTCAGTATTAAAGGTAGGCCTCCCTAGGTGGCCATATCAGAATCATGTGTTGGGCCTTTTCAAATGACATGGCCTTGGTACAACTCACCTTGTCCACCCCCTTCCAAGATTCTTATACCTCTCTCCCATGTAGACACTGTCTTTGTGAGCCACTGTTACTAATGTTAGTGTACCTGATTGTTTTGGCTGGCTGAAATGAAAAACAAAAGTTGAGACCCCTGGGGCAGTGCGGTGTAGCGAAGGCTAGGAAGTCTGGCCCAAATTCAGAGTCTCGATTTTTCCCTGCAGCATAAGGGGACTAATAATGCCTCCCTATTGCATGTAGTCTTTTAACACATTTAATAAGTTGTAGATATGATTATTTGTGCTAGACTTGGGAAATTCTTTGAAGGGACCTGTATTTGCCTTTGTTAATGTAGAAGAAAGAACATAGGATTTAGATGTCCTATCTCTGCCTTCTTTTTAGCCATTCAATATTGCCTAACACATCTTAGTTCTGTAGTTAAAATTGTGTCTATTATAAAATGGGAAGAGTATCTCTCCTGCATACTCCACAGAGATGTGGTGGGTATCCAGTGAGATGAGATATGCCGTAAAAATTTTAATATTGCAATAAGATGTTTACTAAAATATTATGTAAAATTTAAATTCAAGTCGGTTTGACCTGTAATGACTCTCCTCATAGTAATACTTTGAAAAATAAAAGTTTTATTTTTTTCCAAAAAAGAATATTTTCTTCAGGTAAATTCAGAGAAAAGTATCTAAAGATAATGAGGGAGGAAAACCTAAAGAGATAATCTCTGGAATAGTGGCTAGTGACAGGTATTCAGGCATACTCCCATCAGTTCATTATTTTTGCTTATATGGTACAACAGAGATTTTAAGTAATTACATATGCAAAGAATATTCAAAATTCATTATCAACTCACAAATTGTCATGGTGAATGCAGAGTCCATTGGAAGCTGTCCTGTGACATGTTGATAAAATACATGGCTTACAAGCAACGATAGAGGAGCCCAGCCCAGCTCACACCTCTGTCCCACTCCCATCACTGTATTACTTCCACACATTTAATCACTTCTTTCTAAAGTGACTGGAATTGCATGGCTTAAACCCGACTTCATTAACAACTATTTATTCTAATTAAGATGTTTCCATTGCATTAATTTTGTATAGTTCAAAATGAATGTCTGTTCATCATTTTAGTGAACTACCTAACAAAATCAATCTCTATTTTTCTAGATTTGCCAAGAATTGTTTATAAATCACATGAAATCTAAGTTCTGAATTATTTTCTACAAATATTCTAATGTAGAGTTGCTTAACCAATCTGAGATGTACTATTAAAGTTGTTTAAAAATACATATTAAAGAAAGGATTACTACTATTATTAGGGCATATTAAATGTATAAAAAAAGTTGCTTAAGTAACCTTGGAAAATAATTTTACCTGATGACCTAGTGAATATTCTAGCAATCTGACTGCCAGTATTCCATTTGCTAGGGAGAAATACATTTGGATTAGTTAAGGTAATCACTAACATGGCAGAAACCAGAGTCTTTTGTTCAAATGATTTTCAACTTATGGCTGAGCCAATGTCTGAAATACTCAAATCACACAGAAACATTCCTTGTGTTACTACCAATAGTTATTTACTGTTTATTATGAATTATCATTTCTCCATGGAATCCTTGAAATAGACAGTGTCCACTGTTTTCACTAGGCATTTTTGGTCCACTGTCACAATAAATGACCTTATCAATTATTTTAATTATGTTAAGAAAATCTTCAAAATGTTGGATTCTATTTGTTAAACATTTACTTCTGTTCACTTCATATTCCATTTTTCTTACAATCTTTGCCACTGTTTTTATTCAATCTAATCATAATTTTCAAACATTACATAGTACTATTTTCTTACATTTAATAAGGATCAATAACCAGTCCCTGAAACTGTACATCACAAACATCAATAAAATATGATTACTGAATTCAAATCACCAAACATTCAACATCTGAAAACTAAATTTATTCTATCACAGCACTCTTTTTTTTTCTTCTTAACTTGATTGTACATTTCCTTCATTTCTCTACCAAGTTTTATATTGGTAGCATTTGTAAGAATAAGTTTTTTCTGTAAATCATAAAATAAATGAATATATCTTGAAATTCTCATGCATACTGTTTCCCCAGGCAAGCACAAATAAGTTTTTATACTCTCATGTGGGAGGGGTAGAGAGCAGAAGAGTGAGGGGGGGAATGTATGTGCATGTGACAATGTGATATACAGAAAGAGAAAGACAGTTAATAGTTTGTGAATTTCCGACATGAGAAATCAAGTGAATCACAAATTACTCTTTAGGAAGAAGATATATAAAAACTCTGATTTACTAGGAAAAAAGTCAACAAACACAGGTAGTTGTTACCAATTAGCATAAAACTAATAGTTTTCAAGGTATTTTAACAAACACTACAGTTGAAGAGCTTATATTATCAAATCTGTTTCTTGTTTTTGGTTGTGGTTGTTGTTTTTTAATCCTACCTTCACTATCACGTTGTGAACTATCATTCAGTGAAAAATCACAGTTCTCATCTAGGTGATACTGCAATAAGCATTAAAGAAAGAATTAAAATTAACCCTTCAATGTACCGCTTACATAAACAGTGCAATTCTTGTGTATATGTGTGTATATGCAAAACACGTAGGGAATATACTTATTTAAGTGCATTCATATTTGCATATATAGCTTTCCAAAAGCCATTAGCTATGCTAGAAAATCTAAGAATCCTGTCTACTGGTCTGCAAATGAAATCCTTAAAGGGTGGCATATAATATAAATCGAAACTCACTGTGAAAGGATTGAAGAATACTGATTGTCCATTCATCTGTTAATCTTCCTGTTTTTGTTATCTGGATACATTTGAGCTGATTTGAAGATTCTCTCGATTCAATCCAACAAATCACATCTTCATTGTAAATAAAATCCAGAGTATGAATTTCGTTTCCATTGACTGAGCTCAGGGTTGCCATTTTACTTCCATTAAGATAGAAAACCTCAATTGTTTCAGAATTTGCAATTAACAGCAAAGGAGGCCTATCTGTAGGTTCTGGAATAAAACAGAAAGAGCAAAGTGAGTTCAGTAAATGAGTCACTTTTTAAAAAATAATTTGGCATTACTTATTAAAAGTTATCCTATATTTTTAATGCATCTTTACAATTTTAAAAATTCCTTGCCAAAAGTATTTTTTAGTAACCTGTATATGCTTCAGTAACTATATCACTTCATTTTTTTAAGGACAACATAGTCCACTGAGCATTTCTATTCTTGATTTCCTTAGTCATAATGTGTTCTCTAAATATGAGGACAATGCTATTTGCTTTCACTGTTGGTAAATAAAAGAAATGCTGTGAGTTGTTTTTCTAGCAATGATGATGGATCTGGATTGACCTCTCCATACAGTGTTATAGACTTCCCTTGTGAGCAAGGGCACACTTTTTTGAAGTGGATGTAGGAGATCAGAAATAGATTCTCTGGAGTGGAACATGCAAAGCTCACAGCCTCATACAAAGAGCACCTGTGACCTCAGGCTCATTGGCTCCCTGACTGACCCCTGGAGCCAAACAATCACACATTTCCTTAGTGACTAGATCATGGTCACTGAACCAGTTCCTTTCACATTTCTTCTCTACAGTCAGGAAAATAAGATTCTCGAGGTAAAAAACTTGTTTACTACCACTTGTTGGAACAATGCATCTTTGCTTGTGCTAGGATTGGTGAGTTGTTGGTAAATACATACTAATTGACCGGAATCACAACACCTTTAACATATAAAGTTAACAGTAAAAGCCCATGTAAAATTAGTGTTGAAAGAGTTTAGCTCTATAATCATATTCAGAGTAGCTTTCGTGCTAATTAGGGAATAGGGAAAATTTGGAAACCTCCAACTTCTCCTTTTTGCTGCCTTACATCCATCGTGTCAACAAATCTCTTTGACTCTGATGTCAAACACATCAGTGACTCCTACTACCATCCTGCCCCAAGCTGCCATCACGTCTCAACCAGATCATTACAACTGCCTTCCAACTGGTTTCTCTGTCTCCATCTATGCCCTCCTCTTCCTGAGTCTATGGCAACACAATAGCCAGTCATATCCTTAAAATGTTAAGGCAGATCAAGCAAGTCTTCTGCCCAGTTCCTCAAAGGGTTCCCATTTCAATCAGAGGGAATTCAAAGCCTTTAAAATGGTTTATAAAGCCCTACCTGATGTGTATTCTCATTACTCTTTGACCTCGCTTCCTTCATCTCCTTACTACTCCCACCCTTGTTTATCTTGCTGCACACATACTGGTCTTCTTATTGTTCTGTGAACAAGCCAAGTAAGCTGCCATCTCAGAGGCTCTTCCTTCTTCCTAGAATAATCATCAGATTTCAGAATGGCCGACTTGACATGCTGACCTCCTTTTGGGTGTTATTTGGATGTCACCGTTCTGGTGAGGACTTCTCTTACCACTTTATCTTGTAAAAAACTACAAGCCCCTACACTCTCGGTACAACTTCCTGAGTTTATTTTTCACTTATCACTACCATACATTGTATATATCTTATTTATTTCTCTGGTGTATTTTTCTACTTCTGCTGATGTCATCTCTAGCATTTATAAAAAATCTGGAACCTATTGGCCGTTCACTACAAATTTTCTGAATAAGACCAAAGGACACATGGAACCGTTACACAGTAGAGTTTGTTAGAAACATTCTGTGAAACGTTACAAAGTAATTTGGATTTCTTAACCTATGGATGGAATCCAGAGAAATACTGTCTCTTCAGAAAATTTCATAAACATTATTAGATCATTCAAGACACTGATACTGAGCACTGTAATGGTAGGAGAAAAGCAAATGTACATACTATGGCTAATATAATTAAACATCTAACATTTTGAACACATTATTTAATGGTCTTCATCATTTCTTGGGGAAGTAGGAATATCAGGCTCCTTGTGTATCTTTCAAATAGAAGAGCTGTCCAACAAAGATGATTTTGGGTCTTCCCTCACAGGCCTAAAATGTCAACTCTGAAACACATCCTAAGGCCTTCCATGAGTATTTGAATTTTTACTCCTAAGAAATTACTTCAATCAAGCCATAGGATTCTTCTCTGCCTTCAGAAAGGCATTAAATGTTTTTTTTATCTTAAAACAACAAAACAAACAAAAGTAAACAACAGTACAACCTCAGTGAGATTATAAACTAAATAGCCCAACAGTTTCTTCCCAGTGGAGAAGTGAACTTGTCCCTGGACTGCTTGGTATAAACCAACAAAAAGTAAGTCTCAATAACACTAATATTATTTCCATAATAAAGAGTTCTCTTAGAATAATCAGTAAAATTGTGAACTGTCTCTGCTTATGTAACCTTGTCAAGGGACTACATCTGAGCTTGGTTAGCCAGCTGGCTCTCTCTCAATCTCTTAAAGCCATCTTGAATCATGTAATACGTGTCCTTGCCATTCCTTAATGTGGAAGTCTAAACTTGGTCTCTTTTCAACAGTACTAGCTCTGTTTGTTTTCCAGTTGACCTTGGCACTCCTGAAGCCTGTTGGATCATGGATGGATTTCTCAGGTTAGGAAGGGGTCTTAGACAGCTGTGTTATCAGGTTAACAAAGATATACTGACACTAATGTCAGTGCTTATGGTCTTCATTTGACAGCCAAAATGACCTTTAGTGAAATCAGCTCTCATTCAAAAATGAACCACTACTGCCAAGCTTATAAGAAGTCCAGATGTAGACAACAATTTCTAAACTGCCTACCAGTCAGTAAATTTAAGTATGTCATAAACATTCTTTGAAGAGAGGCTGGAATATGAAGGAACATTGAGCTTCTCTTGAGAAACTGAGATAAAAATAAATTAATGGTCCACACAGGCAATGCTTACTGGACACAGCTAATCAATCTATTTGATTTTTGTAGCTGCTTTTTGAGCGAGTCAGTTGCTTACCTTAATGCAAAATATATCAACCACTGATTTTAAAGCTTCAGATAAACAGAAAGCCAATAGAGAGAAAGTCAGGTGCTTCATAAATTGACATGGTTTGATATAATAATGGTGACTTTTAAAATTCAAATGACACACTGGAGGAAGGATACTTCTAGTGTTAGTTGTGATGTACTTTACTGAAGTAATACTCATGTGTCTCTGCTAATTATTATCTATGGTTTCCCACGTAAGACAAATAAAACATAAGGCCTGATATGGGAGTGGGAGAAGCTACTGAAACACAAGTACCCACAAAAATCATCAGGGGCTAGGGATATAAATCTTTTTTTTTTCCTACTTCATTATGAAAGGGGGCAGAGGCCTGACAAAGGTTATCCATCTCTACCCGCACTACACTGCTGTCTAGTGGGCTTTATTACCACATGCTTCCACATGCCAAGTGAAGATCATCATTAGCTTGGGTAATAATGATAAAGGACTGATAAGAATAAATGTGATGCTCATATCAGATGCCACACTTAGAGTCAGTGAACAGTTTCCTTGAAGGAACAGTTAGAAAACACATCAGATGACTTCAATCAAAGGGTTGTCTATATCAACACTTAATGAGAAGTAATAAATATTAACCTTCCACATAGAAGAGATTGGAACACAAGAAAGCACTCAGTCAACACTCTGGCGTAGAGAATCAAGACTTAAGTTGAATAAACCTCTACGATAGGCTGTCAACTGATTCATGTTGGAGGAGGAAAACTGTCCTCATTCTCTTCACTCCCACCCATATATCAACAGCATAAAAAAGAGTATTTTCTCTCCCAAACAGTTATAGAGATGTGTATAATCAGAACATGATTTTTTTCCTATCATGTTATATTAATCAGTGTCATAATTTTTAAAACTGATTAGAAAACTGAGAATTAAAAAGAGAAGCTTGGAAACAAGAAATATCTCATTTGACTAGATTCATAAAAATATCTCTTTAAATTCCAAGCCACTATAACCATATCCTTGCAAACATATCCTTCTCCTCTCATAGTCAAGACTATACTAAAAATGTTTTTATATACTTATAATAATATGATTTTGACATATAGTTGATGTTAAATAAATGTTTTCAGAGTGAATAAAACTAATTTTTACAGCTTCATTTAAACTCCCTATTCTTCCATTCAATTCTAAGAATATTAATTCAGCTAGTTTCATTTTAAGTAATTGGAATTGTGGATTCAGATAATTAAAAATAAATATAAGCCTAATAAATATTTATGTACATAATAAATGTATCTGTATCACATATACACATAGAAAAATATGTATTATCTAGTTATACTGTGTTCTGATTTCCCCTAATTAATCCTGTAATTGTGAGCAATTATCTCCAGTGAATGAAGTTAGGTAGGTGCACCTCAATATCTGTTATTTCAAAGATGAGAAAAAAAAAAAAAGAATGAGGTTCAACTGTTTAAAAGGTTAAATGGTAACTTCCATGTAAAGTACATAAAATGAAGAGCCAGACTAAAGCATGGGAAAAGGGAAAATTGTTATCTGTACAGCCCAAAGAATTGGTTTTCAACCAATACAAACTTAAAATAACTTAAAGAAGAATTTAAACAATTTTATTTTTAGTTTATCATATACAAATGTATAAAGTCTTTAATAATAAGGAAAATATGATGAAGTTAGAAATGAGAAGAATGATAACAACTTGTAGCAAAAAATTATGCAAACCCTCATAGGAAGTGAAGTGTAACTATATACAACAAAAGTGAAGAGCAATCTGCATAAAGAGACTAAATTTAAAAGAAAAGAAAAGATAACTTCTAAAATTATGCAATGAACAAAAAAAGTTGAATATGAAATACTAGGAGGAAATTATCTAGTTTAAAAAAGAGAAAAAAAGCATTATTCAAATAATATAATAAATTATAGACCAAAGTCAACTAAACCAAACTGAAAATGTGGATAAAGTTAACCATATAAGTGAAAAAAAGATACAGGGCTGGAATATTTTCATTTCCAAAACGTATATGGCCAAATTTGTTTCTCCATTTTCCTCAACTATTTTGTCAATGGAAAAATCTCTTTACTGAGCTGAATGATATTTAGAATAAGTACATACTGTGCCACATGTCAGAGGAAACTATTTTATCAGATTTTACAAAAGAAAAAGTAAAATATGAATCAAATGTGGAAACATTAAAATGCATTAAACAGTTTTCACCTAAGCAAGAAAATGTAATTACTACAACTATACTGTAATTTATCTTAGCACTACCTTTTATTGTCGCAATGCATTTATACTAAACTCAATTGACTGGATGAAAATGCTTTATTGTATTTTTTATTTTATTTTTAGAACTTATAGCTCTAAGGTATTCAACTAGTATCTGAAGGGGATCAGCAGGACAGTCTGTCTTCAAGAAAGATATACCTAACAGAAAAATTGATATACATATATATACATCTTAAATATCTATAAAAGTCTATATTTTTTAAGTCAGGTTTGGTACCTTTCATAAAACATGTATAGTAACATTGAGTTCCAAAGAATGTTTAGATATATCTTGCTATGATTGAATGTTTGAGTCCCCTAAATTCCTATGTTGAAATCCTAACCCCCAAAGATGATGGTATTGGGAGGTGACAGTTGGGAGGTGCTTGGGTCCCAAAGCTGGAACGCTTATGAATAAGTCCCTTATAAAAGAGGTTCTAGAGAGATCCCTAGCACCTTCTGCTATGTGAAAATACAATATGTCTGCACCCCAGAAGACAGCCCGCAGCAGACCATGCTGGCACTCTGATCTCAGACTTCCAGCCTCTAGAGAAATAAATTTCTGTTATCTGTAAGTTACCCAGTCTGTGGTATTGTTACAGCATCACAAATGTACAAAAACATATCTGTTTAATAGAGTTAAAAGTTCCTTAATGATGATGACGTTTGATTTCAGGTTTGCCTTGATGGAAGAACAGGAATTGGACATGCAGAGATTAAAAAAAAAAAAAGTTGAAGAAGAAGAAGAAAAAAAGGAAGTCAGGTGAAACAAACAGCTTTGACAAAAGCACATATGTGGGAAAGACTCTAAGATGTGTTGGGAAGATACTAACCTCAGTTTTTCAGTTTCTGAGGGTACAACGTGCATTAGTGATGAAAGTACTTCATCATGATAATGACAATAGCAAACTTTTTGAGCATATTTTAGGAGCTAGCTTCATCTTTATCAGTTTATTGTATACTCACAACATCTCTAAGAATCAGGTGCTAATATTATCCACATTTTATAGGTAAGAAAACTAAGTTATTTAGAGTTTAAGTAACTTGCTTAAGATCACAAAGCTACTAAGTAAAAAGAGCTAGATTCAAACTCACATAGAGCTTGCAGTAGCTGAGAAAGTAGGTTGAGAAAACATTGCACAAGTCATTTAATGTCAAGATGATAAACTTATTTTTAATTTGGGTTGCAATGGAAAGTCAATATAAATTTTAGAAAGCGTATAACGAGCAAAAATATCTTGAAGATCAACTGGGAAATGATACATAGAATAGGATATGCATGAGTAGAATATAGTAGGATAGGTATATTTCCCATTTAATTTCTAAAATTGTTTTTGCTTTTACTTTTAAAGTGGTGTAATATAATTCAAATCAGATGGGAAGGTAGTATGTAAAAATCTTGTTTATACACTGCCTTGGTGGTAGTATTCTGGAGTGAGTTTGGAAAGGAGTTAGGTAAAAAGGAAAAGGTATTTCTGTTCTCCTTTAGATTGATGCGATACAGAAAGAAAGAATGACCATGTGTGCCGACATTTCTATTGGAAGCAGGGGCCAGTGGAGAAATGTAAGCCCCAGAGAATCCACAGAGGTTCAGGAACACATTAAATTTCACACATATAAATCAAGAAAGGTATTTATCTTTTAATTATAAAGAAGGTAACCCAAGGTTATTAGTAAAAACACAAAACTTATATAGACACAGGTTTTGAATATCTGGATTACTGAACAGGGAAATGCTATTTTAATTTCTCAGAAAATAGGTAGAAGAACCTAAAATGGGTGGTGTTGTGTTCCTACATAGAGATGGGGTGATGTAATAAAGTCGAAGTTTTAAACTGTAGAGACTGTTTTATGTAGATAATAAGGGACATGGGGTCAAAGATTCTGTGGAAATTTGAGATTTGGGTGATAGGGAGGAACAGGAAAAAAAGCAGAGTCGGTTTTACGAGAAGATGATGGGTTTAGTGCTGGCATGTTAGGTCAGTGTTGTCTTTTGTAATCTTGTCTTGGCATTGTGAAAACTCACTCAGGTAAACTACTGATCAACCTGAATTACAGACTTTAAAACAATGTAACCTTTTTGTTATTTGGATGTTAATAGTGAAATACCGCTACATTCATTTAGAGGATATTTCAATGTGAAATGTGATGATTGAGAAGCAATGAAATATGTTGTTTCGCAGGAATAAGGAACATTTTCTGAACAACAATTAAAGCCAATAACATCGTGCCATACACACACACACACACACACACACACACACACACACACACACACACACACTAAAAGAGGTTCTCATTTTGCAAATCAGCAGCTCTCACAGTTTTCCTGTTTCTTAAAGAGTTGATCCACCAGATCAAGGAAGGATTATATTTCCCCTACTAACTAGAAGGTCTTACTTGGCACATGGTAAGTGGTCAATAAATGAATGACACATAAAGGGCTGTTTGAATATGGATTTGCCAATGTTTTTAAAGATATTTTACTGATTTTTTAAGTTTAAGAATGATATGTATTTCAAAAAAATAAAGAATGATAGTGTATTTCAATAAAATGACAAAAATAATGCATTGTGATTTTTAATCAGGAAAATGAAATAAACTTAATTATACTGAATTTAATTGATTAAAGTATAAATTTAATTAAATTGAAGGGTTATTTTGGTAAATCTCAAAATCTCAGAGTATGATTCATTCAAATTTTAGGTTACTGAATTAATATTAAAATTAGCAGATAGTCCAGGGATGGTCAATTTGCATTAGTTACTGAGAGGTGGCCTATGGCTACTTTTGAATCTCCTAATCACCTTTCTCATTGTGGCAAACAGAAACTTCTTTAGCTATAGAAGCACATTTTTCCCAATTCAGACATGTCCCTTTAATTTATAAATTGGTAATGATTGAATTTAATAAGTAATAGATATTGGCTCATTTAAAAATTGCTTTACACTTATACTAGGTACCTAGAATAGTCAAATTCACAGAGTCAGAAAGTATACCGGTAGATGCCATGGGCTGGGGGGTGCAGGGGTGCGGAGGGGGAATGCGGAGTTAGTGTTTAATGGGGACAGAGTTTCAGTTTAGAAAGGTGAAAAATTGGGGGGATGCATGATGGTGAGAGTTGCACAACAATGTGAATGTACTTAGTGCCACGGAACTGTACAGTTAAATATGGTTAAAATACTATGTTTTATATTATGTGACTTTTACCACAATAAAAAACAACATTAAAAAAATTGCTTTAAAAATATTTCCAGTTTGAAAGCATGGGTCCTTTAAAAAACCACTTTTGTCTCCTAAAAAGAAAATACTGTCTCAGTGTTTGCATATTTATTTATACATTTAACAAAGATTTATTGAGCATGACTAGCTTCCGCCACGCATTCATCTAGATGCTAGAGATACAGCAGTGAATGAAACTAATAAAATTTTTTGTTTTTGTAGAGCTTACATTTTAGTGGAGGAAAAAGTCAATAAGCAGGTAAACCAATACTATTTAATATTTTTTTGGCAGTGTTAAATTCTATGAAGAAAGGTAAAGCATTGGTAGGAACGTGGATGCAGGCTGTTCTTTAGAGAAAGTAGTACAATTCAGAACATATTTAAAAGTTTGAAACAAAGGGTTTGAGAGAAAGAATGGAGTCAAGGGAGACTCCAGTATTTTGGCTTGGACAATTGGGTGAATGGGGTCACATTAACCAAGATGGGCATCACTGGAGAAAGCATTATTAGGGGAGAGAATCAAGAGCTTGGGACACATAGAGTGATATTTCCATTAAATTTCCAAATGGAGATGGTAAGTTGGATCTCAATATTCAAGTGAATCTGGTGTTCAACAAAGCACTCAGGGCTGGTGGTAAAAACTGGCAAGTCTCAGTCTCTAGATGTTTAATAAAACCATGGAAGAGGATGTGTTTTTAAAGTCATGATACAGGATGAGAGCACTTAGGAAATCAATAAAAGAAGAGAAGATGTCCAAAGGACTGAACACTGAGTCATGCTGAAAATACTGACAAAATGAGGATTATGCAGCAAAATAAACTGAGGGGAAAAAAAATGCCCAGTAAGGTAAGAGGAGAACTCCAAGAATACACTCTTTAAAAGGGAAAGTATTCAAGAAGGAGACAGGATCAGTTGTGTGCTAAGGACTGATAATTGAGTAATTAAGCAACTAGAGGTCACTGGTAACCTTGACAACAGAGGTTTAAGTAAGTGATAAGAAGGTAAGACCCACTGAAGGAGGAGGAGAAAATAGAGAAAGAGACAACACACTGAGTTTTTCTATAACGGGAAAAGAAAAATGGAGCGGTAGCTGGAGAGAAATACAGTTTTAAAGGAGGTTGTTTTGCAGCCTCTTTACTACATCCTTGTATACTGATGGAAATGATCCAGGAGAAAAGAATATCTTGATGATTCAAGGAATAAAGAAGACAACTGTCTGAGTCTAACTCTTGTACAGGTGAGAGAAGGTGATACTGATGCACAGAGGCTGGGATTGGCCTTAGACAGGATCAAAGTCAGTTTGTTCTTCAATTCAAATAAGAGAAGGATGAAGTGATTAGCTCTAGATTCAGATAGATTGGTAGATGTAGTTCAGGATGAGAAAGTTCTCTTTTGACTGCTTCTGTTTTCTCAGGGGAATATGAAACAAGACCATCATCTTAGAATAAAGAGGAAGGAGGTAGACATCTGAAAATTCATTATCTAGAGGTGGAAAAGGGAAAGGTCATTTAATCTATTTCACTGTTTTCTGACAGGGCTGCCAACGGATGTAAATAGATAATCTATATTTAAGATCACAATCTTCTACTTTGCTATTAAAAAAAGACTAGTTCTAAATACTCAATGGTGATTATATACCAAACTTTTAGCTACTTTACTAGATATATATCCCTTGTAATTTGATGGTATGTTCTAAACCTCTAAAGTCTGTTAAGATATAATTTGTCTAATAACTTGGCAAGTATTATTTTTCATGGAAAGCAAAGATGGAGGCTGTGTGAGTCCTAGTGAGAAGAAGAAATGCTCACACACATTTAAAACTGCATTCAATACAATGGATTTTTTCTTCTCAGGACTAAAATGACGTTAAGCAGCTTGACTAGGGAGAATATGCAGAATATTTGTCATCAAAGTCAAGGGCAAATATGAACTCTGGGGGAAGAGTGCTCAAGAGACATTCTCTAACTGCTCTTATTACATTGTTGACTGCAACTGATACAGGGGATTCCTTGAAAACTCTCTGAAAAACAAATTTCCCTTATTAGAAAAAAAAAAATTTTTTTCTGTCAGGTTTTAAGCTTAGGTTTTCTGAGGATTTCAATAGCACTATGCTTACACTTTTCTCAAACAAAACAATAGAAAAATTATACATCCATGCGTAATCTTAAACCATTTGTAATTTCTATGAATTTAAATGTGCCTCATTTCTTTTTGTTTTTCATTATATTTGTCCAATTTTAAGACAAAGAAAGGAAGTTAACTGTAGAACATGACATGATCTATTATATACTTTATATTGAGGATTTAAATATTAGTTCAATCAATAGCTATTCTATAAGAAAATACAATGATAGAAATTTGTACTTATATATTGTGTCATTTGTGAAAACAAAATTTACTGATTGTCAAATCTAGAGCCCATAAATGTTGTCATGTAATTCTTAATATCCAAATAAAGACATCTGCAGCTAGATTGCAGCTAAGATGTTAAGTGGTAAAGAAAATGGAAGACATGCATTTTTTCTGTGTCTAATATTTTTTTAGACTATGGGTAAATCAAAGGTGTCATGACACGTAAAACACATGACAGGTAAGACTGTTATCAATCTTGCAAATTTGTTGCTGGAAAAAAGATTTAAGATATCAAGAAAGGTGTTAGACTGTGAAACTGATGTCCTCCAGGAAACAAAAAATCAAAAACTTAAAAAGAAAAATTTTAAAACCCAGCAAAAACAGAAATAGAATACTCATGAGGAGTTTTATACCTCAATACTGGCAAACTCATTAACAGTTGTGTGGGTAGGAAAAAAAAGTGTGATGCTTAATTTGGGTAATGGAAATTCCATTAGAAATCCTTGCCCTGTCCTGTCATGGAATGTGAATTCCAACTGAGCAAATGGCCAGAGAAGATATAGGGTAGGAGTACTCTAAAAAATAGAAAAATACTTTCAGTGGCCAGGCCACGTTTATCAAAGGGAGTTGTGAAGCTCTAGTATTTGTACAGAACAGAGGCTTAGGATATACTGCCTGATTGCAGGTGGTGTCGCTTATTCTCCAGCTATATTTGCACAGCAAACACGCACTCGGACAGCATGTCTGTCTGAGGAGGGACTGGTTGAGGGAGCACATTTATGGAGATTATGCAGAGCTCCCCAGCCAATTTTGATGCCTCTACTGCAGCAAAGGCAGCTTGAACCCTAAATAACATGATGACACTGGCAAAAACAAAACAAACAAAAAAACCCAAAAAAACAACCATTACCCTTCGAATCTCTTGCAGCCTTTTGACTTTCCTTTTTTTGATCCTCAATATCCCAATACCCTTATTCTGCTTCCTGAATGTTTAGGAAATTGCTTGCAGCATCCAACAAGCATTTACCCAGCACATACTCTGTTCCAGGCACTGAGCTACTTCTCTGTCACTTGCCACTTACCATAGTGTACATCATTTCCTCCATGCATATGTGACTGAGTGAAAAATGACAAATCTGGATTTCTATTCTGGTGCTGGTCTACTAGGCTTGCTCCTAGCTCAGAGCTTCTCATACACCATCACGTCATCAAGTGTCATTCACAGTTATGCCTCAATGAAATGACAAACTGTGCAGGAACTAGACCTTTGGACTATCTAAAAAGAGTAAAAACTCTAAATAGTGAATCTTCACGTTGTCAAGACATGATCACATATCATTCTGTGGGAAGCCATTCTTAGCCAGATGGTAGACTGAAACAGATCTGATCCATAGTTTCTTAAGTTATCAAGGTCACTAAGACTTAATATGTTACTCTTCCTACGAACACTTAAATTTTAATATGGGGTGTTTCTTTTAAAAAGAAAAAAAAGGCAATTATACTTTAATAACTGAATTCCAAGCATCACAAGTGCTGATTAGTATGATACTCTGAGCAGGGGCTCTTCCCTTTTTTTTTTTTTTTAATTCCCAGGCTTGTCCCTTTTTATACAAGTACCAGCCTATTCTGTTCTCCCCATGAGCAGAGCCAGCCTTGACAGAAAACCATGGATGATTCCTCCAACCTTCCAAAAGGACATTTTAAACTATTTATTAGTAGATGACAGTAGAGATTCGAAGTAGGAGCCATAGGAAGTTATTTTTTGTTTTATTTCTCTATCTTTCTCTTTTTCTTTCTTTCCTTCCTTCTTTCTTTAAATTGCAGCAAAGAAAGTATCATGAAAACACTCTCTAACACTGTTTGGAGGTGTGCTTCTATGGATTACACAGGGATTATAATTTGTATTTCTTACAGCTAAGAGTTCCATCGCCTAAAAAGTCTCCCCTTACCCTCGCCCAAATCAGTGAACAGCAAAGCATACGCTGTAATAGAATCTCAAAGTTATTTAATGGACTCTCTTCTCTCATTACTCTGGTTGTTCTGTGGCAAAAAGGTGTCCTCTCTCTCATATAGTACCATTTAATGTGGTGACTCAACAACGATGAGCACAGAATTATTTAGTGCTCTTTATTTTGCTACTGCTTTGATGAAATCAATAGGGGCTTATAGGTTCCATAGAACTGAATGCTGGGGTAAATGCCTGCCTTAAGCAAGTGGTTAGGACACTGAAAAGTATAGTCCAAGGAGACTGAATTTATCAGTTCATCCAAAATTGCCAACAGTTCATAAATTAAACACCCTTAGCTATTATTTTCACTCTCGCAGGTTCTGCATGAGCCCCCTGTCAATCCTGGGTGCCCACATTTAACACATACTTCTATAACAAAATCAGTCTAAATCAGTTGAAAGAAAGTAAGCTAAATTAAAAAACAAACAAAAACACTTTTCATTTTCAGGTTTGATGTCATTATTAGAACTCTAATTTTGAAAAATGTAAAAATATACAGGATGCTTTACTGGATACCTATAGATGCTTGACAGTTACTTTAAAACATCTTTTTTCAAATGACAAGTCCTAACATTTAATTCAAAAATGACTAGTGTTTAACGTGTGTCCCATTCCAAAGTTACGAACAGTCCATCATGACATTCACATTCTAGCATGCTTCCTACTACCCAGTAATATCAAGTATGCATGAAGTTATTATTATTATTTTTTTTACATACACTGAGAGTTCTGTAGATTTTCTTCCATTTGGAAATCACCTATTTTGATGTCACATGGATAGGACTAGATTACCTTTGAAATTTTCCCAACTTTGAAACACTTGATTCTATAGTTCAGTAGTCAGGGGAAAATCTTACTCAGTGTAGAAAAGAAAAGAATTTGTCTGTACTACATGAATTATCAAGAATGAAAAGGCCTCCTGCCTAACATTAATCTCTTCTCCCAACTGCCACAGGGCCTAAAATCCCCTCCCCCTACTAGAGGTATTTCTTAAACGTGCTCTTAGGGCTTATGAATTTTACTTGGATTTGGTCATTATACTACAAAAGAGGGATAATCAATTAACTTAAATTCATTTTCCTATTTACTATCAATTGTCACATTGAAAATAAGATCCCACAGGCAAGCTTTGGGGTGACTAGTTGGGGAGCGACCATGATATTATTATTATTATTTTTTGTGGTACGCAGGCCTCTCACTGCTGTGGCCTCTCCCGTTGCGGAGCACAGGCTCCGGACGCGCAGGCTCAGCGGCCATGGCTCACAGGCCCAGCCACTCCGCGGCATGTGGGATCTTCCCGGACCAGGGCACGAACCTGCGTCCCCTGCATCGGCAGGTGGACTCTCAACCACTGCGCCACCAGGGAAGCCCCATGATATTATTTTGTGCTGAACTAGTTCATCACCTTAGAAGCAGCTTCCCAGCCAACTGACTCTGCCACCCTCTGCCTTCACATAAAAGGCTACCTTTCCTAGGAACTTTTATTTTCCCATCTATTATCTAGTAAGGTCTTTGTAGAACTTTCCTCTTATGTGCAGTTCTAGCTGTCCACTGTATCCTCTGGGTCTGATATATTTATGTTGCATTTTCTGTCTAAAGTCTAGGGATCTTTTACAAACATCTACTGTTTGGGGTCAGCCCATTCTAACCTTTCCCTAATTTCACACAATCCCAGCTTCTGGAATCCCTTGAACTCTGGCTTTCCTTGGAGGGAAAGTCAGGTTCCAGAATCCAGTAGGGTAAAATTTTAAAGGAAGAAAAAAAGAGGTGCTAATCTAAGCAGCAGGTAATGGAAAAGAGGAAAGTCAAAGCCTGAAGACAAATGGGGTTTACTTTATAACTTTTTCCTAGCACCCTTCAGTCACAGCAATACCATAGTAAATAAAATTGCCACAGAAAAATTTAAAGCTGATGTATTAAATGGAATTTTAATACATTTAATCTAATGGAAGCAAAAAATCCTCCTGTACATTTGTTACAAATATGAGAAAACTAAAGCAAAACTGATCATTTTTTTTTGAATTATACAAATGCATTGTTCAAATATCCATGTGACATTTAGAACTAGTCAGTATATGTTACAGACTTGTACTCATTTACTATATTACTGATTTTCCTAAAACTACAAACCACAGGAAAACTGTGTATTGTTCTAACTATGTACACCAACAGTCATCAAGCCAACCACTAGAGGTGAAGGCATTTACATATGTATTCCATTATCAATGCTAGAATCATCAAATCATGTACCATCCCTCTGACTACATTCAAAGATGCAGCACTATATCATGTACCATCCCTCTTTGACTACATTCTCTTTTTGTCAGAAACCCTTCTGTGTAGAAAGAGAGGAAGTGCTTCTCTGTATAGGGTTTATTACATTACACTCTCCCTGTGTATTCACAGCAATATTGTGTGGATCAATAGAAGAAACTGCAAAGAAAAAGCCTTCCACTTCTTTAATCCGTTGATATATTAAATCAGAAGTCTCAGTGGTGGAAAAAAAGAGGAACAGATAACTTGACCTAATTTTTCTAGAGGATTGCCCCTGAAAAATAAATAGGGCTTCATAAACCAAGTCAGCAATTGAAAAAAATAAACTAAGAAGTAAAAGAGTTCCTTTCTTGGTAATTTTCTATACAAATACATTTTGTAAATAATTAAACATATTATCTCAGAGAAATAGTTGAAATTATAACATGAAGTTACGATGTAAAGGGAAACAGCAGCAGCTCGCAGAGCAAATCCAATGCTTTGCTCAGTTTGGTTTCAGGAAAGAGAATCCCATCCCATGCCTAATTTTCCAACTGCTAATAAAAGGGAGTAGGGGACATTCACTAATTTATCAAAACTTCATAATTTGAAAATGCAGGAAATGAAACCAGATTTGGAGGAAGTGAGAAGATGCCAGATGGAATACCATGTATAATATCTTCCTATATTATTCCCAAGCTAATTCAGTTCACGCACACACACACACACAAACAACAAAAAATTAGCGTTATCCTATCATTACCAGCACCTCAAGGCTATTTCATTGGCAAATCAACAATATTTACTGAGGGTGTACTAAGACTGCACACTATGTAGAAACAGTAGGCTTTATTTGCAGATAAGAGGTAAAGGGAAGGCAGTTTTGAAAATGAAATTCAAATACTGAAGAGGAGAACACTCATTGTAGTAATCTTAATTAGAAAGAAAAATTAATTCCTTCTTTTTCCTTCCTTCCTTCCTTCCTTCATTCCTCCCTCCCTCCCTCCTTCCTTCCCTCAATCTCTCCCTTCCTTCCACAAATATTCACTGAGTACCTATATGTTCCAGGCAATGGTCAGAACTGAGTATATAACAGCAAACAAAACTGACAAGTTCTGTACTTTCATAATGATTATATTATTCTGGGTAAATCTGATGATAAACAGATACATAAATATGTTCATTTCAAATGGCAGTGCTATAAAGAAAACTAAAAAGTCATGTAGTGATAGAATAGGTATGAATAATAAGTATAGTTGGGAATTAAGATTGTGATGGAGAGAGTACACACCCTTAAATAGAATGGTCAGAGAAGGTCATTCTGAATGTTGACATTCTAGCCAAGACTTGAATGATAAGAATGTGACTATCAAAGAGAAAAGCATTGCAGGCAGATCAAACAGCAAGTGAAAAGACCTCAAGAGCAAAGTGGCTGAAGGAAAAGGAAACCAGTATGGCTGGGGTGTGATAAAAGGAGAAGGAGAGATGAGATGGAAAGGTAAATGGTACTAGTCCATTAGCCCTTAGAGGCCCTGTGAGAAGTTTGGGTTTTATTCTCAACATGAGGGAAAACTATCAGGAGATTTTAAGCAAAGTAACAACATGGTTTGGTTTATATTCTAGCAGATTAACTATTACGTGAAATATGAATTTTAGAGGGAAAGCAGAGGCTCACAGAAACCAGTGAGGAATCTATTATACAGTCCAGGAGAGAGATGGGTAATTCAAATCAGTTAATCCATTCCTTTTGAACAGGTTTTTGTTCATTAGAAACTTCCTGTAATGGAAGGAGTTTTGTAGTGATCAGTGACAACTAAAAGAACTTCTCTGGCTTTCTAAGGATGGATCATTTCCCTAAAATGAAGAAAAAAAATCTGTTTCTTCAAAGTCCATATTGCTCTACTATATACATTTCTAATGAAAAGAACTGCAAATAGGAAATAAATTCTGGAAGGACCAAAAATTAGATAACTTGGGCTTCCCTGGTGGCGCAGTGGTTGAGAGTCCGTCTGCCGATGCAGGGGACACGGGTTCGTGCCCCGGTCTGGGAAGATCCCACATGCCACGGAGCGGCTGGGCCCGTGAGCCATGGCCGCTGAGCCTGCGTGTCCAGAGCCTGTGCTCCGCAACGGGAGAGGCCACAACAGTGAGAGGCCCGCGTACCGCAAAAAAAAAAAAAAATAATAATAATAATTAGATAACTTACCAGTTTTGGCTTTGCAGGATCTGTTGTCTGGCTGCATTATGTAGCCCTCCACACAACTACAAGCATAGGATCCATACGTATTTATGCAGGTCTGGCTGCATGTACCGTAAACAGCACATTCATCTTGATCTAAAAGGTAAATTAACAACATTTCTAAGCAGATTTATTGTTGGGCATTTTTTTTCTCCCTGAAGAAAACATTTTTTCCAAACTTTGGAAGTAGGCTATTAAAAAAAAGCGAGAAAGAGCCAACTCCAATACATCTTTTCAAAACCACACTAACTGAACATAAAATTCAGTGTCGTTTTAATAGTTACGGAGATACAAGATCAAGCTTAACACCAAATCTTTTACTTTAAAAGATAATTTATTTGCATTTTTGATGCATAGGCTAAAAGTCCTTGGATATTTGTGCAAAGGTATAAAATGCACTCCAATGAATATTTGCTGAAGAATTCTAGTGTTTACGACACTGGCTTTTTCAAGATTTTGACAAAGAATTAGACTGGCAACACGATTTTCAATGAACAGATTAAATAAAAGTTCTGAGCTAAGCAATGTAAACCACCCTCACTAAATCAAAAGGAGGAAACTATTAAGTACTTGTCGCAAGCAGAAATTTCATCTTAATTAATTTTTATTTTAATATCTATGGCCCTCCTCCTATTTTTTCCCTACTTCCACTCGCAATACTTTTTTCCTCCAGCACCTTGTTCAAGTCTCTGTAAGCAGCAGGTACTTAATGATTCTTAACCAACCGGGCAAATTAAAAAAAAAAAAAAAAAAAAAACTCTGCCAGCTAATAATTTAGACAAATGTGTATTCAGTCTGTCCTGTGTACCAAGCACTATATGAATTCCTGAAGAAACCAAAATTTATAAAACATGATTTCAACCTCTAGGTGAAACAAGTCTAGTGATATAGAATTTCATTTCTATGCATTTCCTTATAATAGAGTCATACTCTAGTTATAATAGAAACACAGAGAAGTAAATGAATCTGCTTGGAATTGAAGGGAAAATGTGAAGGCTGCATATTGAGCTGAGTTCAAAGGATGATTTAGATTTCCTCAGACTAAATAAAAAGGGATCAGATGGAAAGAGGTGTTCCAGTTAAACAAAACAGCATGCGAAAAGCCATTGGGATGACACAGTAGGGATTTCAAAGAAGTATAAGGAGTCAGGTGGAGTAAGGGTGTATAAGAGGAAATGGTAAGAGATGATATTGGGAAAATCGTTTTGGGATGGGATAATGAAGTTATTTGTATGCTAAACTAAAGTGCTGTACATTATACATAGGCACTGGAAAGCATTAATTAGATGAGCTTTATGATCAACTTTGTATTTTAAAACTAAACAAAGTCACAAAAAATGGATTGGTGAATATAGAGAAGAGAACCTGGAAAATTAGCTATGTGCTAATTTCACACAAGAACTTGTATTTTGAAGTCATAATATTTTGAACAATGACAGTAGCAGTGGGAATGGAGAAGAGGGAATGGACTCAAATGTTTAAGAAATAGAATAGATAACGTGAAGTTTGACTGGATATGATAGAAGTGAATGGTGGTCTAATTTTATAAGAAGTGTAGATTACAGTGGAGGTATCATGGGAGGAAAAAATGAGTTTGATTTGGATGTGATAAATTTGAGGTATCTGTAGAGCATCCTTGAGTAAACATTTAATAAGTAGTTGGAAATATGGAACCAATAATATAAGGTGAGATCGGTCTTGGAGTATTTGAGAGTCAATAGCATATGGATATTAGATTAAAAAAATAGGAGAGGGTTAGATCCCACAGAGAGAAAGGGAAAGTCGGGAAAGTTTAGCTACAGAAAAATACTTTAGGGTACCAATATGAAAAAGGCCGGCGAGAGAGGAGTCCATGAGCCTCCTCTGAAGGATGTTAAGCGGATTAAACTGCTTGGGTATAATAAGAATGTATATTTGGTCTTTATCCTCTGTTTCTGACACAGAGTTCAGTTACCTTGTAATTTTCTGAGCTATAGGAGTATCTTTTGTTATTTCTAAGGAGCCCTGTGAAATATACTAGAGTCTATGCTAATGAAGTGACTCAGGGTGGGGCTACTAGATATTCTCAGAATGGGACTGGTCTCCAAAAAGATCAAACAGGTGACTTAGAGGGTGGGAACTCTCAACCCCATCCCCTGACCCCCCCCAACCTAAGAAAGGAGTTGACTAAGGAAAAGCAAAAGATGGCTAAGTAGCCAAGGAACCATTTAAACTGGGAAACTATGCATTTGTATGACATTTATTTGCATTCCTCTCCGATTTTTTTTAGCTTCGTGTAATAGCCTGCATTTATAGACAGTTTGTTTGAAGTAAGTAGCTTTGGGGATAGGAAGAATAGTATTTGGAGTGAAGTCCACAGTGATAATGTGAAATTAAATCTTGAATTTGATAAAGTCCAGCCCCTAGTGGCAGAAATGATGATTCGTATCTATAATATTTTCACCGATTTTTTTCAACTTTACTATTATTGGTTCCTATTTTAGTTTTTCTGATATGTGATTATGCTACACAGGAGAGCAATATGAATAATGATTTCTTTTGTTCTTTCTCCTCAGTCAGAATGCACTGTTCTGACATTGATGTAACTCCACAAAATTGGCTGCAAAGAAACAGGCATGTCATCACTTGTAGCACTATCTTCTTTCTTCCTTTAAGGACAGAGAATATCCTGGAAATTCCTTCAGGAAAGCGTAAATGATGCTCAGACCTGGCCATCCAGGAGTGCAGAGAAAGTAAAAAAATCTCTTCTATTGGTGAACTTCCATAAAAATTGCTGTGTATTTGCTTACTAATATTCAACAGAAGAAAGTGATTATGATGATTTTTACAGATTTAAAAGAGAGATTCAGGAGAAAGAGATTCATGTAAAAGGAGCTGAAAATCCTGACACCTATAGGAGTGAGGTATAGCAAAAGAGTGAAAAGGATACAGGTAAGTATATTGGCCTACCTTGTGTGAATGGCAGGTGTTGTTTTGAACTTGAAATTGCGTGCATGTCCAGAGGTACTACTTATATCTGGCAGACTCTGTGATTGTAAGGGGTCTAGTGTTGACAAATCTGAGTTTTTTCATAAAGTCTGAACTTCTGTGTGCAACCTTCTGATTTTCAAATGTTGGTTTAAGAATAATGTCAGTCAAATAAAATATACCAGTTTGGTCCCCCTATAGTCAGATTATGTAGCCTTTGGGTCTGATAAACATTTAATAATACATGTTTTTATAATATTTGTATTATGCAGAAAATGAAAAAACCACAAACTGAAAATTTAAGCCCGATGTACATTATAAACCAATGAGCCTCTCTAGGATAAGAATAAGTGGGCTCTGGAGATCTGTGTTTTAGTCCCAAGTCTTTTACTAAAAAGATGTGCAGACTTAACTAAGTCACTTAATTTTTCAGGGTCTCACTTTTCTCACTTTTGTCATGAGGATTTAAAAAAATATTCTGAGGATTTTTTCAACTTTAAGATTCTATTTTTAAGGTAAAAGTTATAATATTAAAGCAAAGGGTTAAAGTAATCAGCAAAGTACCAATTTCTTTGGAAAATATTCTGTTTATTAGTGGTGCTGGTAACACAGATATTCCTCAATTTTATACACAGATTCTATATTCAATGTTTTCTATATATAGATTCTAAATACCATATAAAATAATGTACTGTTTATATTGTGGATATATCATATATATATACACAAACATATAATATTATGTATATGTATATATATTTGGATTCAACATAATGAAGAAATAACCTAAAATAGTTCAGTATGGCAGAGTAGAGTCATTTTGGAAAGTAAACATTTGGTGTAGAACGTTCACAAAAACAAAAATTAGGACATTAAAAATAAATATTTTATATTCATCATTATTGCATTGGTCAAATATCAATCACCAGAATTACCAATGTAAAAGTTGTAAAGAACATTACATGACTATTATTAACTTAGTAGATAACAAATGTCTACTACACTGCAGCTATATAACAGACATAAACTATTTAGGAGGTTAAAATAATTAAATCCAAAGTTTTAGTGACTGACCAGAACACATCCCATTGTTGACATGTCCCATGTCTGTCATTACTGCAATATGAATTGAAAATTGATTTGTAACCATATGATATCACTTATATGTGGAATCTAAAATATGGCACAAATGAACCTATCTACAAAACAGAAACAGACTCAGACACAGAGAACAGACTTGTGGTTGCCATGGGGGGGGAAAGGAGGGAGAGGGATGGACTGGGAGTTTGGGGTTGGTAGATGCAAGCTATTACATTTAGAATGGATACATAACAAGGTCCTACTGTACAGCACAGGGAACTATACCCAATCTCCTGGGATAAACCATCATGGAAAAGAATATATAAATCAATGTCTGTATGTGTATAACTGAGTCACTTTGCTGTACAGCAGAGATTGGCACAGCATTATTAATCAACTACACTTCAATGAAAAAAGGAAAGAAAATTGATTTGTATAAATGCTTATCTAATGTTTCTATATGTGGTTTTTGGGGGAGAGCCAACTTTTAACTCTCAAGAGACAAAAAATAAAGTGGACATAAACACTGTGTGGAACACATGGTAGGTGCTTGAAGATATTTTATTAAATTTCTGTTAATTAAGCCTCTGTTAAAATAAAATTGAGTAGAATTACATGTCATAATTACCTTTACAGCTTCTTCCATCTTCTTTTATTTCAAATCCATCCTCACAGTAACACATTGTACTATTTCTGACCATGGCACATTTATACTGACAATTCAACTGCTGGCAACTGGGCAACAGTTCTGTAGAGGAAAAGCAAAGATCTTATGTCTATATAACTGTGCACACACATATACTATTTAAATTTAAACGTTAATATTTACTCAGTGCATAACCATAATAATACAGCTTTGATTGGTTTCCTAGAAAGTTTCTATGATTGGTTGACAGAACAAAACAATATCTATTCCCTCTAAAATATGTTGGTTTGCATTTGTTTGAAGTATTGTTAATAAAAATTTCAGATCAATCTGTTCAGTCTTTCACTTTTTCCCTTATTACGTACATTCAAAGGCACAAATCCTTTCAAATTCTGGTAAATTATTTCAAGAGGAAAAATGTCAACTCAGTGGTTGATTTCACCATTTATGCCTTTCTTACCTGACACATCCATTGATATTCTATATTTTGAGGGCTTGTTTTGACTTACTAATCCATGTATAACCTTTGAAGCAGGTGGCAAAATATTAGACAACTACTGGACATAATATATTTCATAATATCTAAACCCTTTCAGAACAAAAACATCAGTGAAGCCAAAGTTAGCAAAACCTTAGAGCAAATTAGGATCCAGTATGATCAATGCATGAAACACAGATGAAGTGACAGAGGCATATTCATTTCACAAATAATTTCTAACAGGAATAAGATTTGCTAAACAAGAAAAATTACAGAGAGAATGTATGACTGATTGTGGTGTCTGAAAATAGGGATATTAATGGGTCGTGACAATTTCCTTTTTTCCCCTGGGGAGAAAAATAAGGGTTTTAAAGATCAAGGTTAAATGATTCAAAATAAATTGATATTTGCCACAAATTTAGCTGGTGCTTCAGAAATATTTTAACTTTTAATAAAGATATATTAAAGTCCAGTGTGGAAAAGGACAGCTTGAATACTCCAAACTGAAAATTTGGTATTTTACTAAAAAATTAATTCTCTCTAGTATTTTCTTAGCCCAATTGCTTTTAAACTCTTTCATGAAACTATCAATATTTTATGTATCTTCTCTTCTTAAAACTTTAAATCTCCGTCATAATGGTCACCCACATATGATGATCTTGCTTCCTACTTCCCTGAGAAAATCGAAGCTATTGAAAGAAATTTTCCACAGATTTATGCTTCACATTTTACCCACCTCTGCCTATTCTTGTTTTCCTTGCATTTCAAACTTGGTTTAACTCATAATTAAAGCTCCAGCCACAACTCCTGTGCACAAATCCCATCCCCTTTCACCTATTCAAGGATATCACTTGAGTTTTTCTCTACTTCCTCTCATAATCATCTTTAAAAGTTTACATTAGATCAAGCTAAAGCCTCCATCCCTTTTTGTCAATTGAGTTTCATGGGAACCCAGTCAATAGCCATTTGTTTACATATTGCCTATGGCCGTTTTTACACTACAAACACAACCCAACTAGTTGCCTTAGTTGACTAGTTGGCTCCCCAAACCTAAAATATCTATTATAGCCCTTTACAGAATGTTTTCTGACCCTTGTACTACTTTTCCCCACATTAAAAACAAAAAACCTTGATCTCACGTCCTGTAGGAGTCACCATTGCCCAGTATCTTTGTTCCTCTTTATAACAAAACTTACAAAATAATCCATACTCACTGTCTCTTTCTTCCCCTCTGTTTCTATCTTAAGCCCACTCCATAAAGGTTTTATCTCCATTGCTCCAGAAACTGCTCAGATACAGGTTTCCAATGACCTTGAGGCTAATAAGTGTGATGGCCTTTTCTCAGTCCTCATCTTACTTGACCTATCAGCAGCACTTGACACTGTTAACTAGTTTTCCCTGATGTACCTTCATCACTTTGCTTCCAGGGCTCAGGACTTCTGGTTTTCCTCCTATTTCACAGCCTCCTTTGTACAGTTCCACATTTTCTTGTCAACCTCTTAAGGCTGAAGTGCCCCAGGATAAAAACCTGGTCTTTTTCTCTTGCCTATCAATATGCTACTAGTAAACTCATCAGTTATCATAGCTTCCCCTCTAACTGGAACATAACTGCAGTTCCATAAGCTGAAAGCTAGGTGTGCCCTCTTCGACTTCTAATTTCCACTATTCTATTACAATTGACACTTTATATTAAAATTTATTTCTCTTTGAGATACCTGGAACAATTTCTGCTTCCTTGATATAAGTTAAGCCACTATACAAATCAACACATCTGATTTGTAGGTTTGGAATTGGGGTCAATGCCAATTATATGCTGTTATAAATATTAACATTTATATAATGTGCAAAGACCAGTCATTTGGTCTGTAAAACTACATTATTAATAAAAATATAGAATAAATGGATCTTTAGAAGTTATAACATTTTTGTTTCATATGGTAGTTATTTACATTTTGGTTTCCCCCACCAGTATCTACAGCTATAAATTATAAACCTTATATATATATATATATATAGATAGATAGATAGATAGATAGATAGATAGATACATGCATATATATGAAGTTTTTGAAATGTGCAATTTCTTTGAAACCCCATAACAGTCAAAAATGTAGATATCATTGTAATTTACAGTTTTCAGATGAGGAAACTTATGGTTGATAACTAATTTAAGATTATATGGTAAATATACGATGAAGATGGTATTCAAAACTTCAAGGTCAGGCTGATTACAAACAAAGCCTATGTTTTCAAAAATGCCTCTACTTCCCACTGTACAATCTGGTGACGGTTGAAACCGTGGTGTATTTTTTTTATTTGCTTTGTCATTCTAAGCTTAGTAGTGTGCTGTAGATACAAGAAGTGTTTTTTATAATTTTTATAGGATGAATGAACTAATAAATCAGTAAAATAGCTTAATTCTAGGATGACAATTAATACTCTCAGGTGTCATTTCTAGTCCATTAAATTAAACTAGGTCCTAAAGATAGTTCATTTACATCTTTAAGTTAGGTAATTGAGTTGTCAAATCTTGTTTGATTATGGTGGAATCAGTCCAAAATTGCCTTTAGTCTATATGCTTCTTTTAGTTCAACACTGATGGAGCACCTAGTCAATGCTAAGGACTCTGCTGGGCTTCCACAGATGCAAAATTGCTTTAGACAAATTAATGAATTACAACATGAGTGTGGAAGCAAGTGGGGTTAGATGAGAAGTGCAACAATGTAAACAACAGCTATAATTCATAGCAGAACAACACATATACTAAATAAAAATACATGTGACATTAGCTGGAAAGAGAAGAATTCATCCAGAGACTGGAAATAGAGGTAGGTATCTGGAAAAAAGGTTGTTAAAGAAGTTAAATTTAAACTAAAATTTAAAAGATGAGCTCAGTAGACAGAATTTATGAGCATGCATTCCAGATAAAGTAGACAATATGAGAAAATAAATTTTAAAAAAATGACAGCATGTAAGAGGTAAAGACAATGGTAAATAACCCCGTGTGGCTAAAACATAGTGTTTGATGTGGTCGGAAATGGGACTGGAATTATTATTTGGCGCCAGACAGAAGTAGATTAATTCTTAGATTAAGTAGAATTTTCTGTTTCAATGATGGGAATCATTGCTAGTTAAGGAGGACAGAAATGATATACTCTGACGTGTATTGTTTGAAAGTGCCTAATAACAAGGAGAAAAATGAGTAAAAGACAGTAAAGAAAGAAAAGCTATCTAAAAGGTTAGGACTATGAATATTTAGATGAGTGGATGGCCAGAAACTTGGTGAAAGCATAGTAACACTGAGTTAACAGTACCAATAAAATGAATTAAGAATAACAGAAGGATTGGAGGTTTAGAGGGAAATACTAAGTTTGCTTTTGACGGTTTAGTTTAAAACGTTGACAAGAAAATGGCTAGGAGGGAGTTGAGAATTTGAGTCTACCTAAGAAGAAAAGTCTGGACTAGAGGTGGAGATTTGGAAGTCAAAAACACATAATTGGTCCTTGAAGTCCAAAGAGAAAATAATCATCCCTTAAAAAAGAATATTTATGATATAAATCAAACCTAGAGAACTTTTATATGTGAAAGGCAAGCAGAAGAAAAGGTGTTAATAAAGAAAACAGACAAAAAGAGTCATGTACCACAATGTTCACTGCAGCTCTATTTACAATAGCCAGGACATGGAAGCAACCTAAGTGTCCACTGACAGATGAATGGCTAAAGAAGATGTGGCACATATATACAATGGAATATTACTCAGCCATAAAAAGAAACAAAATTGAGTTATTTGTAGTGAGGTGGATGGACCTAGAGTCTGTCATACAGGGTGAAATAAGTCAGAAAGAGAAAAACAAATAACGTATGCTAACACATATATATGGAATCTAAAAAAAGAAGAAGGTTCTGAAGAACCTAGGGGCAGGACAGGAATAAAGACACAGATGTAGAGAATGGACCTGAGGACACGGGGAAGGGGAAGGGGAAGCTCGGACGAAGTGAGAGAGTGGCATGGACATATATACACACCAAATGTAAAATCAATAGCTAGTGGGAAGCAGCCAGATAGCACAGGGAGATCAGCTCAGTGCTTTGTGACCACCCAGAGGGGTGGGAGGGAGATGCAAGAGGAAGGAGATATGGGGATATATGTATATGTATGGCTGATTCACCTTGTTATAAAGCGGAAACTAACACACCATTTCAGAGCAATTATACTCCAATAAAGATGTTTTAAAAAAAAAAGAAAACTGAGAAATAACTAAATATATAGACGAGGAACATAGAAAGCTTCACAAAACCTAAGGAAGAATAACAGTCCATGGAAGTAAGCAGGGCAATAAATATTAAAAACTGAGAAATATACTTGGATGAAGCCTAAAGACTGCACTGGGTTTCCTAATAGGATCAATTAAGACCTTTAAAAATGGTTTCAGCGGTTCAGAGGGGACAGAGATAAATGTAGGAAGGAGTTCGGACAGAAAGAGGAACAGTTTCTCATAGAAAAGACCAATATCTTATAGGATACAGAGCATGAAGGTAGGGGTATTACCTAATTTATTAGTCTGTACCTTAGGACGGGCATATTAATTCACTGCTTTAAATGCATTGTTTTCCACATAATCCCTATAGCCCATCTCTTTCTTTGCCCTGTCTCAGTCTGAAGTAGAAAATCCATAGACTACTGGTTCCATCTTTCTGCTTTCTCCAATCTTGAAACCCCTGGAGTATGAAGATTACAAGGCATGCTAAAAGGTTACCAACATCATGGTAGTGACGGCGAGAAAAGAGGAGAAATAAGAGAAAATGGATAAACATGGTTATGAAAGATCAGACCTCACACATGATTTTGCATATTAGGTGGGAGTCTGGTGGCTGAAAATAGCAAAAGAGACAAGGGCAACTTAGCTTTTGGTTTACTGAATTTATCCTGCATGAGAATTTGTGTATGTATAGAGAGGTGATATGGAGACAATTAAACAGTATATGATATCAGATGAAACGGTAAATATGTATTCTTCTAACAGATCATAAAGAACTGTGAGGAGCTACCAACATGAAAAGCTAAAATTTAGGGCTTCCCTGGTGGCGCAGTGGTTGAGAGTCCACCTGCCGATGCAGGGGACGTGGGTTCGTGCCCCGGTCCGGGAAGATCCCACATGCCGCGGAGCGGCTGGACCCGTGAGCCATGGCCGCTGAGCCTGCGCACCCAGAGCCTGTGCTCTGCAATGGGAGAGGCCACAACAGTGAGAGGCCCGTGTACTGCAAAAAAAAAAAAAAAAAGAAAAAAAAAGCTAAAATTTAAAATTTGGCCTGGCTCTATGAAAGCAATACTAATTACTGTAATGTTATGTATTTGAACTGCATACCATTTATGCTTAATTATGTGCAACACTATAATGATTATGTACATAATTAAAAGTGCATCAGATTAATTTTGTCAGAAAGATTATTTGAGCAGAACAGAAATTTTGTGCTCGACTCATCAATCTTCATAAACTGCTTTAAATGAAGCATAGTCATTGGCTCATGCAACATTATCAATGGTTTGAATCTTACACTGAAGTAGGAAGATCACTAGTATCTAAGGGGATGAAATATGCAAATCAGAATGCAAATATGGAAACATGGTATCTTATCTGTATTCTTCAACATTATCATAAAAGAAAAGTATCTTTTTAATTAAAGAAGAGGAGCTACTATTTCAGAAATTAAATCTAATGCAATTGATGAAGGCTCCCCAACACAGACCCACTATATTCTGTGATTTTAAGAAATATTTTTGTGTTCTTTTCAAAGTTGTATAGGAGAATATTATCAAAGTTTGAGTATATTTTCTGTATAAAACACAAGTTAACAGTTTACAAGTAGTAGGTAGCTTTGAGGTATCTAAGCTTCTAAGTTGATCTTTAACTTAGAAATAGATTCAAGAACTAGATTTCTGAATTTCTGTTACTAACAAACAGTAGGAGGAATTCTAAAAGGACAGAAAATTAATTCATACTAAATCTCGTATCTTTTTTACCACTCTTTTTCTTTTTTCTGAGCGTGATGCCATATACACAGCTTTGGACTCTGGAGCCAGAGTACCTAAGCTCCAATCTTGGTTTAGCTAATTTCAGGCTATGTGAATGTGGCTTCTAGATGATGAAATATATGTAAAATTAGTTTGTGCCACTTCCTAACCTGGCCCCTAAAGGATTCTGACAATCCTCTATTGTCTCTTGACTTGTCCGCCCTTTGGATGCAGGGAATCCAGCAGACAACTGGGAGAACCCTGGGACGGCAGAGATCCAAAACGGAGGGAGCCTAAAATAGCACATACAGGAAGCATCTACTGATGACCCAACTGGATTGTGATGTGAGTGAAAATTTGGATTTTTGTTGCATTAAACCCCCGAGGTACCAGGGTTGTTACATAATACCATGGTAATGGGCAAATGACTTAAGAATAAACAGGTATAGAGAGCTTATCTCTAAAATGGGAAAAATAATAGAAACTACCTCATAGGGTATTGTGAGGCTTAAATGAGCTAAGTCATGCAAAGTTCTTAAAATACTGCCTGCCTCATAGTAACTCTTTTAATTATTATCTTTATTATCATTTTACCATTTAAGCATAATCATCCATTCAGTACAACAGAATACCTGTCATCAAGCATTCTTGTCATAATTTCCATATTCTTCAAGTGATTTGGAACTATGTCTCATTTTACAATAGAAATATTTTTCTCTTTTGCTCTTTTATTTTTGGGTGTTACATAAAATAGTTCTAGTTTTGCACCTAAATCACTTCTGTATCTTTTGACATCTTCTGGAGAAGATACTTTTTTTGGTAAATTCTCCTGAAATCGTTACCTGAATGAAAAGCCCCCAACAAACAGAGAAACACTAACCATAGGAAACAAAGATTTTTCTATACTGGCTAATTGGGTTTCTATAAAATATGAATAGTACTCACTGAAACAATGTATATCCACATCTAATTTGCTACATAAGCATAGACCAATCAACAATCCAGGCATGTAATTTTCACCAAATACTTATGCTAGTCTGCATAGTCTTTAGAGATTGTTCTGCTTTTTAACACATTTCCACAAATGTATGCAGGTTTATGGTTTTGGAAACACATACAAATAAATTTTGCTAACCTGCCTCAGAGTAAAAGCAGATCAATAAAGAATGGTTAGAAGCTGGTAACCAGATTCCAGCAAGTGCAAGTTATTACTTTTAGGAGGTTTCTTCCCTCATTCGTTTCGTTTATGTAAATATCTCTAAGCCAGAGAACCACTGCTTCCAATACTGTATGTGTAGCCACCAGATCATCAATAACATTATGCTGGCTGCCTTCATGACCTAAAATCGAACAATTCACATTGATCATGTATTGGACTTGGTGGGATAGTAAGAACACAGCTGTGCCATATTCATGTGCTTCTAGGTTATATGTCCCCCCCCGAGAGAAAATTAGAACTTTTATAAACTCTTTGGAGATACAAAAAGTATAGGCACTTTTCCAGATATAAGTTATGTGAGGCATTATTTTACAAAATAGGATCAAATTTCATTCGCAATTTTAGTAATCAAGTTTCTTCTTGAATTTAGGTTATACAAAAATGCCTTTTAACCAACAATGATAATCACGGTAATAAGAAAAATATCTTTCTCCATGTAGTACATTTATAAAAATAACATATTTCACTCACTCTTTGTACTTGGAAATTGATAAGCTGATGCAGCTACTTATCATACCAGACAGTCCCTCTTGTCATCAGGACGTCCGCCTGACATATGTAGAATGGTGATAATTTGTGTCATATCATTCCTTATGACTGCTAAGGTGGATTTCTTCAGAATTCTTCGCTTAGTGTAAAACCACAGTCCTAGCCTCAAATTTTCAGTGTGTTCCCATATAGAAAGATATAACATTAAGGCAATTATTTTTTCCTAATTTTTTGTTCCATTTTTGTTATGGTATAATTTACACTCAGTAAAACTGATTCTTTTTAGTGTACAGATATGTAAGTTTTGAAAAATGCATAGAGTTTTGTAACCAATACCATTATTAAAATATAGAACAGGACCATCATCCTAAAATATTTTTCTATGTCCTTCTGCAATCAGCTCATTTCCCCACTGCCAGATTTTGGCCATCACTGATCTGTTTTCTGTCTCAATAGTTTTGCCTTTTCCAGCATGTCATACAAATGGAATCATCCAGTCTGTAGCATCTTTACTGAACATAACATATTTGAGATTCATCCATGTTATTTTATCAGTAGTTCTCTCTTCTGCATTGCTGAATAGTATTCCATTGTATGAATGTACCTTAGTTTTGTTTATCCATTTCACACATGATGGACATTTGAATTGTTTCTTGTTTTGGTTTATTAAGAGTAAAGTTGCTATAACATTCACATACAATTTTTGTGTAAATATAGGTTATCACTTCATTTGGTAAATTTGGGATTGCTGGCTTATATAGTAAAAAGACGTTTCACTTTATAAGAAACTATCAAAATACTTTTCAAAGTGGCTGTTCTGCTTTTCATTCCCACCATAAATATATAAATCTTCCAGCTACTTGGCCTTCTGCCCAGAACTTATTATCAGGTTTTTATTTTAATTTCTTTAACCACTCTTAACAGGTATGCAATAGTACCTAATTGTGGTTTTAATTTGCATTTCCTAATGACTAATGATATTAAACGTCTTTTCATGTTCTTATTTGCCAATCATATATCTTTGGTAAAGTGTTTGTTCAATCTTTTGCCCATTTTTTATTTTATATATGTGTGTGTGTGCATGTGTATATATATATATATATATATATATATATATATATATATATATATATTTTAGATACAAGTCCATTATGAGATATTTGACTTATAAGTATATCCTCCTGGTCTGTAGCTTCTTTTTTCATTGTATTAGTGTTTTTCAAATAATAAATTTGCAAAGAAAATATTCCTTAATTTTGATAAGTCTAGTTGCTCAATATTTTCTTTTTGAATCATGCTTTTAGTGTCAAATCCTTACCTAAGTCAATCTCTCCTTTGTTTTCTTCTAGAAATTTTATAGTTTTAGATTTTTGGTCCATTTTGAGTTAGTTTTTATATATAGTATAATATATGAATCAAGGTTTTTATGGGGTTTTTTTGCATTAAATGTTGAACTGTGCCTGCACCATTTGTTGAGAAGACTAACCTTTCTTCATTAAATTATCTTTGCACTTAAAAAATACATATTTCACTATTTATTTGTGGATGTATTTCTGTACTCCTATGTTTCACTAATTTACACGTTTACCTCTCTCCAATATCACACTGTTTTGACATAGTAAACTTGAAATCTGGTAGCATGAATCCTCATACTTTATTTTTGTTTTTCAGTACCGCTTTAGATATTCCAGGTCCTTTACATTTCCATATAAATTTTAGAATCAGTTGTCAGTTTTTATGCAATTATGCTAGGATTTTATTTGGACTTATATTGAATTTATAGATTGGGGAAGACTGACATCTTAATACTATGGTCTTCCGATCCACAAATACAATGTAATATATGTATATTTACTTGGGGCTCTAGGAGGCTTATTTTTCCCCATGAGTTTCCAGCATATAGATCTTGCATTTATATATATTATTCAATTAATACCTAAGTGTTTTATAGTTGCATTTATATATATATTATTCAATTAATACCTAAGTGTTTTATAGTTTTGGTTTATTATAAGTGGTATTATTTACATTTCCAATTGTACATCTTTAGCATTTAGAAATACAATTGATTTTTTATATATTGATCTTATATCCCAGGACCTTCTTAAAGTCAAAAAAAGACACAAATTACAAGTATCAGCAAGGAAAGAGAGTATATCACTAGTACAGATCTCACAGTTTTAAAAAGATAGAGAAAACTTCAAACAAATCTTTGCCTTTAAATTTGACAACATAGGAACTTTCTTGGTGGTGCAGTGGTTAAGAATTTGCCTGTCAATGCAGGGGACACGGGTTTGAGCCCTGGTCCGGGAAGATCCCACATGTCATAGAGCAGCTAAGCCAGTGTGCCACAACTACTGAAGCTGTGCTCTAGAGTCCGTGAGCCACAACTACTGAGCCCTCGTGCTTCAACTACTGAAGCCCACATACCTAGAGCCCATGCTCCACAACAAGAGAAGTCACCGCAATGAGAAGTCTGTGCACCACAACGAAGAGTAGCACCCACTCCCCACAACTAGAGAAAGCCCATGAAGCAATGAAGACCCAACACAGCCAAATAAATAAGTTTTTAAAAATAAATAAATAAATTTGACAACATAGATGAAATAGACAAGTTCCTTGAAAAACACAAACTGCCAAAGCTCACGGATAATTCCTATATCTACTAAAGAAATTGAATTTAAAACCAAAAATCTTCCCACAAATAAAACACTAGACCCAGATGGCTTCACTGGATATGCTACCAAACATTTAGAGAAGAAATAGCACCAATCCTATACAAACATGTCTAGGAAAGAAAAAGGAAGAAAATATTTTCTAACTAATTTTATGAAGCCAGAATTACCCTAATTCCAAAATCATACAAACACATTCAAGAAAAGAAAACTACAGAGCAATATTCCTTACAAACATTGATGCAAAATTCCTAACAATCCAAATGTAGGAATATATGAAAGGATAATATATCATAACTAAGTGAGGTTTATCACGGCAGGTTTAGCATTTGAAAATCAATTAATGCAGGTCACCATATCAGTAGACTAAGAGAGAAAAAACATATGATCATTTCAACAGATTCCTAAAGCATTTAACAAAAAACAGTACCTATTCATGATTTTTTTTAAAAAAACCCACAAATACACTTGGCAGTATAGTAACAGAGGGGAATTTCTTTAACCTGATGGTATTACTTTGCCCCAATATCAGGAACAAGTCATAAAAGGAAGAGGATAACTGCTCTTACCACTTATATTCAATAATGTACTGGAGGTCCTAGCCAAGGCACTAAGGTGACCAAAAAAACAAAACAAAAAAGTTTAAGGCATACAAATGAGAAAGAATGAAATAAATAAAACTGTTTCTATTTTTAAAGAAAAATATTTTTATGTAAAAAATTTAAGAAAAAACATCTACTCCAAATCCAACAGAGTCAATTCTTTAAGTTTTTTTTAAATAGGGCAAACATGTCACGTCATATCTTTCAATTTGCATAATAATGTCTCGTAAAGATTTACTAGTCTTTCCAAAAGAAAAATAAAAATTCTCTATAATTTAGATGTGCTATTACAAGGTGGAAACTGTAGGCCAATTAGGTGCTTTGAGAAAATATTCTGTGGACTGAGCCTAGTGTTTAAAACAGATTGTATACTTTTAAAAATAATACACGGGGCTTCCCTGGTGGCGCAGTGGTTGAGGGTCCGCCTGCCGATGCAGGGGACACGGGTTCGTGCCCCACCCCAGGAGGATCCCACATGCCACGGAGTGGCTGGGCCCGTGAGCCATGGCCACTAAGCCTGCACGTCCAGAGCCTGTTCTCCGCAACGGGAGAGGCCACAACAGTGAGAGGCCCGAGTACCGCAAATAAATAAATAAATAAATAAATAAATAAATAAATAAATAAATAAATAAATAAATAAATAAAAATAATACACGTGTGTGGGGGGAGGTGCATGCACACTCAACGCATGGATATCCCCATCCCTTTTTATAGGTGTACATTATTCCATTTTATGGACATGGATGGTTAGTAATTTAATTACAATTACATGCTGAAACACATTTAGTTTGTATGATAAATACCGCTATCTGTTTAAAAACATTTTTACTCTTCCTTCTATACCGCAGAGTTGTTTCTAGGAAGTGGCTACCCAGTCAGAGACTCTAGGTCCTGACCTGAGAGTGTACTACACCAGCGCTAAGAGATTTTTCCCATTTTAGGCTACAGATATAGCAAGTTGCAAGTTTACTCTGAGAAAGAATCCTGATAATACCAACTCGTTTGCTAAAACTGGATGGAAAACTGCTTATTTTGGGTCCCCAAGTAAAATCATTTCTAGCAATTTAGCCACTTTACGCTCTGATTTCTTAAGAAACTTTATTGTAATGGCATTCAGAGTTCTAAAATTCAAATATGTAAAACTTTGAAACAGTTTTCATTACTTGGAAAATTAAAATCTAGTTATCAAGGCACAATCAAATAAGAAATTCATTTATTTTATGTTATGAAAAGAAAGACTTGGATTCAATATCCATTGACAAAATTTGCTAAATAATAAACCTATCATCTTCAGGTATTAGTTATTAGTGGGAATATTGTTTAAGAAAAATGTTTACCTCAGTTTTATCTATAAGAGGATATGAGAAGATAGAACAAAGTAACACATGCTCCTGTGGGGTTCTCTTCTCAGCTCATATTAGAGGATAATGACATTATTGACTTCATAGGGATGGTGTGAGGTTTAAACACGGTAATTCAATAGAAGCACTTAGCTTAATGTCTGACACACTGTAAATGCCCATTATAGGTTGGCAGTTATGTTATTCTCATTATAATCTTCAACACATCTCTACCAAAGGAATCTCGTAATTTTCACTTCCATCTTTTATTTATATAGAAGGATAGACCAGGCACATATGGTATCTTGAAATGTGCTCTAGTCTTTAAGGTAGAAGACAGATGTATCTGTAGTATTTCTTACCAGACATTTAACTGTGGACTAGTTTCTTAACCTTTCTGGGCCTTAGCCTCCAACCTAGCATATGTCTTAATAAGTTTTTAAGAATATTAAAAGACATAATGAGTGCAAACATGCTCTATAACTTGTAGAGTATTATTATCAATACTGAGATACTGACTGGTATATGGAGAGATAAAGGAGAGAGTGCTAGGTGTATTGGACGGGTAAAGCCAAGGTATGCTGTGGTATTACACATCTTGTTTCAGTGTCTTGTATTTGATTTTGCAGTAAGAATGATATGCTAGAATTATTAATAGTAAGATAAACAAAATCAGGTCTTTGCCTTGTTCAATTTATGTAGTCACAACCACAGAGAAACGATGCTTGAGGAAAAAAAAAATTAACCAAATTTACCACAAGGTTGTGAGAGAAACACAATTACCAAGTAGAAATTGCATACATCTAGTTAGGGAGTTTTTCATGCCTAGAGGTAGATGGGTAAGAAAATAAATGTAGAGTTAAAAAAGGATTATATACATATAAATTATATAAGTATATTGCATAGCTTATATAAGATAAACATAATAGGATGGAGGTGGCAGTAGCAATTGGGTTAGAGGAGGTGAGGCACTGTGAATAAAGACACCTCTTTTGTAGAGGGAGCTCATAACTTCCAGCAGTCTCTGCATATTTAGTAGGCAACAGGTACTTGTGACTAAATTTATTGGAAAGTAAAGATAAAAGTCATTTTTTTCCCTTCAAAGGATGAATATCATTCTCTTAAATCTGCATATTAGTCCCAGACCATAGGAGGCAACAATAACCTTGGGAAGGTGTCTATATATTCAATGAAATGAGAATGAACAAAGACAAATTCAACACAGTGCCTGACATATTAGGTCAAAAGGTGCTCACTAGCTATGTTAAGCATGGCAATTAAATACACTAATTCACCTCTCCATTTTTCCATACCCTTAGAAAAAGTGATAAGAAAGGCTCAAACACACAAGAATAAAGAGAATAGGAGAGGAGACTAGAAAAGACAAAGGTAATCAACAAAAATTTAAAAGCAAAGAAGCAATAAGTGCATGATGACTGATTGGCCTTTAGGGTACTAAGGAAGTAAAATTTAAGCCAAGGGTTGAAGGAGATGAGACAAATCATGATCAGGGATGCTGCATTCCAAACACATAGACTGTTCATTGCACCACTCCAGTGGGCATTATTAAAGCAAACTTTGATATGAGTGGAACTCAAGTTGTACAACAAGGAAGCCCTTGGAGGAGGGCTGATAAAGACCATTTTTGAAAAAACACAGCTATCATCATATAAGGACAAAAGACTGAACGTTTTGCTACTATTAGGAAAATGAAAAGGATGCTTACTATTGTCACTTCTGTTCATCGTTTCACTGACCAGGGCAATTAGCAAGAAAAAGAAATAAAAGTTATCCAGATTGGAAAGAAAGAAATAAAACTATGTCTAGTTACAGATGACATGGTCTTGTATATGGCAAATCCTAAAAAATACACATTAAAAACACCTATTAGAACTAATAAATGAGTTCAGTAAGTTTGCAGGATAAAAGAAAAAAAATATACATATCAATTGTATTTCTATACACTAGCAATGAACTACCTGAAAGTGTAACTAAGAACAATTCCATCTAAAAACTGCACAATAAAAGAATAAAATATTTAGGAACAAATTAAACAAAAGAAGTACAAGACCTATACACTGAAAAATACAAAGTATCATTGAAATAAACTAAAGAAGATCTAACTAAATGCAAAGGAATCCCATATTCACAGATTAGAAGACTTAATGTTGTTAGGATGTTAATACTTTCCAAATTGATCTGCAGATTCAATGAAATCCATAGGAAAATCTAAGCTGTCTTCTGCATATTGACAAGATGATCTAAAATTCATATGAAAATGCAAGGGACCTGGAATAGCCAGAAAAAAAAAATCTTAAAGTGAAGAACATTTTGGAGAACTCACATTTTCCCATTTCAAAACTTACTAAAAAGCTACAATAATCAAGACAGGTGGTACTACCTTAGGATAGAGACATATGTCAGTGGAATACAACTGAAATTACAGAAATAAACTCTTACATCTACATTCAATTAATTTTAGATTAAAAAATTCAATGGGGAAGAATTTTTTTCCAACAAATGACTCTAGTCCAACTGGAAATTCACATGCAAAGAAACGAAGTTGGATCCCTGCCTTCTGCCACATGCAAAATTTAGCTGAAAATGGATTTTATATCTAAGAATAGGAGCTAAAATAATAAAACTCTTAGAAGAAAATGTAGAAGTAAATATTTGAGTCTCCGAGTTAAGCAAAGCCTTGCTAGATAGAGCATCAAAACCCAAGTGAAAAAGGAAAAAAAAAAAAGATAAATTCCACTTAAGAAAACTAAAAATGTTTATGCTTCAAAGAATACCATCAAGAAAATGAAGAAATGACCATAGAATGAGATAAAATATTTCCAAATAAAATCTGGTAAGACATTTGTATTCAGATAAATATCTAATAATCCTTATATTATGATTTTTATAATTCTTATGAATAACTCTTACAATTCAATAATAAATACACAAATAACCCAATATAAAGACAGGAAAAGAATGTGAATCCACATTTCTCCAAAGAAACCACACAAACGTCCATTAAACACATGAATGAATATTCAACATCTGTATTCATTAGACCAATGCAAATCAAAAACACAATGACAATACTACTTCATACTTATCAGGATGGTTATAATCACAATGACAGACAATACTAAGTACTGGTGAGGATGTAGATAAATGGGAACCCTCATTACACTCTTGCTGGAAATGTAAAGATCCAGCCATTTTGGAAAACATTTTGGCCGTTCCTCAAAATGTAAAATAAAAAGTTACCACATGGTCCAGCAATTCTACTTTTAGTTATTTACCAAAAAGAAATTTGAACACACAAAAACTTGTAATTGTTGTCCATAGCAACATTATTCATAAATGCCAAAAACCTGGAAACAACTTAAATATCCTTAAGGGAATGAATAGGTAGGCAAAATGAGGTATAGCCACACAATGGAATATTATTTGACAACAAAAAGGAATGCAGTACTGATATAAACTACAACATCAGTGAACACTGAAACCATTAAGCTAGTAAAAGAAACCAGGCATAGAAGACCGCATATTGTATGATTCCTTTTATATGAATTGTCTCAAATAAGCACATCAATAAAATGATGGTTGCCTAGTGCTGTGGAGATTGGGAAGAAACGGGGAGTGATCGCTAATGGGTCCAGGGTTATTTTTAGGCATAATGAAAAAATCCTAAAATTGACTGTGGTGCCGGTTGCATAGCTCTGTGAAGATACTAAAAAAAAAAACAAAAAAAACTGGATTTTATAATTTAATTGGGTGAAATGTAAGGCATATGGATTATTTTTCAATAAAACATTTAAAAAATCACACACAAAGGATTAGGAATCACAATGGCATTAAAACCTTCAGTGGTAACAATGGAATTTAGAAAGCAGTGAAGAAATGCCTAAATTCTAATAGATAATGATTTTCAGTCTCTAGTATGCACAGATAAATTGTCAATTAAGAGAACAGAATAAAGATATTTTCAGACATGTTAGGCCACCAAAAATGTATCATCCAAGCATCTTTTATCAGGAGGCTTACACAGAAGCATCAATCCAGGAGGATTTGTGTCCTTCACCAAAGAGAAAGTAACTTATAAAATAAACTTTGCCCAAACTTTGGCACAGAGATTGTCTAGCAGGCTAGTGAAAGGAAGTCCCAGGATAACATTTATGCAATCAGTTTAAGTTGAAGAAAGTACACAGAGGGCTTTAGAAAGTATGTCAACAAGAAATTAAAAGTTTAAAAATTATATAAAAGCAATGTTTATAGTGTACTACATGGCTCAGCTCTGAAGAATGTGTACAAGATAATAAATGATGAACATAGTGAATATTTATTTAAATAATAATAATATAATTATATAGAAAGAATGTGTGTAGTAGGTGGGGTAAGGAGGGGATTTCTACTTAAGCAAAATAGTCATCTTTCAGTAGAAAGCTAGTCAATAATACCTTAATCTGAAAAAAATCAAATATCCATTTAAGCATGTTATATTATAAATATTCAGATTTTTTTTTTTTTAAAGAAGAGTTAAAAGTGTTGTATCCTTGGTGAACAGAGATCAGGGATGAGTAGAATGTATGAGGTGACTACTCTTTTTTCATTTTGAGCTTTATAGAACTATTTGACTTTTATGCCATGAAATCTCTTTGATTTCAAAAATTATTAATTAAAAAATAGGAACCAGATGACATCTTTACTGGGTCTCCATTTATAATCAATACAAGCATTTTTACATTTCAGGGTGCTTTCTGAGGGAATTCATAAAACAAGTGTTTTTTCAATAGATCTTATATTTTTCTGATAAAGATTATTTTAGTCATTTAGCACTCAATGTCTTTCACAAGTATTTTAATCCCTTTATCTTTTTCTTGCCTTCAGTATAATTGTGCATATAGTTGACACAACACTTTACAATACAGTTCCAAGATGTGGTTATTTGGACAGCAAAGCTACAATTAAAACTTTAACTTTGGGGATTGAAAGATATTACAATATATAATCAGAAAATATATTAAGAGGGATATTTTTATGTGCTTTCTTCCTTTCTTTCTTTCTTAAAACTAGTTGGTACATGTAGGTGTGACTGGGAAAAACAAACATCTGTGACAATCAGAGAAAGAAATGAGGTAAATTTTTCCCACTCAAAGAGAAAATCACACAATCTATTATTTAGAGGTAGTACAGAAAGACAATTAAGGAAAAGATTAGTAAATTAATCAGAAGTGATATCCATAGGAGCAGACTGTATATAGTCTTACATTGGAAAACAGACTAAATAAAACTCCAGAACAAAACACAGTTGACCCTTGAACAACGTGGGAGTTAGGGGTGCCAACCCTCTGTGCAGGAAAATCTGGCTGTTCGGTCCTCTGTATCTGTTAATTTGATCCAACCATCGATCATGAAGTACTGTAGTTTTACTATTGAAAAAAATCTACTATAAGTGGACCCACACAGTTCAAACCTGTGTTGTTCAAGAATAAACTGTATTATAACTTTGTGACATTTCGAAGATACATAAAAATAATAAAATCCATATTTCATGATAATTAGAAACCATAATTTTAAATAAATAGAAGAGCTCAAGCTTATCTTTCCAATGAAAGTACTCTAGCAAAAAGAGTATGAGTCAAACTTCATAACATAAAAATACAAACTGTGCCCAATTCCCATTTCTTAGGTTCATTAAATGTGTTCTTCAAAGGTAGAGGTACAAATGTAATATAATTATAATGAAGTCTTCTGAAGGAAAGGTATTAAATCTTTTTAGAAAATTGGGACCTACAGCTCTGTCTGAGAAGAGGCAAAAGGAACCTCTAGTGATGAAAGGTAGAGGCCTGCTGAGGCCCAAGAAGAGCCAGCTTGATGTAGAGAATGGACTTGAGGACACGGGGAGGAGAAGGGTAAGCTGGGACGAAGTGAGAGAGCGGCATTGACATATATACACTACCAAATGTAAACTAGATAGCTAGTAGAAAGCAGCCACATAGCACAGGGAGATCAGCTCCGTGCATTGTGACCACCTAGAGGGGTGGGATAGGGAGGGTGGGAGTGAGATGCAAGAGGGAGGGGATATGGGGATATATGTATACATATAGCTGATTCACTTTGTTATACAACAGAAACTAACACAACATTGTAAAACAATTATACTCCAACAAAGATGTTTAAAAAAAAAAAAAAGAGTCAGCCTGAAATATCGCAAGGCTTCTGTTAACATTCCAGGTAAAGCCCCGTGCTACTCAGGCTTCCTCGCCTCAGGCCTTACAAAGATAGGCAGCTTGGAATAAATAGGTCAGCTGCAGAAGAAGGCTTTAGATCTCATTTGGATTGGGTTATTTCAGAGGTCTGATCACTTTGGCTTGTTTTTAAAATTAATCAATGCATTAACTATATCTATTCTGCTAAGTTGCTGAATCAGTAAAACCGTATTTGAAACACCTAAGGCTACAATCTTATCCACAAGAAGGAAGATTAACACTATGCCTAAAATGGTGAGGGAAATCTCCTCCCTGAGTTTATTTTTTCCTTACCTAGGGAATAATCTGTATAGGAGGGGCAAATGAACCCATGAGACCTACTTTTCCAGATAGGAGTTTGATAATATCTGAAGCTTAGGAAAAAGTAGGCTTCATAGCTCTATACATACAAGTCTAGGAGAGTGAGGCTGGAAAAAAAGACATCTGGTTCTGTTTTCTTGGAGGAGAGGGGCAGATCTATCTACCTGTGCAAGAATTCTTCAAATTAGTTCACAGATGAGTAATTCAAGGGTCCTGTCTAACTTATGTCAGGAATAATTCTCTTATCATATTTCATGACATCTCTGATTTTTGTAAATAGATAAGGCATTTAAAAGTTTTTTAGATGACAGGTATCTTATACCAAGCTTGTTTACAGAAACCAAGACAAAAAAGCTAAAAAAGATTAAATAAATTTATCATGAAGGTAACTATAATGGTCTGTCATATGTGAGTATTTGGGGAATCAAGGTATAGTCAGGGGAATGCATATTAGAAATCCATAACACATGTTACAAAGTTACTTTAACCCTAAGTCTCAAGGTATATCCTCTTTCTCCATGTCACCTTGGAAAAGTAACAAAAGACAGTTATTATGTAAGCAATTATGCAAAGAGTTAATTGACTTCTAGGGAAATTCAGTTCCGTTCTTTGTGTTATAAAAAGTAGTTTGCTAGGCATATTACAAATTAGAAAACAACTGAGTGAAACCATTGCAAGGGCAGACAATGGATCTGTCTGATACCCTCATTGTCTTAGCAGAATATCTGACGCATGGAAGATTTTAGTAAATTTTTGCTGAATAAAAAGTTCATTTCTAAAATATTTCAATTCTTAGTTTGGAGCCTGGAAAAATCAGTCCTCTCAATGAGGACGTGGTTCACCCCTATGTCTCTTAATATTGCAAGTGCTGAGTTGTTATTTGTCTTTTCATGTGAAAATCCTGACATCTCTACCAAATTGTAAGCCCCTGAATCAAAAAGATGATTTTATTTTATTACATTTATGTGTAACTTCAATTTCCAGCACAATGCTTTCTTACCCGAGATTCTGCATTTCTAACAAGCTCCCAGGTGAGGCCCATGTTAATAATTCAAGTATCACACTTTAAGTAGCATTGATTTTGTGGAGGGAAGAAATAATGAATAAGTTGTTTGTAAAAACTTTGGTGAAGATAAAGTTAATGTCTCAAGGCAAACCAGACACTATACCAATTGAAAACTACGGTTTCCAGTAACAATTCACTTTTCCACTATGGATGCAAGCTTACAGACCCTGGGTCCCTATCTCTTCCATTACTAGCAAATATATGCTTCTATAGAGTTAGAAGCAAAATCCCAAGTAAGCATGTGCACATCCTTTTAAGAAAAAAACATGCCTGTGGTCAATTTTAGAATTTATAGAAAAAGAGACATTGGGAATCTGTGTCACCTTTTAACACCTCATGTCACTTGTCCAAATGCATGGGCCCTGAACTATGTTGACTTTCCCCAAAGTGACCACATAGCCCCAGAGGGCTAGGCTGTGATAAAATGAGTATAAACCTTCCAGCTTCAATGTAGCTGGTTATTTAATCTCATGTAAATGTAGAAGACACAGCCTATACGGGATGAAAATTAGTATTCACGCATGCTTTATAGTTTTGAATAGGACTTTTGATGCCCCTAATATTTATCTCTGCAATCATAATCTAACATACATTAATAGACTATGTTAAAAACTAAAAAAGTAAACAAAAAGCTTACCAGAAACAATCAGCATAAAAACACAGAAGAAATTTTTCATTATAGTTTTCTTTAGAATGGAGAACACTTAATATCTTGTTTAAAGTCCCAGAAATAAAAATATTAATCATGATTCACTCTGAGAATAACTGCTACCTGGTGAAATTTACTGTCCTTTTTACATTCCTAAATTTTCTAAATTTTAATAATACGCATGTTGTACTTTGTAACAGTACAAAATTGAATTTTATTAAGAATATAAAGTAATGTAGTAGGTAGTTTCTAAAATCCACAATAAAACTAGACTGAAAAGGAAGAGTGGTTTTCACTGTAGGCATTACAAAGTGGTCAGCCGAGAAGAGAGTCTGCCACATAAAGATCCAGCCCATATTTGTATTCAGTCCTTAAAATAAGTGCCACAGCATTTTTGTTCTCTCTTGCTGATTTATATTTTCATGAATTTACCTGATCTTATCATAATGTTATTCATTTCAGTTTTATTATTCAACATTCACAGTCAAGATACCAATGTCTAGACAGGCCTTATCAAATACTGCTCCTAGTTTTTTTCCTAGTTCATTTCCCCAATTTTATAAGTATATTTCTTTTACAGATTAAGCTTTTTACTTTAATTTATCCTAAGCCTTACTTTCTTCCATACAGAAACTTCCAGTTTTCTTTTTTGACAGCAAGGAGTACCTTGATTGATAGCATTCAATTGCTGTGTTGAAACAAGCAGCTGGCTTATTTTACATTAGTACATTTTTTATTAGTTTTACCTGTTACATGTGAAAGAATATGACAAAAATGTAATGATCTTAGGTGTTCCACCTGGGCCCATAATTCTGTCTAGATTATAGAATATAGACTTTGCAGGAAAGAATCTGAGAATTCTGGATAAGAGTTACAACACAGACATGGATAAAAGTATGAAATTAGTTCAATGTAAATATGCTGCTTACCAATTCTAAACAACATAGGTGTGTCAGGAAGGCATGTGCTTGACCACATATGTTTAATATATGATTAAAATATGTTAATAATATTTTTACTTATAAAATGTTTTAAAATTGGATAAAATCATAGTATCTTGGACAGTTTTTACAAACAGTGGAAACAGAAAGTCAGACTACTTAAACCAGTTATCCTGAACCCAACCAGTAAGTTTACATAACAGAACTCTGAGTATATTCATATTCTTCATGGTGACACAATGATAAAGAGATAGTAAACAAACTGAGAAGCACATAAACAGAGGTTAACAAGGTAGTGTAGTATAGTAGTTAAAAAACACAATTTTTTATGACAAACATATTGGTTGACATCCACAACCTGCTACTTACTAGTTGTGTGATCTACCCTGAAAAGTGTTCTTGACCTTTCTAAGTCTCAGGTTTCTCACCTAGAAAATGATCATAGGGATAGTAACCCTAAAAAATCCTTTCGGAAGAAAAGATCAGATAGTGTTAGCAAAGTACCAAGTACGTTCTGATTCTTGGTAAATAATGATTTCTTTTCTGAATAACATACTTTGTTATTTTTGTAGGATTTGTTAAGATATATCATAGTTCCTGGATACATTTCTTGAGTCTGTGGAATTAGCTAGTGATAATTACTTATCATCATGATGTGCAGGACTGGAAAAGCTATGTGCATTACCCATGACTAGAATATAGTGGTGGCTAAAATGTTAGAATCAGAGTTGAGATTTACCCTATGACTTCTACTGATTAGTTATAAGGCTTTATCACAATAACTGAGCCTATTTGGAACCTACTTTTACAGAGGCAGAATGAAGTTACTAGGGGTACCTGCCTCATGGGGTTATTGGAAGGTTAAATGGCAAAATATGTGTAAAGCACTTGCCACAATTCTCGGGACATGTAAAGCTAGTTAATAATATAAATAAAACACTAGTCTTCAACTGTTCAGGAAATGGGATCTGTACTTTGCAAAGCAAATCTGGAGAAAAGATAATGAATTCAAACGATTCAACAGGATAAAAATAGGTAGGACTGATAGCATAGCTTATAGTTTTTTAAAAAATCAATTATGATGAAACTTCCATGAGCGAGATATTTTTCTACTCCTTGATGGGCCTCTCGATGGTTTTATATATATGCAGAGTTATGTAACATCTCCATCTTCCAAGAGTTCTAAATCTAAAAGGGGATATAATTACATATAAATAATTAACCAAGCCTTTATACATGATGATCAAGTGGACTGCAGTACTAGAATGGCAACTGAAGTTCAGAGGAAGGAGAGAAAACCATTGTCCAGAGCAGCTTGGGCAAATTTTATTAATGCTATTTATGATTACTGAAGCATTCATAAGTTGAAATATTCAAAGGCATACTAAAATAGGGGAAGAAAACCAGCATAAATTATATTCAGATAATAATTAGTAGAAATATATGGATGGTGGGTGTAGAGGTTTAGAAAATGTAAACGGTTGGAAATAAAACAGAAAGGGGCCAGATACCACAGTATAATATCTAACATATTAATGGTATCATTGTTGGTTTCATTTATATGTCTCCTCCAATAGACTAAGTCATTGAGAGCAGAGATTTTGCCTTTCATCTCATTATCCAGATGCCTAGCATGGTGCCTGGCTTCTTTAACCATTCACTGTTTATTTATTCCCCTTTATCCATAAGGTAGCTGTACTATGGCATTTACAGACTCAAGGGATAAAGACAAGTAAATAAGTAATTATCATACCAAATGGTATGTGTTATGACAGGGGAAATACAGTGTTCAGTGGGAAAAAATATCAGCGGTGTCTTGGAATATTTCCCGAAGTAAATTACATCTAAATTGAGACCTACATGTTAAGTAGAAATTTACCAGGCAGACTGGGGAGAAAGAGTCCTCTATAAAGACAAATTGGTTGTGAAAAAGGTCCAAAACCGAGAAAGGACACAGCACAATCAGGGAACTAAGAGAAGTTTGGGTTGATAAAAACAAGATTATGTTTGTCTCCTCAATATTTTCTTCCTCTTTTTCTCAAAACATGTTTTCTTTTGGACTGTATGAATTTTAAATAAATTCATTTTCCTATTTTTCAAACTATAACTTTTTGCTTGTGTGTGTATGTGTGTGAGAGAAAGAGAGGGAGATGGCTCTAGGGATACAATGTATACTTAAGTTCTCACAGCCTACTTAGAGTTAACATTTTACTAGTTCACATGAAATGCAGATATCTCACTACTTTATGGATCCATCTATTCTCTTTTCCTCCCAATATTTAATGTTATAGTTGCCAGGTGTATTACACCTACACATATCATAACCCTAACAGGAAAATGTTATAATTTTTGTTTTCAACTGTCTTTATGTATTTTACAGAAATTAGGAGAAAAACCATATTCTATTTACTCAGGTAGCAAGGCTGGAAGAAAGAAGGAAACAATCGAAATTAAGAATGTAGAAGTAGAGTCACTTTTTTCTTCCACATAGCGGTAAAAAATTCTATTTCTCTGTATCAAAACTTCAAACAAGTAAAGTGAGAAAAGAAAACACAAGAGAAAAAATCATCTAAGTAACTTTTGAATGAACCCTTATATATATTTACTGTGTTTCTATTACAGATTAAGATACTATTGTAGGTGCCTTGAGTGGTGGTGGGGGGCATAAAGATTAAGCCAAAATCCTGTAAACAAGGAGTTTACAGTCTACTAGTTCTCTGTGTCCTCTGAAGTTGACTATATTCAATGTTCTGAACTTGTGTCTACATTTTAATTTTTTTCTAACTTTACCTACTTAGGATATTTGCTTTCAGCTAATTAGATGCTCACAACTCGTAAATTTATACATCTTGTATCTACAGCATTTTCTACCCTAGATGAATTCACTTCACCGGAAGAGAAGAACCAGCAGGGCTTCACTCGTAAGGCCTGCCTCTCCTTTCCTTCATGTTTCTACATCACATTTGACCCAGATTAGTTATTACTAGTGTGGTGTGGTTCTAAGTTCTAGGGTCACTAAAACGTGGCCTCCAATTTCATGAGATCTAAAACACTTGCAACTGATGTGTTTGCACATGTAATTTGTAAATTAAAAGACTTTCTTGATTTTTCCTTCACTACACCTGGAGAATATTTTGATAATGAAGCAATACAATTTAGATAAATAAGTAGCTGTGGATTTTTTAAAGAATTCAAATGCATAAAAAAGTTATCTGGATACATAATAATCTCACATAAATTACAAAATGGTGCTAGAATATGTAATATTATTTCTGTTACTACTTACATTTATTACATCTTCTCATTAATTGAGTTTACTTTTGAATTTCATTTCTAATATTGAGGCATATATTCATTACATGGTTTCAGATATTTGATTACACTAGCAAAGAAAAAGGACTCTGCTTCAGAAAAAATATACAACCTTGGAATACTCACTGTGTTATATTATATATAGTATGTACTCACTTTTTCTTTATACTTTAAAGATTCTGTAAGGAGGTGAAAAATTGGGAAAAGATAGAACAGTAAAGCTCAATGGCAATAATGAACAATAGGATTATGGATGTGGGAACACAGATCCTCTCTGGAGCTTGTAGAATATCTGAGTATATGAGTTTTTGTTTATTTCTCCCTACTCTGATTTTACATATTTGCTATTTACTAGTGCTAACAATGTACCAAATACTGTCATTTCTGTGCATATTGCATTTTATCTTCACTGCAAACCTACATGCGGATTTTGTTTTGTTTTTTCTTCCCTATTTAATGGAGGAAGAAATTGAGGCTCTAAGAGTTTAAATAATTTGTACTCTTTCTCAAAGCTCATAATAAAAAGTGAGAATTCAGGCCAAGATCTATAAGATTTCACAGTCTTTACTTACAATCATTCAACACAGTTCTACCTCTTGCTTCATGAGAGGAACACAGAAAATAAAGGATATCTAAAGAATTGATTAATTAGGGTGAAAATCTCCTTTGTATTCAGAAAGCAATGGCTCTATTTCATGGTGGAAATACCTAGACATGAAGGATATTTTAAACAAATTAGATGACTATAATAGAAATAATCTTAAAACTAAAATATCATCTACCAAGCGTTCTAAAAACATTCCAGAAAGTGCTAGTATTTATTACTTATATTTTAATTAAATATATATATGTTTTGGATAGGAGACTAGTATTAATTTAATAATGGGTTGTTTACATGGTACATTAGTAATAAATAATGGCAATTTTTCTTTGCCTTTATTCAGTGCTGTATTTATTATAGGGTGGGAGGCAATTGAATAACAATAATTCCACAGCCTTGACAAACAGTAAAGTAAAATTCTGAGGAAGCACTTTTATGTGGATACCAGTTCTTATTTATTTGATTTCTGCTAGGCTAGTGTCTGTACTCTAAGAATTAATTTGAAATATTTGGACCTGAAAATATTAAACAGGTATCAGTGGTCCAGTAGGAAACAAACACAAAAACCCCCAAAATCTAGAACTAGTTTCCTCAGATTTATGAAACATGGAGATTTTTAATTTTCATTTTGAGAATGAATACGGACTTCATGTTAAAGAGAGTTTTTACTATGGGGCAGATGATTAATTTCCAACTCCTCAAAAGAATAAGCCCAAATATTAACTTCAACATAAGCCTGCCTTCTAACAAATGTAAAATGCCATGTTTCAAGCCAAGTGAAACAGAAAATCCTCTAAAGAAATTTATCTCCATTCTTGAGTATAAGGTATGTCATTTCTCTCTTGAAGACCACTTATCTCAAAGGCAATGTTACCACTCTCACTTTTGGGGTAAAAAATAAAGTCTTCAAAGGGTAATTTGGGAATCAAAATAGAAATGCAAAGAATAAAAAACAGTCTTCTTAGAATTACATACAACTTTCAGATGAGATATTCCTGGCTTCAGATAGTAATACTAGAGAGAGTTTCTACTCTAGGTAAAAAGCTCATTTCAGATTTTATTTTATTAATGTAATTAAAATACTTTTTGAGACGAAATCATGTTGAATAGGATCAACATTAAGGTAATTTGCTTTTATGAATTGTTTCATGATATAATTTTTCTAGAGCCTTTATCTTTATGAATATCTACTTCCAGCTTGATAAAAACAGCTACTCAACTTTTCTAGTTTTATATCTTGAGGTTTGGTGTAATTTTTTATGTCATTCTATTACTTAAAAATATTAGAAATCTGTTTTCTGTCAATGTTCCATAATTGTTGAAGACATGTGGAAACTAAAGTCACACATTTTAAGGCTATATTCTAATTTTATGGCAAAATATACTGCCCATTATGCTGTATTGACTCATTAAAACTAGTTTTGGGTTTAAATTTTTTGCTTTATTACAAAACATCTCCTGATTCAACAAATATTTACTTCAATATTCCTTATACAACACACTAGGTGACAGGTGCTTAGGGAATGGACATAACCAAAGCTGTTCCTCTATCCAACAGTAGCTCAGTATAATAAGAAAATAAAATCTGCCCCTCCCTCCCTTGATAAGCAATAATAAAGGTGTGTTGGGGATAAAGAGAAGAGCTATCTAACTCCAAAAAGAATAGAATGGAAGGGAATTTCCTGGTGGTCCAGTGATTAGGAATCTGCGCTTATACTGCAGGGGGCCGAGGTTTAATCCCTGGTCAGGGAACTAAGATCCTGCAAGCTGCATGATGTGGGCAAAAATAATGAAACAAAACAAGAAACAAAAAAAGACCAAAAAGCAAAAAAGAAAAAAAAAACAAACACAAATCAAACAAAAAACAATGAAAAACAAAACAAACAAACAAAAACATATAGAATGGAAAAGAGAGAAAAAAGAATAAATTCACTGAGGAGAAACCTAACAAATAATATCTCAGCCAGATGATCAACTTCAACATCAACAGTCACAAATCCTGTTGATAGTATGTGCTTTAACATGACATGGTGAAAATGGCTCTTTCCCTCTGTCATCTTCCTATCAATAACCTATATCCCCAGTATTATCGTGAGAAAATCATCAGATAGATTCCAATAGTAGGACATACTTCAAAACATCTGATCAGTACTCCTCAAAATTGTTAAAGTCATCAAGGGCTGAGAAACTACTACAGCCAAGAGGAGCCTAAGTAGACATGATAACTAAATGCAGGGTAGAATCCTGGATGAGATCTTAGAACAGATAAAGGACATTAGGTAAAATCTAAGAGAACCTTAATGAACTATGAACATTAATTAACATTATCAAGATAGCCTCATCCACCAGAGGGCAGAAGGAGAAGCAAGAAGAACTACAATCCTGCAGCCTGTGGAACAAAAATCACATTCACAGAAAGATAAACAAGATAAAAAGGCAGAGAGCTATGTACCAGATGAAGGAACAAAATAAAACCGCAGAGAAACAACTACATGAAGGGGAGATAGGCAACATTCCAGAAAAAGAATTCAGAATAACGATAGTGAAGATGATCCAGGACCTCGGAAAAAGAATAGAGGCAAAGATCAAGAAGATGCAAGAAATGTTTAACAAAGACCTAGAAGAATTAAAGAACAAACAAACAGAGATGAACAATACAATAACTGAAATGAAAAATACACTAGAAGGAATCAACAGCAGAATAAGTGAGGCAGAAGAACGAATAAGTGACCTGGAAGACAGAACAGTGGAATTCACTGCCGCAAAACAGAATAAAGAAAAAAGAACGAAAATAAATGAAGACAGTCTAAGAGACCTCTGGGACAACATTAAACGTAACAACATTTGCATTATAAGGGTCCCAGAGGAAGAGAGACAGAAGGGACCCAAGAAAATATTTGAAGAGATTATAGTCGAAAACTTACCTAACATGGGAAAGGAAATAGCCACGCAAGTCCAGGAAGCGCAGAGAGTCCCAGGCAGGATAAACCCAAGGAGAAACATGCCGAGACCCATAGTAATCAAAACGGCAAAAATTAAAGACAAAGAAAAATTACTGAAAGCAGCAAGGGAAAAATGACAAATAACATACAAGGGAACTCCCATAAGGTTAACAGCTGATTTCTCAGCAGAAACTCTAAAAGCCAGAAGGGAGTGGCATGACATATTTAAAGTGATGAAAGAGAAGAACCTACAACCAAGATATTCTACCCAGCAAGGATATCATTCAGATTCGATGGAGAAATCAAAAGCTTTACAGACAAGCAAAAGCTAAGAAAATTCATCACCACCAAACCAGCTCTACAACAACTGCTAAAGGTACTTCTCTAACTGGGAAACACAAAAGAAGAAGAGGACCTAAAAAAGCAAACCCAAAACAATTAAGAAAATGGTCATAGGAACATACACATCAATAATTACCTTAAACGTGAATGGATTAAATGCTCCAACCAAAAGACACAGGCTCGCTGAATGGATACAAAAACAAGACCAATATACATGCTGTGTACAAGAGACCCACTTCAGATCAAGGGACACATACAGACTGAAAGTGAGGGGATGGAAAAAGATATTCCATGCAAATGGAAATCAAAAGAAAGCTGGAATAGCAAATACTCATATCAGATAAAATAGACTTTAAGATAAAGAATGTTACAAGAGACAAGGAAGGACATTACATAATGATCAAGGCATCAATCCAAGAAGAAGATATAACAATTATAAATATATATGCTCCCAACACAGGAGCACCTCAATACATAAGGCAACTGCTAACAGCTATAAAAGAGGAAATCGACAGTAACACAATAATAGTGGGGAACTTTAATACCTCATTTACACTAATGGAGAGATCAATCCAAACAGAAAATTAATAAGGAAACACAAGTTTAAATGACATAACAGACCAGATAGACTTGATATTTATAGGACATTCTGTCCAAAAACTTCAGATTACACTTTCTTCTGAAGTACACACGGAACATTCTCCAGGATAGATCACATCTTGGGTCACATATCAAGCCTCAGTAAATTTAAGAAAATTGAAATCATATCAAGCATCTTTTCTGACCACAACGCTATGAGATTAGAAATCAATTACAGGGAACAAAATGTAAAAAACACAAACACATGGAGGCTAAACAATACGTTACTAAATAACCAAGAGATCACTGAAGAAATCAAAGAGGAAATCAAAAAATACCTAGACACAAATGACAATGAAAACACAATAAATCAAAACCTGTGGGATACAGCAAAAGCAGTTCTAAGAGGGAAGTATATAGCAATGCAAGCCTACCTCAAGAAACAAAAAAAATCTCAAATAAACAATCTAACCTTACACCTAAAGGAACTAGAGAAAGAAGAACAAACAAAAGCCAAAGTTAGTAGAAGGAAAGAAATCATAAAGCTCAGACCAGAAATAAATGAAGTAGAAACGAAGAAAATAATAGCAAAGATCAGTAAAACTAAAAGCTGGTTCTTTCAGAAGACGAAATTGATAAACCATTAGCTAGACTCATCAAGAAAAAGAGGAAGAGGACTCAAATCAATAAAATTACAAATGGAAAAGGAGAACTTACAACAGACACCACAGAAATACAAAGCATCCTAAGAGACTACTACAAGCAACTCTATGCCAATAAAATGGACAACCTGGAAGAAAAGGACAAATTTGTAGAAAGGTATAACCTTCCAAGACTGAACCAGGAAGAAAGAGAAAATATGAACAGACCAATCACAAGTATTAAAATTGAAACTCTGATTAAAAATCTTGCAACAAAAAAAAGTCCAGGACCAGATGGCTTCACAGGTGAATTTTATCAAACATTTACAGAAGAGCTAACACCCATCCTTCTCAAACTCTTCCAAAAAATTGCAGAGGAAGGAACACTCCCAAACTCATTCTATGAGGCCACCATCACCCTGATACCAAAACCAAACAAAGATATTACAAAAAAAGAAAATTACAGACCAATATCACCGATGAATATAGATGCAAAAATCCTCAATATACTAGCAAACAGAATCCAACAACACATTAAAAGGATCATACACCATGATCAAGTGGGATTTATCCCAGGGATGCAAGGATTCTTCAATATATGCAAATCAATCAATGTGATACACCATACTAACAAATTGAAGGATAAAAACCATATGATCATCTCAATAGATGCAGAACAAGCTTTTGACAACACCAATTTATGATAAAAACTCTCCAGAAGTGGGCATAGAAGGAACCTACCTCAACATAATAAAGGCCATATACGACAAACCCACAACAAACATCATTCTCAATGGTGAAAAACTGAAAGAATTTACTCTAAGTTGAGGAACACGGCAAGGATGTCCATTCTCACCACTATTATCCAACATAGTTTTGGAAGCCCTAGCCACGGCAATCAGAGAAGAAACAGAAATAAAAGGAATACAAATTGTAAAAGAAGAAGTAAAACTCACTCTTTGCAGATGACATGATACTATACATAGAGAATCCTAAAGATGCCACCAGAAAACTACTAGAGCTAATCAATGAATCTGGTAAAGTTGCAGGATACAAAATTAATGCACAGAAATCTCTTGCATTCCTATACAGTAATGATGAAAATCTCAAAGAGAAATTAAGGAAACACTCCCATTTACCACTGCAACAGAAAGAATACCTATGAATAAACCTACCTAAGGAGACAAAAGACCTGTATGCAGAAAACTATAAGACACTGATGAAAGAAATTAAGGATGATACAAACAGTTGAAGAGATATACCATGTTCTTGGACTGAAAGAATCAATATTGTGAAAATGACTATAGTACCCAAAGCAATCTACAGATTCAATGCAATCCCTATCAAATTACCAATGGCATTTTTCACAGAACTAGAACAAAGAATCCTAAAATTTGTATGGAGACACTAAGGACCCTGAATAGCCAAAGCAGTCTTGAGGGAAAAAACGGAGCTAGAGGAATCAGACCCCCTAACTTCAGACTATACTACAAAGCTACAGTAATCAAGACAATATGGTACTGGCACAAAAACAGAGATATAGATAAATGGAACAGGATAGGAAGCCCAGAGATAAACCCACGCACCCATGGTCAACTAATCTATGACAAAGGAGGCAAGGATATACAATGGAGAAAAGACAGTCTCTTCAATAAGTGGTGCTGGGAAAACTGGACAGCTACATGTAAATGTATGAAATTAGAACACACCCTAACACCATATACAAAAATAAACTCAAAATCGATTAGAGACCTAAATGTAAAACCAGATACTATAAAACTCTTAGAGGAAAACATAGGAAGAACACTCTTTGATATAAATCACAGCAAGATCTTTTTTGATTCACCACCTGGAGTAATGGAAATAAAAACAAAAATAAACAAATGGGACCTAATGAAACTTAAAAGCTTTTGCAAAGCAAAGGAAACTAAAAGCAAGACGTAAAGTCAACCTTCAGTGTGGGAGAAAATATCTGCAAACAAATCAACGGACAAAGGATTAATCTCCAAAATATATAAACAGCTCATGCAGCTCAATAGTAAAAAAAACAAACAACCCAATCCAAAAATGGACAGAAGACCTAAGTAGACATTTCTCCGAAGAAGATATACAGATGGCCAAGAAGCACATGAAAAGCTGCTCAACATCACTAATTATTAGAGAAATGCAAATCAAAACTATAGTGAGGTATCACCTCACAGCAGTTAGAATGGGCATCATCAGAAAATCTACAAACAACAAATGCTGGAGAGGGTGTGGAGAAAAGGGAACCCTCTTGCACTGTTGGTGGGAATGTAAATTGATACAGCCACTATGGAGAACACTACGAAAGTTCCTTAAAAAACTAAAAATAGAATTACCATATGACCAAGCAATCCCACTACTGGGCATATACCCACAGAAAACCGTAATTCAAAAAGACACATGCACCCCAATGTTCATTGCAGCACTATTTACAATAGACAGGTCATGGAAGCAACCTAAATGCCCACAGACAGACGAATGGATAAGGAAGATGTGGCACATACACACAATGGAATATTACTCAGCCATAAAAAGGAACGAAATTGGGTCGTTTGCAGAGACAAGGATGAATCTAGAGACCATCATACAGAGTGCAGTCAGAAAGAGGTAAACAAATATCATACATTAATACGTATATGTGGAACCTAGAAAAGTGGTTCAGATGAACCGATTTAAAGGGCAGAAATTGAGACACAGATGTAGAGAAGAAACCTATGGACACCAAGGGGGGAAAGTGGTGGGGTGGTGGTGGTGGTGGTAGTGCTGTGATATATTGGGAGATTGGGACTAACATGTATACACTAATATGTATAAAATGGATAACTAATAAGAACCTGCTGTATAAATAAATTAATTAAATTAAATTTTAAAAAGAATATCATTATTAAGACAGGCATAACCAGAGTTAGATAGGGAATTTGCTACAAATATTAAATGTGTTATTCATTCATTCATAAATTTATTGTGAATATAGCATGGGCTTATTAAAGCAACTGATGCAGGAAAAAAATTAACAATATCATTAGTTTAGTATATATATAGGAACTATTTACTGCACTGTTCTAAAAAAAATAAGTCTATTAAAAATAGTGAGGTGCCTGTAAAGCAGACTTTTAAATGGATAGAAGATGTTGGATGAACAAAGATAGATGGAAGGCTTTCTGGTATGAAGAAATATATCCAGAAAGAAGAAATGTATCAATTCACAGCAGAGAGGGAGAACGTCTACTAAGAGAAAAAACAAGTAGGTTGATATGAATCAAGTTTCATGCATAGAAATGCACATCTGTAATCTTAGTTTTCTCACTTTGGGCTCAAAAATCTGTTATTTTCCTGGCTTTACTACAAATAAGTACATTTTTGGGCAAGTCATTTGTTCTCTCTGAGATCCTGACTCCTGTGTGATTACCTGTGAAACAAGGGTAACAATGCCTGTCTTGGAGGGCTGCTACAAGAATCAGATCTCTTCTATAGAATGTAGCCTAGCTTTTGGATATCTGATGGAGTGCACAGAATAGATACCACGCATACATTGAAACTGTGCTGCTCAGAGCAATGAAAATGTATCTTGGTAATTACTTTTATACATTTAAATTATTGACATCAATACATGACTTTTTTTCCTAGCATGAAATTGTACTTCAATTTAGATTAGTATATTCTTTAAATACCCCAGTGTCCAAACTCCAGAATACAGTTCAGTTAAAAAGGAGGAAAACACATTTTTCTAAAAAATTGAGTTTCTTGTCCTCCCCATGATTAAACATTGATCTGAGAACTTAATTATGGAAAAATAATACAAAATGTAGAAAATTTATATTTAGTAATAGGTATGTTCACATTATTTAAGATAGCAAAATTTTAATGATTAGCATCTATCTTCAATAATAGGTAAATGGTGACGCAAATTATTATATATATATATATTTTTTTATATATATATATATACACACATGTGTATATTTGTAGGTACATATATATTGGAGCCATGATTTAAAATATATGCAGCAGGGACTTCCCTGGTGGCGCACTGGATAGGACTCTGCGCTCTCAATCCAGGGGGCCCGGGTTCGATCTCTGGTTAGAGAACTGGATCCCACGTGCATGCTGCAACGAGGAGTTCACATGCCCCAACAAAGGAGCCTGCCTGCCACAACTAAGACCCGGCGCAACCAAATAAATTTTTTTTTAAAGGTCGTAAAAAGATAAAAAATAAAATATATGCAGCAATTTGAAAAATATCTTTAAGTTAAAATTTAAAGATGACATCAAATTGTTATATATAACCAAACTCTCAAGTTATGGTTATATTTAAAAGTGCATAGGAAAGAAGACTAAATGGGCAAAGACGAAACAAGATATTAGAAATTATGGGATTAGAAATGACTTCAACATTCTTTCATTTTCCAATATTTTTCCTATGTGGGTATACTGCTCTTATGATTTAAAAATTCAAGTTCTTAAACTACATAATATATTAAATGATCACAGAATTCTGATTCCAACTTTTAAGGGTCAGGAAAAATTTACTCTGAGTTAATATTAACAGACATATCCTGCCTTAAGAAAAATCAAAATAAAAGTTTAAACAAACTCAGTAAAATGTTCTAATTTTATAATAGAACTTATAAAATATATTAAATAACTAGGTTGATATGAAATCTAAAACAAATTGATTTTCCAGAATGATGATGCACTATAATATTTTTTAGAAATATAATTCATAAATTAGATAATTCATAGTTTTCATAATTTTTCTTTATTCTGTGAGGCATCTTAATTATTTAAACTTAAACTGAATTTATTAAATAAATTGGGCCAATAAATTTTGTTATTTACTTGTTATTTATGTAAAAACTAATCTTAAAAAAATAAGTTGCATTTAAGTGGTTTTCACAGTTTCCTGTTGGCTTTAGTAATTTTATATTTTTCAAAGTGGCTAATACTTCTTATTAGTATGACATCCACCTTCAAGGATGTCTGTTCAATATTTCTATACTGAACATTGTGCTAATATTAAGTGATATTTCTCTCATAGGGTTCTAAGATCTTTCAATTTCATAGTCAATATTTATTATATATACATACTGATGCATTTTGCCAAGCATCTTACTTTGGTGATGTTCCTTTAATTATAATGAATGTAATTCCCATTCCACCTCATTTTAAACTGGTATATCTCTAAGATTTTGAGCAATTCTAAAAATGCTCACTTTTTGTTTCTGGAAGAGATACTTTTAATTCTTTCATTGTTCTGTTTATGCCCCATCCATTTCATTAGTTTTCTTTAAACCACAAGTCTTCTTTAGATTACTCTGAATATATAAAATATGGCTTGGGTTTTATCCCACAATTTAGGGAAGAAAAAAAATTGGCAGTGGTCTAAACTAATTTTATTGGAATCAGTAGCAGTCAATAGGGCAATTGCTTACTGTCTCCATGACATCTCTTTAGCATTTGATTCCTCTGATCACTAACTCCACCTTGATCTGTTGAAATGAGGAATGAGATTCAGTAGGACACTGTTAAACTAGCTTTTAATTTATCTTTATAGGAAAGCAATTTCTAGATGTCTTTTTCCTGAGGCATCTCCTGTCAAGAGGGAACTGACAAACAACTACCCCCAACTTTACTGTGAGGGAAGGGGAAAAAAAAAAAGAAACAGCAAATAAAACCAGTGGGGCATCTGGCCTCTAATTCCTGCCAAGCTTAATTTTCTGTTGTTGACTTTACAAGACTTCTTTCAAAGTACAGCTTTCTAGTAGCACCTTAATGAATTGTATTCCTCCATCAGAACTCATTACCTGCGTCTGTGTGCTTGGTTGATTTCTACCTTAGATACAAAGGTTAACTGTATTGTAGTAGACATGGACATTTTGACTAAGGAATAACTTTAAGTTTTCAACAAGTATAATAAAAAACAAATATAAGGTAGTCATTATTTTGTATAGTCATCCCTCAGTATCCACAGCAGGGGTGGAGGGATTGGTTCCAGGACACCCCTTGGATACTAAAATCTGCAGATGCTCAAGTCCCTTATATTAGATAGCAAAGTATTTGCATATAACCTATGCACAGTCTCCTGTATACTTTAAATTATCTCTAGATTACTTATAGCACCTAATAGAATGTAAATGCTATGTAAATAGCTTTAAATATTGATACAATGTAAATGCTATGTAAGTATTTGTTCCTGCATGGCAAATTCAAGTTTTGCTGTTTGGAACTTCCTGGATTTTTTTTTTCCCTCCAAGTATTTTCAATCTTCAGTTGGTTGAATCCATGGATGCAGAATCTATGAATACATAGGGCCAACTGTACCAGATTCTCTTCAAAATTAAGTATGAAGGAGAATGACTTGGACTTTAGAAGCTCAGCTAAGGTCATAAAAGGTCATGGAATATTTCAAAAATGTAAAATTGGATAGAGATTGAAGGGACTTTAATGATAAGGAGAGGCCAAGAAATGTGAAGTATACCATAGTCATTCTGTAAATTAGTGAAAAACAGAGGACATACCAAACTGCATTCAATACATAAATCATGTTGGATTGACTTATCCAATAGTTGCTTTCTTTCTAAAAATAGTAATACCCAACATTTATTAAACACTTTCTATGTGTAAGTCAAAATGCTCTATAAGTAGTGAAATTTTAGTCTTCACAACAACCGTAAGAGATAAGAATTTTCATTATCCACATTTTATATATGAAGAAATTTAGGCACAGAATTAAGTGCCTTATCTAAGTCACAGAGATACTTTGTGGTAGAGCTGGTATTAAGAAGGCAGCCTAATCTATCATCCAACATTCTCAAGTACTATTCAATAACTACCTGCAGAGTTTAAACTCAGTTATTTAAATCAATAGAATGTTAGGTACTTGAGGACAAAGTTTTTGTTTTATTTTGTTCACTGCTGGTTATCTACTCAATGCCTAGAATACAGATTATAATAGATGCTCAACACATGTTTGCTTACTGAATTGACATGACTATATGTAGAACAGCATTAAGTGTGTGCTGTTGAAATTCTTTATAATTCTTTGTTTCAGGGGAGTACTGTAAACAATTACTTTTTTAAGAAAAAAAATAAAGATCAACTATCTCTTAAGCACAACATGAAAATAGCTTATGGTCAACATTATTGACTCTGATTTTGATTTAGCTAAGGTAGGCTATTAAATATCAGTTTAAATGTCCCTTTCACAACAAGGCCTTCCATGAGTCCTGTGCCTATATTACGTCCTGATATTTTTGCGTCATAAAATGCTATACTTTCCTTTATCTATTTTATCAATTGTTTTAATTATATGGTGATTTATATGACTATAATTTAATATTTACTCCCTAAAAAATTTTATAAAGACAGAGGCCATATCTCTTTTCTTCACTGACTTTCAACACACCGTAGACTCTGTTAACAGAGTAGTTATTACATTAATAGCTCTTGAGTAAGTGAATGACCAGAAATAAATGACTATATGAGCATTTGGAGTTGCATAGTAAAGAATTTGGCCTTGTCTAAAGGAAGGCCTCATCTTTAATCTTGTCTTCTGCAAGGAAATCTGTCATATCTGATAGGAGTGTCTGTTTACAGCAGGGGATAGCCCCTCCAGAAAGACTAATTATGTGATTTAGGGTGAGGCTTTGGATCTTGTGGTATCAGTTGACCCAGAGATTGAGTTCAACCATGTAGACAATCAATAAATCAATCAGCCAGGACATGAAATGAAGACTCAACAAGAATTCTGGACACTAAGCTTAGGTGAGCTTTCCTGGTTGACAATATTCTCACACATTGATGCTAGGAGGGCCAACCTCACAGCGGAGGATAATAGAAGCTTCACATCTGGAATCCTCTCAGACTCTGCACTTTGAATCTCTTCCTTTGCCTGATTTTAATCTAAAGCCTTTCCCTGTAATATGTTGCAACTGTGAGTATAATAGCTTTCAGTGGGTTCTGTGAGTCCTTATCATGAGTTATTGAAATGGACAGTGCTTTTGGTAAACACTCAAATTTGTAGTTAGTGTCAGGAGTGAGGGTGGTCTTATGGAGGATTGTGCCCTCAACCTTCACAGCTTGGCTAACAGTGGGTAGGAGGCTAAATGATTCCTGTAGTGCAATGGTCAGAGGAGATAGTATTACATTCTTATGGTGTGATATAGGCTTCTGACAAATATATGTTCTAATTTCGCAAAGCATTTAACCTCTAGGGTTTCAATTTCACTATCTATAATTTTTAAATAACACTATAGTACCTCATAAGGTCATCTTAAAGAATACATATCAAGAAATGACTGAATGTCCTAATTATAGAATATCTAGGTACCCTATAATAGAAAATATAGTAATACTGTTTATTTTAATGTGTTGCCCTCTCTAAGAACTGGTACTTGAAATTTAATGATCATATTCATTGCTACATAGCTCTGTAATTTAGACAGTCCCTTCTGTGGTCAGAGTAAATTACCATTTAGTTATGAATATAGTCAATTTAAACAGTTGCAGAACCATAGGTCACTGAAATTCTATCCATATCCCCCCCCAGATATGATTATATGTAGACTATCTCAGAATAGAATGAATCCTATTTTTAAATATTTCCCAATAAATAACATTCTAAAACTTATCCCCAAAAAACCCATTCTGTAATTAATCAGTCTTTAGCATCCCTGTGTGTTACCTCATGAGTAAAATGAAAATAGTAATAATAATACTTATATGGTTTAATTAGAATGTTTAGCTGTTGGGACCAAGATTTTAACATTTTCAGAGGCTCACAGGTAATTCTAGGAGGCAGCATAGCTTTGGAATATGTCCCAATACCAACCCAAATACTGAGAGAATCCCCAGGTCATTTGAGCAAATTCATACAAATTAAAATGTTTTTTCCCTTGACTTTTAATCAATTCGTGACATTTTGGGCTGGGAGCCAGATCTGAATATAAGAAACCACCTCTCTGGAAGCACTCATTGTATGAAATGGAATTATAACTAAGATGAAACTAATCACTAATATTATATGATACCTAAAATAAGATCATTCTACTGAAAGGAAGCCTTAATAAAAATGAGTCAGAGAGTAAAATTTTTTCAATGTTTGTTTTTCTCCAAGTGAAAGAAGAGGCTGGGAATCATTGGTATAAATGGGAGATAGATGTTGTGGTGGAGGAGGTTTTTATCTAGCTTGGGAGAATTATCCCTCAAAATTTTCCATCTACCTTCCACATTCACTAGGGTAACTTTATTATCACTTACTTGACTTCCCAGGGACTCTAACATTCGTCAAATTATGCCAGTACACATTAGTATTCTGAACACTGAAAATATGTATTTTATGTAAATTACAAACTGGATTCTGGTTTTATATGTTGATCTCTTGATAAGTTAGGCTTATAATAAAAGAATCAAACTTATGTTATTATAAACTTGAGGGCTACACCCACAGCCACATTGATGTCAAGGTGCTACAATGTTGCTCAGTGAAGCCCAGTATGGGAAACCAGCCCAAGCTTCCAAAGCATATCTAGATAACATCTCAGTAAGGACCAATTGGCTGAAATCTAATTCTGTTCTATAGTATATAGAGTGTCTCAATGTGCTTCCAAGTGTATATAATATCTCTATGAGGCATACTTTATTATTCGCAGTTTCCAAATAGAAAAGCTGAGACCTACAGAAATTAAATGACTTGCCACCACCAGAAAAAAAGTGGCCAGTTTGGGTCTAGAATAACTCACTTCTTGAACAATGCTGTTGCCCCAGGAGTATGTTACTGGTTATCCATCACATACCTACATGTCCTTAGGTGACTGACCGTTTCAATGTATTTCATACTTTGCAGACATGTGAGTAGCCTGCGGCACTTTCACAGACATCCCACACCATTCAGTGGCTTAATCATTAGGCCTCTGGAGAATTCATAAATCAGTAGCCTATGAGAACAGACCACTATTGGGCAAAGAATTATTAAAATTCTTACTTACTTGAAGTTTGATATATTTGGGGAGATTAGTCACTTAGTTTGTGCTAATTCACTTAGCTAAATATAAAGGGGAAAAACAGCTATGACAATAATGAAACAAAACCAAAAAAATCACACAAATCAACAAAACAAAAACAAGCAGGACAACATTTCTGGAGAAAATTCAAAACAATTTGAAAATACAGGTGTGAACAACTCCTAGGGAAATTTAAGTCTAGCATTCTCTTACAGGTGGGAGAGAAAATAGTGTCTGACAATTACAGCTTTGCCATCCTTTTAAATAGTCACTATTTGAAATACAATAAATACATATAAATAATAGCAATGTGAAAGGTTAGACATTTCAACTCACAAAACTTAATTTAGTCATAAACAGAAATGCAATTAGAACTTTTGGTAAAGTGTGCAAAATTGGTAGGTGACCCGAACTATTTTATTTCCTCGTCTCCCCACCAACAAATTACCTTTGCTCTTCAGAGTATGTAGTTAATGTCTTCCAGATTGTACCTCTCCTTTTCCAACTGCTCACTTTGGTCAATGAACATACACAATTTTTAATCAACTATATTGGAAATATAGAGGAACTCTACTGTTACAAGAAAACAATTTTTTTTTAAATCTCATGTTGACCTATACCATTTGTTTCATTTTCTATACCCTCCTTCAAAGCCTTTATAACTAAACCAGAATCTGTGAAATTAAATAACTATACCAAACATCAAAGTCAAATCTATTTGGACTGATTATATTACTTAGAGATCCCTGATAGACATGATTTAAACACTTCATATAAAGTGGTTTTAGCCCTGCCTGAAAAAGAGTTAATTTATTAATTAGGGAAGAATAATTGCAATTCAATCACTGAATTTTCACCAAACACTTTTAACTGAAGAAGTAGGAAGACATTGATATAATGAATGCTAAGAATTAAGTGATTCTTTAGATCTCTGGTAATCAAAATGCCACCAACAAATGTTTGCTAAGGACAAACAAGCATAAATGTGTTCCATCATTACCCCAATACCATGATAATTATGGATCTATCTTTTTAAAAACCAATGACTCATAATGGGAATTATGTTTCTGAAAATAGATACTGGTACTTCTTAGAACAAATGAGATAGTGGGAACTTGGCATTTTTTGCTATCTTTCTGGTGGGCAGGACCATGTCCGGTGGTGTGTTTTGGGGTGTTTGTGAACTTAGTATGATTTTAGGCAGCCACTCTGCTAATGGGTGGGGTTGTGTTCCTGTCTTGCTAGTTGTTTGGCATGGGGCATCCAGCACTGGAGCTTGCTGGCTGTTGGGTGGAGCTGATCTTTGTGTTGAAACAGAGATCTCTGGGAGAGCTCTTGCCGATTGATATCAAGTGGGGCAGGGAGGTGTCTGGTGTTCCAATGTCCTGAACTCAGCCTTCCCACCTCAGAGGTTCAGGCCTGACACCAGGCCAGAGCACCAAGTCCCTGTCAGTCTCACAGTTCAGAAGAAAAGGGAGAAAAAAAAGAAAAACAAATAATTTGAAAAAATAATAAGTAAAAAGTAAAAGAAAATAATTAAAATAATAAAAAAATTATTAAAGTAAATCAAAGTAATTAAAAAAAGGAAGAGAGCAACCAAAAATAAACAAATCCACCAATGATAATAAGTGCTAAAAACTATACTAAGATAAACATAAAAATCAGAAGCAAGTCAGTCACAGACAGCTAACCCCAAGTCTACAGTTGCTCCCAAAGTCCACCACGTCAGTTTTGGATTGATTCATTGTCTATTCAGGTATTCCACAGATGTAGGGTACCTCAAGTTGATTGTGGGGATTTAATCCACTGTTCCTGAGGCTACAAGGAGAAATTTCCCTTTCTCTTCTTTGTTCGCACAGCTCCTGGGGTTCAGCTTTGGTTTTGGCCCCACCTCTGCATGTAGGTCGCCCTCAGGCTTCTGTTCCTGCCCAGACAGGATGGGGTTAAAGCAGAGGCTGATTAGGGGGCTCTGGCTCACCCATGCTGGGGGGAGGGAGGGGTACTGTAGCTATAGTTGGAATGTGGGGCGAGCCTGCTGCAGCAGAGACTGGTGTGATGTTCCAACAGCCCAAGGCGTGCCATGTGTTGTCCTGGGGAAATTGTCCCTGGATCACGGGACCCTGGCAGTGGCAAGCTGCACAGGCTCCTGGGGAGGGGTGTGCATGTTGATAGTGACCTGTGCTTGCACACAGGATTCTTGGTGGCTGCAGCAGCAGCCTTAGCATTTCATGCCCATCTCTGAAGTCTGAGCTGATAGCTGCAGCTCGCGTCCATCTCTGGAGCTCGCTTAGGTGTTGCTCTGCCTTCTGTGGGCAGACAGTGAAGGAATTCCCTTTACTTGCACACCCCAAAACAATGGGTTCTTGCCTTTTAGGCAGGTCCAGAGTTTTTCCCAGACTCCCTCCCTGCTAGCTGTGGCTCACTAGCCCCCTTCAGGCTGTGTTCACGCAGCCAACCTCAGTCCTCTCCCTGGGATCTGACCTCCAAAGCCCAAGTCTCAGCTCCCAGCCCCCACCCGTCCTGGCAGGTGAGCAGACAAGCCTCTCAGGCTGCTGAGTGCTGGTTGGCAGCAATCGTCTGTGCGAGAATCTCTCCAATTTGCTCTCTACACCCCTGTTGCTGCGCTCTCCTCTGTGGCGCCAAAGCTTCTCCTCCGCCACCCCATCTGCACCAGTGAAGGGACTTCCTAGTGTGTGGAACCTTTTCCTCCTTCACAGCTCCTTCCCAGAGGTGCAGGTCCCATCCCTATACTTTTGTGTCTGCTTTTCTTTTTTCTTTTGCCCTACCCAGGTATGTGGGGAATTTCTTGCCTTTTGGGAAGTCTGAGGTCTTCTGCCAACGTTCAGCAGGTATTCTGTAAGAGTTGTTAAACATGTAGATGTATTTTTTATGTATTTGTGGGGAGGAAGGTGATCTCCACGTCTTACTCCTCCACCATCTTGAAGGTCCACCCCATTCCAGTTTTTAACGCCTCTATCTTACTAGCATTTATCTTCCAAGAAAGATTTGACTGAAAATATGAATTCTGGACTTTATCTAAATTAAGTATTTATCTTACTAGGTAGGTCTATGTTTAAGTGCACAAAATTAAAAAAAAAAAGTCTGGACTAATTTGTGTCTCTTGTCATTTCTGGTACCTTGTAGCACAGAAAGGCACACACACCCAACTTTTCTTCTCAGTAATCTCTTTTCTCTAGTTTAATTTAACCTTGAATAATGCCAAACTAAATTTCAGATCTTCAAACAAATCTTCAGAAGATAACTATCCTTCCTCTTACATTATTTTATACTTCCTGAAGATCCTTTTAAAAGGATGAGAGGACTGGCCGTTTTACTAAAACTTTATACAGTGATTTTTTTAAGTTGAGGTACAGGCTGAATAGTTATATTCATGAGTATTTATTTTCTGATGTGATTTATTTACTTATATTTCAGTGTTGTGAAAATTATTGATAATTCTGTCATAAAATTATGTTAACATAAATAACTTTATATAAAAATTTCTACTGTAAATGATAACTATCTAGAAAAATGTGCACTTACACTGTTTGTGAGTACACACAGTTGCATGCAGACACATCTAGACCACAGTTTAAGTGTTAAAAGAGATTACATTACTTTTTTAAAAAGTCAATATCCCTGATGAACATAGATGTAAACATTTTCAACAAACTATTAGAAAAGCAAATTCAACAATATACTGAAAGGATTATACACCATAATAAAGTAGACTGTATTCCAGGGTTGCAAGGATGCTTTAACATCCACAAATCAATCAATGTAATACACCATGTTAACAAAATGAAGTCTATAAAACATATAATCATTTCAAAAGATGCAGAAAAATTATTGAAAATTCAACATACATTCATAATAGAAAAAACTCTCAAAAAAGTGAGTAAGAGGGAACATACCTCAACATAATACAGGCTATATATGACAAGGCCAAAGCTAGCATCATACTCAATAGGGAAAAGGGAAATTTTTCTGTTTTTTGTTTTTAGTAATATCAGCAACAAGACAAGGATTCTCACTCTCATCATTTTTAGTCAACATATTATTAGAAATTATAGCTACAGCAAATAGACAAGAAAAAGAAATAAAAGGTATCCACCAGACAAAGACACCACAAAAAAAGGACAATTACAGGCCAATATCTTTGGTGAATATAGATGCAAAAATCCTCAACAGACTATTAGCAAACCATATCCAACAATACATAAAAAGGATCATATGCCATGATGAAGTTAAATTTATTCCAGGGTGACAAGAATGGTTCAACATATACAAATCAATCAATGTGATACACTATAATAACAAAGGAGAAACAAAAACGTATGATCATTTCAATAAATGCAGAAGAAGCACTGACAAAATTCAACACGATAAAAACCATCATCAAAGTGGGTATAGAGGGAACATATCTCAACACAATAAAGGCTATTTATGACAAATCTACAGCCAACATAATACAAATCCACAGCTTTTCATAATGGTGAAAAGCTGAAAGCCTTCTCATTAAATTCAGGAAAAAGACAAGGATGCCCACTCTCAGCAGTTCTATTCAACATATTACTGGAAGTCCTAGCCACAGCAATCAGACAAGAAAAAGAAATAAAAGGCATCCAAATTTAAAGAAAAGATGTAAAGCTGTCATGAATTGCAGATGGCATGGTAATCTATATAGAGAACTCTAAAGCCTCTACCCCAAAACTATTAGAACTAATAAATTAATACAGCAAGGTTGCAGGATACAAAATAAATATAGAGAAATCTGTTGCATTTCTATACACTAGCAATGGAATACCAGAAAGAGAAAGTAAAACACAACCCCAATTAAAATTGCATTAAAAAATACCTAGGAATAAAGTTATCCAAGGAGGTGAAAGACCTATACTCTGGAAACTATAAAACATTGATGAAGAAAACTGAAGATGATTCAAAGAAATGAAAAGATATGCCATGCTCTTGGATTGAAGAATTAATATTATTAATATGGCCATACTACCTAAAGCAATATACAGATTAAATGCAATCTCCATCAAAATAGCCATGACATTTTCCACAGAACTAGAGCAAATAATCCTAAAGTTTATATGGAACCACAGAAATCCCAAATTGAAAAAGAAGTCCTGAGAACAAAGAACAACCAGGAGTTACAACTCTTCCAGACTTCAGAATATCCTACAAAGCTACAGTAATCAAAATAGCATGGTATTGGCACAAACACAGTCATATAGACCAATGAAGCAGAACAGAGAGTACAGAAATAGATCACACACATATGGTCAATTAATCTATGACAAAGGAGGCAAAACTATATCAATACAGTGGAGAAAAGACAGTCTCTTAAACAAGTGGTGCTGGGAAAACTGCACAGTCACATGTAAAATAAGGAGATTAAAACATTCCCTCACACCATATACAAAAATAAACTCAAAACTGTTTAAATACCTAAATGTAAGACCTGAAAGAGTAAAACTCCTAGAAATGAACATAGGTGGAACACTTTGACATAAATCAAATCAATATTTTATTGGATCAGTTTCCTAAGGCACAAGAAATAAAAGCAAAACTAAATAAATGGTTTATATAACTAACTAAATAAAAGCAAAACCTAATTAAATTTAAAAGCTTTTGCACAGCAAAGGAAACCATCAACAAAACAAAAGGATAACCTATGGAATGGGAGAAAATATTCACAAATGATGTGACCAACAAGGGTTTAATCTCCAAAATATGCAAACAGCTCATACAACTCAATAGCAAAACAAAACAAAACAGAGCAAAACAGAAAAAAACAACTTAATCAAAAAATGGGCAGAAGACCTAAATAGATATTTCTCCAAAAAGATATACAGATGGCCAACTGGTACATGAAAAAATGCTCAACATTGCTAATAATTAGAGGAATGCAAATCAAAACCACAGGATGTCACCTCACACCTATCAGATTGGCTATTATCAAGATGTCTACAAATAATAAATGCTGGAAAGGGTGTGGAGAAAAGGGAACCCTCATACACTGTTGATGGGAATCTAAGTTGGTGCAACCACTTACATGGAAACAGTATGGATGTTCCTTAAAAAATAAAAATAGAGTTACCATATGATCCAGCAATCTCATTCCTGGGCATAAATCTAGAAAAGACAAAAACTCTAATTCAAAAAGATAGATGCACTCTCCAATGTTCATAGCAGCACCATTTAGAATAGCTAAGCCATGGAAGCAACCTAAGTGTCCACAGGCAGATAAATGGATAAAGAAGAGGTGGTATTTATCAATGGAATATTACTCAGCCATAAAAAGAATGCAGTACTGCCATTTACTGAAACATGAACAGACCTAGAGACTATCACAGTAAGTGATGTAAGTCAGAGAAAGACAAATACTTTATGACAGCACTTATATGTGTAATGTAAAAAAAAAAAAAATGACTTTACAGGACAGAAACAGTTTCACAGATATAGAAAACAAACTTATGGTTGCCAAAGGTGAGAGGGAAGCAGGGAGGCACAAATCAGGGGGATTAACAGATACAAACTACTTTTATGAATTAGACAAGCAACAAGGACACACTGTATAGAACAGGGAATTATAACCATTATCTTTTAATAACCTATAATGGAATATAAACTGTAAAAATACTCACTATGTAATACATCTGAAACTAACACAATACTGTAAATCAACAATACTTCAATAAAAAATTAAATGAAATACTAAAAATAAAAAAAATAAAGGCATCCAAATCAGAGAGAAAAAAGTACAATTGTTTGTATTTGCAGAGGATCTATAATACATAGAAAACCTTAAAGACTCCACTAAAACTTTTAGAATAAATAAATTTAGTACACTTTCAGGATACAAAATTACTACACAAAAATGAGTTGTGTTTCTATACCCTAAAAACAAACTTACAGAAAGATAAATTAAGAAAACAATACCAGTTACATCAGAAACAATAAAATACTCAGAATTTAACCAAGGTGGTGAAAAACCTGTACACTGAAGACTGTAAAACATTAATGAAACAAATTGAAGACACAAGTAAGTGGAAAAATATTCTGTGCTTATGAACTTGAAGAATTAATATTGTCAACATGCTCATGATACTCAAAGCAATCTACAGACTCAATGCAATTCCTATCAAAATCCCAATGGCATTTTTCACTGAAATAGAACAATCAATCCTAAATTTTGTATGGAACTTCAAAGGATCACTAATAGCCAAAGTAATCTTGAGATAGGAGGACAAAGCTGTGAGCACCACACTTACTACTTCAAACTCTACTACGAAGTTATAATGTTGAAAACAATATGGTATTGGTATAAAAACAGACAATCAGTGAAACAGAATAGAGATCTCAGAAACAAACCCACACATTTATAGTCAGTTAACTTAAGACAAATGAGCCAAGAACATACAATGGGGAAAGGACAGTCTCTTCAATAAATAGTGTTGGGAAAACTGGACAACCACATGCGAAAGAATGAAACTGGACCACTATCTTGCACTATACCAAAAATTAACTGAAAATGGATTAAAGACTTGAATGTAAGACCTAAAATCATAAAAATCCTAGAAGAAAACAGGTGGTATGCTCCCTGACATAGGTCTTGGCCATGATTTTTTGAATCTGCCTGCAAAAGCAAAGGTAACAAAAGCAAAAATAAACAAGTTGGACTATTTCAAACTAAAAAGAAAGAAACCATCAACAAAATGAAAGGCAATCTACAAAATGGGGTAAAATACTTGCAAATCATATATATATGATAAGGGGTTAATATTCAAAATATGTAAAGAACTCATACAACTCAATAGCAAAACACATACACACACAATCTGATTAAAAATTTGGCAGAGAATCTGAACAGACATTTTTCTAAAGGAGATACACAGATGGCCAATAGATACATGAAAAGATGGTCAAAGTCACTAATCATTAGGGAAATGCAAATCAAAACCATAAAGAGACATCAACTCACACTTACTAGAATGGCTATCATCAAAAAGACAAAAAATAGCAAGTGTTGTCTAGGAGAAAAGGGAACCCTTTTCCACCTTACTTGGTGGAAAAGTAAATTGGTGCAGCTATTATGGAAAACAGTATGGAGGTTCCTCAAAAAATTAAAAATAGAACTACCACATGATGCATCAATTCCACTTCTAGGTATGTATCTAAAGGAAACAAAAACACTAATTCAAAATGGTATCTGCATCCCATGTTCCTAGCAGCACTACTCAAAATAGACAAGGCATGGAAACAACCTAAGTGTTCATGGATGGATGAATGGATAAAGAAGATGTGATATATATACATATATATAGTATAAAGATAGTAAATAGGTGGAGGAGGAAGAGGGTGAAGAGGAAAAAGAGGAGAAGGGGAGGAAGAAGACAGAAAAAGGGTAGAAAACGGTTGTTAACTAACTCCTTAATAAACATGGAGAAAGTGTTATGACATTCTCACAGAGACCTCTGGACTTAGGATCAAAGAAGCCAGACTTAGTCTTATCTCTGACACTTATTTGATGAGAGCTATAACCTTTCTGAGCTTTTACTTATATAAATGTGGACAATGAACATAATAGAGACGACCACTCAGGATTGCTCTAAGGGTTAAAGAACGACTGTATACCGTAGGTGTATTTTACATATAAGCTTTTTATTACATACAGATCTCTTATAAATCCAACTCCTAGAACCTTTTTTAAATTATTCAATTAAAAAAAAGAAGTCTAACGAACTGAGAGAAGGTTCTATGATCTTGATAGTCATTCATATTTGGTCAGAGACTAAGTTCACTGGCCTGTCATTTATTCTGCAGAGGGCCACTCAGAATGAATTTTAACTGCTCCATTACCTGGTATCACTAAACTCAGAAGATACCTCTGTAAAATGCAGAAAATCCTCCTGCTGCTGTCTCTGCCTGCCTTTCACATCTCTACATTAGTATCCACAAGACTTTATGACTATTGCATTCTTTCCATTTATGGCCAAGAATAATATAAAAATGACGTCCTACCATAGGGCTCAATGGTAACAAACTTTAAACTTCATTGTTATCACTGTTGTTCCTCCCTAGGGAATTTGGATAAGAGATCAGATTCTGACAGGAGAATCATCTCCCAGTAATTTAACAGAGGCTTTATTCTATTTGAACTTAATGGGGAGCTAATGATTTTGACAAGAATAATCCCCTGTCTTAGATAGCCTTATGAGATTCTTTTCATTTTAAAGTCAAGCTCTTTTGATTACAGGTGTAAGGTCTCCCACAATGCTAGTTATAAGTTCATCTTTTCAAATAGAAAATGAAAGTGTGAGGTCTTGATTGCCTTGTCATTTAACAGCATTATTACTATGAGAAACATTTTCTCCAACTAGTCCAGCAGAAACAAGAAAGCAATACATTTTTCAGCTTGGAATTCTCAATATTTTTTCCATTTCCATCATATCACTTTGAAAGAGAGTAGCACCTTTGAAGAAATATTGTGTAAATAAAATAAAATCATTTAAAAATGCAGCACCCAGAAAAATAAAGATCCAAGGACAAACAAGGAGGAAGGGGAAATACCTCTTAGAAACAATGATTGACCAGTCATTAGCACTGTACAAGTATCTTTCCAATCTCCCACAGTTGAGGAAAAAAGTGCCACACATACATCAAAAGATGTTCTGGGCATAAAGAGGCATATAGAGAAGAAGAGGGAAATGAGCAACTGGGACAAGATAACAGAGGTCCTCAGCAAACAGAATCTGCCACAGTAATCATCTCCACTCATCACAGAGTCCTAGGAAAACCGAGTTCACAGTAAGTACTGTGCAGTTTGGCTCTAGGAATTAGCAGTGTTCGTATTAGACCAAGGGCAATAATGCCAAGTTTTATTAAGCTGTAATCTAGAAAGTGGCTCCACAAAAGGGAGTTGTAGAGATTATGAAGAGATGCCAAATCTGGGGGCTCAGAAGCCTTGCTGCCTGCACCGGGCAGTGACTTGGCAAGGACGTAGTAAGTAAATACCTCTTATTTTGATATGACTGAATGAGGTTGTCATAAAAAGCACTGAGACGTTGTATCTCTAGACCATTTCCTAGTCTCTAGACCTAAATATTTTTCCACTACTGCATAGATTTAGAGTTTTAATAGTGCCTCTGTATTAGTCAGCTAGCACTGCCGTAACAAAATACCACAGACTGGGTGGCTTAAAAAACAGAAATTTATTTCCTCACAGTTCTGGAGGCTGGAAGGCAGAGATCAAGGTGTCAGCGGGGTTTATTTCTCTTAAGGCCTCTCTTCTTGACTTGCAGTTGGCTGTTTTCTCACTGTGGCCTCACATAGTCTTTTCCTCTTCTTATAAGGACACCAGTCATACTGGATTAGAGTCCCTCAAAGGGGCTCTTGATTCAGACCCTCAAAGTCCCTCATCTGAGTGAGGGAGTCTTCTAATTGATCTGCCTGCCTCGACTCCACTTGTTCCATCGTCACCAAAGTAATCTCTCTAAAATCCAAATTTTACCATGTCTCACTCTTATTTCAAAGTCTACAGTAGCTCCCTAATGACCATGGGGATAAAATTCAAAGTCTTTTCATTACATGGTCTCTTCCTCTGCTTGTAAGAACATCAGTCATATTGCATTAGAGCTCTAACCTTATGACCTCATTTAACCTAAGTTACCTCTTTAAAGGCCCTATCCCCAAATATAGCTACACTGGGGCTTAGGGCCTCAACATATAAATTGGGGAAAGGGGAAGGGCACAATTAGGTCCAAAACAGTTTTCTTTGAAGATGACCTTCAAAGCTGAATAATACATTGGAAATAGGATATACCTGGGTGTCAGAAAACAGGGTATGAATTCTAGCTGGCCATTTACTATTCTAAATTTAAGTTATTTTGGACAAGATAACAAATCTTTCTCTGTAACAATGCGTTGTCCATAACTGCATAGCTGGTTTGTTATGAAGACTTAAGAAATCGAGTATTAAAACTATCATAACAGTACTTGATAGCTGAGAGTTGTAAAAATTTCTCTCTGATGTTTATCTTTTAGCTGGTGGGGTCTCAGCATTACCCTGAAGGCCCAGAGTGCCATTCTTTGTGACATATATCTTGAATTGCTAACAATGAACATTTTAATCAATCTGGACAATTTTTGCACTGTAGATACACCTCCGGCTATCAAAAAACAAACCAAAACAAAAACCACTGATCGTTAACTTCTGATATTTTCCAGACTAAATTTGACTTTCTAGAACAGGATTTATGTGGATCAACTGGACTCATCCATTCTATTACTGAAACATTTGACAGACATTAATTAGATCAGCTATGTGTGAGGCACTGTACTAAGAATTATATTAATACAAAGACACCTAAATTATATTGTTTGTTCTCAATCAAGCTAGAAAAAAATGAGTTATGAACACAAATATGCTCAAAGCAATAAGAAATGACAAGGGTTAGAAGATAAGAGCTAGCTTATTAGGATGGTTTTAATAAAGAGATCAAATTTAAAGTAAATCTTTATGGGCAATTTTTTAGAAATAGGTAAGTGGTGGGAGAGGCCAATAAAAGAATGATGAATTCTTTGAAACTTTTTCCCACTTTAAGCATAAAGCAGAAGCCTTTATTCTCTCTCATGTGGCTCTTTCAGAAGGTACAGACATTGGCTCTCTTATCCAACTTTCAGAAAGTAGAGGTCATAATAAAGGCTTGGAAGAGGAACAGTGAGAAGTGTTTGAGGAGCAGTTTACATATAGAAATAAGAATGATACTTCAAAGGTTAGTTCAAGTAATCAGGAGCTCTTTTGAGAGATGAACTTTGTACTTGCCAAAATATCCTAAAACAACTTAAATCTCATGTTTTTATTTGTTGAGATTAGGTCACTTACCTTACAAATGCTTCATTTAAAAACCTGCTGATAAGAGCCCCACTTTCAGACCCTGTAAACTGTAACTGGAGAAGGTGCCCATATGGTTTCATTTATTTAAAAACTAAATCACTGTGATAAACTTACATTCATTAGAATCCCAAGGGAATAAGAGCTTTTGAGTATTACTGTAGCTTTCTTATAATGCAAAACATTTGAGCAAAATTAAACTGTTTCATTTTTCCTTCTGCTTAACATAACAAGGATTCATATTGAAATAGATCAAAAGTTGTATTATGTCTTTCTCTAGATCAAATAATGTTGACATACATTTCAACAGAGTGCTCTTAATTCTAACATCCAAGGGCCATATTGTATACTTGAGTAGAGCAAAGTGACATAATTTTATAATACAATAAGCACATATGGTTATTCTTGAGGGTAAAAGCCTATTTTTTCATTATTTTTCAAGAACTTCTCCTACAATACCTTTATTCTGAACCATTAACATTGTCAAGTCAGGGACATTCTGTAGTCTCTAAAAGGTGATTTTGTTTTCTACTCTTGGGGAAAAGTACCCTCAGGACATTTTCATGTGAGTCAAATCCAAATAAGCTGACATTGTGAGGAGTTTTTGTTTGTTTGTTTGTTTGTTTTTGTTCTTTTAGCAGCATGTCATACAATGTATCAGGTATACTGAAACTGAAGGGAGGTTTATACATTTAGGTGAGAAAATGCATGCACAGTTATGTCAGCCTAGTATCCTCTTGGGAGCTGCTTAGTAAACAAAATTGTTACAAATGAATTTGACCTTAAATAAGGAAGCATATTTTTATCAATCAACTGTAACCAACATTGACTTTGGGGATTAGCCAAATTTTTGCATACATATTTAGCTAGTGCTTTTTCTCTCAACTGAGAAAGTGCTTTTTCTCTCAACTGAGAAAGTTATGATGTACATCCTCATCCTCTTGACATTCTACCTACAGGCCTTGCTATTTCAAGTAAAATTAAAGAAAACCTACACATCTCCACCCATGCCTACTCCTTCATTGTTTATTATTCAATGATTCAATGGAATATCATATGAGGGTTTTGTTTCATGCATGCAAGGAATAACGATGGCCTTGTATACTGTGTGTTTCCAAGGATTTAGAGTGAGAATTGTCTTCAAAAACACTCTGCCTAAAGAACCTCATTTTCTGAGGATCTATAAGACATAAGAAAATGATTTCATAGAGCTCCCTCTTTCCCTCTTCCTTTTCTTAAAACTTTGCTCTTCGTTGAGAACTTCATTAAACAAATTTTTATTAACTTCATTTATTTATAAACTTTAATTACTTATAAAGTATGTGCCATAAAAAAATATCATGTGGCAGATTAGTGTTAGGATCGGAGAATTAAGGGCAAACAAGGCAGTTCCTGATATTACAGACCTCAGTACTCTCAGTTAAAGCCTTTGTGGGGCCAGTCCTCATCTAGTTACCCAAATCATTTCAGCAACCCTTAGCTGTTTGAGTTAATATTGAATACATTAAAAAAATAAATACATTGGCTCATAAAACTAAAAATTCAAGAAATCAGGCACAGCTTTCTTCAAGGGGTGAATATCATCAGAGTTCAGCTTTTCTAAATTTCACAGCTCTGACTTTGGCTGTACTGGTTTAATAGTTACACTCCATAAAGGATTTCTCAACAGCTGAAAGTTTAGATAATCTAAAGAAAGAATACAAGCTCTTCTTCTAACAATATCAAAAATAGTTCATTGCTGCTCGTTGGTTTTAAGTAGCTCATAGGCCCATCTCGGAACCAACAGCTCTGGTCATTGTAAATATAATTTTGTGACTGGCCAGACTGTGTGTTCACCCCTGGGGCCATAAGCAAGGTAAAATCCACCAGAAGTAGGTGAGTTGAGAGTTGTGACAGCCATGAAGGTACACCACTCAGAGCTCTTAGTGAAGGTGCATAATTGACTGACAATCCCAGATGCTGCCCCTTTGGATTTACCACCGCGTCTCTGCTGCGACCATGCTTCACATGTGTTCATCCCAGAGAGGTGCTGAACCCAATGAGGAGCAGGGGGACTAGTGCAGTCCTAGGAGACAGAGGACTCCTTTAATGGGTGGCATTGGCTCAGGTATCCCCTATTGGCTTAAATGAACCTTTTTTAGAATGATGCTATGATCTGAGACTCTTCCTGTTCCATTCCTCTTTCCTCAACCCCATACCATAGGTGCCAAACTGATGACAGTCTGAAAGTTCTACTCGCTTTTTCTCTCACCCTCCTCCAATAAATCTAATGCATGCTTAATCTTGTTTTAGTGTCATCTTCTTGGAGGACCCAGATTAATGCAAGAATGTATATAAAAAGTGGTCTTCCAGTGAAAAATTTGGGTTCTATTGGCAAGAGGGTGGTGTATAGAACCTGTGAGGCAAAAATAATAGATATGAACTCGGGTGTATCTACAAAATGACCTCTCATGTTTTAAATAAACATTTGTTCTCTATATGTTCTTATGAATTTCCTCAAAACATCAAACAATTTTGCTGCATTATGTCTCCCTGAGGTTAAAAGTGCCTTTAAAGAGAGGATTATATGCCTTTGTTTCCCTATAAAACTTTTGCAACCGTAACAATGATAAGCTACAAAATATATGCTCATGAAAAAAGTTTTCAGCTGTCTGGAAGGTCCTCTGGATTAATAAAACACTAAATAACCATTATTTTATCAAAATACCTATGATGAAGAATCCTTTCCAGGTTATAAGGTTATCTTGGCAAGTATTTGATTTACATCTTTCTTACTGCTCACACCTGGAATTTTCTCTGTTGGTTTTGAAATATTGTAAAAATTGTCCCCCCAAAATCCTAGAATATAAAAATATAAAGAAAATTCCCCAATCCTTTCATATCTCTGAAGCATATAGATGAATACACAGTAACCTTTTTTCCATTGGTCTTTTATGACTCAGACAGTATGAAAGTGAATTCTAAAAACTTATATTTTAAAATCTGTAGTCGACAAAGCAATCTCACCTACATTATCTAGGCATTTGGTAGGGAAAGCAGCTATTTTAGTATATTTTATAAGAAAGAAAATTTAAATAGAGAGAAAGTAAATGACTTGTTCAAAGCCACACAACTAATCCTAGCAGTATGTTCTTCTGACTTCTAGACTTGTAAAGGAAATTACATCACCTCCTCTCAAATTAACATTTTGGGCGCCCACAGGAGGCAACACCCCTTCTACGGGGATTCCCGTGTCAAAATTGGCATTGACTACTGAAGCCTGGAAATTTTAGAAATATTAACATCAGAAAATATTAAACCAGTGAATTTTTTATACCTTAAGTCCTATTCCTTAGAAGCTTTCTACTTCTGAGCCTGAGCCCTGAATTTTCTCAATCCCGGGTAAGAGAGGACAGACATGTTTCCCTTTAACCAATGTAATGAGATTTATGAATGGGCAAAAGGACAGATTTCTCTAGTACAGCACTTTTCTAATACACCATAGTACAGCAAATACTAAGCCAGAGGTGTGCGTCCCTAGAACAGAACACATGTTTAATATAGAGAAGCAAAAGAAAATCTCTACCTATCTGATATAGGAAAATCTGGGGGGGAAAGAGAGGAAGTCTTTTTACTTTGCTGAATCTGAGTTTTTCCTCTGTGAAATGAGCCTATTTTGACCTAGTTTGTCATGAAATAAATTCTATAAAATCTGGATAAGGCATCATACCTACAGTTCTACTTCTTTTTCCTTGGCAATGTTTCATAATGCTTACTCAATGACCAATTTTGTTATGAACTTTTCACCAGCATACTTCACTCCCATAGATCATTTATACAATACCTAAATAGAAATAAAAAGTAGAGATTTGTTTTTCTACAGTCGATATTTGTTTTTCTACATTAAGTCCTTGAATTTTTTTTTTTAATGAAGTATTTTAGAAAAATTCATTGCCTGGTAGTTTTCAGCTAAAGTCTGTGTCTGAAAGTCATTAGCAGAATGTTCTTACTGTTATGTATTATTCCTGTTCAGACTACTTCTTTTCTACTGAAAATGAATGGGTCAAAGCCACTAATTCCACTGACTGCAGCATTTCTCAGTCAGATCAATGCAGTGCGTTTTTTATGATAGGCACTTAGGCTGCTTCCATATCTTGGCTATTATAAATAATGCTGCTATGAACACTGGGATGCATATGTCTTTTCAAATTCGTGTTTTTGTTTGCTTAGGAGTGGAATTGCTGGATCATATGGTAGTTCTATCTTAATTATTTGAAGAACCTCTACACAGTTTTCCAAAGTGGCTATATCAATTTACATTCCCACCAACAGTGAACAAGGGTTCCCTTTTCTCCACATCTTCACCAACACTTGTTATTTCTTGTCTTTTTGATGATAGCCATCTGACTGGTGTGAGGCCAGCATTATCATATACCAATACCAGACAAAGGCACTACAAAAAAAAGAAAATTACAAGCTAATATCCCTGATGAACATATATGCAAAATTCCACAACAAAATATTGGGAAGCCAAATTCAATGATACATAAAAAGGGTCATACATCATGATCAGGTGGGTTTTATTCTAGGGATGCAAGGATGGTTCAATATCCACAAATCAACCAATGTGATACACCACATTAATAAAACAAAGGATAAAAATCACGTGATCTTATCAATAGATGCAGAGAAAGCACCTGACAAAATTTAACATCCTTTCAATAATAAAAACTCTCAAGGAAGGTGGTATAGAGGGAATATACCTTAACAAAATAAAGGTCATTTATGACAAACTCACAGTTAACATCACATTCAATGGTAAAAAGCTGAAAGATTTTCCTCTAATATCAGGAACAAGACTAGGATGCCCACTCTCATCATTTCTTTTTAATATAGTATTGGAAGTCCTAGACACAGCAATCAGATAAGAAAAAGAAATAAAAGGCATACAATTTGGAAGGAAAGAATTTAAACTGTCACTATTTGTAGATGACTTGATACTATATGTAGAAAACCCTGAAAACTCTACCATAAAACTATTAACACTAATAAAATTCAGTAAAGTTGCAGAATGCATTATTTAAAATATGAAGTATGTTGCATTTCTATACATTGATAATGAACTATCAGAAAGAGAAATCAAGAAAGCAATCTCATTTATAACTGCATCAAAAATAACAATAACTAGAAATAAATTTAATCAAAATTGTACTCTGAAAACTATAATACATTAATGAAGGAAATTGAAGACAATACAAATAAATGGAAACAGATCCCTTGTTCATGGATTGGAAGAATGAATATTGTTAATATATCCTTATGTCCTTACTACCCAAAGCAATCTACATAGTAAATGCAATCCCTATCAAAATACCCAAAACATTTTCATAGAACTGGAACAAATCATCCTAAAATGTTTATGGAACCACAAAAGACCCCAAATAGCAAAGCAATCTTGAGAAAAATGAACAAAGCTGGAGGAATCATGCTCCCTGACTTCAGACTACACACTACAAAGCTACAGTAATCAAAACAGTATGTTACTGGCTCAAAAACAGAGATATAGATCAATGGCATAAAGAGCACAGAAATAAATCCACACACTTATGGTCAATTAATCTATGATGAAGGAGGCAAGAATATAAAATGGGGAAAAGACAGTTTGTTCAATAAGTGGTGCTGGGTAAACTGGACAGCTACATGTAAAAGAATGAACAAAGAACATTTTCTCACACCACATACAAAAATAAATTCTCCCTAATAATATGAACCAGCCTGTCATTCACAGGATGTAACAGGTATTCATGATTCTTGTGTTTGCTTATGTTTTTTATTGCACTAGGAATATGTTACTCCTCCATTTTTCACTTGACTCCTATGCCCTCATCTTTAAAGACTCACAGCAGTTGCCATCCTTTCCAGAATATTTTCCCTGAATCTTAGATTGGGACTAAATATGCTTCTTCTGGTCTCCTTACGTACAGTTTTCAAGAGAATTGTTTTATCCTAGATGTTATGTTTATAAAATCTTCCTCCCCAATTAGACTGTAAGCTACCTGAGGGCAAGAATTTTGCTATTTCATGTGTGTCATCCTACCACTGCCAGGGGTAGTGTCTATGATAATATAGAATTTCAAAAAAAACCCATTATTTGAACATATATTGAACTTTCTAAAGTAAACTATCTGAGTCCATGATGGACTAGAGATTAAGTCTCAGCCAATTTCAGGCTTTTCTTGTACTATATTTTGGGTTCGAAACTTGGCTTTACGATTTGCTAGATGTATGATGGTAACCAGATTACACGTCTCTCATTACCTCAGTTTTCTCATTTGTAAAAGGGGGATGAATATAGGACCTATTTCAAATGGTTGTTTAAGGACTGAATGAGGTAAAACATGGACAACACAGAATTGTGGCTAAAACACAAAAAAAATCTTGCTTTTTAAAAAAATTCATGATGCTACATAATTGAAAGATAATCAAAAGTTATTCTAACTAGGACCCAGCAGACTTAGTTTATAATCTTGAATCTTTTATTAATTTGGGATATTTTCTTACCCTCAGTTGTCTCTTCTATAGAATATTAGAAGCCATTGTTGACCTATCTCTTCCACTTTAACTGTTTTGTAAAGATCAAATATTATTAACAGTACTAATTATAGTTGTCATATATTGATGCCTTCCTGTAGGTCAAATACCATGGGAAAGGTTTTCCTGACATTATTTAATTTTATCTTCATAAAGATTATATTGGCTAGGTATTATTATTTAACTTTTATGGAAGAAAAACTGAGACTTAAATAGTTCTATCAACTTGTCCAAAGCCAGAGAGTTGATAAGTTGTAGATTAATATTTAAACCCATGTCTCTGACTCCAAAATCCAGTCCCTGAATCACTGTCCAAAGATAAAATATTTAAAAATATAAGATTCTACATAAAGCAATATGATGATTGTTATTTATCAACACTATTAATAGTTGCCAGTTTCAGTGATCATCATTCTGGTTTCATTCTTATAAACTAGAAAGGTTGCCATAATTCCATTTTCAGCAACAAAAAATGATTCTAAGCATGTTCTGTGAGTGAAACATTGGATACCAGTTTTAAGGAAATTAAAAAAAATTATGACAGTATCAGGTGCTTCAAATTGCATATATTCAAGTTGAAACATTATTAAAAATGTATCACTAATCAAAGGTTTTTTAGACCTGTATGCCAACAAGTACAAGGCCACTACATTTGTCATTTTTATATTCTAAAGATGATAACGTTTTCCTTTCCCTTTTTTTGCCTCATCTTTTTAATATAACTCTTAAATGGGACCTACATGAAATCTGGACCTATGATTGTCACCATTTTACCCTTGGTCTTTCAAGAGAAAAGAATAAAGGATATTCTGGCATTACCCAACTTTCAGGGATTGCTAGGTCAAGAAGTTACTAACAAAAATCATTTGAATTAATTTTTTTTTTCTTTTTTCATACACGGGATTTTTTATTCCTAGAATATCCTTCCTTAGATATTAGCTCTACAGGATGAGTGCTTAAGTGTTCTGAAAATATTCACCACCTGCTTCAAAAGATGCTAATGGGAGAAAATGAATACAAATGTTTTATAATTAGAAGACTGTGGCTTACTGGAAAGGGGACATATAAACCCAAAAAGGGAAGTGGAAAACTTATGTATCAATGCAGGTTTTAAGACAAAATCTTTTTTTTTTGTAGTGGATACAAAACGAGGCAAAGATACATATTTTTAACTTTAAAATTAAATTATCCTGGTAATGAAAAAAAAAGGTTTTTTGTATTATTTGCTTACATACATTAAGACATAAGAATGGTGAGGGGTTGAGTTATTGCTGTAACTGCCACATATTTTTTAGACCAGAATGTCTACTGAGGTATACCTATTAGAAGTATTATGTATGCCTCTCTATATGTATTATGTATGCCTATTATGTATGTCTCTCTATACTAGTTTTCTCAATGAGTCACCTAAAGTACAGACATCAAGGGCTGAAGTTCCAGAGCTAATAAGTGGCAAAGTCAGGGTTTGAATAAATCATTCAGGCTCCTTAATCCATAAAATTTCCTTCTATGCCACGCTGCTTACATCAAGTTTTTAATAACTTTATATATTTCCTATTGATTTGTTTTTCATTCTTGGGGCTGTACTATGAATGGGCACAGAATAGAAGAACTAGAATGAGAAATTTATAGATTGGATCTAGTGAAACTATTAGGTCACATGAGTCAAAGCAAAAAGAGAGGAGACAGGTATGTGCCTTGTGTATGGGCAATCAGAGGCCGAGGCCCACTGGATTATATAGCAGGAATCATTAATCTGAGCCAGGAGACTGGAGGATTGAAGAGAGAGCAGGAAAGCTGAAGCAAAATGCAGTCTATGGCTTTGCGACTATAAGCATTCCCTGGGAATCTGTTATAAATGCATAATTTCAGGCCCCAATGCAGACTCACAGAATCAGAATTAAAGTTTGAGAAGCAGTAGAATATGGCTCTAGACAACAAAATTTCAAATAGACATAAAAGTCTTAATAATAAGCAACAGCTCTCTGAAGAAATAATAAGTAGACAGCAAGAATGGGCAGTGATACAAGGTAGCACTTCTTGTATATGCTTTAACTACCTGTAGAACCAGTATCAGATTGAAATTGGCATGCTTTCAACTTAAAATCAATTTAAAAGACTTGCTCTCAAATAATTTTTTCTCCTGAGGAGAGTCAAAGTTTAAAAGCAAAAAAAAAATCTACAATATAAATCTTCTCAAAACTCTGGCCATCTTCCCCTTTGATCACCCTTTTCCACTTATAGTTTTGTGAGTAACTGACTTCTGTGACTTCTGTGTATATCTGGCAGAGGAAAAAATCCCCTTCACTTTTGAATAGTTTGGTATAATGCCTGTTAAAGTGGAAAAAGCAATCAACTATTTCTTTTGATTACTTGCAATTTGGTAGCCAATTTTATTACAAGCCCAACATGAGACACACCAGGCAGCCCTGTTTGCTGACTGTATCAATTATTTTTCAAATTGTTCAACACATTTCAAAGTCTCAGCATATAAATTCCTTGCTTCTTTTTTCTACATAAGGGTGAGGAAAGGGTACATAAATCTTTAGGAAATGAGGCCCTTGAAACAGTCAGAATAATGTTATTGTCAATATACTAAAAGTTGCCTTAACACTTCTGTAAAATTCTTATAAAAGGAAAAATGTCTTTAATAAATGCAGTGACCGATATAAATATAAGATTATACATACGTTTTCAAATGTTCTAAATAAAAGGCTTTATGCAGAACTTCACTAATTCATGTGTTCTCTGTAATGAGGGAATCCAGCTATTTCATTAGTATAATTTTATTGCTGACCCATCAAAGGAAAAGAAAGTACTGAATGTTGGAATTATTTTAGCTCTCTAGTCTTCATCAAGGAAGGAATTCAAAATAGTGCCATTTCAGAAGTGCTGGTCTTTCAGTAATAACCATTTTGAGCTGACATGACTTAAATAGTTCCATTTTTGGTCCAGATGCCTTTTTGAAAAGAAAACAAAACAAAACCCAGGAACTTAGAAAAAGTGCTAAAGAAACATTTTACACTCAGATGAAGAGTCTGCCCATAGATATGCAAACAAGCAAGGATTATAGTCGAGTTTTGATGCCCAGATAAAACAATGTCCAGGTGGTCAAAATGATCCAGTGATTAGAAGGATCTAGATTTTTGTTCTAAAATGTAAATCCATGGCAAACATAAGGAAAATGTAGCATTTATATAGGAGTTAACATATATTAACTCGTAAGTCTCACCATGAGTTTGGTAACATTGGTATCTCCATTGTACAGTTGGGGAAACTCTAGCTGCCTTTGCTTCCCAGGACTCCCAGAGCTCTCTTAGACTGAGAGAGACAGCTGGAGTCTACCTGGGGGAATCCTCCTTATGCGACAGCTGGGGCAATCGAAAGGCTTAACGCATTTGTTTTATGACTATCAAGGAACATTGTCCTTTGTTACCTGACATCCAGTGTCTTGAAAACTGTTGTTTCATATATTTTGTCAGTTTTGTTATTTTAGGTGAAAGGATAAACCACATCCCTGTCACTTCCTCTTGGCAGGAAGTGGGAAGTCTCTTATTAACATCTAAATGAGATGGTATCACTCCTCCGCTTAAAAATCTTCACTTCCCATTTCATTCAGTAACAGCCGAAGTCCTAATGCAGGTCTACAAGTCCTTATGTTAACTGGGTCCTGTTACCATTCAGAACTCACTTTACTACTACTCTCCCATTCATGTAGCTCTAGCCACAATGAGTCCCTTGCCTTTTGCTAAATAAGTTAGGTAGGTTCTCTTCTCAGGACTTTGCCCTTGATGTTTCCTCCGTCTGGTGTTCTTTCCCTAGATAATCACATGGCTGGCTCTTCAAATATTACATTCTCATCATGGAATGCTGTGGTCATGCTATCTAACCTTACAACCTAATCTGAAGCTCCTTATTCCCCCATTCCTTCATTTTTCGTCTTAGCACTTATTACTCTATATACTATATATATTTAACTTTTCTAAACATCTTATTGTATCAAGTCTAATCCTGGCTTGTCTTTTACACATGCTACATTCTAAGCCAGGTACATTTATTTTTTTCATTTCATTTGTATTCTGATAATGTGGTAAGAATTTAAGTGGTAACTGTAATGACTAAAAAAGTCAATAGAAGTCAAACTTTAACACAATGCAATCTCAATTCTTTCCAAAAAAGCGGAGTAGATACTTCATTCAGTAGGTTAAAGAATTTTGATTATTTTATCCATTGGGACTTGTACGTATGTGTTAAATTAACTATATGGCAATCTCTTACCATTCTCTGAATAAAATAACAGTAGGGAATTACAACAAAGATAACTTAAAAGCTACCAAACTATACAAAAACCTATTCCCTTCTTCACGTAAAGGTATATTTGCTTTCAGATATCCATGTAAATCAGATTTAATTTAATGCATTTTTAGGTTTTCATAAAATCAGCTCAGTTTAAGAAACTACTATGACATGAAATTTACTTTTCAGATAGAGCAAGAAAAGTAGCAGTACTCTAGAGTACCATACTATGGTTTATATCTGACAAAGAGCAATCAGTCAGCTACTCGTATTTTCATCAAGTCTATTTGTACTTTTGGCTGCAATCGGAATCCAGCAATAATTTTGGCAGTATGACAAGCTAAGAATGGAGTTTCTTAACTTAATCTCCCTTAAGAGATTAAGAAACCTTAATCTCCCAAAAGTTGAACAGAAATAAGTACCTAAAATAACATGTCTAAAACATTTCTTGAGATAATGACATAGCACTTCAGAAAACAGAATGGGCCTATCAAATCAGACCAGGTACTGAACACCAGTCTAAGTAAATATAGTCTATTACACCCACATCAGACTGGGTTAAACCTAGAATGTACACATACGTCTCAGAGTGCTCTTCATACTCAGTGTGATTTGTAAAGGCATAGAGATTCAGATAAAATTGCCACGCTTACTGCCATGTCTATGCAACGGCTTTTCCCATTGTCCAGGTAAAAGTGCCAAATATGTGCCCGTAAGATTAAAAACAAAAAAAGCAAAAAATCTTAGTAAGGTGGGAAATGGGGTGGAGGAAAAAAAATTAGAAGACAGTGCAAATAGACCTTGAACTGTATACTGGAAACAGCAAATGACTACTCTGTGATATTAAAATATCCTATTTTTTAAGGAGAGAATTATTATTTTATTTAGTAAATGAAATTTCAAAGCAAAGGGTTAAAGAAAATACAATAATCAAATATTAATAGTCTGGAGTTTAAGATCTTATTTTGTAGTAATGATTTAGATGATTAATCAGAGTGTTTTTGTTGTTCTTGTTGTTTTAAACAATATTAGTTATAGAGCTCAATTAAGGGCAAGAAGTTTGCTTCAGAGGTCACCCATGAAATATTTGCCATTGAACGTGTCAAATAATTTTGTTAGAAGAAAATCAAACTATAGGATACTCCCAAGGGTCCAATATGTTGTACTGTGAGCTTTATTTCACACTGTTACATAATCTTGATGCTTACTTCAACAGCTTCAAGAAACATTTGTGATACTGATATGTAAACAGAGGTCTAGCGCCCTTGCTTCCTCTGGTTTCTCCCCACCCAGTTCTCTGTCCAGGGTGCACACTCCTTGTAACGGCATATGATGCAAGAACCCCAGACAGCATTAGACAAGGCTGAAGGGAGGCCTGACTTGGCGAGAGGGCTTGATTTCTTTTCACGCCACCCTTCTTTTGCAGCTTTATTTTTTGACCCTGAAGAGAATTTATCTGGAGTTTCATGAGCAACAAGAGTATACTTCCATTTCATGCCCACAGTGAGATCAGGCAGTGATTTCCACATCAGAGCTCGCAACAGAAATGTTGGTTGTATCCTGCCCCCAGATCTCAGTGACCCTTTTGAAATGCTCAGAAGAATTAGTTCTGTGCAGAAAGAACCACGTGATGGGAAGGTGCTGAGATTTGGACAAACACGGAGTGCTTGGAGGGGCTGGAGCACAGGGTTCATAACTGGAGGGCAGGGGAGGTGGGGGGAGGGCAGGGCAGAGTACATGAGGCTGCACAGACAGATGGCAGCTGGGCTGTGGACCTTTGAATGCCAGGCTGCTCCACAGGTAGCAGGAAGCCATGACCAGTCTTTGAAGAGATGAGTGTTAGGGTGCGTTTTAAGATGATCATCACTCTGGGAGTAGTGGGCTAGATGAAATCACAAGGCAGAGATTTGAGACCATTTTGGTAACATTCTTTTAAGCCAGGATAAAAATGTATATGGTAGTGAACACTTATATGCAGCTTCTAGGTGCCAGGCCCTGTTCTAAGCACTTACATGAAGTAATTCATTTATTCCTCACAACAACTCTATGAGATAAATGCTATCATCCCCATTTTACAGTTAAGAAACAGGCCCAGAAAGGATAAGTGACATTTTAAAGGTGACACAGTGAACACATGGTGATGGAAGGATTTGAAAATGGGCAGTCCAGACCCATGGGCCGTGCTCAGAACCAAAATAAGTGTAAGTCACAGGCTAAGATCTAGACCAGGGTTCAGCAAACTTCTTCAATACAGTCAATATTTTAGATTTTGAAGACTATACAGTCTTTGTCACAAATACTCAGCTCTACTTTGTACTGTGAAAGGTGGCATAGATAATATGTAAACAAATTACAGAGACAAATGTGAATTTCATATAATTTTCTTGTGCTATTAAATACCTTGCTTTTTATTTTTCTCTACCATTTAAAAATGTTAAAACCTTTTTGTATATCAACAAACTGATTTTAAAGTTTATATGGAGAGGCCAAAGACCCAGAATAGCCAACAGAATATCGGAGGAGAAGAATAAAGTCGGAGGACTGACACTGACCAACTTCAAAAGTTACTATAAAGCTATGGGGTGATACTGGCAGGATAATAGAAACATAGATCCATGGAACAAGAGCAAGCGCCCAGCCATAGTCCCACATAGAGTCAACTGCTCTGTGACAAGAGTGCAAAGGCAGCAAAATGGAGAAAAGACAGTCTTTTCAACGAATGATACTGGAATAACTAGATGACCACGTGAAAAAAAAAACAATCTAAAAATGTAAAAATCATTCTTAGCTCACAGGTCATACAAAAAGAGGTAGAAGGCTGGATTGGGCCCATGGGCCACTGTTTGTGAACCAATGTCTGATCTAGACACTATTTTTTAAATAATTTTTATTGGAGTATAGTTGCTTTACAATGTTGTGTTAGTTTCTACTGTACAGCAAAGTGAATCAACTATACATACACATATATCCCCTCTTTTTTGGATTTCATTCCCATTTAGGTCACCACAGAGCACTGAGTAGAGTTCCCTGAGCTATACAGTAGGTTCTCATTTAGTTATCTATTTTATATACAGTATCAATAGTGTATATATGTCATTCCCAATCTCCCAATTCATTCTGCCCCCCTGATCTAGACACTACTGAAAACAGGTCATCAAGGTGAAATGTGAAGATGGCATCTCTGGTGATCAGCAATAGCTCTTAGCCCTGGGCATCCCAGATGGGAGCCTGGGATCTACCTCTAGATTACCACGCTGGTTGCTGCTGCCACAGCTCCTCACTGGGCTTTGCCAGCACCTTCACAAATAGAAGAACACAGGTGCTAGAGTGACTCTCCCCTGGTATTTGAGAAATGTCTCACTCAGCACATCTCCTGGTCCTCCAGGCTTCCTGCCTGAGAAATAAGAAGTTGCTCCTCAAAGAAAACTTTTTGTTTCTGCTGAAAATAGCAGTTTTCTTTAAAAAAATTAAAAAAGATTTTTATGATCATGGATATGCTCGTACTCTATAATTTATAAATTTCTAAAAATTGAAAAATATAAGCAGAAGATCTAGCCCAGTGCCTGAACAAAGTGTATACTGAAATACGTTAATTTTGATGAAAGATGTTGTTTTATTGTCAATCCAGAGACAAAACCTTACAAAATCTATGGGATATAGCAAAAGCAGTTGTTAGAGGGAAGTTCATAACGACACAGGCCTTCCTCAAAAAACCAGAAAAATCTCAAATTAGCAACCTAACCTACCACTTAAAAGAACTAGAAAAAGAACAAACAAAACCCAAAGTCAGCAGAAGGAAGGAAATAATAAATATCAGAGAGGAAATAAAATAGAGATAAAAAACAATAGAAAAGATCAATAAAACCCAGAGCTGGTATTTTGAAAAGGATAAACAAAATCAACAAACCTCTACCTAGAATCACCAAGAAGAAAAGAGAGTGGACCCAAATAAACAAAGAGGAGAAATGGCAACAATACCGTAGAAATATAAAAAATCATAAGAAAATACTTTGAGCAGTTATATGCCCACAAATTGGACAACACAGAAGAAATGGACAAGTTTCTAGAAACATACTGCCTGCCAAAAATTGAGTCAAGAAGAAACAGATAATTTGAACAGATCAGTCACTAGAAGTTAAATAGAATCTGTTAAAAAAGAAAAAAAGAATCCCTGTAAACAAAAGTCCAGGAGCAGATGGCTTCACTAGGAATTTCTACAAAACACACAAAGAACTTATACTGATCCTTCTTTAACTCTTCCCTAACTCTAATGACTCCCAAGATCATTCTATGAAGCCACCAACACCCTGATACCAAAACCAGACAAAAACACTACAAGAAAAGATTACAGGCCTGTATTTTTGATGAATATAGATGCAAGAATCCTCAACAAAATGTGAGCAAACCAAATCCAACGATACATAAAAAGGATCATACGCCATGATCAAGTTGGATTCATTCAAGGATCACAAAGATAGTTCAATGTATGCAAATCAATGTGATACACCACATTAACAAAAGAAAAGACAGAAGCCACAAAAGACAGAAGCCATATGATCGTCTCAATAGATGCAGAAAAATCATTTGATAAAACTCAACATCCATTCATAATAAAAACACTCACCAAAGTGGGTATAGAGGGAACGTATCTCAACATAATAAAAGTCATTTTAGGACAAACCCATAGCCAACATAGTAACAGTGAAAAGATGAAAGCTTTCCCACTAAATTCTGGAACAAGACAAGGATGCCCACTCCCACCACTTCTATTCAACATAGTATTGGAAGTCCTAGCAATAGCAATCAGACAAGAAAAAGAAATAAAAGGTATCCAAATTGGAAAGGAAGAGGTAAAACTGTCATTATATGCAGAGGACATGATATTCTATATAGAAAACCCTAAAATGCCCCACAAAAACTAGTAGAACTAATAAATATATTCAGCAGCGTAGCAGGATACGACTAATGTACAGAAATCTGTTGTATTTCTTTACACTAACAATGAAATATCAGAAAAAGAAAGCTAAAAAATTCCATTTAAAAACATGTCAAAAAAAAAAAAAAACCTAGGAATAAACTTAACCGAGGAGGTGAAAGACTTATATGTTGAGAACTATAAAACACTGATAAAGGAAACTGAAGGTAATTCAAAGAAATGGAAAGATATCCCATGCTCTTGGATTGGAAGAATTAATATTAATAAAATGGCCATACCACCCAAAGCAATCTATAGATTTAGTCTAATCCCTATCAAATTACCTATGAAATTTTTCACAGAACTAGAACAAATAATACTAAAATTTATATGGAAACACAGAAGACCCCAAATTACTAAAGCAATCCTGAGGAAAAAGAACAAAGCAGGAGGCATAACCCTCCCAGACTTCAGACATTTCTACAGAGCTCCCATAATAAAAACAGCATGGTATTGGCACAAAATCAGATCTATAGACCAATGGAACAGAATACAGAGCCAGAAAGAAACCCATACCCCTACGGTCAATTAATCTTTGACAAAGGAGGCAGAATATACAATGAAGAAAAGACAGTCTCTTCAGCAAGTGTTGTTAGGAAAACCAGACAGCCTCATGAAAATCAATGAAATTAGAACCCTCCCTCACACCATATACTGATACCAAAATAAACCCAAAATGGTTTAAAGACCTAAATATAAGACATGACACCATGATACTCCTAGAAGAGAACATAGGCAAAACATTCTTTGACATAAATCATAGTAATACTTTTTTAGATCAGTTTCTCAAGGCAAAAGAAATAAAAGCAAAAATAAACAAATGAAACCCAGTTAAACTTAAAAGCTTTTGCATAGCAAAGGAAAAGAAACCTTGAAAAAAACAAAACAAAAAGACAACCTATGGAATGAGATAAAATATCATTGAGAACAATGTGACTGGCAAGGGATTAATTTCCAAAATATACAAACAGCTCTTACAACTCAATATCACAAAAACAAACAGCTTAATCAAAAAATGGGCAGAACAGCTAAATAAATATTTCTCCAAAGAAGATATACAGATAACCAACAGGCACTTGAAAAAATGCTCAACATCGCTAATCATTAGAGGAATGCAAATCAACACCACAATGAGGTATCACCTCACACCAGGCAGAATGGTTACCACCAAAATGTCTAAAAATAATAAATGCTGGACTTCCCTGGTGGTGCAGGGGCCAATGCAGGGGACACAGGTTTGAGCCCTGGCCAGGAAGATCCCACATGCCATGGATCAACTAAGCCTGTGCACCACAACTGCTGATCCTGGGCTCTAGAGCCTGTGAGCCACAACTACTGAGCCCACGTGCCACAACTACTGAAGCCCACGCTCCTAGAGCCCGTGCTCCACAATAAGAGAAGCCACCACAATGAGAAGTCTGTGCACCGCAATAAAGAGTAGCCCCTGCTCGCCGCCAACTAGAGAAAGCCTGTGCATAGCAACAAAGATCCAATGCAGACAAAAAATAAAATAAAAAATCTCTCGCCTTTAAAAATAATAATAATAATAAATGCTGGAGAGGGTGTGGAGAAAAGGGAACCCTCTTACACTGTTGGTGGAAATGTAAATTGGTGGAACCACTATGGAAAACAGCACGGAGTTTCCTTAAAAAGCTAAAAATACAGGTAACATATGATCCAGCAATACTGCTACTGGGCATATATCCAGAAAAGATGAAAATTCTAATTCAAAAAAGATACACACAAAAAGATACATACAGCCCAATATTCACAGCAGCTCTATTTAAAATAGCCAAGCATGGAAGCAACCTAAATGTCCATCAACAGATCAATGGAATATTACTCAGCCATAAAAAGAATGAAATATTGCCATTTGCTGCAATGTGGATGAACCTAGAGAATATCATACTAAGTGAAGTCAGACAGAGAAAGAAAAATATTATATGACATCACTTATATGTGGAATCTATAAAATAACATAAATGAATCTATTTACAAAACAGAAACAGACTCACACACATAGAAAACAAACTTACAGTTACCAAAGGAGAAAGGTGGGTGGGAGGGATAAATTAGGAGTATGCGATTAACAGACACACATAACTAGATAAGCAACAAGGATCTACTGTATAATACAGGGAACAATATTCAATATCTGGTAATAACCTATAATAGAAAATAGTATTAAAAACATATATATATATATATATATACACCTGAATATATATTCATATATATGTATATATAAAACTGGATATGTTTGCTGTACACCTGAAAGTAACACAATATTGTAAATCAACTACAATTAAAAAAATAGAAAGTAAAGTTATTTGGATTTGGAAAAACATTGGAAAAGGGCAAATACCGGGATAGAGAAGTTTAGAGTGGGGTTACCAAAGTGAAGGCGTATGATGTTTAATATGAGAGCAGTGAAGAGATGTAAGGAGAAACTCTGAGGAAAAAGTTACTATGAATGGGAAAAGTTACTCAGAGAGAAGGTGTGAAAGGAAATTTGGCGTATTTCAAAAGCTTGCCAGTGTTAACATTTTTCTGAACTGGAATGACTCTTTTTCTCTGAATTTTAGATAATTAATTACAGATAGTAAGAGTCCTTGAGGCATCCTGGACTTTTCAACTGACTTGGAATCAGAAATCAGAGATAAAGTTTATTTTGGTAAAAGTCTCTAAAGCTCTGATTTAAACAAATTTGGAATGAATTGGAACTATCATATCCCTCACACTTTACAAGGAACTTGGGGTTTTTCATTCCTGAAAAGTTTTGTCAGGTTGAAAACCTTTTTATAATACAAAGCCATCAATCTTGGAAAAATTAAGTCCCAGTTTAACAAATTTTGTACTTGTCAGATCAAGTCATTTTTATATAATTTCCCTCCTCAAAATATTCATAAGATCAGCCATAAACTGAATCTGTGTCAACTTGGTGTAACAGAAATGAGCACTGTATTAGGAATCAGAAAATCAAGAGAATCAAGAATCAAGATTCTTGTTTCACTCTGCCACTAACTTTTCATATGTCTTTAAGAAGTCACTTAATATTTCTTAATCAAATTTTTTATGTATAAATTATACTTTCTAAGGTTTGTTCCAAGTCAAAAATGTAATATTTTACTAAACTTGTAATCTACCCCTTTTATTATACCTCGAAATCACTTTCTTTTATTTCTTTGTACCTTTCTTCTTTTCCTTAATTTCTCAAGTATTGAATGACCATCATTGCTTGCTTCAGAGCTTTTGGTAGAGATGTCTTAGATACATTTTTCTAGATTCCACATATATGCGTTAATATACGATATTTATTTTCTCTTTCTGACTTACTTTGAGATGTAGACACAGAGAATGGACTTGTGGACATGGAGTCGGGGGAAGGGGGAATGGGATGAATTGGGAGATTGGGATTGACATATATACACTACCATGTGTAAAACAGATAGCTAGTGGGAACCTGCTGTACAGCACAGGGAGCTCAGCTCGGTGCTCTGTGATGACCTAGATGGGTGGGTTGGGGGATGGGGGTGGGAGGAAGGTCCAAGAGAGAGGGGATATATGTATACATATAGCTGATTCACTTCACTGTATAGCAGAAACTAACACAACATTGTAAAGCAAACTATACTCCAATTAAAAAAAAAAAAAGATGTCCGAGATACAAACAGAGGCTACAAATTGTATCCACTCTAAACCTTAATTCAGTACAAAGCCTACTTCTTTAAGGAAATTTTCCCTTATGATCAAAATCCATTGTATAACATGTAATTTTCCATATTTATTTATCAATCAAATGTGAACAAGGCCTACTATGTAGCAGACACTTTGCTACCCATTGGGAATATAATAATGCAGACCCCTTCTACATAAAGTTCAGTCTAGTGTGGAAGTCAAATATATAAAATCACTATTTAATAATGTGATAACACATGCTTGAAAGAAACTGAAGAGGGAATCTAATCATTTTGAATTAGTTCAAAAGGGGTTAGAGTTGATTAGAAAATGTGATGGGGAAACTCAGGCCTAAATGACACATGAACCAGCCAAAGAAAATTGAAGATGGATATGAGACAATAAACAGGCTAGATAGTGAGAGTAGCGAGAAAAGCATCACACCATCACAGATGGAGGGTTAAGGGATTATAAACAGACATCCTAGAGACATAAGGGAGCATGGGGTGTTTGGAAGAAGAGAAGGAAGTTTAAGGGAAAAGTATAGGGGGATGATGATTGGAGATGTAAGCAGGAAGAAGATTATGCATAATCTAATGATTTTGCACTTTAGAAAGATTCTTTTGAATACTGTGTGAATGGTTTATTAAATTAGAAAAATCAAGTTAGAGGGATCAGTTATTAGATTCTTGATCCAGTTTTATATTAATTTTATTTTTCATCTTGTGATACATGTTACTAGAAAACTAAAAAAAAAAAATCTGCAGATATTTATAACCACTAGTATGCTGCTGTGCTCAACAGGTAATCTATAAACACTCATGAATAGAAATGTGCTATAAAATTTATTTAAGATCATGGTATTATATTTTAAGCATAACTTTTTCTTTAATAAACCTTTTATTTTGGAGTAATTTAAGATTCACAGAAAAGTTAAAATGATAGTATAGAGTGTCTCCATATATTCCTTACTCAGTTTCCCCTAATGTTATCATCTTATATAAGCACAGCTTAAGCACTGTTTTCATTGCAGAAAAGGTATTATTCTATTCAATTGATGGCTGTTATTTATTATGAGTTGGAACTGACTCTTGGTTAATTAATTCAAAACTAATAAAATATTTAAATAGATATTTACAAAGAAGTGATACAAATTCATATATTAGCATTGATTCAGAAGATATCATCTTTAAAATGATGGCTGTCACATTTTACACTACAGCAACATCAACATTATTAAAATAGATGTATTACAACCTCAGTCATAACATGACACACAATCTAGTAAATCTTTGTCTATAACTTTTACTAGAAAATTTGGTTTCCCAATAACCATAATATCTGTATTTTATAGTCTCAGGTTTGTACAATGAGAGATAATTAAACTATTCTACCAAACCCTGAAATTCTGCGGATGTTACCTGATACACTTTCATATCCCAATACTCCATATTTCATTAAGAGAAAGATCTTAGTTACTAAATTTTTTAAATTTGTTCTTAACATTAGCACAGATTTTCATTCAATTTGGCAAACATGTTCTAATCATCTATTATTCTGAGCACAGGGAACTATTAAATGAACAAAATATGTTCTTAGACAAGATCATGGATTAGAAGCCCATGTCTAAGTTACTATAAAATGGTACAGAAGAAAAAGCCCTTGGATATTGAAGGTTTTAGCTAAATTCCCAGAAATGCCAATTATTAATTGTGACCTTGGGTAAATCATATAATCTTTCTTGCACTTAATAAGTACCCAATAAAAGTTCTTTTCTAGCTACCTTTTCCCCTCTTTCTTTCTACTATCCCTTCTTATCTTCATCTATTGATCTATTATCCTAAATATTCAAGATTCTAAATCTGAATATTAAGAAAAATCTTAATACAGCTACCTTCATATCATTGACTCCCAGTAAGAGTTGTTATCTCTACTATATGACAGTGATTTCTGAAGACATCACAATTAACAAGGGAAAAATAATGAACTTCAGGAAGTAACTGGATATATTAGTTTAAAAAATGCTATTTTCATCTCTTTTCTAATTAGGTCACAACAAAATAATTTTTGAAGAATGTGTCCAGGACATCTTCAGAGATGGCATTATATGAGGACAGATATTTAGTTATCTTGGAAAAGTTAAGCAGAACTCACCACCCGAAGGTCACTGAGACAATATATAAACAAATTTATTAACCAGACCAATACCCTTTACAAAGAACATAAAAGTCTTACTGAGTATTTACACACAAAAAGCATTATTTATGTAAAGCTTGCACAGCAAGAAGATCTTTTTAGGGGCCTTCAAAGAGAACCATTAATTAAAATATAGCGGCACAATGACAAAATGTTAACACTTTGACAATTTGAAATATAGATATTCTTATAGAACTAGGGAATGCGTTTTCACATGGTTGTTTTATTAGCTTTATTTCCTAATAATGGCTAGAGGAAAAAGTTTGATAATATGAGAATATGGAGAAATGGAAATGCATACTTCAGGGCATGAGAAAATATTGTCGAACCTGGTGGCAACATTTACTATCCCAGTAGAAATAGCTTCCGTTCAAGTAATGTGCAATCAGCCCTCCTACTATGAATGACAAATATTGAAAAAAAATAAGTAGAAAGCTGAAAACCTATAACAATAATCTTAGAAAATATCTAGGTCTCATAAACATTAATTCTAGAGCAGAAATCTTTAATAAGATCACAAGAAACTGAATTAGCAGAGCTGAGCCACATTCTGTATTTAATCACTGGTAGCAAAATAGAAAAATAGAACTTTTTAAATAACTCATTTTCCTCTTATTATTGGAATGTCTTCTGGGGGTATTCTGCAAGTCCCACTGGAAACTTATTTGTTGTTAGGGAAGATTAATGATGTGTGGTAAAATTTTTATTTCATATAGAGTGTTGATATAGTTAGAGCAAGCACCACCATGCACTAAACAAACAGAACAGAAAAATAAATCCGGTCTTGTGACCATCTGTCCACCAATCTGCCATCTATAAGAATTATTGCTCTTTATTTCATATCAGCGTATTATTTTTCAAATACAACATTCTTAAGAATTGTCAGTTCTTTAAATTACATTTAATGGATGGATGGTAGGATAATGGTAGTAATGCAACCAACAACAGATTGGTTTATAGCCTTATATTGTGCATGTAAGTTAAATTAAAAATTAAAAGCCAGAACCTCAGGCCAGACCCTAAACTGATGAACAAAGGAAACTATAATTCCAAGTAGCTAGTATTATAAAATGTATTCTACCTCTTAGAATTTTACCTGAATTGGTAATTAATATGGATTTTGGAGAAACTTTCATAATATTATTGACCTTGAATACCACTACCCTTTCTTAGATACTCTTCATATATTTTGTTCAGGTTATTTTCTTGGGCACACTGAAGTAGATATTTGTCATACTTTTCTGAAGTATATTTATATTTTAAGCCCTTTTTCTATGTTCAGAGAATTTCCCATATTATCAGGAAGAATACTCATCATAATATAGAGCCTGTAAATTCCAGCTATGCATTTGCCAAATCTCTTGTAGCAGAGCATAAGCATACCTTTTGGGAATTGTCATTTAGGTACAACCACCTCAAGCTCTGGATCAAAAGCTTGTTCTGTGAAGAAGTAGGAAGAGCATGGATTCCATTCTGGCGAGAGTTATGTTATTTGAGGCAGATACACCTGGCTTCCAAAGATTACAATGGTAGCAGTCCATTGGTTTGTCCTTAACGGCAGAAAGCAGTATCTAGTGTTGGTTACGCAAACTGTGTGTGTCCCTGTGGTAACAGTGATAAATCTTCAGGGGACCAGTTCTGTGGTATGATTTGAGGCATTCTTTGCAGCTGCATGACCTTCAAGCATGATTCTCTGCTCCTCTTAGAAATACTTGGAAATACCACGTGTACTTTTAATAATTTTTCTGTTGAAATTATCCAGAATTGTTTCAGTTGGCTTTCAAGTAAAAACTGTGAATGATATTAAAGCTGATTGCAGTGATTAATGAGAATTTCAGATTGTCTCACTTTGAGAAGCAGGTGAAAATATGTTAAGTATGAATAGATACATTCTAGATGTACAGGGAAAAGTCTGTGTAGGGCCAGAGGGATGGACAGTGGCAGATATTCTGGTTTGCAGTCAAAACAGCTATTTCTTTGTTCTACACCTGACCCAAAAGTTTTTTTCTCATAATCACAACCCATTTTCAAATACAGAGGTTAAAAACACCAAATATTAATATTTGCTTCACCAGCCTCCTTTTCAGTGGCATGGTGAGAAATAATCATTTGGCCCAATCCAAAAGAATTAGACATGATGGGAAATATGTCTTCACCTTTTGGTAAAGCTTTTCCTCCTTAGTAGAAAGAGGCCTTTGAAAAGAAATATCTGTTGTCTTTGCACAGTTACTTTTGTTTAAAATGTGATTCCTGAAACTACAGCCACCGTCTTAAAACTGTAAGAAGTCAAACCTGAGAAACAAGCCATGAATAAATCCTGAAACCACACTGCTTTCAGAATCATGATACTGAGAAATGACAAATACCCTACTGTATAACAGAGTTTTGTGTATCCTGTAACTTGCAGCTGAAAACAATGTTAAATGATATTCACAGACAACAAAGAAATTCACTAAGCAATGGAGACTAACTAAATGGGGATTTATGAACTATTTGTATCATTGAGATGTAATCAGCACATGAATAGCTCATGAACATGTAAATATATTTTTAGTACTACAAATGAAAGCAATGGGTAGAAAATATTGTCCCAGCTGAACAAGAGAATGAAGAACCCTTTCTAATAGTACACACTACAATAGTACACATTACAATTCCCATATGTAAAACTCAAAGAAAAGTCCCAAGTCATTCTTTGCCAAGTACAAAATGTATGCCTGTTGAAGAAAACCAATCCTCTTCTAGAAAAGTTCTTCAAAGCCACAATTATACAGAGTACTTCACTGATTTTTTTCCTTTCAGAGTGTATCATTTTATACTTTTAAATGGGGTATCAACTCATTTTCAGAAAGCAAACTTATGTCACTTAAAATGAATATAAAGTTGAAGAAACCAGTAATAAACTTATATCTTACTCCAAACATTCAGTTAGACCCTTAAGTGTTTATTTGATATAGAGAATTAATTTTAAAGGTATTAGATGAGCTGAAAATATAATTAAAAAAGTGAAAATAACCTCAAGATTTGTAATCACAGGAAGGCACTATCACCGTGAAGTTTGAAGGTATAGAAAAAGCAGTAATGATGGGATAATGAAGTTCAGCTAGAGCCTCAGCGGCATTTTTGGTCCGGTTGGACTATGAAGGAGCAGTTATCTGTGGCTGGAGCCATGGAGAAAATGCAGCCGCTGCTGGAGTGGCCAATTAATAAAAGGGAAGAGGAAAAATACTCTGGCTTCTCTCTTCCTCTTGCCCTCTAATCTTTCTTCTGTCCTCTCATCTGCCTCTCTACTGGCCAACTCTAACCAGAAGGTGGTTGACAAGTTAATTTCTTTGTCTATTTTTATATCGGATTGTTGGCTCTGTAGAAGTACTTTTGCTCACTACTCTGTCCTTAGAATTAGAAGTGTGACTGACATAGCACTCAGGAAGTATTTCTTGAAAGAATAAATATAACTTTCTGTAGAATTTCATAAGCTTTCCTTCTTTGATAGGGAAGATAGACCAAAATAATGATGACAATCAGAAGGTTTGCATAAACACATACATATTAAAAATTGCAGTCTACAAATGTATGTTATGTTTTCAAGTAAAACACTTTAAAAAATTGATAAAATAATTGCTCACAAAGGAAACATATTTACATTCTGAAATATAGAACTATATAAGCCATGAGTTCTGATTTAATTATTAATTAATAATTAGAAAGTTCAATTCCATTTCAAAAGTTTTAAAAATGGTATATTATGAAAAACAAATCTATGACTACAAATGATTCAGAAAATAATGAAACGAAAATAGTAGTTTATGGCATGTGGTCAAAATTGTATTCAAAGGCAAATACAGAGTCTAAATACTTTCATGATAAAAAATAAATATAAGAAATGGGTTAAACTTGACCAACTTGAGAAAACAGAAACAAATCAAACCTAGAAAAACTAATAAGAATAAATTAATAAAGACAAACATGAAAATCAATAAAAAAGAAAAAACATGGAATTGCTAGGTAAATCTAAAAAGTATTAAAAATACACCCAGAGAAATTTTATCAAAATAATAACAGAAATGATAGAATGAGAATGTATATATGCCTACATGTATGAAAAGAGAAAACCTTATTTTCATAAATGTTATGCACAAAATAAATTATTTACTAGGAAAGGTAAAGTATCAAATTGAGTCTAATATTACTATATAATTTAAATATATCAATATCCATGAGAAAAGTGTAAAGAATTAATTACTTCTAAATAAGTCACAGGCCTTTAGCTACAGGGCTTAAGCAGTGGGTACTGGTAGCCAAGTATGAAGAGAAATAACAATTTTAAGACTGTGTGGTTTGGAAGTACAGGAAGACATAAATATATAAGACTTAGAAATATAGGAAGACTCAGATACACAAAACAAGATCAGTAATAAGTACATAGAACAGTAATAAGTATACTACTGTAGAAAATTATTATATATTATATTAATATTAATACATGCTAAAGTAATTATATATTATTATATAAATCAGTAATAAGTATCGATATATAGAACATTTGGCCTTGGATAATAATATTCCTTATGACTCTATAACAGATTATTACTTCAAGAAAGGCTATAGAAATATATATATGCCTACATATTCATAAACAAAAATGTATATATTTAGCAAACTCAAACTGTAACAATTTTAATTATCTCAGACTACTGCTTGCACAGATTTACATAAGAATATTATACTTAATGAGCCAGTTTTATCAAAAAGAAAATGTCTAGAATACTAGATCCTCTGTTTGATACTGCCCTCACCAAAAATGGAACAAAATATTGTGTGGTAACAAAAATAAAACATTGCATATTCAATATTATTTTCATTTCAAAAGCAATACATTAGTTTGTCTTTCAAAGCATGATTAAAAATGAAAATTATGTTTTTGCTTATTTCATTTAGTTTTTGAATGAATGCAGATATTGCTTAGTATTTTTGCAACATTCATGGGTGTATTAGGATCAGGAGTTAAATTTAAATGACCTTAAAGAGTGTTCCCAGTGGAAAATAAAGGAAGAAGAGTAAATTGAGACATTTTAGATTGCTAGAATACAAATTGTAAATATTTTCCACTTATTCATTTTTTTCCTCCCTTAAAAAAAAAGTATTTAAGGCTACAGCTTGTTATTAGTGCAGTTTAAGTTCACTGAAATAAAACACTTTGGGCAGAGTATCAAAAATTATGCACAAGAAATATATTTAGATGTACAGATGTCCACATGTATATATTTCATTTTTTCTACTAGGTGTATATCTGCTATTTTTTCTCTCTCTAGCAATATAAGTAGAAAAATATAGACTGTCAATTTGAAGTAGACTGGGTTATTCTAGAAAAAGTAAAGAATATACTACATACCAAACTGAGTGATGTTTCTGGTCATTCAGATTTGTCCAGGTTGCAATAATATATTAATGAAACAAACCTTATCTCTTATTTTTTAGAAAGTGGAGATTTTGACTATACTTATACATAACAATGAGATGGCAATGAGGCATAATGCGAAGTAGAAAGCAATTTATTCACCAAGATATGATGGACGCAAAAACAGCGGGGAGGAACTTGGAGAGGAATGAAAGGCAGGAAAAAGGGTGGGAATAAGTAGGAGACTGCATTGAAATGCCACTTCATTTTATGCAAAATTGAAAATCATTTAGAAATTTCAAAACAATGAAACTATCCTCAAAATTAAATATTAATTATATACTCTCCTAGCTGTAGATGAAATTACTGATAAACTGTTCTTATGCCATTGACACAAAGCAGTTCCACTTTAGCTTCCTGTAATTCTTAAGTTGTCTGAATTAGTTTCAAATTAAGCAATATTAAATTATTTGAGTTGAGATATTGATTCTTTGTCAAAGAATATTAATATTCTGAGTTTAATATATCAACTAGACTCTCCACTGTGATGCCGATATTTGGGTGTATATAGTTGCCGGTTCATTCAAGGATAGGCCCTTAAGCAAGATTAAAGCAACGAGAGTCCCTGCCACTCATCTTTGACTCCTTATGAGATAAATCTGTTAATCATATACATTGGAGAACTGTCTTTCATTCAGATTCAATTTAGTAACAGTAATTCAGAGCTTTTTAGCAGCAGTATTAGCTCAGTATTACACGTCATGGTTTAATTTGGAGGGTAATAACACAAAAAAAATTTTTAACATACAGAACAGGGGAACATACCAATGACAGTGGCATAATATTACTCTGATAATTATTGCATATTATTGCATAATACTGCATAATATTATTATACATAATACTAGTCTGTGATAATTTGAAATTTTTCACAGTGTAAATGGATATGTGTTCTGTTTATTAAGTATACCTATGTAGAAATAAATTATAACTATTTCTTTATATCTTTGTAGGTAAGAAAGTATAGATAGAGAGGTTTAGGAATATGACAAATTTTAAAAATTATGAAATAGAATAATAGGTTATTTTGGCTTAAGTGCGTGAAACATATCCATTATTTTTGTCTGATTTTGTAAATAATTTTTAGACTGCCATCCTAATAGATTTTTTGCTGTTTTTCTTGCTGTTTCTAATACGTATTTCCTTTATATTTCAGTTATACATCCAAAACACACAGAGAAAAATTCCTTCACCTGCTAACTCCAAGCATAAGTGACAGAGTTTACTCATTTGAACATGATTCTTCTTAGGAAAGTATTCTATGTAACATTAGGATGCTATATTTACTCTTCTCGTTAATTAAAAAAGAGATACTCCATTCCCTATTGCCACCTTTCAACACATTTAATGCCTACGTGGCACACTTAGGGACATTTAAAAACAAGATCTCTGCTATGAAAATAATTTTATAACTTTTATAATTTAAAGAATGAAGTAAATATTAAATAATTATAAAATTAGGTAATATTTAGGGCCACTAAGCTCTATGGACTAAATTTTGAGCAACCGTAGCAGACAGAGCTTTAGTGATTATTAGTACTTTGGCTCTGACCTGAGAAAGTGACTCTTCTAGAATACTATGGATCAATATGAGATACAGAACAACAGCTCATGACAATTAGGGCAATGGAAGAGGATAAATATCCAAATCAGGACCAGGAGTGAAATACTTTGGCTCCAAGCTAAGACATTCATTCTACTCAGTACTGGAAGTTCAAGTCAAAATTATCCTGCAGGCATACTTGTATATCCTTTGTGAATTGATACTTGTGTATAAATATATATGTATGACAGTATACAGTGTGGATATAAATGTAACTTTCCAAATTAATATCTAATTTGTTCCTCAATGTGAGTTAAGTGTTTCTCCACTTTTATTGTTTTCTTCTTTTTAAAAACCCCTCAAGACAAAAAGAAAAATACATACTCCAGGTAATGTAAAGGTGATATAACTGAACCTCACTGTCAAATGCTTAGTCAGTGTACCAAAATTCAGGATGGGATGGAAATGAAAATATCAGAATGGTGTTCAAAGAAGGACAGCTCCCTGGAGGAAGTTCTGTGCAGCTCTCTGTAATGTCTGCAAATACTGTGGTAAGCATATTTAAATATCCCTTTCACTTGTTATACAGCAAGAAAAGACTAGGGTGATTTACTGAAAGAAAGTAAAACTTTGGACAGATCCAAATACACAAGTATATGCGTATATAGTATATTTTAAAATTGTGTTTCCTTAGGAAATGAAGCAATGTAAAAACATTAAACTGAAATATAAAAATATCAAGTCTTTTATACTCTGAATTTTTGAAAGTCATTATAAGTACCTTCAAAAATGGACACTTTGAGTAAATACGGCATGTAATTTAATTGATATTAAGATGATTATCTGGAAAGCTGTTACATTAGATAAAGGATGCTAAAAAGTAGGCTACTCATAACTCAATCTCATGTTAATTTTAAAACAAGATACAAAAATATATGAAAATTTCATTACTAGCATTTATTAGAAATGTGATACTAAAATAAATGACTTCAGCTACAACAGAGATATTCCGAAGGTGTGTTCTACATAAAGATGCACCTAGTTGATACCTTCCACGTGTACAAAACTTATCCTTTATTTGTGTTTTGAAACAATTTTTAAATACATGTTTTCTTAGTCTTAAGAAATGATAACTATTTCTATCCTTTCTATCAGACTAGTTTTTTTTACTTCTTCCTTGTCTAAAATGTAAAAATCATATTAACATATTTAAAGAAGATATGCCGCTATACACATATATAAGTTCTATTCAAAAAATTATTACTTTCAAGAGTGAGTTCCTTAGTGAAAAAAAAATTGTGAAATAAATTGGTTTAAAATGTTTTACAAACTATGGAAATTATAAATACTCAAAAGTACACCATATCTAAATGTGTTGCACTATTGGAAATCATACCCTTTTCCTTAGCATTATTTATCATTTTTAAAGTAATTATCTCAGTGCTTGAGGTACTTCTTAGTTGTAGGTAGGGAGTTTTCCTCGTTTAAGCCTCCAAGATACCTTTTAATACCTTGCAAAATAAATAATCTGGAGTTACCTGTAGAAGAACGGTCTAAATCTTTTAGTAAGGTCTATTTGACCATAGTCTTTATAGACTCTTTTTACATGATATAACTTTTAAAAACGCTTATCATTCATTTCATTCCATTTCATCACTCAACTGTCACTTTTAGTTCAGTAAGAGCAAGTCCAGAAGCACTCTATCCTTTCACTTATTCTGCCACCTTCATACCCTCACACAAGTTTCTGACCTGGGAAGGGGTATTTTTCAGATTCATTTAACCATCCTACTAAACTGAGATACATTAAGAGATGAAGATTTAATGGCTTCCAGGAGCCAAATCAATTCTGTATTTCTTGTGTAGAATGCTTGAAGTTCCTATTTAGAATCTAAGAACAAAGAAAGGGAATGTTTTTAATTGAATATACACTTTCTCTGACATTCCATGAGTTCTTTGTTGAGCATTTTATAGTCACACTGGGAAAAAACCCTTCTTTAATATACCTGTTTGTATGATCTGCTTGATCAATATTTAAATTTGTTTTGGCTCCATTAATAGGAAAAAAACAACCTTCTATCCCCTTCCCTAAAAGATGAACATATATATTTAATTTACAATTTGGTAGGTAATGATGAGATGCATTGCATTCTGGGAAGAACAGTATAAACAAGTGCATGGGGCATTAGGATGGCATCTGTAAGTAGCCAACAGATGGACACGGCAGTAGGAGAGGACCACCAGGTAATCAGCAGATGGACACAGCAGAAGAAAGGCAATTCCACGTGAGCACTGAGTGACTAAACCAGCAGTAAAACTTTGCCACTTGGCATATGGTAGGATGCTCATTACATCAGCTGGAATTTGTACTACGAAGTTTTTGGCCAAGTCAGTAAGAGAGATTTCTAAAATCTGCATGTGACATTTGGTTCAAAATTCAGCAATATTTTCACAGACAATATTGCAAATTCTGTCTTAACAAGTTGGGTTACTCTTCTTTAGGGTTCACAAAAGGTTTTGGCACTTCATACTCACATAATAATTGTGAAACTGGGGTCAAGATCCATCCAATGTACCATTAGACAGAAAGCCAAAGTGAATCTTTTAAAGCATCCACTGACATTAACAGGAGAAAAAAAAGTAATTATGTGTTTCATTTTGGCATGTATCTAATGGAAGTGTTGACTCATCCATTCAAAATAAAAGCTTGGGGGAAATGTCAATACTTTATTAGATGCACTACCAGCAGCTTAATCTTCCTGGCCCAGAACTGATTATTTCAGTCCCAAGCATAATTTTTATAAATTGCCCAAATCAAAAAAGTTCAAATTGTGTAACCCAAATTTAGAGTCCTCCACAATCTGGTGCCAAAGCGTCTTCGGGTCGTTATATCCTGTAACTGCTTTGTACAAGCTCTAGACTTCTTGCTTTTTCCCAAATATGGCATCCATGTTTGTCTCTTCAGCCAGCCAGCCAGCACTCACCACCCACTTCTGCCCAATCTTAACTATTCTTCAAAACCCAGTTCAAATATTTTAAATGAATATCTCTTGATTCTCCCAATTCTCATTGCAGTATCTATAAATTTTCTTAATGGCATATAACATGCTATTTGTTACTGCAATTAAAAAAACGTTTTGTTTCTGTTAGTAAATCAAATTCCTTCAGGAATTTTTAATTCAGGCCTAGCACAGAGTGTTAAGCATAGTATGTGTTCAGTAAATATTTGATAGATAAATTTCAGAGAATATTCTGAGCATATATTCAGAGTAACTGAGAAGTTTTTAAAAGGTGATACCATTTAATATTTTTATATCTAATCAATAACTCAAATTAATCTAACACAATACTAATAGAGGTATTTTAGCTACTTTCTTAAGACTTGTTTTACACACACTTTTTGTATAAGGTGGTGCTTATAAAACATTGGAGAACACTTAAAACTTTTTAAAAATTGTATTGAAAATATTTCCTCCAATTTTAATTTATTAAAATGTATGTTCTATAAATAAATGTTTTCTAAACAAAGATAACTTCAGCATATATTCTTTTCAAATAATGATAAACTTTAAGAAGGTAGAATCCAACTGCTAGGGCTTTTTAGACACAATTTGATTTGCCTCTCTATACCATACTTCTACCTCATCCACCACGTAGTCCTTAGCATGATACAAGTTCAAGGGAGAGTACTCTTCTGTATATAATGATCAGAATGTCTGTAAAGATTTATACTACAATAAGTTACTTGTGGAAATAAGTTATTTGTGGAAAAACCCACATAATCTCCAGCTACTGAAAAATATAGTAGTTAGTTATCTTATTAGTCTTAAATTCAAATAATCATTATTATGAGTTGGATAAACATGGAAGCACTGATTCTTATTTCTCTAATATTTTCCTTCTGTTTTTCACACTATAGCAACAAATTTACTCTACAGATGTATTTCAAAATTAGAGATTATTCAGTCATTTTTATGGTTCTAGATTCTCCAGTATATGTAGATATAAGAAAATAATCTTCCTAAATTAAAAGTGCAAGGAGTTGCTTATGTCTATTAATATTTGGATCTTCCCTTTCAGATAACTAAAGGGAGATACACAAATCACATAATAGCACAATTTATGCCTGTGATCTGAAATCTCATATTTATCATAAATTACAAAGTTGGAATAAACACAAGAATTAAGCTTTCATATACAGATGTTGCCTAATTTCTTCTGGAGCATCCTTCAATTCAAGGGGTTAAATAAATCTATTTTGTTTTACAAAGTCCTGAAGATACTATTTGAATGTTTAATCAATCTCAATGATACTAGCTAACTGGAAACTAGCCATTAATTTCAGATAGTGAGATTCCAGTTTGCATTTTCAAATATTGAATTGGAAAACAAGATTAGAACTCTACCATTTATCCCATCCTCTGTTCCTGACTTTTTTTTTCCTCTCAAAATCTGTCATATTAGAGTTTCCTTCTATTACAGATTTGACCATTGTTACATAAAGATCTCCTTACTTGAGAAAAATCTTCAAGATGAAGAACAAAAACAAATTCTGTTCTCAGAATTCCTTATTTTACTGTTTAACCATCAACTGAGGAAAAAGTGAATCCTCACTATGACTAAGGAGAAGATATAGTTCACTATGTGAAAATACCGGGTCATTTCTCTCAATCTCTGTCAAAAATTTAAACTCAATCTTTGGTATCCTATTACAACAGATATTTGGTTGATTCATCTTTTAATTCAATTAAAAATACTGCATCTTGAAGATGATAGGAGAAGGGAATAACTGATGAGTTCTAAAGGTCATAGAAGAGTTGATTGGCTTTCTTGTTGGTATGTGATTATGCACTTACCAGAGCCTTTATAAAATGTCCAGAAGCTAAAAATAAAAACAACTACTGTTGTTTCTCTTAGTCATTAATAAAACATATAATAGAATGCTAGAATTGCAGAAAATTTTGGACTTTTGGTAGTCAAACTCCTTTAGTTAAAGTTAATGCTAAGTGAGTTTCAAAATATCACACAGCTTGTTAGTAGCAAATAAAAACCATACATAATTTAAACAATAAAAAATAAGATTTAAACTAGGCATAAAAACTTCTCATAATAAGAAGCCAGACTGATATGGTTAAATTTCCCACTTTTAATGGTAGCACATTTTTTTAATTTTTAAAGTATTTTGGTATGTATTTTTAGGCATTTGAAATGAATTTTCCTAACCATCAATGCCTATTTATAAACTTCATTGAATTCAAGTATGAAATGTTTGGAAAATGCAAGACTACATTTAGCAAAGAAAAATATCCTCTTGTCAAAACAGAGCATCATACAAGAATACCAATGTAGTTTTTTTTTTTAACATCTTTATTGGAGTATAATTGCTTTACAATGGTGTTAGTTTCTGCTTTATAACAAAGTGAATCAGTTATACATATACATATGTTCCCATATCTCTTCCCTCTTGCGTCTCCCTCCCTCCCACCCTCCCTATCCCACCCCTCTAGGTGGTCACAATGCACGGAGCTGATCTCCCTGTGCTACGTGGCTGCTTCCCACTAGCTATCTATTTTACGTTTGGTAGTGTATATATGTCCATGCCACTCTCTCACTTTGCCACAGCTTACCCTTCCCCCTCCCCATATCCTCAAGTCCATTCTCTAGTAGGTCTGTGTCTTTATTCCCATCTTACTCCTAGGTTCTTCATGACTTTTTCTTCTTAGATTCCATATATATGTGTTAGCATACGGTATTTGTCTTTCTCTTTCTGACTTACTTCATGCTGTATGACAGACTCTAGGTCCATCCACCTCACTACAAATAACTCAATTTCGTTTCTTTTTATGGCTGAGTAATATTCCATTGTATATATGTGCCACATCTTCTTTATCCATTCATCCGATGATGGACACTTAGGTTGCTTCCATCTCCTGGCTATTGTAAATAGAGCTGCAATGAACATTTTGGTACATAACTCTTTTTGAATTATGGTTTTCTCAGGGTATATGCTCAATGTAGTTTTAATAACAATTCTAGAACTGTTTCATACGCACACTGGTATAAAAGCTTCACTACAATGCAGCTAATCTAAATGTTTATACTTCACCATGCCATTAAATACGGATTTTTATCTCTTTATAGATTCTTTAGTTTGTTACTAAATCATTAATACTTCAAATAAAAAAAAATCAGGTTTTTGCAGCTGGAAAAATGTAAGATTAAAATGGGATATTTAATGTAATCTAAAATTAAGTGGGAAAGTCAGTTAATCAAAGCACAAATTATAGAACATCTCAAGCCACTCATCAAGGTCTCTTGTTTATAGTGTGCATATCTGTGATTAATTTGTGAATGTCTGAGAGGCGGGAATTTACACATGGTGTTGGAGACAAGGTCTGACTGAAAATGTACTGTACTACTTGAACGGAGAAAGGAAAAAAACAAAAAAGCGTCAAGCACTGAAAAATAAATTGCAGAAGAGGAGGATGCATAAAGAGGGTAAGCATTTATCAAACATGTTATACTACAGAGGGGAAAAGTTCCTTGTTGGTGGAGAAGTTCCTGGGCTTTTTTGTACTATGCATAGATCATGTCAAGGTAGAAAATATCACAGATAAATATTGCATTGTATAATATAGTAGTTTGAATACAAATAAGGGAGAGATTTTAAATGTCAATGCATTATGGATATCTCACATGTGGCTTTTACTCTAATTAGTTTTGCTGATTTTAAGCTTGAAAATGACACCCAGGCTGCTAGTTGCTGAAATGATGATACCCTACTACAGTGTGATTTCTTATAAAACATTCAATTCAGACCTTCAAGTTCTAAACTAGAAAATTGTACACATCAATTTAGAAAGTTATTATGTAAGAATAGGTGAATTTTATTGACAATTATTTTAATTGAAATATACTTAATTAAAGTATAGTTGTTGTGTTATTAAAAATATTGCTATATAGAATTTTTTTCTCTAAAGCTTAGCAACATTACATATTTCAACTACAATGAATCTTCATTTGCTGGAAATAAATTTTTTTCAAGTAATAAAGAGAAATATGCTGATTTTAAGAAGACTGTATGCAAAGTGCTTAGTAATATAATTATCATTATGTTGTTGATTTATTCTCCAGACTCCAGCAGTATCAACTGGTGTCATTTAGGAACCACAAACCAAAATAAACATCAGTACCAACACCCATGCCACTCATAAGGTGAACAAAACAAAACAAAATAAACTCTCCAAGTAGGAGCAAAGGTTATGTAAACTATATTTAAGGTCTAAATTAAAATATATTTAATTTCATATAGGCCATTTCCTTTGAGTGAATACTACCTCTAACCAAGATAGAAAATTTGCTATGAAAGACTACTACCTAATTTTCAGACATTAACATTGAAAAAAAGATAATATAACTGAAATAATAACACTAAAATTCAAGATACATGTTGCCTTCAAAAATGAATCCATTTTTTCACAGTTTCAGAAACAGTGAATTGAAGGGTCCAAAATATTATATATCATGTAGGAGTCAATGCAGAGTTTTTTAAATTTAAAATTTTTGTCTCAAATTTTACCTCCTTTCTTCACACAAGTTTTTATGCTTTACTTTCCATTTATTCACTTTTAGACTTCTACTACATTACTATCATCATAATCAAACAGTTTTACAACTCTTCCAAGATATATTAGAGTATGAGCTACTTGTGATCTATTTGTGGAGACAAAATGTTTCTACAACATGCAGGATAAGTTTTACAGATTCCATTTCAAAATATGTGAAGTCTGATGTAAAAAAATTAAACGGAATAGGCAAATTGAATACATAACTTTAAATGTAGAAAAATAAAAATCCGTACATTATTTCCAAAGAATTAAAATTTAAAAAGAATTACCTTGATGTTCATATTAGTAAAACTAAATTGCTTAAATCATAGAACTAGAAAAAAATTAAAACCTTATCAATTGAACCTTACCACCTCCTACATTAATCAAACTAGATAATGAATATCTATATATTCTTAAATTATGACATGTAATCTCAATATAAGGAATTGAAAATAAAAAATAAAGTCTCTAAACCATTTTATTTACATCAAATTTTCTAAAGGGGTATTTTAAGATTATCTTATTTTGTCTAACTGGGTTCATATTAGGTTTTGAATGCTTGAAAAGAGTCTAGGTCTTTCATTTATTCAACATATTTCTTTAAAACTCCAAGAAATATAAATATGTGTGTGTGTGTGTGTGTGTGTGTGTGTGTGTGTGTGTGTGTCCAAAGAAGCATCTCCTTTTCTAGAGAAATTTTAGGAAATGTGTATACTTTACAAGCATGTAATAGGCAAGTCTTTTAAAGATGTACCTGTGAAAATATATAGTAGCCTTCAATGACCAGATTTCTTTTATGTAAACAAAATCCCTTATTTTTACTTTGCACTTCCCTTCTTTTTACTCATGGATTGTCCTGCTGGACAGTAGTTTTAAGACAGGATCTAATTTATTTTGCTAAACCAAGACTTGAAGAGTGCAATATCCACTCCAACTCTTTAGTTATCCTCAGATCTCTTTTTAAAATACCTAAAAACATATAATCCATCCAGATAAAAAAAAATTCTGTGTTGGATATGTAATATAAGGAAAAATGCATAATTGAATTTTAATTCATATTTTTAAATTTGAAATATTTGCTAGCTTATTATCCACTACAAACTCTTTGAGATGTAATAATCTAATTACTGGATATAGCAAAACATAGTTCATATCTTTTAATTTCCTTTCATAGAACATTACATTTCCTATATTTATAATGAACTGCATTTTAATATAATCAATAAGCTTGTAACAGGGACATTTTAAGAAATATCTTTGTACTACCATACCACTAAACTATATAAAGCTCCACCAAACCAGAAATATCTTTTAGAAATTAGGACAATATGTGCTTTCACTAAATGGTTACTTTGTTTAACTTTTTTGTTTTTATTTCTCTCCTTCCCCCCACCACAGTGATGAAAATTATGCAACTGACTATGCATTTTTCTGGTTTTTACTCTCAGGAAGTTCTTAATCTAAAGCTGCATTTTGGGACCTTAACTCCTAGTCTTATATTGTTCCCAATTCTGGAACCTTCAGCAGAATAAAAAATATAAACAAACAACTCATAGAAATAATTTGTCTTTATTAAACTCATCTATTTGTTTCCTACCAGTGTGTTGAAGTTACTATGCCAGTCAATCTTCAAGTGGACTGACCAAACTTTTGATTTCACTAAAAAGACCATTTTTCTTTTCATAGATTCCCAAATTTAACCCTTCTAAAATTACTGTGTTTGCATATTTTTAAACCTGCTCTTTAAGTTGTAATTTAAGTTATGAATATGAAACAAATCAAATTTCAAAACCAAATCTTGTGGATTAATACTGGTTTTGCTTTTTTTAATTAACAATGATTCAGAAACAACTGCTCTCTAGGCATATATTTCTATGTAGCTGTAAGAACATAAAAGACTGTGTATCGTCTACCAATGCTATTCATTAAAATTTTCAGAGATGAAGAAACTGTTCTATATATATGCTATCCCACATGGAAGCCACTAGCCACATATGACTAAATGAGCTTTTGAAATATAGCTAGCATGACTGAAGAAAATAATTTTAATTATAGTTAATTTTAGTTAATTTAACTTTATTTCTTAAGCCAGTTAAGTTTCTTATCTCCAACCGAATATATGCTGAATAACAAAGAGTATGCTTTATTAGATATATTAACACCAGAGAGAAAAAAATAGCCAAAAACTTCCCAAATTTGATAAAAATCTACACATTCAAGAAGCTCAACAAACTCAAAAAGAAAATATACAAAGAGTTCCACAATTAGATATACTAGAATCAAATTGTGGAGATCTGAGGACAAAAAGAGAACCTTGAAAACAGCAAGACAGAAGGCATTCATAACCTATGAGGGATTAATAAGATTAACAGCAGATTCTTCATCAGAAACCATGGAGACCAAAAGGGAGTAGGATGCTAAAACTTAAAATAAAAACAAAAACAAAAAAATCCTGTCAGCCAAGAATTCAATATCTGCCAAAACTATGCTACACAAATGAGGGAGAAATTAAGACATTCCTAGATAAATAAAAGCTGAAAATGTTCACTAATAGAAGACCTGCCCTAGAAGAAATATTAAATTTCTTCTAATATTAAAGGGAATCCTTCAATTGAAATGTAAGGACATTAGAGAGTAAAATAAAGCCATATGAAGAAAAATAACTCTAGTAAAGGTAACTATATAGCTAAATCTAAAATCCACTATTATCATATTCTTAGTTTATAACTCGCCTTTTTATTTCCTATATGATTTGAGAAACAAATAGATAAAAAATTAAAATCTAAGTTAATAGCTAAATAATACATTAAAATGCTATTTTTGACAACAATAACACAGGAGGGCAGAGTTTTATAGGAACAGAATTTCTATACGTTACTAAAGCTAGGTTGGAATTGATTCAAATTAGATTGCTACGAATTCAAGATTTTAATTGTAATCTCCATGCTGATCACTAATAAAATATCTAAAAAATATACACAAAACTAAGAGAAAAGAAATTTTTAAAAGTACACTATAAAAATAATTAAACCACAAAGAAAGGCAGAAAAAGAAGAAAAGAGGAATTAAAAATGTATAAGCCCCACAGAAAATAAATTATAAAATGTCAGGAGCCCTTCTTTATTGGTAATTATGTTAAATGCAAATGGATTAAACTCTCCAATCAAAACACATATAGAGTTTAGCAAAACTGATTTTAAAAAGTCATGATCCAGCTATATGTTGTCTATGAGAGATTCAGACACAGATCAGTTTAAAGTAAAAGAATGAAATGTATATTCATACAAATAGTAACCAAAAAAAGAGCTGGTGGTAGCTATATTAATGTCACACAAAACAGACTTTAAGGCAAAAACTGTTACCAGAGGCAAAGAAAGATATATTGATAAAAGTGTCAGTCATCAAGAATATGTAACAATTATAAATATATATGCACTAAACAACAGAACTCCAAGACATATGAAGCTAACATTGACAGAATTGAAGGGGGAAATAGATGCTTCTACAATAATAGTTGGAGACCTTAGTACACTACTTTAATAATGGATAGTACGTCTAGGCAGGAGATTAATAAGGGAATAAAGGACTTGAACAACACTATATACCCACTACACCTAATACATATGTAAAACCTCCACCACCAACAGCACAATACACATTCTTTACAAGCACACATGGAACATTCTCCAAGATGACCATATATTAGGCTAAAAAACCAAATTGAAATAAATTTTAAAAGATTGCTATCATGCAAACTATCTTCTCCAACCACAATGAAATAAAGCTAGAAATTAATAATAGAGAAACTAGAAAATTCAGTTTTGTGGAAATTAAAGAACATACTCTTGAACAGCCAATAAGTCAAAGTAGAAATCACAAGGGAAATTAAAATATACTTAGAGACAAAAGAAAATAAAACACAACATACAAAATTATAAGATGTAGCCAAAGCAGTTTTAATAGGGAAAATTAAATTAGTAAACACATACATTTTTTTAAAACCCTCAAATCAATACCCAATATTTACACCTTAAGGAACTATGAAAAAAAGAGGAAACTAAAACATAGCTAGCAGAAGAAAGGGTAGACTAAAGATTAGAACAAAGATAAATGACATAGAAAATAGAAAAGTACAGAGAATCAAAAACAAGACTTGGTTTGTTAAAAAGATTAAAAAGACAATTAACAACCTTTTAGCTAGACTGACAAATATTTTAAAGAGACAAAGAAGATATGAATAATTAAACTCAGAAATGAACATGTGGACCTTGCTACCAACATTATAGAAATAAAAGGATCATAAGAGAATACTATGAACAATTTTACATCAACAAATTAGATAACCTAGATAAATGGATAAATTTCTACAAACACACAAATTACCAAAAGCCACTCAAGAGGGTATAAAAATCTCAGCAGACCTATAAAGAGATTTAATCAATAATTTAAAAGCCTTCTAACAAAGAAAATTGGTGAATTCTACTAAATGTTTAAAGAATTAACACCACTACTTCTCAGACTCTTCTGAAAAAACGGGAGGAAGAAGAAACAATATTTAACTTGTTCAATGAGGCCAGTATTTTCCTGATACCAAATTCAAAGAAACCACAAGAAAACTATAGAACAATATCCATTATGAATATAGACACAAAAGTCCTCAATAAAATGCTAGCCAAGGAAAAAAATCTAACAGCATATTTTAAAAGCCTATAGACTATGGTCACATGGGACTTATCCTAGGAATGCAAGTTTTGTTCAATGTAATCAATCAATAAAATACACTTTGTTAACATATATTATTAGTAGTATATTAAAACATGAAGAGAAAAACACAAAAAGATCATATCAATTGACAGAGAAAAAGCATTTGACAAAATCCAAGACTGTTTTATGATAAAACCACTCAGAAAACTAGGAATAGAAGGGAAGTACCTCAGTCTGATAAAGGAAACTTACCCAAAAAAATCCATAGCTATCATAACACTCAATGCTGAAAGAATGAAACCTTTCACCTTAACATCAGAAACAAGACAAGTATGCCCACTTTCACCAATCTTATTCTACTGGACTAGAAGTTCTAGTCAGAGCAATTAGGCAAAAGAACAAATAAAAGTCCTCCAAATTGGAGAGGGAGAATTAAAATTATTTCTATTAGCAGATGACATGATCCAATATAAAGAAAATTCCAATAATCCACAAGAAATACTGTTATAAAAAAATTTAACAAATATGCAGTATACATACATACAAACAGTGATTGGATTTTAAATACAAGCACTGAACAAAAGAAAACTGAGAAAATAATTACATTTATAAAAACATCCAAAAATCAAAATAATTAGGAATAAGTTTAACTGAGATGAAAGATTTGTATACTGAAAATTACAAAACACTGCTGAAAGAAATTAAAGAAAACTTAAGTAAATGGAAAGTCACCTGTGTTCATGAGTTGGAAGACTTAATACTGTTAAGATGGCCATATTACCCAGAGATCGATAGATGCAATGCAATCCCTAATCAAAATTCCAACACCTTTTTTTTTCCCAGTAATGGAAAAGCTGATCCTCAAATTCATATGGAATTAAAAATAGTTCCAAGTAGCCAAAACAATCTTGAAAAAGAAGAACAAAGTTGGAGGGCTCACACTTCCTGATTTCAATACTAACTACAAAGCTACAAAAAAACAAAACAGAGTGGTACTGGTAGAGGACAGATATATAAACCAATGAAATAAAACTGAGAGGCTGTTTATTTTTTATTGAAATATAGTTTATTTATAATATTATATTAGTTTCAGGTGTATACCATAGTGATTCAGTGTTTTTACAGATTATAGCCCATTAAAAGTTATTATAAGATACTGGCTATGATTCCCTGTGATATACAATATATATCCTTGTTGCTTATCTATTTTATACATAGTAGTTTTTGTCTCTTAATCCCATACCCCTTATGCACCACTCCCTCTCCCCTCTCTGGTAACCACTAGTTTGTTTTCTGTATCAGTGAGTCTGTTTCTATTTTACTATATACATTTGTTTTATTTTTTAGATTCCCCCATATAAGTGATATCATACAGTATTTGTCTTTCTTTGCCTGATTTATTTCACTAAGCATAATATTCTCTAGGTTCATCCACATTGCTGCAAATGGCAGAATTTCATTCTTTTTATTGTCAAGTAATATTCCATTATTTTAATATATGTATATATACATACACACCACATCTTCTTGATCCACTAATCTGTTGACAGACACTACGATTGCTTTCATATCTTGGCTATTGTAAATAGTGCTGCTATGAACATGGGGATGCATGTATCTTTTTGAATTAGTGATTTTTACTTTTCTGGATATATACCCAGGAGTTGAAATGCTGGATCATACGATAGTTCTATATTTAGTTTTTTGAGGAACCTCCATACCATTTCCCATTGTGGCCACACCAATTTCTGTTCCCACCATCAGTGTTCAAGGGTTCCCTTTTCTCCATATCCTCCCCAACATGTGTTATTTGAAGACTTTTTGATGCTAGCCATGCTGGTAAGGTGATATCTCGTTGCTTAGAGGCTAGGGAAAAAACTTTACATACATAAATCTTTGGGGAGTTTTTAAAAACGCTGAGACCATTAAATGGGGGAAAGAATAGTCTCTTCTATGGTGCTAAGACAAGTGGATATCCTCATGCAAAAGAATAAAGTTGCACTCCTACCTCACATCATATACAAAAGTTAACTCAAAATAGACAAAGACCTAAATATAAGCCCTAAAGCTTATACAACTCTTAGAAGAAATCATTGGGGTATACAAAAAGACATTGCTGAGAAAGTGAAAACATAACTTGTAGAATGGGAGAAATATTTGTAAATCATGTATCTGATAGGGTATCCCAAAGATATAAATAACTTACAACTCAATGACAAAAGGACAAATATCCCAACTAAAAAAATTGGGAAAGGACTTTAATAGGCATTTCTCCAAAGTAAATATACAAATTCTTGGCAAGCACAGGAAAAGATGTTCAGCATCATCAGTCATTAGGAAAGTGCAAATCAAAACCACAATAAGGTTCCATTTCACATCCCCTACAGTGGATATAATAATGAAAGAAATTAAAGAAATAAATAAAGAAAAAAGGATGAGGATGTGAAGCAACTGGAAACCTCATACGCTGCTGGATGGAATATAAAATGTTTCATATGCCGTGGAAAATAGTTTGGCAGTTCCTCAAAAAGTTAAGCATAGAATTAGCATATGTGGTCAACATCTTTAATCATCAAGGAAATGCAAATTAAAATCACAATGAGATATCACCTCACACCTTTTAGGAAGGTTTTTATCAAACAGACAACAGATAAAAAATGCTGGCAAGGATGTGGTGGTGGGAATATAAACTGGTACAGCCACTATGGAAAAGAGTATGGAGGTTCCTCAAGAAATAAAAAGTAGAACTACCATATGATCCAGCAATCCCACTTCTGGGTACATATCCAAAGGAAACAAAACTATTATCTCAAAGATATATCTATACTCCCATGTTCACGGCAGCATTATTCACAACAGCCAAGGTATGGAAGCAACCCAAGAGTTCATCAACAGATGCATGGATCAAGAAACACACAAACACACACACACACATTATTCAGCCTTTGAAAAAAAAATCCTGTCATTTCCAACAATATAGATGATTACGGAGGGCATCAAGTGAAATAAGCCAGAGAAAGGCAAATACTGCATGGCGTCATTTACATGTGGAATTTAAAAAAAGAAATCACCTTATAGCAGCAGAGAGTAGAAAAGTGGTTACCAGGGGCTGGGGAAAATAAGGAGAGGTTGATAAAAGCATACAAACGTTCGGCTATAAGATGAATAAGGTCTGAGGACCTACTGTAAAATATGATGACTGTGGTTGACAACACTTTATCATATAATTGAAATTTGCTAAGAGAGTTGAACTTAAAGGTTCTCACCAAATTAAAAAAAAAAAGAAATATGTAAGGTGATGGATGTGGTAATTAACCAGATGGTGGGAATCTTTTAACAAATATGTATATCAAATCACTTCAATGTACACTTTAAATATCTTATAATTTTATTTGTCAGTTATACCTCAATAAAGAAGGAAAAAAAGAAAGCCAAAATAAAAAACAAGACTGAAAGAAAGAAAAACTAGATACAAGGAGAAATGCTGAGAGGATGTTGCTCTCATCCAAGGAGATAAAGGTAGCCTAGGTTGAAACAAGGCAATGGAGGTAATAAAACCAGATGACTTAGATTTTAGAAGACAGAATTGACAGGATCAAGTTCCAGAACAAAAAAGTCTTTATGAATTCTCTAATTATTCTAGAGGTTGCTATTAGCGTACTTCTGATAGTCCCTTAGGTCTCTCTGGGTTTTACTTCTGCTATGTACCCTATTGTGTTTACATATAATTAACTTAAAAAATATACTCCCAGGTTTATGCCTGAGATAAAATCCTGACTTTTAGCTATTGTGTTTACATATAATTAAATTTAAAAATATACTCCCAGGTTTATGCCTGAGATAAAATCCATCTTAATCCAAAATATCAGGAAGGGACTGACCCTGCAGTTAGTTCCTCAGTTGACCATGGTGTGTGGATACCTAAAAGCCAATTGAAAGTTATTATGACCTCTGAATGACAGGTTAAGCTGTGTCTCAGGGAAACTCTGAAGAATGGGTTACTAATGATAGTCCAGTTTGTGAAATATGTTTTATCATTTTAAAAAATTTATTTTATGGAAGTATACTTGTTTTACAATGTTGTGTTAAATATGTTTAAAATAGTCTCTATTACTTAGGTTATTACACAGAAAGTTTTCACTATTATTTTACAGACCATTTACCATAGGTATTTCACATGTAATTTTAGATGAAGAAATTATGTGTACCTTAAAGAGTAGAGCGGTTTTCTAATAAGGAGGAATCCTGAAGGGCAAACTATTATTTTAATAGGCTGTTGGAACCCAGGTGATGAGGGGGCAAATGCAGGTGGTATAACACAAGTCGTCTTGCTTGACTTGCAAATCCTGCCAGTCTGTTCCCACTGTCAGCATTGTGCTCTCTTATAATGAAGAATATCACTCATGAAAACAATGTGTCAGGGGTGGGAGGGGGAAGAGCAGATGACTCAATAAGTCTGGCCACGTGTAACTTCTGTGACTCTAAGTAACAGTACAAAGAAAACAGGATCTACTGGAAGCCACGTAAAGCAGGACACAGACATAGGTCCCAAACAGGGATTTATTTTGAGACTCTTTAATCTCAGCAGTGTTTTTTGAGTCATGGTGTCAACATGAAAAGGCTGATAACAAATTCTGCCTCTTATCAGGACTTAGCTCAGTCTATACTTCTAGGAAGATGAAGACCTTCCAACCTGTCATGTCATTTAAAGTGAACAGGCAGCACATAGAAATTGCTCTGTGGAATACAGTGCCAGCTCTGGAGAGACTCCAACAGCTCTCCACAGACAAATGAGCATCAAGCAATTTCTCAGTTTCACACGATTCTATCTGCAGTCCCTCTGAATAGATCTAGGTTACAGTCTTTTGGAGCACCATGAGCCTGGGCTTTCTAGAATAGAAAATCTGCCCATCTGGTTATGACTCAAAAGCTCCTAGTCTAGTACTTAACAAGGATTCTGTACCGCACCCATTTTGAAAGAAAGGTCCATACTACGCAAGATTATATTGGGCAAACGCTGCGAGGTCAGTAAGAAACTTAAATGTACAGACTAAGTTTCCATATGAAATTCCAAAACCAAACTGCCTTCCCGTCAAAACACACACACACACACACACACACACACACACACACACGCATGCACACACGCACACACACAGGCCTATCTTTGGAAGGAGATGATTAGAAACAGGGTTAAAGAAGAGTCTATAAAACTCTAAGAACACTGAAATGTGAATTGATTATACCACCGCAAGGGAGTGTGTCAGCCCTACCTTGTTCACCATTATCAGATAAATGTAGCACTTTCTTTGAGCTCATCCTGCCTAAGCTTATTTCCTCTAAACCAATTCCCAGACCCAATTAGCATTTTTTACCCAGTGAAATTTTCCCATACAAAACAATTCCTGACTGTAAATTACTACATGAAATAAACATTCATTCCTTTTTCTCATCTTTTTAAAAACATTCCCTCCTAAGGCACTCAACTTCATGGCTTTCCTGATGTGAGTATACTTATTCACTCAATCAAAAGAAAATGACAACTGTAACGAAAATACACTGAGCTCAGCTTTGGCTTGGGTGGACAGAGAAATGAAAACAAATTTAATAGTATAATCCATATTCTAGTTTGGAAAACAACATGTGCAGAAAAATGCTACAGAAGAATAAAGGTTATGCGATAGCAATTAAAATGCCCACTGAATACAGAGTTAAAACAAAGTAAAAATAACAAGTTTCTCATATACGTACACATATTTTTTCTGACAAATATTCCAGTCTTGTTTTCTCAAAAATACAGAAACATTATTGTATTGTGCTCATTTTGTATATATATGCACTAGTAGTTTTACCTCATTTAATGCACCTAATCTATATCTGTGATACCTTTTATATTAATATTAGATTTTTTAAAAAAATTTATATGCATTGGTATGGGTATACTATGATTTCTAAGTTAGAATCACCAACTTTAAATATTGAAGTTATTAAAATATAAATCTCAACTATCAGTGTTCTTTACTTTTAATTGCATAATGACAAGAAACCATCTCATGTAGAATTTAAATTTTACTTTAAAACTGCATCCATGGATTCTTTTTTCATGTTTAAATAATTGTGTTTTCAGGACTTTTCAAGTAAAATAAAACACCTTTCATCTTAAGAGATCATGAAAATGGGTTAACCTTTCTTTTGAATGAATTTTCTTTGCCACTGCCAAGCAGCTGTAATTGAAAACTGCTTTCATGATAAACCCTACAAATTAGGTTCAAGATAGAAATTCTGACAGTCTGTTTACCATAGCAATTGGTAAATATGTTTAAAAAAACAACCTTTGATATCTTGAAATTTCTCCTGCTTATACATCTACCAGGGCATCTGTTTCCCTTCGCAAGCCACGTGGGGTGGAATCCCCTCAGGCTTCAGGGTGTCTAAACTGTAAGAGTTATGGTACAAGAGCAGTTGTACCAGAAAGAACTGTCTAAAACATTGCCTCTGATCCGAATACTAAATGACGCATCAGTGTCAGCACATGTTAAAGGGAATCTGGGACCTGGATAATTGGTTCTAATGGTACAAATATACCTTCTTTTCCAGTTGTCTAAGTTTTAAAGTTTGAGCTTTAAATCTCAGAAAACTGAAAAATAACATAAATTGTTCCTGGTATTCAAGGATAACAGTGTTTATATGCTAGATGTCCATCTTTATTACTTGTCACCTGACTCCAAGACTCTCTATGAGAAAGTGAATTAATTCAAGACAAGACATGATCTCTGCAGTTAAGGAACTTGCAGGTTCCTAGAGACATGGACATATAAACTATTAGTTGCAAGGCATTTAAATAAGTACTCATAAAAATTTCTAAAATACTATGAGTACTGCAAAAAGAAAGTCATTACTTGTATAGTTTGGGTTGAGGACAAATGCCTCCATGGAGGAAAAGATTTTGAGTAGGTTCTTGAAAGACAACTACAAAATTTCTAGGCAGATAAGAGGAGGAAAGGAAACCTAGAATTTTAAGACAGTACGAGAAACAAAAGCAGAGAGACAAGAATAACAGATATTGCACTAAAGGACAAGTATTTCAGAACACTGATGCCTAAGCTTGAACGGAGGGTGGAGGGTAAGAGACATAAACCAGATCATTTCTGAAGCATGTTTAAAATTGTAAACATTTCTTTGTACTGATAAAATATTTTCATTTACTTGTTAGATATTGTTTGATATTCTTTCATCTTTCCCATAGTGACAGTATACATTGGAGAGGAAAGAATTCCAGGTTGCAACTGCTAGGTAAAAGTATATCCTTGGGCAAGTCATCTACAGTTGTATACCTCAGTTTCCTCATCTTTTAATTAGGGAGAATAATCCAGACAACCTCTGTGGTACTCATTAGTGGTACAATTGTTCTGGAGGCTGGAAAGCCTATTATTTTTTATCATTATTTTGGTCAAATGTATAGATTCACAAATGATTCTCTGCACCTGCATGCATTTTTATATTGCTCTATAGAGAAATCATACAAAAATATAACTCAGTATATAGAGTCAATGAAGAACAGAACAAATACTGGAGGCCTCATCTAATTTCTACATTTGATTCTCAAACTTGGTGTAGATCTTCCTTTCAGCCATGTGAAAAAAGATGCCTTGTCAATTATTTCATTCTCATTATTAAAAAATACAAAAAGCACCAGGGCCTAAGCAAAACTTTCTTTAGAACTGAATCTTAAAATTAAATTTCTCATTGTTAATGGGATTATCAAGTGATGAAGAGGGCAATATTTTGAAGTAATTGTTGTGATTAATGAAACAGTACTTTTAGTGACTATAGACTAAATCAATTATAAAACTTTAATCATAATAATATAATGGCGTTTCACTGAAGTACTAAACTAAAATGGATTACCATTATTCAAAATAGAGTTTGGAGATCCTGATAGAAGTATCTTTGCTCTTTTATAAATACTCTTTGCTGAGCTGGCATTTTGATAAATGCTGGATAGAAAAAAAACTAAGTATATGATATTCATATACAATTAACACAAATATTATCTTAGTGGGCATATTTATAGTAGAAAATATCCCTAGAAAAAAAATGCAGATATGCAGACCAGACGTAGAAATAAAAGATGTGAGTTCTACTCTCTAGAAACTAACTTGTGTAGAAGAAGAGAATTTGGAGACGGAACTTTGTATTTCTTAGTAATGTCACATAGATATGACTTAAATAAATTTCCAGAGTAGGTATAATAAAGAGAAAAATCTAATTAAGTTGAATTTTTCTTCCTTCTTTTTTAGGTATTTCCTCAGTTAAAATCAGTGTCAGTCAATATATTACAGTGCATAGCATATAGTTACCTATGTGCATAGCATATAGTTACCTATATATGCACTTCTCCCCTGATATCACAAATTATAAACTATAAATTATAAAATATAACTGTCTCCAGTAGAATATGAAACCAAATTAGAAATTTGGGGAAAAATTAACATTTAATTTTACAGTACTGCATTGAAAGAAACTAATTTAATGGGAAAAATAGGAATAAAAGGCAACTGTTGTACTAGGTCAAATGACATTCTGCATGTATTACTATATTTTAAAATGACCCTAATAATTGAATTTCCATGTGTAAGCTTTCTGAAATAACATGGTTTATTCTCACATGATATTAATAAAAGAACAGTTCAAACATTTATGTCTACAAAGTCCCACATATTGTGCTGCAGGCTGGTGGTAAAAATAAATATGTATTTTAAATGCCATAGGGCTTAAAGTCTATTAGAGAAAGTATACACAAAGACCAGTATTTTTACTTCAAATAAAAACTGTATACTCATTGAAGAATGGGAACATTATAATTTGCTCTGCATTGTATCTCCTTTTCTTATGTGGAAACTTAGTGATAGATAACTACTTAATAAATATATCTTAAATAAACAAATGAAGATATGGATACAGAGAGAGCACACCGAGAATAAGCACTGAATTAAAAGTAGATGTTCAAGAATGGCTTTCTTATATGGATAAAGAGAACACAAGTAAATCCAGTGAATCATATTCATTCATTCATTCAAAAGTTAAAATGTCCTACCATCAACTGTAATAGAATAGACAAGTGTTTGTAAAAACTGTCTTACAGTGCAGATCACCATGAATACGGCAAAAGAAAATTCAAAGTATAGCCAAAAGAACTAAGCAACTATAACCCCAAAACTTATAGAAACACTTATCCATTGTAAGCAAGTAAGCAGTTGTACCAGAAAGAACTGTCTAAAACAATGTTAGCAATAGCCATACAAAGTGTTTTAAAGACATTTTCTCATTTAATTCTCAGACAAATTCTGTGAAATTGACTTTATTATTGTCCTCATTTCACAGATAAAGAAATGGATGCTTAGAGCAGTTAAGTGGCTTATTTAAAATCATACCACTAGTAGGCTTCAGAGCTAGGAATATAACCCAGGTCTGTCTGACTTTGGAACCCACAATGTGCTAGTGCCTACGGATGGTATACCAAGAACAAGAATAACTGCTACACAGTTGTAGTAATAATACAGTAATAAGAAAGCTACCATTTACTGAGTATTGGCTATGTGTGAGAGACTGCTAGGCATTTTATCTACATTATTATTCTAATCCTCACATCAAGTTATGGCTTAAGCATTATTTTCATGAATTAAACGGCAAGAAAACTGAGCCTTAGAGTCAAATGTGTAACTTGCTTAAGATTATAAAGTTAGTAAATGACAGAGCTTAGATTCAAGTTCAGACATTTTGAAACCCAAATTCTTTTCTGCTGATCTGCCAAAGGAATTAAAGTAATGACTACTGAAATTGGGAGAAATCTGTCCATAATCAGTGATTTCTGACATTACCCTAGATACACATAACACCTGAGCCAAACGTTGGCTCTAAATACTGTAGTGGATCATTACAGCATTACCATAGAGCCCCAGACACTTTGGTGCTTTCTCTAGAAAAAGCTAAATTCTTTAAAATGGTCCCTTTATTTAAAAAAAAATCAGTACAATTTTTTGTTTGGATATAATAGTTTTAATATCTCCATTATTTAAATGAAACTTCTCACTAGGCATATCAAAATATTTAATTGAATCTTTTCTTTGCATATAAATGTTGCAATGGCCCCCTTGCAAGGCCAAATTCCTATAGCCTAGCATCTATGCCTTCCATAATATGGTCCATGTTTAATTATCAATCAAGCCTTCCATGTCACTATTCCAACATAAATGCTTCATTCCAGTCAGACCAGCGTCATTTTTCAACCCTCTGTTTCTTTTTCTCTCTGTACTTTTGCTCATCCTATTTCATTTTTGGAGAAAATGCTTCACTCGAATCACCTTCTTTTAAAAAAATTAGCAATTAGACTTACAAACGCATAGTGTTTTTCAGCATCTTGTGACCTATCTGGCAAGCCCATAAAAGGTGACAGAACATCCTTTTGTTAACATTAAAGCACCAATTTATAATCACCAATTTCTACTGAGATGCTTTTATTTTTTTTGAAATTTTGAATTTTATTTTTTACACAGCAGGTTCTTATTAGTTATCCATTTTATACACATCAGTGTATACATGTCAATCCCAATCTTCCAATTCATCCCACCACCACCCCACCCCGCCACTTTCCCCCCTTGGTGTCCATACGTTTGTTCTCTACATCTGTGTCTCTATTTCTGCCCTGCACACCGGTTCATCTGTACCATTTTCTAGGTTCCACATATATGCGTTAATATACGATATCTGTTTTTCTCTTTCTGACTTACTTCACTCTCAGATGCTTTTAGATAATACTTCTGAGAGTAGTTTCAATTATCTGCTTACAATTATTATATAATTAGCTATTGTGTAACACACTTGGAAGACAAAACTATCTCAAATCTTAATATCACTGTCAAGAAAGCTGGTCACTGATAATATTATTAGTCTCTTACAAACGTGGTTACAGAACAAATCTTCTACACAGAATATCAGGGTAGGTATTACTAAAACATCCGCACTTTATATTGTTATATTTTTTGTTGATCATTAACTGCCTTGATTTACAGTGTTTGTCAGGATACTGAAAGCATCATGTCTATCCATCACAAGACACGATGATCTTTTGGAGGTCTGTGTTGGGCAGATGGTCAATGTCTGTAGCCAGCATGCCTGCCAGTGTTACACTGCATTTGCTTCTGCTAGCAATGCATGCATCATCAGCTCATACTCCACATTTCAGAGAGACTGGGAATCGTTCTCACACTGTCATCATTATTTTCTTCTATTTTCTGACAAGAAAGACAACCACGGATTTCTAAAATATGTATTTGTTCAGTTAAGTATCAACTTGGCAACACCCTTGGCTTTGGATATTTTTTTTATAACTCATAATGCATTTCTTTGTCATATTTTCAGACAGTGCGGGAAAGTTTCCTGGTACTATCATATATTATAAGAACCATAGACTTATTTTTTTCAAGTTCTCTCTGTTTTCCTGGAGGACTTTCAGTTATATTTTTGTCCAATTGACCACTCTCTGCTACTCTAGACCCTATAGTGAGCTATCAATCTTTAATAGGTTTTTCTGGCCTAAGCAATCTTCCAAATTTTTAAACATGTAAACTATATCACTATATATACATATATACACACACACACCTATATACATACATACAGGTATATATATATAGGTGTGAATGTGTGTGTGTGTATATATATATATATATACACATATGTATGTATGTATCATGTATTTGGATGCAAAATGCACACTTCCTTTTGTACTTTAAATTTTAAATATGCCATAGGAAATCAATTGTCTTGCCACTAAATGATGAGCAGCTGTGGAAAATAAATGATCAATGTGGAATATTTCAGCCTTCTGTTACATTGTTCTTTGAACCTGAGCCTAGCTCTATGTCAGATTGAATCAGAGTATAATTTTTTTTCTCACTTTCAACCAGGTAAGTTTGCACCCATATATTTTAGCATAGACTGTAATTTTTTGGTTCTGTTTTGAAGCAGGAGCTGTTTTTTCCTCTAACTTACAGACTAGTCAAAGTTTTTATTAATATTAGAATGGTCCTTCATGCCTCTGTTAGGATAACCAAATCAAATCTATATAGTGAATGTGAACTTTATATACAGCGATGTTCCGTGGCCCAGAGTGCAAGTTTCTCAGAGTGCAGAGAATTAAATATAATACAGAGTAGATCAGTCAACCAAGAAGTATTAGTGTCCAAGACTTCCAAATAGACATCCAATGGATTATTTTCATAGTACTTTATGTAAATAATTAACTGTTTGATGTAAATATTCCAAGGCAACCCTATAGAAACATTTTACAATGAAACTGAAAACTAAGGTGAACTAAAGGTGTATCTATCTGTATATTTTAGTATTTCCTGACATATAGTATGTTTATATTATTATACATACAATCAAAACATTTGCAAGTTCCAAAGCATTGTAAAGGTGTTCATGTCATCATGATTAAGAAACACTGTTCAGACCTTTCTAAATGGATCATTAGCCTAAGTTTGGAGGATCCACTAAGACATTTCAAAATAATCTATTCCACTACAAAAAATCTAAATCTTCAGAATGATATCTTCACTCATATCAAGATACTGAAAATATTGACATTTTATTAGATTTGAATGAGAACTCCTTTCTATTTCACTTATATCCAAGCATTTCTTTCCCACTTAACTTCCCACTAGTCATCTAACTTCTGGCTATGAGATGAGGAGGACGGGGACAAATCACTGTTTGCCTCCTGGAATGAAGACGCTGAGAAAAAGATAAATGCCTTCATTTCCTGAGATTTTGGACTACAATGGTATGAACTAATTCATTTCTGGCCTTATAGAATTGAGTGCAAAGTAAAGTGTATTGAGGCCGACAATCAAGACCCTGTGTTAAAACCTAAAAAAATAAGCTTCTGGGGCTTCCCTGGTGGCACAGTGGTTGAGAGTCCGCCTGCCGATGCAGGGCACACGGGTTCGTGCCCCGGTCCGGGAAGATCCCACATGCCGCAGAGCGGCTGGGCCCATGAGCCATGGCCACTGAGCCTGCGCGTCCGGAGCCTGTGCTCCGCAACGGGAGAGGCCACAACAGTGAGAGGCGCGTGTACCGCCAAAAAAAAAAAAAAAAAGAAAAGAAAAGAAAAAAAAAAAAAAGCTTCTGTCTAGTTCAGTAACAGTGCATGAAGCTAAGGTGATGTTGACAAAGTTTATTTCTTATATGTTTTAGAAGATTTAGTTGCTTAAAATATTTTAGAATAAATTAACAGTCACTATTTTGCATTTCTTTAAAAGGGACATCTAAAAATTGCAAAACCAAATATAAACACTGCAATTCATTTCCTCCCTGTTTAATTCAACCCTTTACATTTTATGAAAGGCCCTCTTAAGTAAGGGCATGTGATCTTAATTATTTTAGGAATGTGAAAATCTGGTCATTTCATCTATGTGTGGCTGAATTTTACATGAGGTCTAAAATAAGCTTCCACCGTTCTCAGAAATTTTATTAACATACAAATGGAGTTTGGGGTTTTAGCTAGGGTTTCAAACAATTGTTCAGCGCATGATTCATGAAACACTGGGATTAACTGATATGTACTTCAGTGAGATAGTGGCTTAGTTATATTTGACCTTAAAACTTTTCAGGAGCTGCTAATCTATTACTGATACTGATTTCAGATTCTTTTAAAACCCCTAATTGCACTATATGCCATAACAATCTATTTTAAATTTGGAGCGCTCAAGTAAAGAGCTTTTATGGCTAATTCAATTCTCAAAGATTATTTTTGAGTGTGGCTTTGTTTCATCCCACATTTCTGTATACGTAGACTCCCCTAGGCTACTGCTGCCCTACTTCTGATTCCATTCTAAAGATCACTCCCATCATCTGGGAATATAGTCTGTTTCATAATCCTTCTGTGGAATGAGAAGACATTCCTGCTCTTTTGCATCCTTCTTCCTGGGTCTCCAAATCCTTCAGGTAACCTATACAGTGTAGATATTGTTGTATAGAAAGAAATTTAGAAAGGTTTCAGATGTGCCTAAATCATTGTCATCAAAAATTAAGATAAAAGTATTGTAAATTACTTGTCAATACAATTACCCAATCTCACTTCATCTCAAACAAACAGGTGATTAACTGTTCAAAGTCCCAATCGATAGCACACAACACTGTAGGCCTGATGCTAGTTTTCAGAATAAAGAATCTGCTTAGAAATTTCAACAATCATGTGTATGTTTCACTGATGAGATGAGGATGGTAGCAGTTGCTTGAAGTGAACTCAGTTTAATTTTTCTTGCTTTTCAAGTGCCATGTTTACTTCAAGTTCTTTTACAAAAAGTACAGATAATTCTTAGAATAATAATCCTAAAAAGAAAGTAGACAGGAAGGAGAGCAGAACATAAAGGAGGAAAGAAAGTTTAATAAAAAGTTCTAAGAATCTAATACATGCCTTTTAGCTTTGGAGTGATGTTTTGTGTTATAGAGGTGAATTTTATTTTTCTGAAAACACAGGTTTAGGAGTACAGGCGTAATAAGTTAATACAGATATTCTAGTGAAAAAAATTCACAGAGTTGAATATATTCTAGGTTATCATCACATTGAAATAGTGGGGAATGTATAAGAGCATAACTTGAAACAGAAATGAATAAATTATCAGTTCCTATGGTTTTATTAATACTGACCCAACAGGCTTATTAGGATGGGACTCATAGGAGTGTTCTTTCAGGTCAGCATATTTGAGTGGTTCTAGTAAGAATGCATTGCAAGTGATTAGAGTAACACAAAACCTGTGAAAAATGGAAACGATTATTTCTCATCTTTACTTTGGGCAGAACCTTGATTAAATGGAGATTCTTTTTTGCCATAGGTGGTGTTGTTGACCATTAAAAATATCTGAAAAGTAGCAGTGAGTCAAGAAAGCTAGGTCCATATTCATTATCACAACTAGAGAATCTTCTATGAAACTGATCAATAAAGTAACAAAACATGGTACCAAAAAAATCTATGTTTTTATATATATATCAGAAGTAAAGTTCTTATTAATAAATGAATGCTCAAAATAAATTTAGCCATTCGATTCTATTCATTTCAAATAGTTTACTGAAAATTTGTTTATTCCATGTTAAATGTCATTTACTATACCATCATATCATCTGCTCCCTTTCTTTCTCTTTTACTTTGTCATTTTATATATAAATAACATAAAAAATATATATTTATTCTTCCCCAGGGCCCTTACCGGTTAAATTCTATGTATTTCCATGAGATTTATGTTTGTATTAAACAAGGTATTTGATCAAAGATACTGACTTTCTCTTAAGTATATATAGCAAGATAGATAAAGCTAGATTGCAGCAAGCACTATTACAACAAATTTCTCTGCATGGGATACAGTACAATACAGAGTCTTAAGGTCAGACTGATCTAACTCAGACTTCCATTTACTAGCTTCCTGGTCTTGAATGAGTTACTAATCTCTCAAAGATTTAGTTTCCTCAATGCAAACATGCTATAGTAATACCTATCATTCAAGTGATTCAGAGTATTAAATTAAGTGGGAAAAATATGCACTAGCCCTGAAACATAATAAGTTATGTTGACCTATCTCCAACAAAATATGTTAACGAGTTAAGTAGGTGGCTGTGTGCACAGTGGAAAGAATACAGGCTTTTCATACAAGCATACTTGGGTTTGAATCTTGGCTCCGTTAGTTATCAGAGTTGTGTTACCATGAATAATTTATGTAACAGTTTTCAGTCATCCATTTGCTCATTAGAAAAATTGGGAAAATAAAATCATTATCAGAGGATTATTGTAAGATTTACACGAGACAACTTCTATAAAGCTATAGCACACAAAAAACGTTCAGTAAGCGTAAGGTTCCCTTCCCCTCTCCTTTTATAGAGTATAAACTCTGGCCCATAGCACACACCTGCAAATTATTCATTCATTCAAGAAATATTATAGCACATCTAGTATGTACAAGATACACAGATGTATATACAATATCTGTGGATATAGTAGTGCAAAAGAGAGACAATTTCTCTACTCTTATGAAACATTCTACAAATCAATACAATCATGTCAACAAATAAATGAACAAAGTAATTCCATACAGTAATAAAGGCCATAAACAAAATGAGGGTGATGTGATAAAAAAAATAATTATGTGAAAGGGAAATGCAATTATTAAATTGGGTGGTCAGGAATGTGATGCATATGGTTTCATCCAGAAACCACTGGATGAAAGGATAAAATGAATTTAAAAGAATTCTAGGGACTTGCCCGGTGGTCCAGTGGGTAAGACTCCGTGCTCACAATGCAGGGGCCCAGGTTCTATCCCTGGTCGGGGAACTAAATCCCACATGCATTCCGCAACTAAGAGTTCACGTGCCGCAACTAAGAGTCTGCGTGCCGCAACTAAAAGATCCTTCATGCTGCAACTAAATATGCCACAACTAAACATACCACAGTGAAGATCCCACATGCCGCAACTAAGACCTGGTGCAGCCAAAATAAATAAATATTTTTTAAAAAACACATAATCACTTATTAAAAAAAAAAGAAATAAAATAATTTGAATTGTGACAATTATATGAGAAAAAAATAAAACAACCTAAATAATCAGCAGTAGAGAATACATTGAATAAACAATGATTTTCTCATACAAAGGAATATATAGCTATTTGAAAAGATGATGCAGGTCTATATTAACATAAATTATCATTAATAAATTGAATAAAACATTAGGTTACATAACATATAGTTTAATGCAATTTATGTAAAAATATACTTTTCTTTATACACCACTGTGTGTGTGTGTGTGTGTGTGTGTGTGTGTGTGTGTGTATGCATGCCCACATGCAAGCATGTATGTGTGTATGAAATCGTAGCTATCTATTTCTACATCTGGAAGAATATTCAATAATACAACACATTCATCATGGGTATCTTCAGGCAATGGCATTTTTGATGGAATTTTTGTTTTAAAACTTATGTCCTATGATGTGATTTTGCTTATAATAAGATTATATGTAGCCAAAATGGAATATTGTCCCTGAATTTTGAAAATAAATAAAAGACCCTAATAATAAGCATTTTGGCTTATTTCTCAAATTAAATCATGATTTTACAATATTTCACAGAATTACATCTCTTATGACAGCTTTCCATTATTTTAAGGCATATTTCAGTGATAATGTATTTCAATTAGGATATCGTTATACAAGCACAAAAAATGTCCTTTCATTATACATTTTAAACCCTCTTAGCTATGCAGGTTTTCCCTCTTAAAGAATATTTAAGTATTAACAATTTGCTGAAATTTTTACTTTTTTTGAATTTTACAGATCTATAATTTCAGCTTCAATTTCTAAGAAGATAGGCTTATTTTAATGCTCTTATTAATCACGGAGTCTCAGATAAGGAAACAGAAGAAAAAATATACTACAGACACCAAAACAATAATACTTAGTCCTCATAGTTCAAATTAGGCTTTGGCGATATGGACTAAGGGTATCCCTAGCCTATGATAAAATCAAGAAATAATGAGGTCACAGAAAACTTAAAGTTAAACTAAAAATTCAATGAAGTAAATGTAACATGTTTCAACTTTGGGAACAGATCAATGTCAGGTGTAAATATCTCCAATGTTTGTTCTTTTTATTTCATATAAACTTGGGAAGGATGGGGTGACACCTCTTAAGGAGAAAACCAGAAAATTTCAAGGTTCTTAAAAGAAACTTAAAATAACTGCTTACCCATTTCACCCCCTTGAAACAGGTATGGAATTGAGTAATAATACATGAAAATTAGTGTGAAAACAGGATTATGTTGATACATTTGCAGGTGTCAGACTTGCTTGAATAGATGCAATATGAAACTTCAGCTGCTTTTGAACATTTACAGCTGTTGCCTGTGCATGAGGATATATATGTGCGCACGTGTGTGTCTGTGTATTATGCACTGCTAATGCAGTTGATCCAACAAATTCAGTTGGCTTTCATCTGACTTCCTCTGACTTCCAGTGTCAAAAATTGATTATTATCAGAGACAAGAAAAACAATGGAATATAAAGCTTGGCTGTTCAAAACATTACCCTAAATATGTCAAGAGAAAAAAATCTAAGCTGAGCAAAAGAGTGCTACAATGTACTGATTCGTTAAAAGCACAAACAAGACTGCTGTGATAAGAATTTTTAAATTTCTTTTTTCATGCAGAGAATTTGGTTTTGAACCAGAATATAAATAGAACAAGATCTTCACTGGGTTTTCTGAAAACTACTACACCTCACACCAGGCTGTCTTGAAATATGAAAAGGACCATTACTGTATTTCAAAATTTCCTTTCTGTTGTGCAAAATTAGCAATCTGCAATAACCTACTGCTAATCAGCAAACACCAGGCAACTTTACCACAACAGGCAACTATTTGGAAATTGTAAAACTATCAGCTTTGGCTAAAGGAGTTAAAAGCCTACAGTTCTTATCCAGCCCCAGATTATGACTTTTAATTCCAGGGCAGACTGACCTCTTCATCTGAAAGAACTTTTATAGCTTAAAGCCCTGCTGATGTCATTTTCTTAAATTAATCAGATTTCCATGCTCAGGTTCCACAGCAGGAAAGAGATTTCATACAAATCAGCTCTTTTCCCACCTGCAGTTTCTCTTTGGTTCCAAACAGTCTTATGCAATGATTTATTTTACATAAAGGATTATTCCTGATAAATGCAAAGGTAACTTTCCGAAGCAAAACCACATAGTCATGCTGGTCTTTAGCTCCCATTAACCAATAGAGGGGAGTTGAGTACTTTCTCTCAACTATGTCACTGTCTAATCAAGCACTATGTTTTATCAAGACCTTGTGTATGTACTGTGCTCACCACAGCTAGAAGAGTAGCCAAGAACAGTTATTTCTTGTACTCTTGTGTAATTTATTAAAAGTACACTTTTATCATGGACAACATATTTCCAAAAGAATTTTATTCATTCTAACCTCCCAGAATTTTCCTAAAAAATTAGAGAAAAAATAAAAAACAGTAGTAATAAAGGGAATAATCGAAGAGAAAAAATTCATGCAGACAGAGATTATAAATCCTGAATCTCCCAAAGGTATGCCTTTCCAAGCATAAAATAGGCTCTGTGGTAGGTGGCATAACAGCTCTCTAAAGATGTACATTTCCTAATCCCAGGACCCTGTGAATGAATAAATTACCTTATAAGACAAAGGGGACTTTAAAGATGTGATTAAGATTAAGGACCTTAGGTGACTCCGTGCCACAGTGCGTAGGGAACTGGGCTTCTAGAGGCTGAAGATTAAGGACCTTGCAATGGGAAGACTGTGCTGGATTATGAATCTAATCATGAATTGTTAAAAGTGGAGAACCTTACCTGGCTGTGGTGAGAGGGATACAGGACTATGGAATAATGGTCAGAGAGATGAGAGCTTGATGGCTTTGAAGATGAAAGAACAATGCCATGAGCCAAGCAATGCTGGAGGTCTCTAGATGCTGGTAAAGATAAGAAAATGGATTCTGCCCTAGAGCCTCCAAAAGGAAGGTAGCCCTACCTACACTTTCATCAGGAGACTGTATTGGATTCCTGACCTACAGAACTGTAAGGTAATAAATTTGTAATGTTCTAAACTATAAGTTTGTGCTAATTTGTTACAGAGCAATAAAAACCACAAGATCAAAACTAAAACCTCTTCCCTATGCTGTTTTTCTAATTGACATCTTAAAAGATGAGGTAGATAGTGGTGTGCTCACAGGCTATTATCTGAAGATTTCACTTTAGTTGTGAAAGACACTGTGAAGTGGACATTTAATTTTGGTCTCTCCAGTATCCCCTCTCCACTCTTTATAAAATCCAACTTTGGGAGCTTCTTTCTCATTGTGTACCTTCTTAGTGAAATTGTAAATCAGATACTTTCCTCCTTCCAACAGCCCTTGCTAGGGTGGTGCAGGCGTGTTATCCAAACCAAGCAAATAAAACTCTCTCTCTCCAGGGGCTTTAATTCTTGAGCAGGAATTAAAGAAGGAAAAGAGATAGGGAACCATTTTTCACAGTCCACATTCCCAGAACTACTCTGGTTTCTATATTGTTTCAGTTACAATCGTTAATATACAACTTTCCTGAATATTCATCTGATATTTCTCCAAATAATAGTATTATTGTTTACAACCAGAACTGGTTTCCATGGTTTGCAACCAAAAAACCTTAAATGATCTACACAGCACTTGAATCAATGAGTATGCACATATTTGGGCCTTAATGGAATTTATTTTGACAAGTCTGATATAACTGAAGTATATTTTCTTATAATGTTCTTTCTTAAGATCCTTCCTTGGTTGTGTAGCTCCCACACTAGACTTAATTCCTAACACACACCACTCATTTGATTTTTCCCACATTGCACCTTAGTTCTCATCAAAAGTAGACTGCTCCGTCATTCATATTTCTTCAAGAGAATAGCTAATCTTAAAAAAAAAACTACATTAGGAGGTGTGGATGGTCATCCTAAATACATATAAAGTTGACTCTTGAACAACATGGGTTTAAACTATGCAGGTCCACTTATACTTGGATATTTTTCAATAGTAAATACATTATACATTCTGTGGTTGATTGAATTCAGGGATGCAGAGGAAGCCTGGATACAGAGGGTCGACTATAAATTGTACGTGGATTAACCCCTGCATTGTTCAAGGGTCAACCGTACTATTATGCCCAGACAGCCCCAAATGAAACACATTTTTCACAGATCTATAATGATGGTATTAATAACAATTGATTACCTGCCAGAGCATGATGGATTATTTTTAGTTTTACTTTATTTAAAAAAAATAGTTTTATTTCTCCTCATACTACTTTATTTTCTCAGGGAAATTCAGTCCTTCATTTTCTTCTTAATTCTTAAGAAAGTGGCAATTCATGAGTAAGCTTCATGGGAGGCCAAACAATTGCAGACAAATAAGCTTGCTATGTATGCATTTCAGTTCTACTTTTAATTTTAAAGATTACTTGTAAGGAATTCTCTCCCCTCAATCACTTTTTTTTCTTACTTCAGAAAATAGTTGTATGGACTCCATGTTTATGCCCCCTCCCCAAATTCTTATGTTGACACCCCAACCCCCATGGGATGGTATTAGGAGGTACAGCCTTTGGGGGTTAGTTATGTCATGGGCCTTAGGATGGGATTTGTGATCTCTTAAGAAACAAGAGAGCTTGCTTTCTCTCTCTGTTCTCTGCCACATAAGAACATAGCAAGAAGACAGCCATCCACAAACCAGTAAACGGGCCCTCACCAGAATGCAACCTTATCTCTGATTTCCAGACTCCAGAGCTGTGCAAAAGAAATATTTGCTATTTAAGCCACCCAGTCTATAATAATTTGTTACAGAAGCCTGAGCTAAGACAGCAGCATAGGTGATTGCAAAGAAAAAGGAGATGTACTAAAAAACATTCTCAGGGTACTCAAGCAATTAAGATCTTAAAAATCAGAACACTAAATTCAGAGGCTGATTTTAACAAATATAACAGAAGCAGAAGCTGTTAAAAAAAAACAAACTTAAAAATACATAGAAAATGCAATTTAAGTTAGTCTCCAGACTCTTCTTCTGAATATGACCTCTCTAACTGTAGCAAAGATAATGACTTACCACTACTTTTAAGTAAAATGTCTACAGGAACCAAAACAGTGAAAATTAGGCAAAGTTTTCAATCCATCTGATCAATACTTGCAATGAAAACATCATTCGGTACAGAAAATTCAGTTGTGGAGCTGTATTAATCACTGAAGCTTTCTGCCCGGCAATAGAGCAGTAGTTAAAATAGTAAGCTAGATTCCATGGGGCTGACTGAGGTCATATTTGGTTCTGCACCTCATGAGGTAGGTAACTTTTCCATTTACTTAATGATTCTGGTTTTTCATCTATAATATGACAAAAATAATAATCTCTCCTTCATAAGATTATTATAAGGATTGATTTAGGCAAGATATATAGATTGCTTATCACAAAAGTTGGCCCATAACAAATTCTCAATATTTTACAACTATTATTTATATCATTATTATGTTTACATGACATTATTATGTTTACAATAGCCGTTTTTAAACAATACTTTGTGGGGTCTTTGGAGCAGGTAAAGAAGGAAAGGCTTTAACATATAAACTTGACCTTTCCCAAGCCCTGTTCTTCAAGGAGAGGAACACTACTTAAATTTGTTTTCTGAAATGGAATTCTCTGCAGAGGGTGAATGTAAAATAGTTCTACTGGGGAACAAGTTGGAAAGTCACTATGTAATAATTACCAAAGTTCAATCTAATGTTCTGATTTCCTTTATAAAGAGTAATACTAATTTTATGGTGAGAAGTAAATTCACCTTGTTTTTTTCATCCTCAACTGAAGTTTGGTTAATATATTTTTTCATATCTTTACTCTGAAGTCTTATTAAGTGTAGGGGGGACATGAATATATAATGTTAGAATTTAATTTAATTTGCATATTAAAAGAATCTTACCCAGGCATATTTACCAATATAGGAAAAGTGTGGAGGTTGATTTTTATTATGGTGAAAAACACATAACAGGGCATCAACCCTATTAACTAATTTTGAAGTGGCCAGTACAGCATTGTTAAGTATAAGCACAATGTTGTACAGTAGATCTCTAAACCTTTTTCACCTTGCATGACAAAACCTCTATACCCATTGAACAGCAGCTCTCTTATTTCCACCCCCTTGTCTTACCCCCAGACAGTCACATTTATACTTTCTGATTCTATGAGTCTGACTGCTTTAGAGATACTTCATATAAGTGGAATCATGCAATATTGTCTGTCTCTGACTGGTTTATTTCATTTAGCATAATGTCCTCAAGGTTCACCCATGTTGTAGCATGTAATTTATTAGTTAAAGGTCTGTTCAGATTTGCTATTTCTTCATGATTCAGTCTCCGTAGATTTATGTTTCTAGGAATTTATCCATTTCTTCTAGGTTATGCAATTTGCTGGCATGTAATTGTTTATAGTCGTCTCTTATGATCCTTTTAATTTCTGTGGCATCAGTTGTGATGTTTTCTGTTTTATTTGAGTCTTTTTTCTTAATCTAGCTAAAGGTTTACCAATTTCGTTGATCTTACAAAAACAACTCTTAGTTTTGTTTTTTTTTCTATTGTTTTTCTATTATCTTGTTTATTTCTGCTCTATTTCCTTCCTTCTGCTACTGTGGGCTTAATTTGTTCTTCTAGTTCCTTGAGGTAAAAGTTAGATTATTTGAGTTCTGTTCTTTTTTTTTTTTTTGATGTAGGAATTTATCACTATAAAATTCTTTCTTCATACAGCTTCTGTTGTATCCCATTCATTTTAGTATGTTTTGTTTTTGTTTAAGATATTTTCCGATTTTCCTTTGGAATTCTTCTTTGACCCATTTGCTGTTTAAGAGTATACTGCTTAATTTCAACATCTATGTGAATTGTCCAGTTTTTCTCCTGCCATTAATTTCTAGTTTCATTCCATTGTGGTCAGAAAATATACTTGGTATGATTTCAATCTTCTTAAACTTGTTAAGCCTTGTTGTGGGAAATAACATGTATATGTTCTATCCTGAAGAATGTTCTGTATGTACCTGAGAATTAATGTGTATTCTGCTGCTGTTGGTTGGAATGTCCTATATATTTCTTTTAGGTTCATTTTGTCCGTAGTGTTGTTCAAGTCCTCTGTTTCCTTGCTGATTTTCTGCCTAGATGTTCTACCCATTATTGGAAGTAGAGTATTGCTATCTCCTATTATCATGTTATTGCTATTTCCCCCTTCAGTTCTGCCAAAATTGGCTGCATATATTTGTGTACTCTGATGTGGGTGGATATAAAATTGTTATATCTCCTTGGCAAATTTACCCTTTTATCATCAGATAACGCCCTTTGTCTCTTTTGACAGTTTTTGGATCGATATAAGTATGGCTACCCTTGCTTTCTTCTGGTTACTGTTTGCTTGGAATATTTTCCATCCTTTCATTTTCATTTTTAGCTTTAAGTTTCTGTCTTGGTTGTTGAGGACAGACATCATACTGCCACAATATAGAATTTGCAAAGTCAGGGATTTTTTTTTGTTTATTACTATATTTAACGTATCTAAATAAGATCTGCCATATAGCTAATGGTCAGTAAATATTTTTGAATGAAGGAATGACTTCTATCAAGTGATATAACCTTACTGTGACTCCAGGATTCACTTTTTTTCATCTACAAATGGGGATAATAATAGTACCTTTTGCATATGGTTATAACAAAAGGTAAATGAATTAATGAACATGATCCACTCATTAAATATTAGCTCTTATTATTATAATTACTTTTCCATGTATGCATGTTCACATAGTACTTAACCTTAGGATGGGTTGGGAACATAGTTGAATTTCAAAAAAATTTACTGAACAAAGAAGGACAAATGAGAGTGGAAAAATCATAAGTCAATGAACCTGCACTGAAATTCTACTTTACTTTTGAGAATGTTTTCTTGAATGTCTTCCTGTCTTCACATCTACTATGGATTTCAGCTTAAACCACAAACATACCTTAGAAAGTTTACAGATGATAAGCTTTTTAGGTACAGATATATTTTTTTGTTTAATGAAAAATTATAAGAATAATAATATAAAAATGGCTTTTCACAAAATATATACGCACACATACACATTAATTCTCCATTTTGGGTCACTTTTTATCTACAACCTTTAGATATATACATACTAACCTTTGTGTATGTATCCTTTCTCATCAGATCAAAATGACATTCATGCTTATATACTTATTGGTGATGATATTATCACCCCTTACTGACTCTCCTCTCTTTTTTCTTGTTTCGTTTCATGTTTGAAAAACTCCCTACCTTCTTAGTATATCAAGCTACTTTGTGTAAGTCATGGGACTCTTGGTAGCATAGAATATCTGTGAAGTTGGAAGTGTTCCACCAATTTCTCAACTGCTTTAACTGGTGTTAAAGATATTAAGAAAGAGAAGGAATTATGCTGCTTGATAACTGAATTGAATCTGTTACAGTGCAAAAAAAAAAAGTCTGTTGATAAAAATGATGCTATCTATCACATTCTAGACTATTCTATTTTTATGAAGGGAAAAACATGAAAGTTGGAAGGAGGAAACAGAGGGTGCTAAAAGGTCAAAAGGAGAAGAGGGATGTTTTAATTTTGCTGCCCTAGTCATTTGTTTCCCTCTCTAATGACTCCTTTCCCTAACCCCTCCCTCCTGGCAGATAACCACTGTCTCTGTGGTACTACACTATGCAGATGCATTGGCACTGGCTGATGCACATGACTATACTGTACCTATCTGAAAAGCAGCTGTTTATAACTGTCTTCTCACCAGGCAACAGCCAGAGATTTTTGTTTGGGGCAGATATCTTCCACGGTTGGTACACAGACAGAGAGAGCAGTTAACTGGCAAGAATAGTAATTGTTTTCCACAGCAGGCTCAGGGCTGCCACCACAGCGACTGAGAGAAGTGGGGATATTTAAGCTGCCTGCACAAATATCTAACTTTATAAGATGCAGAATAGTCATCACCACCCCTCCCCCAATATTCTAGGCCATTCTTTCCAGTGAAAAAAGCTTACTCATCTTACTTTGTTCCCATAGCCAAAATTTTTATAGATATCCAAAGAGTTATTTAAATGAAAGGACAGGTTTATAACTTGGTAAAGTCAGAGGTAACAACAAAGACCTCATAACTGCTGTCTTTGTATAGGTTCCTAGAATTCATTATGCTTATAGATTTAAAATAAAAATGCTTATAGTAGATTTAAAATATTTTTTCAAAATTTGCTGATTCTTACTTTGTGGTACAATCTATGCTTTGAAATCAACACTGATATTTCTATCTCTAAATTACATTTAATACACTACCGTCTTCAGTATTTTGGTTATTCTTTTCACTATCTATAATATTTGCATTTATATACATACATATTTTAGTTATAAATGTAAAAGTGCTTTTGGACCTTTAAGAAAAGAACACTAAATATAATAAAAGGTATTTACATTGATTTTTCCATATGTCTTATTATCAGTGACTTAGACATATCAGCTGTATTATAAAATTATTTTAAAAAGTGATTCAGTCAAAAGACCTAATATCTACATAAAACCAGTAGCACAATTGCTGTCAGATTAGGTTGATGATACCTTCAAGCTTAAGAATCAGTAGTCTCTAAGTTTTGATGAGCTTTAAGCCTTCATCTCGTTAAATAACTATTTCAAGGCACTCATCACTTGAAACAGTTTTAACTTCTAGGACTAGTGACTCTAAAGGACTGGACTTTCTGAATCTTCATTACTATACCCACTCTGATTTGGAAGGCAATCTGAATTAAATTAAATTAAAAATAATTATATGTTTCACATATTACATAACTTTGTGATTTTTAGTGATATGAAGTATTTAAATGCTTCCATCTTTTTCATTGCTTCAACTCAAGTACTGCATCAATCTCATTAACACTATGTTTGACTATAAGCCTTGCTATAACAATCAACGTTCTACACATCCAGGTTCAGTATAAAGCCAGGACTATCACGAACATATTGAAACACTATATGAATCTCTCAGTAATTTACTCACAGTATACATTCCCATGGCATTAGCCCTTGGGGTAACCTTGTAGTAGGTATCAATGAACCCGATTTACTTTGAAAAATCACAGGAATAAGAAATGGCAGTACTGGTGTTTTAAATAAAATAAGCATGGAAATTACTTATATTTGAAATATAGATTTTCAAAAAATGACACTCAGTTTGAGTATTCTGAAGTACATGAAATAATCAAGTTCCTGATTGGGCCTATGTCCTTATTCTCATCTCATAAAAACATACCAGCAAAGCTTCTTTGCAATGACAAAGAAATAATAGACCTAGCTGAATGCTTGATAAAAATTCTCAGTTTAGAAGCAAGTGATTTTTCACCTGCTCTTTTTTCTTCCAGTCATCACCTGTACATTTCGTTTAGACAGGTACTTTCATGACAATGATTTTCCCATTTATATATTTATGTAGTAGTTAGTGAATTATTTTTTGGGTTGGACTCCCCAAGGGGAGCAGAAAAGTGAAGGTCAAAACCAAGATAAATAAGCCAGTTTATATAGAACTTTTCCAATATTTTATTTTCTTATTAGATTTCATGAAAACAGAATGTTACTACATAAATTTTTATGCTACAATTCTCTACCCTGACCCCAGTGAGCAATTAGCCATTAAAATCTGATTGATTGTAATCTGACTTCATTTTTAACTTTGGGGATGCAAATATTATATAAATTTATGTGTAAACTTGAATTAAATATGTATCCATATTAGAATAATTTAAGAATTATGATATTATAGGATAATGATAAAAAAGCAAGTCACAAATGCTCAATTTAACCAATAAATCAATAAAAGGCCACGACAGAAAAATATGGCAAAATGACCGATACGTACTTGACATGAATGGAAAAATATGATGCTTATGACTATGAATTTCATCATGCTGTAAGATTTCAAAATTCGTGGCAAAATTGCTAACTTGATTAAATCACCAATACTCAAAAACACCCCTATTCTTACTGTAATACAGAACAAATGTGGTAAGACTCTCCAACACCTGTCAGCAAATAAGTTTAATATGTTTCTTATATATGTGTATATATTAACTTATAAAATATGTTTATTTCATATATCAATCATTTTCAATTGCTGTTTTGTTTGTTTATTTATTTGGTTCGCTATTTGTCTCTGAAACTAACCATGGCCCCAAATCATTACTATTACAAAATGGTAAATAGTAATGTATTTATTTTAAAGTAAAGATCATCTTTACTTTAAAATAAATGGCTGAAATCCTGAGGGAAAAAAACAAAGCAGGAGGCATAACCCTTTGAGACTTCAGACAATACTACAAAGCTACAGTAATCAAAACCATGTGGTATTGCTACAAAAACAGACATACGTATCAATGGAACAGGAGAGACCAGATATAAATCCAGACACCTACAGGCAATTAATCTTTGACAAAGTAGGCAAAAATATAAAGATGTGAAAAAGTCTCTTCAGCAAGTGGTGCTGAGAAAGTTGGACAGCTGCATGTAAATCAGTGAAATTAGAACACACCCTCACACCATGCACAAAAGTAGATTCAAAATGGCTTAAAAACTTAAACATTAGACATGACACCATAAAACTCCCAGAAGAGAGCATAGGCAAACCATTCTGTGACATAAACCTTACCAATGTTTTCTTAGGTCACTGTCACAAGGCAATAGAAATAAAAACAAAAACAAACAAATGGGACCTAATCAAACTTACAAGCTTTTGCACAGCAAAGGAAATCATAAACAAAACAAATAGACAGCTTACAGAATGGGAGAAAATATTTGCAAACGATGCGACGGAGAAGGGATTAATCTCCAAAACAGCTCATACAACTCAACAACAAAAATAACAAACAAGCCAATTGAAAAATGGGCAGAAGACCTAAATAGACATTTCTCCAAAGAAGACATACAGATGGCCAGTAGGCATGTGAAAAGATGCTCAACATCACTGATTCTTAGAGAAATGCAAATCAACACTACAGTGAGGTAGCACCTCACACCAGTCAGAATATCCATCATTAAAATCTCTACAAATAACAAATGCTGGGGAGGGTGTGGAGAACAGGGAACCCTGCTACACTGTTGTTGGGAATGTAAGTTGGTGTAGCCACTATGGAAAACAGTATGGAGGTTCCTCAGAAAACTAAAAACAGAATTACCATATGATCCAGCAATCCCACTTCTGGGCATACATACAGACAAAACTATAATTCAAAAAGATGCATGCACCTCTATGCCCATAGCAGCACTGTTCACAATAGCCAAGACATGGAAACAGCCTAAATGTCCATCGACAGATGAATGGATAAAGAAGATGTGGTACATATATAAAATGGAATACTCCTCAGCCATAAAAAAGAACAAAATAATGCCATTTGCAGCAACATGGATACAACTGGAGTTTATCATACTAAGTGAAGTAAGCCGGAAAGAGAAAAATAAACACCATTTGATACAATGTATATGTGGAATCTAAAATATAACACAAATGAACCTATCTACAAAACAGAAAGAGACTCACAGACATAGAGAACAGACTTGTGGTTGCCAAAGGGGAGGTGAGGAGGGAGAAGATGGACTGGGAGTTTGGGGTTAGCAGATACAAACTATTATATGTAGAATGGATAAACAACAAGGTCCTACTGTATACCACAGGGAACTATAGCCAATCTTCTGGGATAAACCATAATGGGAAAGAAAATTTTAAAAAATGTGTATATGTGTATAACTGAGTCACTTTGTTGTACAGCAGAAATTAACACAACATTGTAAATCAACTATACTTCAATAAAAAATAAATAAAATAGAATTAAATAAATGGCTGAAACACTTGTTGCTGTCATTAGTACATTTCCCTCAATATAAAAGCTGTAAAATAGTTTATTATTATACTGATGGTACACGAAAATAAGTCAAGAAAGAAGTCATCATGTGAATAAAAATGAAATATTCAGTATTTTTATTTTAAACTTTTAAAATTTAAGAGTATAAGTTTCACTATTAGTAATTGTATAATAAGTTTCAGGGACAATATAACATGGTAACCCCACACACACACCAAAAACAAACAAACAAAGAAAACCAAAAAACAAATCTTGGGGGTGCTATCACTGTAATAACATTATTAGCATCTTCATTTTTTAGAACACATTGCTTTTTCACATTGGAAGCATAATGCCACTACCATTTCGTATCTGTATTTTTTTTTAATTTAATAATTATCAAAGTGATATTTTGCTTCAGCATGTATTAAATAAAGTCGTTTACTGGTTGAATCTATTTCCTTTATGGCTTTCTGATTGAATTGTGATGAGTGATTCCTTCAACTTGACTTTGTGCAATGCATTTGCAGTTTCACCAAGTCAATGTTATTGTTCATCTCCTAAGACCAAACTTTCCATTTGACAAGTTAAAACATTAAAGGTATCAGAATGTCTTTTAGGACCCAATGCTGAGCCCATTCTACAACAGGCTTCCCATAGGCCAGCTTAGATACTGAGATGCTTTGGTTCTCCCCAGAGTCAACTCTCCTCTCTGTTCTATATATACAGACAGAAACACTGATGTGACACTTTGCCAGAAGGTTATGGATCTAAACTTCTCTCATGGTTTTTGCCAGTCACTCTTTGGTATCTCGCATATTATTTCTCATCCCTTCCAATTACTAGGATGTTTAGAACTGCCTCTCCCCAAAACTTTTAAAAAATGTATACTACTCTCTTTGAGAATAATTCATATATAAATGAATTGGATGTAAACTGCCTGGATCGGATTGGAGTTTGCTTTACACTCCTTGAAGCAGTGATTTTTGCATTTAGATTACTGATGTATTTTCTAAACTATGACCTCTGGTCTGACTAGGGATCTCTTAGCAGGGCTGACAGATGACTGGTGCTATTTATGGCACACTTGATTAGCATTCACTCTTACATCTAGGAGATTGGTTTTTCACCATACAGAAGAAAATTTACTATAGAGATGTGTGAGAACAATTCTTGGGCATTCCAAGTGAGTTTCATAGAAGAGGAAGCAGCCAGACTGTTGGATTGGCAGCAACTATGGCTGTTTCTGCCCCATGGCTTATGCTTCCTTAAACAATTTGAAACAAACAGACCCTTAAAAATTAAATTTCCATTAAAAAATACTGCCTCATTAGTTTTCACTTATGATTCAGAAACATCTACACATACTATTTTCTACTAACACTCTCAAGTAATCAAGTCAACAAAATACCAAACAATTGTAGAATTAAGTATCAGGTGATTTTGCATGACACAATAATGACATGCATTTTACCAGAAGTTAACAAAATCTAGATTGATCACTTTTGGGGGGAAATCATGTCTCAGTTAAGACTTCATGAGATAAAAGGGACAGTCGCCTGTATACAGAGGGTTAAGTAAAATGGTGGAAATTATTAAAAGGATGTAGGAGCATCAAGGAAAGTGGTTGAATTTGGGAAGCCTCTCTATCAGTTTGAGGCTCTCTGTTCTTTCACATTTGCTTCATTCTTCCCACTTTGCAGATTATGTTTTTCTGTGTATAGCCCATCTCCCAACACCCTGACCAAAATGTACATATCTAAGTTTAAGAAAGTAAATGTATGGAATACACGAAGTGCAAAAAAAGGAAAAGAAAAAAAATTTACTATCCAGTGTCTACCACAAGTTTCCCCAAATAAATGTCATCTGAGTTGTGACATCTTACTAAATATTATGCTAGCGCGTGTGAAACATTTTAATGAATAAACTTCAGTCTCATCTTTCTAGTTCTGCAGTAGACAATTTTTAATGTTCAAGATCCCTTATGAAATCAAGACATTATTTTATTATCAAGAATTAAAATAAACCAATAATCCAAAATAAAATGAGATCTAATTTAAAAACTATTAATGGGCTATAACATATCTAAGGCAATTAATTATCAAATGCCAGCCAGACCAATCAGAGATATTACTCTATAGTTAGCTGGAGCTTATAAAATGACTGGCATAAATTCAGTATAAATTGGATGATCTGAAAATATGTGCAAATCTCAATTTTTCAAATAATTAATCATACTTAATATTAACTTTTCTCATCCATGAACATGGAATATCACATTTGTTTAGGTATTTTTAAATTTCTTTCAACAATGTTTTCAGTGTACAGGTCTTTCATTAAATTTTTTTGACAAATTATCTTTTCTTTTTTTTTTTTTTTTTTTTGCGGTACGCGGTCCTCTCACTGCCGTGGCCCCTCCCGCCGCGGAGCACAGGCTCCGGATGTGCAGGCCCAGCGGCCATGGCCCACGGGTCCAGCCGCTCCGCGGCATGTGGGATCTTCCCGGACCGGGGGCACGAACCCGCATCCCCTGCATTGGCAGGCGGACTCTCAACCACTGCGCCACCAGGGAAGCCCGACAAAGTATCTTTTCTGATGTCACTTTTTATTATATAAATTTAGGTGTACAGCTTTATAGTTTAATAGCTGTGTACACTACAGAGTGATTGCAATCACAAGTCTAGTGACCATCCATCACCATACAGTCGACCTCTTTACCTATTTTGCCCACCCCCAATCCTCTTCTCTCATAACCTATTCTTTTCTCTGTATCTATGAGTTTGTTTTTGTTCTCTGTATCTATGAGTTTGTTTTTGTTTTGTTTGTTCATTGGTTTTGTTTTATGTGTGTGTGTGTCTTAGATCCCACATATAAGTTTTGTTGTTTCAAAACAATTGAATTGTTTCTTAATTTCATTTTTAGAATATTCACTGCCAGTTTATAGAGATACAATTGATTTTTACAAATTGATCTTGTAAAAACTCACCTACAGGTTCTAATAGGATTTTTGTAGATTCCTTATGATTTTCCATATATAAGGTCATGTCATATGCAAATAGAGATAGTTTTACTTACTTTCCAATATGGACGTCTTTTATTTCTTTTTCTTGTTTAATTGACCTGGCTAGAACCTCCAGTAGAATGTTAAATAGAAGTGCCAAGAACAGACATCCTTCTCTCTTTCCTGATTTTAGGATGAAGTCATTTAGTTAAGTCTCTTGTTAGCTGTAGGTATTTTAGCTGTCCTTTTATCAAGTTGATAAAGTTTTTTCTACTCAGTTTTATCTACTGTTTTAATCAAGAAACACTTGAATTTAGTCAAATGTGCTTTCTGCATGAATTGAAATGATCATATTTTTGCCCTGTATTCTATTTATATTAACATTAGTTGATTTTCAAATATTAAACCAACTTTGTATTCCTAGGATATACCCGACTTGGTCATGGCATATAATCATATTTATATGTTACTAGATATGGTTTGCTAGCATTTTGTTAAGGATCTTCCCATCTATATTCATAAGGAATATTGGCCAGTAGCATTCTCTTAATATCTTTATCTGGTTTTGGAAGCATGGTAATACTGGTCTAATAGAATGAATTAAGAGGTGTTCTTGCCTTTTCTAATTTTTGAAATAGTTTATGAAGAATTAGTATTAAGTCTTCTTTAAATGTTTGGTAGAATTTGCTAGTGAAGCCACTGGCCCTGAGCTTTTCCTTTTTTAAAATTTTTTAATTGAGGTATAGTTGATTCACAATGTTATATGAGTTTCTGGTATACAGCATAGTGATTCACAATTTTTAAAAGTTATTCTCCTTTTTTAGTTACTATAAAATACTGGCTATATTCCCTGTGCTGTATAATATATCTTTGTAGCTTATTTTATACATAGTAGTTTGTACCTCTTAATCCCCTACCCCTATTTTTCCTCTCCCCACTGGTAGCCACTAGTTTGTTCTCTATATCTGTATGTTCCTTTTTTGTTCTATTCACTAATTTGTTTTATTTTTAAATTCCGCATTTAAGTGATATTATACAGTATTTTTCTTTCTCTTTCTGACTTATTTCACTAAGCATAACACCCTCCAAGCCCATCCATGTTGTTGCAAATGGCAAAATTTCATTTTTTTATGGCTGAATGGTATTCCATTGTGTATATATGTGTACACACACACACACACACATTCACACACCGTATCTTCTTTATCCAGTTGTCTCTGTTGATGGACACTTAGGTTGTTTCCATATCTTGGCTATTGTTAATAATGCTCCTATGAACATTGGAGTGCATGCATCTTTTTAAATTAGTGTTTTGTTTTCTTTGGATATATACTCAGGATTGGAATTGATGGATCATATGATAGCTCTAGTTTTAGTTTTTTAAGGAACCTCCATACTGTTTCGTACAGTGGCTGCACTAATTTATACTCCCACCAATAGTGTACAAGGGTTCTCTTTTCTCCACATCCTCTCCAACATTTGTTATTTGTGGTCTTTTTGATGACAGCCATTCTGACAGGTGGAAGGTGATATCTCACTGCAGTTTTGATTTGCATTTCTTTGATGATTAGCGATGTTGAGCATCTTTCAATGTGTCTGTTGGTCATCTGTATGTCTTCTTTGGAAAAATGTCTATTCAGGTCTTCTGCCCATTTTTTAATTGGATTGTCTTAATATTTTTTGACATTGAGTTGTATGAGCCATTTATATACTTTGGATATTAACCCCTTATTTGTCATATCATTTGCAAATATTTTCTCCCAATCCAGTAGGTTGTCTCTTTGTTTTCTTGATGGTTTCCTTTGCCATGCAAAAGCTTTTAAGTTTAATTAGGTCCCATTTGTTTATTTTTGCTTTTGTTTCCTTTGTCTTAGGAGATAGATCCAAAAATTATTGCTATGATTTATGTCAAAGAGTGGTCTGCCTATGTTTTCTTCTAGGAGCTTTGTGGTTTCTGGTCATACATTTAGGTCTTTAATCCATTTTGAGTTTATTTTTGTATATGGTGTAAGAAAATGTTCTAATTTCATGCTTTCATATGTAGCTGTCCAGTTTTCCCAGCACCACTTATTGAAGAGTCTGTCTTTTCTCCATTGTACATTTTTGCCTCCTTTGTCATAGACTAATTGATCATAAGTGTGTAGGTTTGCTTCTGGGCTCTCTATTCTATTCCATTGATCTCTGTGTCTGTTTTTGTGCCAGTACAATGCTGTTTTGATTACTCTAGCTTTTAAGTATAGTCTGAAATCAGGGTACATAATATCTCCAGCTCTGTTCTTCTTTCTCAAGATCGTTTTGGTTTTTGGGTTCTTTTATGTTTCCATACAAATTTTAGAAGTATTTGTACTAGTTCTGTGAAAAACACAATTGGTTTTTTGGTAGGGATTACACTGACTCTGTAGATTGCCTTGGACAGTATGGTCATTTTAACAATATTAATTATTCCAGTGCATGTACATGGTATATCTTTCCATCCCTTTGTGCTGCTTTCAATTTCTTTCATCAGTGTCTTACAGTTTTCTGAATACAAGTCGTTTACCTCCTTAGGTATGTTTATTCCTAAGCATTTTCTTTTCTTTTTGGTGTGACTGTAAATGTGATTGTTTCCTTAATTTCTCTTTCTGATAGTTCGTTGTCAGTGTATAGAAATGCAACAGAATTGCCTTTAGGACAATTTACAGAAACATTTTATGACTGAATTTTTAAAACATAATTTTCTCAGTTACATTGCTGTTCTCCTGGGGAGAAGGTCTGCCAACTTCCTTCCAGAAGTCCCTCCTTTCCTAGGTGTATATATTTTTAATCCACTGCACTTTTATGATTTTATTTGATTTCTGACCCTATCTTGAAAATTAGTAGTAGATATATTTACTGTATGGAAAAATTTTCTAATTAGATTCTTGTAAATAAATATTTTTTTTACTTTTTTAAGGAACAGTTCATGCTTATAAATAGAAAAAAAAAAGTAAACCACTTCTACTGGTAGCATTTTGTATTGAATAATTTACATGAGTAACTAAAGCTACACACATAGTTCTTATCAGAATATGGCATCCGTCTCTTCAGACAATGAATAGCACCTTTTGGATGAGGATAATATACTGTGCTGCATCACTGGGTTTCTCATCTTGGCACTTCTGTAAATCTAATTATAGATATATGTAGCAGTTGCTAACTCCCATTAATGGAAATGGATGCATCAATGACCCCTATTTTACTGGGTCTAAATAAACTAATACTCTAAAGCACACGCAGGCTATTTAAACCTTTCTCCTCTTGCTAAGCATAAGAACAGTAAATTATCATAAATCAAAGCTCACTGATGTATATATGACAATAGAAACAAATTATTAATGTATGAATATTCTTATTATTCCCCCTCCCTCCCCACCACACACACTTACACACCTCTTCCTGCTAAGAAAGTCTTATATAAGGATTTCTCTCAGAGGGTTTGTATTTCAGAATCAGGAGGAATTGCTGAACTGGTTGAAAAGGACCCTTAACTAAGGAAGGGGAAGGAGTTTTGAAAGGAATTTTAAAGATATTAGTGAGGTACTAACTGCTCGGAAGGGAGAAAGGGAATGAAGAGAAAAAAGAGAAGTTGAAGGTGTTTCTATGGACTAAAAATTTCCCTCATGGTATATAAGAACCACACATAAAGATCCTGAATTATTTAGAAATTGCTCCTTAGCCACCAGAGTGTATTTACTTGACCATAATTATATTCTTATTCTGAGTCACTTTAGTCCCTGCTTTCAACAGATTTCTAAATATAAAGGTTTAATTTAAATTGTTACCAATAACATGAGCTTAATTTTTTAAAAATTTTATTCTAGGGAAACACCTTAGGGCTACAGTATTTTTCAAACTATACTGGTGTTGAGAACTGTCACAAGAAACAAAATTAGCAATGTCTTCTCAGCATCTTAATTCAAACTATGCTACAGTTATAGTCACAGAATATTCAAGCAGAAGGGGGAAGGAAAATATGCCCCATGCCAAGAACATTCAAAACCCTGAAAAACTCCATTATAAATTTTTATATGCAAACTACTGGAGCTAAGATCTGGACAGCTGATTATTCAGACTTTAAGTGTACTTAATGAGTTTGCACTTAAAACGCAAGTAACTATTTGCATATTATAGAGTACTCTCCAATTTTTACACATCATGCATAAAATTCTTCTCACCATGGGGATTCTGGGTGGCATGGGTGCATTGATCGTATAGCATTCAGAAGTGAAGCATCTAAATTAAACTATTTCCCACAGCATGTAGATATTTCTAAAGTAACATTTAAATGTAGATTTTTAATCTTGATCTAGGCAACTCTTTCTCTGTATATGATAAGCACTATGGAGGGTTTAATTAGATCAGGGTAGTTGATGCTTTAGGTCAACCCTGGAGTCTCTTTCTCCTATGTTTCCATAGTATCTTCTGTATATCTGTTTTACTACAGTGTATTTGGGGTGTGTGTGTCAGTGCATGCCTATGCGTATCTGTGTTGTGTGCACCTGTGTTTGGAAGAACACAGTAACCCCCCCAGTATGTGTTAAGTGAATAAATGAATGAATGAATGAATATCTGAATAATTCTAACTATTGACCTCCAGACTCAGAATTAGTACATACACATTTATTAATTTCTAACCACACAAATGTCTGCCACTTGTTAGAACAACCTCCATGTCTTCTCTTTCCTTTAGCCTTTCTGGGGGAGTGTTCCTAGGAGGCAGCTATAAGTTATGGAAGATCAGCGAAAAGGAGAACTGGTGACATGACTTATGTAGGAGACAGGTTCAACAGAGTACAGAATAAGAATTCAGGATTCAACCAAGAACATAAAAATCTCAGAGACAAGGGACAAGATCTATTCTGGGCTGAGAACCAGAAGAAGCAGATCAGTATGAGAAGTCAGGATTGCACATAAATGAAAGCCAAGGCTTTAAACTGAGCTGAGAAAAAGAAGAGGCAATAAGAGAAACAGGAACTAGATTTGGTCTTGGGGAGCAATTAAGATAGGGAGCTAAGCTTTTAGCTGCACAAACAAGCAAAGGACCTAGTCAAGAACGTTTGGATATGTATTTCATATTTTAGAGAGACCATATTTTAGGAAGAAAGACAGGATTTAACAAGGCCTTCCTGAATTTTTGCTAATAACATTTCAATCTTTTACACTGAGTAGTATGAACAGTTTTTTTTTAAGAATACTTAGAAGATGGAATGTAGAATTTCAACCACTTAGTATAAAATTCTACAAACTTAAAAAACCAGCACAAACAGCAAAATAATCTAATTTTTTTAATGTCATGATGTCTAATTGTTTTGCATTAATGAAAGAAAGTAGATTTCTTCTTACATCAGCTTCCCTATTTTTGGCTATTAAATAATTTATGAAGTACTACATGCAGACATTAAATTTCAAAAATACATGTGCTTTAGTACTTCAATTATCTTGCAGTGTTTATCAAAGGTAACAAGAAGAAAGTTTTAAACCCACTTGTTTCTGAAGTAATACAAAATTTTCTCTTAAAACTCTGGCAGATGGCCTTTAGGATTCCACTTAAGAACTAGACGCAACAACTGTAATATAATCAAAGCAAATTAATAACTTTAAAAAAATAACCATTTTACAATGTAAAACTAAATTTAAAATGGAGTCAGGAAGCCCTGAAGCAAGAGCTCTAGGGTACATACCACTCGCTGTAGCCTGAATAACCAGTAAGAAGGAAGATAAGAATTATTTTAACAAGGTCTGTTTGTATAGAATTCTTTCTATAAAATTCTCTTGGTCTCAACTTTGTTTCCATGTTGATAAGAATGTTACTTTTGTTCTTGCACAAGAGAGGACATTTTTCACATGGGAATTTCATTTCCTGATTTTAAGAAAAGGAGGATCCTCCCTGCCCCAGTAATAATGCACTAACCACTGCTTGCAGCCAGTAAGAAACTGCTGCAACCCCAAGCTCTTGTTCTTCTTCAGTGAACTTTCATTCAAAACAACCCTCCCCAATTTCCTCCTAAAGCCTAATAAAAACTGTCCCTCCCTTTGTCTCTTAGGAATTGCCTACGATTCACCACTCCTTGCCTGTCCCAAATTGCAATTCTCTGCTACTCCAGAATATACCCATTTGCTGGTAAAATAACTGGTTATTTTTGAGGTAGACAAGAATAATTTTATACTAAAATTAAGTTTAATGGCACATAAACCACAACTACTGCTCTACATCATTATATTTTTTCTCTAATTATGCACCTAACTGCATGGCTTAGTCTTAAATCAATGCCAGTGTGCAATAGGTCAACAGAAATGTGTACAATTTGTTGCTCAAACTCAGATCCCAAAGTAGGTAGAGTTAATCAGTGTAAGGAGTTACAGGTTAATTAAGCTCTTTTTCTGTGTTCAGTCTTCTGTAAAAAATCAAGGAATGTATGATTAAAAGAAGAAAAAAGCCAACCAACGAACAAAACTTTGATGTGTAGGACGGAATACCAAAACATATCCGCATAGTAAGGAAAAATTTAAAAAAAAGGAATCTGAGTAAAAAAAAGGAGCTTAATAACAAAACTTACTCTCTTGTTTCAGTTAAAAATGTGTCCAGAGAAGACGTCTAAAAATCATTTTGTGTAAATTTTTGTTTTTATTAAACAAATGAATTAACTAAGACTACAGTTTTATGACAACCAAAAAGAAATTCTATGGGAGAAACTCTAAACTCTATTTCCTCTATGGCAGGAAAAACATCAGGATATGATCTTATATTACTGATTAATCAGCTTCTTTGACCTTTAAACTGCCAGGTGATTTAGTCTGAACTTCTATATCCCCTTATTCAAATTCTAGAGCTAACATCTGTAATAACTTTCAATCTAATTCATGATAATAAGGCCAACTTTTCCATGCCTCAGTTTCCCTACATCAAAGGCCTGGATCATATTTCTTGTTGTGTGACAGGAATAAAAGGAAGGTTAATAGGAAATATTTACAGTCGTCCAGGATGGGATTTCAGACACTCAGCCTCAGCACCTTGGAGGACAGTCCCAGAAAACAAAAGGGACTAAAGCGCCAATCCGGACTTCCCCACACTCAACTCATGCTAGTCACACACTTTTCTGGTCCACAACACATAACAGTCACAAGAAATATTTCAATAACCCCTCGTTTGTTTGCAGACCACGTTAAAAATTACAGATCCCGTCACATATTGTTATTTGTCCCCAGAAGCCCTCCCTGTGGCACCGTCATCTCTGGTATGTTTTAAGATGGGGCATAGGTGGGTCAGCGGCTTGAGCACCATCACAGTGGGAGAAAGGCAGGATCTGCACCTAGCCGGCCCTTCCGCTCCCGGGGCTTTAAAGAAATCATTCCTTCTTACTGAGAGAATCGGCATTACAAGACCATCATCCTGCAGTACCTCATGTCTCCTCGCCCCTAACCAGCCAGCGCGCAAGTGGGCTGCCTCCCTATGGGCCTCCAAGTTGGAAAACGGTCTCGCCCCCGCCCCATCCTGCAGCCACTTCAGGTGAGGCACCGTCAGCCTGCACAGTCAACCCAGCTGAGGGCCAGCAACCCTGATATCCTGTGCAATAGCTTTCTCTGCCTGCATTCTGATCTGTCCCATTTAGACACTTTATATACCTGACCTAAATCTCCATCTGAATTAACTAGATCATCGTATTTTCCCATTTTTTTCAACACAAATCTGGAACAAATAGGAGAGAGACATTAAAAGAATGTACTATGTCCATACATCTCTTGATGTTGTGAAAACGTAGGTTTAATTTTAACAGGTTACAGCAGGGGTTTTCAGAGGGGACTATGTCAGAGGCATTTTTGGTTGTCAAGACTGAGGACAGTGAGGTCCTACAGGGATACTTTTAAACACTGCATTATGCATTGCATAATGTTTAACAGCATTATGTTTAACACAACAAAAATCTATCTGGCCAAAAATGTTAATCATGCAGGGCTGAGAAGCTCTGGGTTATAGAAACACCTCTTTGCTATTACTGGCTTTCCATCTGATCCCTGGAGTCTCAGGTAACTTAGAAGCACATTCAAACCTCAAACATCAGGAGACCAAATAATCAGAGTCCAAACATACTAAAAATATTTCTCTGCTTTATACTTTAGGACAGCGGTCCCCAACCTTTTTGGCACTAGGGACCGGTTTTGTGGAAGACAATTTTTCCACGAAGGGGGGGTCGGGGGATGGTTCAGGTGGTAATGGGAGCGATGGGGAGCGAGTGGGAGCGGCAGATGAAGCTTCCTTGCTTGCCCTCCACCGCTCACCTCCTGCTGTGTGGCCTGGTTACTAACAGGCCTCGGACCATTACCGGTGTGTGGCCTGGGGGTTGGGGATCCCTGCTTTAAAAAAGCGAGAAAAATGAGTATGAAAAAAGCTCACTTCAGTAATTTTGTTTTAAAAAGTAGTCCATGGCTGCCCTGGTGGAGCAGTGGCTAGGAATCCGCCTGCCAACGCAGGGGACATGGGTCAAGCCCTGGGCCAGGAAGATCCCACATGCTGCGGAGCAACTAAGCCCGTGCGCCACAACCACTGAGCCTGCGCTCTAGAGCCCGCGAACCACAACGACTGAGTCCGCGCACCACAATTACTGAAGGCCGCGCGCCTAGAGTCTGTGCTCTGCAACAAGAGAAGCCACCGCAATGAGAAGCCTGTGCATTGTAATGAAGAGTACCCCACGCTCGCCGTAACTAGAGAAAAGCCTGTGTGCAGCCAATGCAGCCAAAAATAAATAAATTTCTTAAAAAAAAAAAAAAGAAGTAGCCCATTGCCTTATCATTCCCAGCCTTTACACATTATACATCTGCAATATTCTATAATGGGAACTGATATATAGAATAATTATCCTGGGACACTTCAGGACAATCAGTCAACATGGAGAGAGTCGCTTTTAGCTGTGTAGTCTAATTATGAAAAGAGGGAAATTGAACATTACAGTCTAGAAATATTTTCAACAATGCAACTTGAAACAAAAGAGACATTTTAGGTAACAGTGTGTTAACCAGAGAAATCAATTTGTCAGAGCATCCAATTCTGGTTCATCAAGGTTTTCAATTAGTTTCTATACATTTAATCCACAAATTTTATCTTAGCATAACTGAAAATGATAGTGTCAAAAGAGCTGTTAAAACATCAACCAGGAGCAGTTATCCTACCTTTGCAAGTACATAGGAAGCTACCCAAATTTTGAAAGTCATTGGAGAAAGACATTGTAAAATCTTCTATTACTGTTATTGATTCTAATAATAACTTTCACTAAAAGACTGGAAATGCTCTTTCCTATTTATGAATTGTATAGTTTACAAAAATAAGAATGAAAAGCTGATTGTGCAATGCTCTATAATATGATGCTTTAAATAAAAGTATATGCAGAGAAGTCCATACTTCATAAATATGCCAAATGGTTTATGAGAAAACAAAGGTTTTTCAGACCTTACTTTTTCCATAAGATTTAGTTTTATAGCACAATAGGTAGAATAAACATAAAAATTCATGTGAAGAACAATGGAAAATATACTACTAGTTTCTGAAAGTTCTGTATGTTTAATTTTCATACTTTTTAAAAAAATTTTAATCTTCCGATTTCCATAAAAACTTTTAGGCTTTCTAAGGTGCTCTGCATTTTGAAAGCTATCCATTTACCAAATGAGGCTGCTAAACTTCGGAGCAATATGCTTACTGCAGAACCTTTGTTAATGAAGATTTGTGGCTTTAAATGACATAGCACAGGTAATATTTATGTGGTAATTAACAAAACTATATGAAACTGCCTTTCCTTAATTTTAACAGCCACTACCTTTTTTTTTTTTTTTTTTTAAATCAAGTAATCTACTATCTGGAAAGATGTTCCTTTTTTGTTTTTCAGATTAGAAAAAAAAAAAATAGAAATGTGTTAAACTGAGTCTACTCGATACAGTCTGCATTTTTGCTTGATTATCATGAATCCCACCACTGCACAGCACACTTATGACCTTTTCCAGCATATAATTTCCATTACAATGTTATGACTATTGAAATTGGCATTTGGAAAGCTGCATGCAAATGTGAATAATCTCTGGAGTATACAAATTTATTTAAATATTTTACTGTAAGAGAAACATTTCTTTGGAATCAGTGTTTGATAAACTCCAAGGGGCTTCCTCAAGTGTTACGTCTTTTTGTACCTCTGATTCTGCCGGAATTTGGTTCTCCTCCAATCTTTCCCTAACTCTACTTTGCCCTCCCCTATATTTTTTTTCCCAGTTTACTGGCTAAAGGGGGCAGGAAGAGCAGTGATCATTTTGACTAAGGTATACAAAGAACAGACAATTTTAACAGGGGAAATCATTTAACTTAATAGACCTACATTGATTCTGAAATAGCACACATATAAAATTATTTTGGTTGAAACCATGTATTTTCTTTCAAGTTAAACAGAATAATAATAGTTGCTATGAAGACATGGACAGATATACACTCTTTTTCCAAAGATGATATGATACTTTTCTGAGTTTAAACCAGTGTTTCTCACATGCACTATTGATATTTGGGGCCAGATAACTTTTTTGCTGTTGCACTTGCCCTGTATACTATAGGCTGTTCAGCAGTATCCCTGGCCTCCATTCACTAGACTCCAATTGTATCTCCCAGGATATGATAACCAAAAATACCTCCAGACATTGCTTAATATCCTCTGGGTGGCAATATCACCTAGTTGAGAACCGTGGGTTTAAACAGCTATATCTGGGTGCAAATACATTCATTATTAAAAGGAGAAAGGGAGAAAGAGAAGAGAGGAAAGGGGTGGGTCGGGGGGGTGGGGAGAGAGAGAGAACACAGAGAGAAAATTCCTAACCACGGGTGCACTGCACACTTTCTGTCTACTGTTTTTTCATTTTTATCAGTTCTTGCCTAATACACACTTATTAAGTTCTGATATCCACGTTAATAGTGAGTTTGAACAAAGATTCTAGAGTAGAGCTAAGAATGAAATCCCAGTTCCCAGGGTATGCCAGCTTTGTAAATCTCTGATTTCGGGAAAGATATAAATCTTGCTAATCCACAGTTTCCTCATTTGTGTGCAAATTATAGTAGTACTGGTACACAGAATTCTGTGGTTAAAATATGAATCCATCTAAAGTACATAGTTAGATGCAGAGTAAACTCGAAACTGTTTCTTATATATATCTCACCATCACCTAAATCATCACTAATGAATCAGAATCCTACTTGTGAAAATGAAAAGGTTATATTTTAAAATAAATATATATAATTAGGGAGAACATGAAATGATTTAATATTAATGTTTCAAAATATAACAAAGAATAAAAATACTTTAAGAGACCCATAACATTAATTTACAGTTTTAAGAGTATTGATCCACATAAGTAAATCTTCATTTACTTTGAACTGATTTAGTGGAGGGGAGTGTGAAACCTTAACTGGGTCTACTTCTTAAAAGATAATTTTTCATGGCTGAGATAGGTATTTTGTATTATACAGTATTTTTTATTAACTCCAAGGACTCAGCCCTCAGAATTCTTTAAGCAGTGATGGTAATGGTCTAGGTTAAAAGTACTGACGTGTTTATAAACTATTCCATATTCCAACAAAACATGTTTCTACTAATAGATAGCAGTTTAAAATTGCTTTAACACAACTGTCTACTTGGCCCCTGCAATCCATGCAAATGAATTTCTAAACTAAAATAATCTAAATATTCTCCAGCAAGGAACTTACACTTGTAGAACATGCCCTGAGTGTGTGCATATATGAAACATTAACCCATCTGTGCATTTCTTAAACAGAATACAATCTGTAAACTTTAAATTTAAGCAGTTTGTATAGATACAGTGATTTAAGCTTATACTCTTAGTGAGCCAGTAGCATCATTTTAGAGACTCAACATTGAAATAATATTATTTTTACCTGACGCAGAGATAGATTATTTAAATTCCAAAATAATCCACACTAATAATTATAACCTACCTAAGCTTTTATATAGATACCAATATACAAATTAATTCAGAACATAGATGTTGAATGCCTACTACATGTCAGGACTCTAGGCATTTGTGGTAATTCATTAAACAATAACAACAAAAAATGTCCTTGTGGATTCACCTGTATAATGACACCTGTTGGGTGAATTAGCTATTGTATTTTCTTCATAGAAGGAAGTGTAAACTATTTAAAAAAAAAGAGTCGTCACAAAGAGAGGCCTTCTTTTATACAAAAACATGTACTTGAGATCTTCAATTATCTCCTACACTTTTATACTATGCCTGATTAAAAAATATATACTTAATTATCCATCCTGGAGCTTCTATCACAGGGAAATTTTATCCTAGAGTATTTTGCCAGTATTAGTTTTGAAACCACAACTCAATAAATTCCAAAATCCAAAGCAATCTCAAGTAGAACTGTTGCAGGGATGGAAGGAACACAAAGAAAGGCAATGAGTTGAATTTTCCTTAGTGATTTTCTTGGGTAAATTAATCAAGTGAGATCAAAGAATTTACCTTTAATTCATCCCTTCAACAAATATTTAGTAAATGTGTCTTTTGTAGCTATTTTAAACAATATCCACAAAAGAACAGAATTTTCTATAACCATGTAACTCATTACCAAGATGTAACACTGTACAAAGTAAAAAAAAAAAAAAAAAAATTTACTAGGAGTACATGAGATAACTGTACAGCATTCTTCAAACAACTTGAGTGAAGGAGGCTGAAAAGAAAGGGTAAGAGTTGTAGAGCACCACTGGATACTTCTCCAAACTGGCAATTATACTAAGAAAAATGCCTATAATTCTAACACAAGCCCAGGAAGCAGCAACCTTCAAGTTCTGGTACAAATAATGTGGTACTGGTGTAACTGGGTCTAACCTGGAATATTCGTAATGCCTGAAGGCAGGCATTTTTTACAGAAATTCTTGTATTTCTTGGAGATGTAACAGAATACATTTGCTATCAATTAGTTTATAAATGCACAAATTCATTATTCCACCAACTTGATCAAGTGCCTCAATGATTAGTTCTACATCATTTCCTATAAAATACAGTGCAAGTATGAGATGCATCTTCATTAGCATGACTTTTCTCAAAAATAAGAAACAGAAAAAAACATAGTGTCTACCACATGGCAAGCATGAGATTTTGGAATGAGGCCAACACATCTGAAATCCTTCCCAGTAAGAAGTTTTCCAGGTTATCTGCAATGTTATCTGTTTTATTTGTCACCATTCTAGAATCTACTTGCTTCCCTGTAGCTATTCCTTAGTATTTCGGGCTGACAAGCCAAGTCTCATCCTTTGGTACCACACCAATGAACACTTGCTAGTTCTCCAAGGAAGTCATTTCTTTCTCAGGATGTAACCTACTTTTCCTGTCCTAATTTCTTGTACATCCTAGATGTAACCACTCTTATTCTCCAGATGCTACAACTGAATGAACATATTATTTCACATAAAGTCTGTTTCATTATGTCCTTCACAATACCATATTATCCTGAGTCTGAGGGATGCAGTAAAAAGAATATGGATTTGGGGCTTCCCTGGTGGCGCAGTGGTTGAGGGTCCGCCTGCCGATGCAGGGGACACGGGTTTGTGCCCCGGTCTGGGAAGATCCCACATGCCGCGGAGCGGCTGTGCCCATGAGCCACGGCCGCTGAGCCTGCGCGTCCGGAGCCTGTGCTCCGCAACGGGAGAGGCCACAGCAGTGAGAGGCCCGCGTACCGCAAAAAAAAAAAAAAAAAAAAAAAAAAAAGAATATGGATTTGGATTTACTTTCTTGTTTCTCTGGTTTTAATCACACTATTCCATCAATCTAGAACGTCCCTCTTTCCTTCCCTCCATTTATTCAAAACCAAATTTCAGTCCCACTTCTCAACTGAAATCCCTTTTCTGTTAGTCTTCTATAGTCCTCCAATTTCCGTTGTACCTTCATCCGAACTGTTTTTGTACAGATCATGCAACAAATGCTTACTGAGGTACTGTGACCAGGTTCTGTGCTAGGTGATAAATAAGTAAACAAACAAATTTGATGAATAATCTTATATCATCTTATGAAATTCCTTCTGCAATTATTTTGAAATGTATATATTAAAAGTCCTATTAGCATTTGACCTTTCTAGTGTATATCTTCTCATCAACTGTTTAAGGTAAATGCTTTGAAATATAAGAATCATGTACTATACTATTCATTGAATTTTCTCATAATTTTGCTCCCAAGTATGTGGTTGAAATGCTTATTTAAAAAAATTAAAAATGGAAATTTGGCATTTAAGTTTTGTCTCGTAGGAAAAAAAGAAACTTCAGGATTTAAAGTACACAGGCTGTTTATAAATCAAACTATAATTTTATAAACCAAAATTGAGACTGACCTATTTATTATACTGGGTTGGCCAAACAGTTAATTCGGAACTTATTTTTCCATGAGATGGTATGAAAAACCCGAACGAACTTTTTTGGCCAGCCCTATAGATTAGACCTCCCCAGACTCTGCTGCCAAAAATGTTCTGTCTTTTAGCCACAAAATTTCTGATTTGATATTCAAGAGTGAAGATTTCACAAAGTTTCTCTCATGAGCAAATAAAAGAGATGCTTCTTGGGTAAGAGCAAAACAAGGAATGTGCTGGCAGGAACTTCCAACCTCTCATTAAAATTGGTGTCTCCCTAGGCCCACTGCCCTGTGGGGACCACTACTGTGAGACCACTTAAATGGTTTTTACAGACCAACCAAAGAAAACTATCTCCAATCACCCCTCCACCATGACTTGCATTGGCATTTACTATTTTAATTCTGAATTAAATGAAACTTTATTAATATTCAGTATAATATTGCTTTAGATTTACCTATATATTTATTTATATCTTTGCTCACCACTCCTCTTGCATCTTAGGACAGCTATTTGAGGTCTTTTCCTTTCCATTTAAAATACAGCCATTATAACTTTTCTTCAGTGAGTGTCGGTTGGTTACAACTTTTTTCCAGTCTAGGTTTAAATACAAATCTCTTTACCTTGTAAACATCTTAGAAGACAGAGGAGTGGTACTCTGGGAAATAGATGAAGATTGATCAATTTTACTTGACAGAAGATTTTTCTCCTCATCTCTACAAAGAGCTATTGTCCCAGACCAAGAGGGCTATGGAAATCCTCTTGTATCACTTCTTTTATATATACAATAACCAATAATATTGGCCAAGGCTTTTCAAACACATCTTCCTTTTAAGCTTCAGCAGCAGATTTGCATTCAAAATGTGACAGAAAACAACTAGTCACAAATGATCACTCAACCTTATATTGCAGAATTGCAACTGCCAGGAACTTCTGTGAATATGAACTTAAACTGTTTCTTATTTTATGGGAGAAAATGCCCATATGTGATGTAAACCTATGTCTGGTCAAAAACCTTTTAAAACACCGCTCCATTTAATCAATTATAGAAGGTATCTGATTTCTATTTAAAAATAAAAAAAAAGAGAGAGAGAGAAAAATTCAATTTACATATCTTCCTAAGAGCTGATTCCTAGTTTTTTCTTCTCTTGCTTTAATGCATGGAGAACATCATGCCCAGTAGGCACAGAATTCTTCTCTTTGCTGCTTGTTCAGCAGTCAGCATTTTCTCAGAGTTCAGCCCTGAAGTGTCCCAGCCAGAAAAACTTCAGCCTGTACAGGAACAGCAGACACTGCAGAAGATTTTAATTCAGGGTGACATTCATTTTTCTTTTGTTTTATGAATGCAGACTGTGAGAAACTACTAAAAACTTCAGGGTGGAGACAGGGGTGGGGACAAGGTGTCGCTCATCATGAAATCTAAACAGATCCACTGTGTTATGGAGCAAGAATGCACTGCGTGACCTTAGCATCTAACTCAGCACATACAACCATAAAGGTTTTGAATATATGAACACAAAAACTAATAATAATTATGGATAAGAATTATCTTCTAGACAGCTACTAAGTGTGAGAAGTGCAGACAATGAGGAAGACCAGTAAATACTTTGTTTTGAAACTGTTGCCACTTAAATTTGAATATATGCAAATTGATAGATATGTTATCTTTGATTCAGAGAATACTGTTTTCCCAGTGCACTACCAAGCTATTTGACATTATCCCTAATTATCACACTAGCTCATCAAGGTAGGCCTTACTATCCCATACAATAAATGAGAAAATCAAGGCTCAATGCTGCGTTTCCAAGATTCCAACTTGTATCTAACAGCTTCTGGGTGCACCAGTGGGAAGCAGTGACTAGAAGGAAGAAGAAATGGGAGTTTTTCTCTTCTCCTTTTTACCTTATTCCATATCTCTGCCACAGCTCCATCTCTTCCATGACTCTAGTTGTCCTGGGACCAACTGGGATCAGTACTACAGTATTATCCCTTTCCTCTCCAGCCTGGAGATGATACTGACTTCCTGTTCTCTAGGTTACCTCACTATCTACTGTTAACTTTTAAATTCTTCCAACAAGTATGTAAAAATGTCCTGCCTTAAATTCCCTCTGTTTAAATACAGAGTGATTTCTATCATTCCATACAGATCCTGATTGAGATACCTATGATCTTTGTCTCACATCACACTATTTCAAATGCAAGTTTGCAAAATTGTTCATATCACTTTGTGGTTGTTTACAGGTCTGTTTTCTCCTTGCCTGCGAACATCTGAGATTAGAGACATCATTTTATTTTTGAATCTCCAAACCCAGCACGTGGCCAAACACATTACATATGCTCAGTAAACTCATGTTGAATGAATCAAGTAATGAATGAGTAAATGTAATGCTACATTAACGTAGGGATAGGCAGATGTAAAAGGGCAATTCAGTTGCAGAAAATCTTCCTAGAGATAAGATGCCTGGACTGAGTTTCCAAAGATGAATGTTTTCTGGTGAACAGGAACAAGATCTCATAGTAAAGATGTTTCAAGGAGTGAGAACAAGATATATAAAACCAAAAGCCACTGACTAATTGTAACGGATCCAGGAAGTTCGGGTTTAGCTGAAATCCAGGGTGCAAAAGAAGCAAGACTAGAAGATGAGGCTGAAGAAATATACAAGGACCATATATCTGCTTTGCTAAGGAGTTTATGATTCATCTACTAGCAAGGGACTGAATATTCAATTTGTACTTTATAAAGATAATAATATAGTTTTGCTGACTAAATAGAGTACGGATTGGAATAGGTTAGTAAAGGTGGCCAGAAACAAAGTGTCAAGTCATTACCTTAAATTCTTGAAGTGTTATTACGAGAACTTAGAATCAGTTTAGATGGGCAGAATTTGGTGGATTCTGGAGTTAGCTAAGAGTGAGAATAATTTGAACTGGATGAGTGTGTTGGGTAAGGTGAGGGAAAAGGAATATTCTAGTATTGTTTCAGAAGCTTGGTTTGGATCACTCTATGGATCATGACAAAGTTTCATAAGACAGGCACAAGGAATAGCAGGTTAGAGTAAAAAAAAAAAAAAACATGACGAGCTGTGATTTGGACACGAGCTTCATATACCCGTGTGGCTGGCATACATATGAAGTGTGTAGGAGATAGTCAGAAATATATGCCTGGATCTCAGGAGAGAAGGAAAAGTAGAGGTAGGAGTTATGGGTAAGCAGGTGGTAGCTAAAGTGAATAGGATGACTCAAAAAGACAGTAAAATAAGGAGAGCAAGGCAGAAGATGGAAGCCCAGGTAAGAAGGAGAGCTCAGGAGCTGCTGCAGTGAAGAGTGAGAAAGCTGGTGAAGCAGAATTTGCAGATGGCCATAGGGCGCAAGGCAATTAAGGAGAAAGTATAGTGTAATAGAGGGAGAGATCAGAAATTCAAATGCTTTAGATTAAAGAGATAAGCATCCGTTGAAAATAAAAATAAAGGTAGTGTGTCTAAGCTTTTTTTTCTCTCTCCAAGAAACTGGCTATGAAAAAAATGACAGAGGAGCATTTCCTGGAGGGTAAAGGTCTTATATTAAAGGCATAACTCAATAGTAGGCCCCGTATTTCTATCTTTAACCCAGCCTTCTATAAAAATAATTGAGGGGCTTCCCTGATGACGTAGTGGTTGGGAGTCCACCTGCCGATGCAGGGGACGCAGGTTTGTGCCCCGGTCCGGGAAGATCCCACATGTCGCGGAGAGGCTGGGCCCGTGAGCCATGGCCACCGAGCCTGCGCATCCCGCAACGGGAGAGGCCACAACAGTGAGAGGCTGGCGTACCACAAAAAAAAAAAAAAAAAAACTGAGAATAAATATGAACACCCAAGACACTTGGTGGTTTGAAATTTTTCTACTTCTCTTCCTCTTGAACAAACACCAGAGTTTTTAGAATAGACCATGGAAAAAGCTGAGGAAAAGGGCTTAGTATTGTTTGGGCCATGATCACTTGGGTAGTGACAAACCATTAAAAACCAAGGTCAATGAGCCCTTGAAAAGCTACTGCTTTTTCCAATTCATTGTCTGTGTTTTGGCAAAACAGTTATTATAGTGTCATTCATTCCAGAGCCGGAGAAGGAACGCCTAATCTAACCTGGTAAAAAAACAAGACATAGCAATAGTCCTGCTGCAGTTAGTGTATATAGTATCTACCCAAAAGAAATGTTAAAAAAAAGAAAAATAAAGGTTAACTCAGTGCTATTTTCCTCAACTATAAGAGGAGAAAAATCTAACTGTATTTTATTTCTCTAACTCACTTGTTAAAAACTACACCCTAATGAAAATCAATTTTTAGCCAATAATTCTTCCACAACACACTTACTTACAGACCAGTTGTCTTAGCATTCAGACACATTAAGCTAATCACTTATTAAAAATAACAACTTTTTCTTGAACACAGAAAACCATCCTTTTAGTAAACTGCTTTTGTTTTGCAATGTTCCTCCTCATACTCTATCTTTGGTGTCATATGCGGATTCATGTATAAGTAAATATAAACGGTTGAACTTTTCAAACTGAAAGATGATTTATTTCTACTTTTTTTGTATAGTAATCTGTAGAGAGGAAATTGCCTAAGGGCTGTGGTAGAATTGCGAGTATACAACTGCTGTCCATGGTCCTGATAGGCAAAATGGCAGTCCAGCAGCACCCTGAATCAGAATGCCAGTTACTGGTTAATAAAGCTTAGCTAAAGCTTGACTCACAGAGCTGGACAGGACCATATGCTCAACATGTATCTAGCTGAAAAAGCTCCCAGGGAACCACCACTAATCAATTTCTTCAGCTAAGTAGTGTACGCTGAACAGTTTACACAAGTGTCTTTAACACTGGCTACAAAGGCATAACATAAAGAAATAGTTAAAAAAAAAAAGAAAAAATATATATATCTCACACAGAGACACACACACACACTGATTGATTGCAAATGACCTTGTAAAGGGATATCTTGGCCCATCTCCTAAATACACTGGAAGCTCTGAGTCCAAGGCTCATGCATGGTATAGCTATACCTCCTCATGGATCCTGCTATGACTCAGTTCATCATAGTTAATAAATGTCTTGAGTTGAAATGTTGGTGCAGGCAGATGTTCCTTACCCTAACCCTGAAGCTGACTGCAATTTCTTTTGAATCTGATGAGGAAGCAAGGACAAGGGCAACAGGCTTCACTTGCATTCTCTTCTGTGGTGTCAGGAAAATAGGATTCTGTAGATGGATAGAAGACAAGGGAGATGAAGAGAGTTTGTGCAATTACAAAACTAAAACTCCAAAATGCTTTCGTGTCCCATATTCATCTCAGAATTGTAAAGCAGGATAAAACACTAAGATAAATGCATTTGAACACGCAGAGACCTAATTCCTCTTAAATCTAAACTAGTTACTATAACTTTGCATGGTGTTTTCCTCATGTTCTTCTTGTAAGTAACTGACATCAGACTGCATTCTCTGCAGAAGGCTAACTATTTTCTTCTTTAAAAAAACTGCCAATCTAATTATTGTCCAAGGTAATCAATTTTCCACTATTGCAACCACCCATTAGAGTCTTGAGCTCTTTCTGATTACAAGCATTCTAAAAGAATCAAATAATAATAATAAAACCTTTCCCCCTCTCTTTTATCGAACAACACATGCAAAGGATCAAAGAAAGAAGTATCTCTGATATATTTTAGAAATAGTAAGAAGGCCAATATACCTGAAGAAATAAGCAACTGTGAGGTGGGAGCAGTAACTAGAGATGAGGCCAGACAAATAAAAGGGGACCAAATTACATAGGATTTCATATGTCACTGAGGGGCTTTAGACTTTATTTTGAATATAATGGAAAAAACCCATGGATTAGGTTTATAGTAAGACAGTGATATGTACTGATATTATCCAATACAAAGTTTTAAAAGGTCATCTAGTGAATTCGATAAGAATACAGTACGATATGCCAGTGCTGAAATACGGGAGACCAGTTATGTGACTATTGCAGTCATCCAGGTATGAGATAATTGCATACAGAAGCAGTAGAGCTAGTGAAAAGTGATAGAATTTTGGATATATTTAAAAGATTATAGCTAATAATATATCCTGAAGGAGCCATTATGGGAGATTAAAAAGAAAGTCAGAAATCTAGCCAATGTTTTTGGTGTGAGAAACTAAGACTTGTCACCAACCGAGAAGGAAAAAGCTATAGGTATAATGGTTCTCAAGAGTGGAGAACATCTTGGGCATGTGAGTTTGAAATATCTATTAGACATCCAAGTGGAGATATTGAGAAAGCAGTTAGATGTACATATCTGCAGTTAGAGAGTAGTCTGGACTAGAAAAAATTGGGAGTCATTGGCACACAGATGACATTAAAGCCATGAGACTAAATGAGATCACCATGAGTGTAATTAAGTAGAGAAGAGAAGAAGGCCAAGTATTGAGGTTGCTTAACGAGAAATAGAGGAAGAGTAAATGAGATGGAAAAGGAGCAAGCAGTGAGCTAAGAATACCAACAGAGTGTGATGGTATCCTAAAAGACAAGTGAAGAATGTGTAATAAGGAGGAGGAAGTGATCAGCTCTGTCAGAAAATACTAATACAGAAATTAAGAGGACAACGTTTAAGTTGACCAATGGGTATACTATTACAGAGGCTGTTGGTGACCTTGATGAGAGCAGTTTCATTGGAGGGTTAGAAGTGAAAGCCTAAATGTACCATGTTTAATAGAGAATGAAAGTAGGAGAAACGGAGACAATGAATAGAAGAGAAGACATAGCCCAATAGACAGCAGGGGAAGTGGAGTCAGAAAAGAAAATACATATATATTTTAAGGTGGAAGATATGATTGTATGTTTATGAAAAGGAACCAGTAAATGTGAGAAATGACTGGTGTAGGAGACAGAAGGGAGAGCTGGAGCAATGTGTTTGATTAGTTCAGAAGAGACGAGATCCAGTATTAGCTTCAGATAAGACTATGGATAGGTCACTTATAGTGACCTGTAAGTGGGAGGTCAAAATGTAGAGTGTGTAAGTGCAGATGCCAGAAAGTGGGTACATCTCGAGATGGGAGTCAGTACACATTTTTCTGGGATTGCCTCAGTGTTTTCAGCCCCATGAAAAGTAAAATCATTAATTGAGAGTGAGCTTGAGTAAAAATGTGCTCGTTTGAGATAACAATATTTGAAAAAGACTTCAAGGACGGTAAATTAACTAGGAATGTATGATTGGCTGATAACATTAGGGCAAAATTGAGGTTTTTATGGTCATGAATTGAAAGTGAAACCAGGCAGCGTGGTTATTTGCTTTCTTCCAGCTAAGTTCAGTCGCACAGGTAAAGGAAAAAAACAGGATTTAAGAGTTGGATTTAATTAGGGTTGTGACTTTGCCAGTTGATTATGACGGAGCAAGTAGATGGCTAGGGGGGTTGAGGTACTATGTAGTGAAGTGATTAAATGATAGACTATGGAACTGAAGAAGAATAAAGAGGAAAGTGAACATATCAAGGATGTCTAAATCTGGGGGAAGTATAAATGGGTATAATGTCCTGGTGGGTTACTGGGGTTGAAATAATAGAGGTAATAAGAGGTACTAGAGGTGGTAAACTAGAAAAGAGGTGGTAGTGGTCAAAGAAGGCTGAAAAAAAATTGAGATGATGGAGGGCTTGCAATGATCACCAATGGCAAGATCTAGAGTCTAGAGAATGGCAATTGGTGTGAATACCTGAGGTTGGGTAGAGAAATTGAGAGGCTAAGTTATTATAAGTATTATCTAAAAGTATATTGAATTTGCCAAGAATTAAGACAGAGGCAGTATTGGCGAGACAGAGCTACAATCAATGACAAAGAGGAGGGAATGACCTGGGTGTTGGTAGATGATAACAGAAATGAAGAGTAGTGGATAAAATAATCTGATGGCATGAGCTATAAAGCTGAGTATTTTTAGGGAGGAAGGAAGAATGGTCTGTGTGTTGCAATAAGGAGGATGAAGAAAACTGATCCCAACTTTAGACCCAGTGGTAGGAGAACTGTTGGGGAAAATCAATTTTCATTTGAGAGGTTTGCAGGGTAATCAGGGAGGGCCAGGTGTTCTTTACCAAGAAGCTGATGGGATCTGTGAAAGATTAAGTTGAGTATGCAGGGAGTTCTGCAGATAGTGGACTGTGAATTATAGAGGGCACAGTGGAAGACTGAGAAAAGAAGACAAAATAAGAGCCTTTGGGATGATTACAGTTCTGTGGTGATGAGCATGAATGAGAGGAAGGACATAATACAGACACCAAGTTAAGTACTGGTAGATTTAAGACAGACAAGAGATATGGGAACATATGTATATGTATAACTGATTCACTTTGTTATAAAGCAGAAACTAACACACTCCAATAAACATGTTTAAAAAAAAAAAAGACAGAGAAAGGTGAGGGATAGACAGCAGTGGATTTCTGGCACTTTGATTTAATTCCTAATGAGTGATATGGAAGGCACAGGGAAGGAACTATAGAAATTCAGGCCCAGGATTTTTCTTGAAAATTTTAGCAAAATCAGCTTCATTTTCCCTGAACTTGAAGTAGTGAGAATTTAATTCTGAAGTCAATAGGACCACTGGGAAAGACCCAAAATTAAGTTATCTCAGCCAATAATTCCTCACTTTTGTTTAAGGCATTTGAAGGTACTATGGATGATAGCAGATGAAAGAGGTGTAGAAAGTAAAACTTGAAATACTTTTTGATGGATTTCTCAGTCATTTCATACCTATTTTTTTTAAAATGATGTGATTCAAGGTAAAAAATCACTTTATTCTGACCAGATTCCCTCTAAGTGCTGGTTCTATTTGTAATTGATCCATGACAATATTCCTCTAGGGAACTTGAGCTTCGGGTGCAATTGTAGCTTCTCTAAAGGTAATGATGTATTTCTATCCATTCGCTAACTACATTAGTTTACAATTATTTGCTAATCAGTTGTACCCACACACAATGATGGGAACCCCTTTAGGACATGAACCCTCTGAATATCCCCAGAGCTTAGCATAATGACTGGTCTATATTGGATTTTTAGCAAATATTTATCCAATAAGTAGATGAAAGAATAAACAAAAAAACCCTATTTCTGAAGACTGATTCTATGAAAAAGAGCATGAAACTAGCATAAATGCACGACTCTGAATAAAATGTCTCTGAAACGCTAAATGCCAAGAAAGCTACCTTAAATAATAACTGACCCATGAAACAGTTTATGAGCATGCTTTCATATAAAATAAGTACTTTCATATAGTACTGTCATACATATTTCTTTGACCCCAGCCCCTCTTTTGAAAGACATGATCCTACCTTTCTCACACCTAACTTAGTTCCTTTTCACTTAAGACACGGTTTTTATTACCTAACTGCAAAGGTGACAGAGGGATATTGGAGTAAATGATTCTTTGTGATCATACAAAAGAGTTGATATTAAGTCAACCTTAAAAATTATACTCTATCAGACTATTACTTTCTTCACCTAGTCCAGATTAACCTCCTGCACACACACCCCAAAAGTATATCTTGCATTTTATGCCATTTTCCTGCCCTTTAGCTGTTCACCTTACTGCAACTTCACGGTCTCCAGGTTTATCAGGTTTCAAATCTCTTTCAATAAATTTGTACAAATCAATGTTCCCCTACAAAGCCTTCTCTCAGACATATGATATTTGGTCTTTTATCTTCTAACCATCCATACATACATTATATCATTTGTAGCTCCTTTTCTAATCTATCAATTGGGATCGAATTAATGGCACCTAGTCTGCTCTGTATTACTAGATTAGATCTCTACAGACGTACTTTTAAACTAATTATAATTTTGAAACAGAAACTATTACATGTCCAAAATAAAAAAAGACAGATAAAAATGAAAATGGTATTGAAGGAAAAGGAAAATATACATTGGTGAACTAAATAAACTTTGGGGGAGAAACCCAACAATCAAAGAGAAATAGATTTATCAACGAAGATAGTTTAGCCCAGAAACAAACAAAAATAATCTGAAAGTAATAATGTCTCTGTATCTAGATAGTTTTAAAAAAATGAGTGCTATTTTTTCCATAGTAATTATTTCTATTTGAGCAAGGAAAACAAGATATATCAATAATTTAAAAATCCAATCTATGTTTTTATATGTACACAAGTTTTTTTCCCTGAATTTTTTAATTAATTTTTATTGGAGTATATTTGATTTACAATATTGTGTTAGTTTCCACTATACAGCAAAATGAATCAGTTATATGTATACATATATCCACTCTTTTTAGACTCTTTTCCCATATAGGTCATTACAGAGTACTGAGTTCTAGGTTCTTATTAGTTATCTATTTTATATATAGTAGTGTGTATATGTCAATCCCAATCTCCCAATTTTTTTCCTGATTTTTGGGGCTGTGAAATTCAGTGCAATGTATAAACTAGAAATACAGTAGTTCCAGTTTGGAAGATATTGCTGAGTGCAATTCAGTAACATTTGTCTCAATTCCAGCGTCCTAAAAGACAGAAACTGTTAATACCAGAAAAGCCACATTGTCCTGGCTGGTTAACCCACACAGATCTTCCTAACCCAGACTGGTGAGGTGAAAGATACCTTTAGTTTCATCCCAAAGAGTTCTCCAGCCCCTCACCTGCCCATTCAAAAGAGAAGCACACCACCATACTGATGTGGATTTACCCACTGTTAAAAATGAGAAGAATGGGTGAGTTACATTCATAAAGAATTGATACAATCACTAACATTTTTCTCTGACTCTTCTCAACACATAGAATTCTTCATCTTGTTCTTCGCTTACTTAGACATCAGGATTTTAATTTTAGAACTAATTGTAATGGGTCTCAAGTGATACTATACTATATATATATATCCTCCCTCCCCTTCCCCCCTCTCTTTATATATAAATAATATAAAACTATCCAATATGTTGTTTTGACTGAGTTGTTATTAAGATCTGTTCCAGTGCCTATATAATGGCTACTTACTCTCTAGAACCATGTGGTAAAAATTGCTTTCTTAATTGGGATCTCACAGATAAGAATTTGGGGATATAAAAAATGGTAGAAGTAATCACCTGATGGGATGTGGAATACAAAGAGAAAGTAATTAGACCCTTCAAAATAAAAGTCAAAAGCAATAATATAGTTGGGGTGTATTTGGTTCATTGGAGACTACTGGTAGTCTTTGGAAAGAAAAACAAAACAAAATAATTGGATATTTACCATCAAAGAGAGAATGAGATAACAAAGCAGTTTAACATCATTTGGCATTGTCAAAACATTAAATAAAACAAAAATGTATACACGAGGACAAACCACACAGCAAAAATAAGTGATGAAATAGGGTTCACTGACCAGAGATATGAAATAATAGCAAAGATTTTGAAATTCAGATAGCTTTTAACAAATCTCAAGTTTAAGCCTAAATTTAAAGAAATAAAAATATAAAGGCTGAAAGAGTTTAAGATGTGGGATAGCAGTAAAGGAAGAGAGAAGAAAATGGGGAAGAAAGGGGAAAAAATTAAGGGAGAGAATGGGAGGGAGGGAGGGAGGGAGGAAGGGAGGGAGAGTATCTTTCTCCTGTAAACCACATTTCTCAGGGGTTTTTCTCAGACAGCAGCCAGCCCTTACTGGCTCCTCAGGAACTATCCTCTATTCCAGGTATTTGGGAACCTTTTGCTACAGCACATCCTGACCCTTCTCTTACAGTTCCCAGGTATAATGAATCTTCTTATTAATTTATACAATATTATACCCGAAAAAAGGTTTAGTAATATGTCCAAACATCTCATTTTACTGGTTTTCAAAGCCACTGGTCTAGCTGATGTCTAGCTCTCTCTGTCCTTTAGAATCTTCCTGTAGGTTTATCAAACACAATACAACTGTGATAAATGGAATATTGCCTGCCATATTAGCAAACAAAGGATGTCACAGTCATTAGGGATTGCATCCACTGCCAATGGTGAGCTGGTGAGCCCTGAGGGAACTCAGAAAGGAGAAGATTATCTGCCATCTAGTAGCCATCAGACTGCAGCTGCTCCCCACAATAAGCCCTGAGGAAACTCAGGATGTGAAAACACGGGATACTGGCCCTGGAGAGCTGAGGTGCATATCAAAGGAATGATTTCAGTGAGCCCAGACTCTTGCATCTTCCCATACATAGAAAAGTGCTAAATTCCTTGAGATTTCTACTTTTCTTTAATTAACAGTAATGTTTTGTTCCTACTACCTTCCCTTTGTCGCAAAACTCCTACATATCCTGGGTCCGAGGCCTCGCCTCCACCGTGCTGTTCTCTCAGGGTTACTTGAGATGCTGCCTCCTGGGCTTGAAGTCCTAAAAATTCCCACTGAATAAAACATAACTCTCAACTTCTAGGTTATGAATAATTTTTTAGTCGATGTCTGCAACACTTACCTGGTGAGCAACCAATCAATTTTCTGATTGCTCTATTAAAACACGTATAGCAAAAACTTTTAGTTGCTACCAAATACCCATTATCCCCTTCTGCCAAGTCTGATTCTATTGAAGCAGTGTTTGTGCAATGGAAAAACTACATCTCCCAGTCTTTCGTGCTATTGAGGGTGGTTGTGTGTTAAAATTATGGCCAATGGAACGGAGATAGAAATTTGGGGGTTAAGCTTCTGGAAACTTCCTTAAGAAGGTTGATTTGCTTGGTAGAGATATTTTATTCTTTCTTCTCCTAGACTTGATAGGGACAGAGTAAAGGGACAAAGTAGGTAATTAAATAGTTAATCCCACTAGAGAATTGTAAGTAAAGAAAAAAGTATGGGAGACCCCTGTAAGTTAATGATCACTCAAGAAAGCAGGTTTGCTTAACCACAAAACCAAGCAAGGGGACTTCCCTGGTGGTCCAGTGTCTAAGACTCTGCGCTCCCAATGCAGGGGGCCTGGGTTCGATCCCTGGTCGGGGAACTAGGTCCCACGTGCTGCAACTAAGAGTTTGCATGCCACAACTAAAGATCCCGCATGCTGCAACTAAAAGATCCTGCCTGCCGCAACTAAGACCTGGCACAGCCAAATAAAAAAAAATTAAAAAACACAAAAACAAAACAAAACTAAGCAGGCTTGCTTAGCAACAAAACTCATGCAGCAGAAGCATAAGACATGCCCCCAAACAATAAAACAATGGTGGCATGAGACCTGCATCCTGACCAGTGAGCTCAGTAAATTAATGACCCCTATGATATGCTCTCTGCACACATAAAAAACAATAATTTGTGGAAAGGTGACATGTCAAAGTGAAAGACCCTCACTGTACTGAGACCTGAAATAATTTTTCCATAGTGCCATGACAGTCCTGGCTTGACCATGCAGGTACAAGAAAACTCTTCAACCCAGCCTGGAGGAGGAACTGATGATGGAAGCATGGTGGCTATTCAAGAATGAGGAAGAAAGTGGTCTTTTTCCTCTCCCCACTTTTTTTTTTATTATAAAACTGTAGCCCACTAAGTTCTCATGGCTCGGCATCCTCTCGCCTACTCACTTATAAGTCTCACAAGCATCCTATTCTAATAAATCACTTCTTACCTATCACTTTGCCTCCCACTGAATTCTTTCTGCACCGAGACATAAAGAACCGGAGCCCCCTGAAACACCACCTAGTGGTTTCAGAATATGGGTGTTACATTTGGAGCTGCAGTGACCATCTATGACCACTGGCCTACCTTGAGGTTGGAAGGCAAATGACAAGGACAGCAGAAGGGAAATATAGGAGTCTGGGACACAGATCACACCATGAACACATCGACCTATCCCTGGACATTTCTTACAAGAGAGAAAAATGAATTACCATCTTTTTCTACCAGTCTTTTTAAGATCTGTTTTTAACAGCCAAATTCAGTTCCTAACTGATGCAACGTGAGTGAGCAAGGCAACACTAAGATATAAAAAATATGTAAAGAGAATGGAATATGTAAAGAGAATCATAGGAGTTGGGAGCTACACCAGTCAATTAGAGTGGATAATAGTCAGACACTTAAACTGTATCTTGGTTTTTGGGGGCAGGTGGTTTATAACTTTAGAGTTTTTGAAAATTTAAGGCTATCTAGAGAAGCACAAGAAAAACATGATCAAGCCACAGGAATGTGGAATCTATTGGAGAGAAAAGGCTAAAAAGAGAGGGTGTGGGGAATTTTACAACGCAATATGCAAGCATTTGCTCAGAGTGCAAACTGCTAAGCATTGACTGTGTTACTGAAAATGGTTGTTAGAATTTCTCTCCCTGGAGGCCTTCCAAATTGGGTAGATAGCAATCTGTCTAGGCAAGTTTGAGTTCAGACCAGCCTAGAGGCAGATGGATGGACTGGATGACCTCTGAAAGTCCCTTCTGGCCCTATTATCTTAAAATTGTTTCACACTGAGAGAAAGTTATTGCTGCTACTCTATTTGTAGTTATAGTCATTGAGGAGACCTTTGCTTTCCTTCTACATATTGCAGATATTTCTGGTAAATAAGAACAAAACTGAAGGGAGCAAATCACTTCAGGCAAAATGCAGAAGTGAATTTTCCTGACAAAGAGCATATTGTTTGAGGCCAATAATTTCGGCATACAGTGAAGTATGCTTTGTGTGTTACTCTGCAGAGCCCTATACACTTTTGCACTTCATCATTCTGTTTCCTTTGTGTTTGTCTTCTCTGCCCAGTTGATTGAGTCCTTGTAGTGAAGTGACTTAGGTAGAAGTTAAATGTAAGTTTGTTTATAGGTAGAAGTTAAATGTAAGTTTGTTTAGGTGATTCCGATCTATTAGGGGTATAAGATGTATACATAGAAAGAAAATGGATGAATCAAACCAAGGCATATTTGCATTGCAAAGTTCACCTCATAAGGTAAGTTATACTGTGTTGGGCAAGCATACCAGGCTTTGACCCCAAACATATTTCTCTCAGTTCTGTACTTTTTGTTAGTTTAAATGGGCAGGATACAAACTTGACTTACAGGAAAGGAACTGGAAGTTATTTGGGAGTAGGACACAGCACTCAAAGTAAGCATCAATACATGACTAGTAGAAACATTGTGTTTACACCGGTTTTAAAAAACAGGAACTAAAGAATCACAACATAGGTGAAGTGCATAAAGATATAAATCTTTTTACAACTCCCTGAAATAAGCATTTCAAAGGCTAGGAAAATCTAATAGAATACATATTCACATGTATATATTTCTATATGCATTTACAGAAATCAATTTTATATACAATTTGTATATAATATTTACATATTCTATAGAAAACTATTTAGATTTAAGAGCATTTTATACCTAATATATCTCTCCAAATTTCTTAGAGACCTCTTAAGTAACATTTAACTGACCTAACTAAAAATTAGACAATTTAGGTTCTTAGTGTCTCTGCTCTGAGAATATCAGATAAATCTCGGAGCCATTTATTGAACTGTATAGATTTTTTTTCTTGGCACTCTTGGTTTTGCACCCACAGTCTGAATGAGAACACATCACACGTTTCCGCTAATAGAACTGAAAAATGCTCTTTGGAGCCTGTTCTTCCAATTCTCCTTGTATCTAACACTCAAGCCTTGGTTCTAGTCACACTGACCTAATTCAGAAGAAGCCCTGTGAGCAGAGTGATCTCACTTTGGTAGCATCTTATGGTTTCTACAACCACAGCAGGTTGTCTGCACTGGTGCACAATCCCCTGTGGCACAGAGAGGTCAATTATTTGAAACCAAACTTCAAATTCCATGCTTTCTCTTAATCATAAACCTAATGGAGAGCTAGAATGCAAATTCTACGTTAGTGTAAATAAACCTGGGTGGTGTATTTTCCCCCAAAAGATTAATCTTTAATGAATTTGTTGTGTCTAAACTCAAATATGCAAGTATATGTAGAAAGGTTTGGAGAAACTTAAAATTTACACGCATATTTCTCTACACCTTCACATGAGTAAAACAAATAATAATTTGGTCTGATTATGAACTGACTAATTATGGGGAACTCAGAAGAGCCCAGTTTCACAGCTATTTTGTTTTTCTGAGTATTATTTTATATACTGAGATATTCAGTTATGATGACATTAATACACATGTGATTCAGTGGAATAGAGCTTACTATATAAGTGATAACAGTGGATCAAAGAAAAGGCAGCAGAACTAGTTTGTTCTGCAATTTTGAACAGGTTAGAAATTCAGAATTGAAAATACGGGCTGTAAAGTGTAGAAAATCTCCCTCTACAGAATTCTGTAAGGTTTACTAGAATTCCAGATTGGGCCTAACAAATCTCAAATCTTCTATTTATCAGTTACTTCTTACTGGAATGGCATTGTGTTGATTTTTACTTCAAAATGTAACCTTTCTCCACTGAATGACTTTGAAAATCTCTCCTTTTGCCTTCCAGTTCCCATTTTGAAAGTTGAATTCTTAACGAGTTTTTTTTTTAATTTCCTATCTTTAATATTTCAAAGCTACTCTAAAGAGTTAAAATGCACTTCTGCGTTTCCTTTCCATATTTCTCACCAAATGAAAGCACTAATTTTCTCAAGGGGATAGAGCTAATAGTCAAATTGAGACATTCAATTCTGCAAGGTTGTTATATAGTTTTTCAGCTTGTTGTTCACTCAGTACATTTTTTTTTTCCCGCTCAGTCAATTAATAAAACTGACAGGGAACATATAGTTAGTTCAAAATGGTTTTGGGTAGAGTTTTTTACAAGTCATCGTGCTGCTTTAAGAACAGGTCAGAAAGGATGCTGAAGCATAACGATTTTATGCATAACTCTGAGTTGATATGTTAAGGCCCAGTAGTCAAAACTGGCAAATGAAAACTCAAGGTCACAGTATTTTAACTTTATTCTCAAACTGCTTTTCTGTGCGACTCCTGGGGATGCCATTCAACCTTAGCTACCTGCTTTAATTTCTTACTTTTTAAAATATCAAGCTGCTTGTGTCAAAAACCAAATAATGAATCATAGGGGATTTGGCCTCACATTTGAGGCTGAGTAGAGACCTGAGTTTGTTATAATTCTTACTTTTGAATAATATTGAAACATTTATATATTTCCCAATGTTAAGATAAAAGAAAATAAAACTGAGGGATCAACTAAGGTGGTATTTTGGTAGCTTGTTAAAGATGGGATTCCGGTTATTTAATATAGTAAGTACATTTTCCTAGTACCTAACTTTTGTCTAAAAAAGAATCCACTTAATATGGCTCTGCATGTCGTCTATTTTGACTTTACCTTACATGAACTACATTCAAGTGACACATTAAAGAATAACACTTAACATGTCTTCTTTTTGGGAACTGATCAATATGAAGGGATAGATGACTGTTTAGCTCAAAGTTTCATGATTATAATAATGCATTTTAATCTTCTAAGAATAAGTTACATAACCTGCTACATATATGCAACAATTCTAGTCTTCATGTGCTTAACAGTAAAATAGTGTAATATAGTATCCTTATAATATTATTGAGAATATATCCTACTGTCATTTTTCACACTGTTTCTCTTTACAGTTGTATGCAATGTATTTAAAGTGGGTCATACTACATCCTTATTCCAATGTAACCACGCCAGGTCTAATACCAAGTATTTTTTCAGCTTCAAACTCAACTCTCTCTACTCAGGACACTATGCTTCAAACAAACCAAATAACTTAGAGCTCTCTTGAGCAAACAATGCTTTCTTACTTGTGCCTCTGTACATATAGTTCCTGGCTTTTGAAATGTTCTTCCTTCTCTCATCTGCCTACTCAACTCCTAGAATAAGATGCATATCAACTCTCTTGGGAATTCTCCTACATCCCCTCAAGCGGATTAGATGCTCCTCATTTTATTCTACCTTAGCCATTTTTACCTTCCTCCATTAAGATGCGTGAATTCCATGAAGGCAGAAAACAGGACTTTCTATATCACTAGGGCTTAGGTGAGCACCTGGAATACTGTCAGTGCTTAATAAACGTTTACTGGAGTTGATACATGAATTGAATATAGGGAAAACTTTACTGTGTTTCTATTGGCACATTTATAATATTCCTTTTGGCTTCATACCCTTTATTATTTCTTACAAACTATTCTTTGTTTTCTATCATATCAGAAAGAGGCAGGTGAGGGAAAGATCCAGATAAATTATGAGCCCTGGTGCCCATGAATATTCATATAAATTAACAGTTCCAAAATTGGTGGAAATATTAACAAGTCTCTTCTGTTGGGAAGAGATTACTGGGAGGTGGTAAACCTGATTTTTTGGCTTTTCATGGTTTCATACAGGCCTTCTATATAACAGGCTGTTACGTTTGAGGAACAGGCATAATAAGAGTTGTCTGAACCAAGGAGTAAAGCTCTGTATCAAAACAATTGTCACCTCTTCTACTACAAATATTAAGCAAACAAACAAAATAAATACTCTATTGGGTGTGAGATGTGGATACGGGTTTTTGACATGCATCTATTTAAAAATCAAAATCACCTGAAACTAGAGTACAACAACAATTGAAGGTCCATAATGCACCGGGATTATCACCATGGAAAAGATTTGGTCAAAAAATATTGAAGTTGTATAAGTTAGTTTGAAATCACTGTTAAGAAGAGAGATGGGATAGCCTCATCCACCAGAGGGCAGACAGCAGAAGAAAGAAGAACTACAATTCTGCAGCCTGTGGAATGAAAACCACATTCCCAGAAAGAGAGACAAAATGAAAAGGCAGAGGACTGTGTACCAGATGAAAGAACAAGATAAAACCCCAGGAAAACAACTAAATGAAGTAGAGACAGGCAACCTTCCAGAAAAAGAAGTCAGAATAATGATACTGAAGATGATCCAGGACCTTGGAAAAAGAATGGAGGCAAAGATCAAGAAGATACAAGAAATGTTTAACAAAGACATAGAAGAATTAAAAAACAAGTACCTGGAAGAATTAAGGAACAAACAAACAGAGATGAACAATACAATATACAATAAATGAAATGAAAAATACACTACAAGGAATCAATAGCAGAATAACTGAGGTAGAAGAATGGATAAGTGACCTGGAAGGCCAAATGGTGGAATTCACTGCCATGGAACAGAATAAAGAATAAAGAATGAAAAGAAATGAAGACAGCCTAAGAGACCTCTGGGACAACAGTAAACACACCAACATTCACATTATAGGGGTCCCAGAAAGGGAAGAGAGAGAGAAAGGACCCAAGAAAATATTTGAAGAGATTATAGTCAAAAACTTCCCTAACATGGGAAAGGAAATAGCCACCCAAGTCCAGGAAGTACAAAGTTCCAGGCAGGATAAACCCAAGGAGAAACATGCCAAGACACATAGTAATCAAATTGACAAAAATTAAAGACAAAGAAAAATTATTTCTGGATAAAAACTCTCCAGAAAGTGGGCACAGAGGGAACATACCTCAACATAATAAAGGCCATATATGACAAACCCACAGCAAACATAATTCTCAATGGTGAAAAACTGAAAGCATTTCCTCTAAGACAGGAAAAAGACAAGGATGTCCACTCTCACCACTTTTATTCAACATAGTTTTAGAAGTCCTAGCTACAGCAATCAGAGAAAAAAAGAAATAAAAGGAATCCAAATTGGAAAAGAAGTAAAACTGTCACTGTTTGCAGATGACATGATACTCTACATACATAATCCTAAAGACGCCACCAGAAAACGACCAGAGCTAATCAATGAATTTGGTAAAGTTGCAGGATACAAAATTAACGCACAGAATACACTAACAACGAAAAATGAGAAATAGAAATTAAGGAAACAACCCCATTCACCATTGCAACAAACAGAAAAAAATACCTAGGAATAAACCTACCTAAGGAGGTAAAAGTCCTGTACTCAGAAAACTATAAGACACTGATGAAAGAAACCGAAGATGACACAAACAGATGGAGAGATATACCATGTTCTTGGATTGGAAGAATCAATAATGTGAAAATGACTATACTACCCAAAGCCATCTACAGATTCAATGCAATCCTTATTAAATTACCAATGGCATTTTTTACAGAACTAGAACAAAAATTCTTAAAATTTGTATGGAGACACAAAAGACCCCAAGTAGCCAAAGCAATCTTGAGGGAAAAAAACGGAGCTGGAGGAATCAGACTCCCTGACTTCAGACTATACTACAAAGCAACAGTAATCAAGACAATACAGCACGGGCACAAAAACAGAAATATCGATCAGTGGAGCAGGATAGAAAGCCCAGAGATAAACCCACGCACCTATGGCCAATGAATCTATGACAAAGGAGGCAAGGATATACAATGGAGAAAAGACAGTCTCTTCAATAAGTGGTGCTGGGAAAACTGGGCAGCTACATGTAAAAGAATGAAATTAGAACCCTCCCTAACACCATATACAAAAATAAACTCAAAATAGATTAAAGACCTAAATGTAAGCCTGGACACTATAAAACTCTTAGAGGAAAACATAGGAAGAACACTCTTTGACATAATCAAAGCAAGATCTTTTTCAACCCACCTCCTAGAGTAATGGAAATAAAAACAAAAATAAACAAATGGGACTTAATTAAACTTAAAAGCTTTTGCACAACAAAGGAAACTATAAAAAAGACGAAAAGACAACCCTCCGAATGGGAGAAAATATTTGCAAATGAATCAATGCACAAAGGATTTAATCTCCAAAATATATAAACAGCTCATGCAGCTCAATATTAAAAAAACAAACACCCCAATCCAAAAATGGGCAGAAGACCTAAATAGACATTTCTCCAAAGAAGACATACAGATGGCCAAGAAGCACATGAAAAGCTGCTCAACATCACTAATTAGAGAAATGCAAATCAAAACTACAATGTGGTATCACCTCACACCAGTCAGAGTGGGCATCATCAGAAAATCTATAAACAATAAATGCTGGAGAGGGTGTGGAGAAAAGGGAACGCTCTTGCACTGTTGGTGGGAATGTAAACTGATACACCCACTATGGAGAACAGTATGGAATAGTTCCTTAAAAAACTAAAAATAGAATTACCATATGACCCAGCAATCCCACTTCTGGGCATATAACCTGAGAAAACCATAATTCAAAAAGACACATGCACCCCAATGTTCACTGCAGCACTGTTTACAATAGCCAAGTCATGGAAGTAACCTAAATGCCCATCGACAAATGGATAAAGAAGATGTGGTACATATGTACAGTGGAATATTACTCAGCCATAAAAAGGGACGAAATTGGGTCATTTGTAGAGACATGGAAGGACCTAGGGACTGTCATACAGATTGCAGTAAGTCAGAAAGAGAAAAACAAATATCGTATATTAATGCATATATGTGGAATCTAGAAAAATGGTACAGATGATCCAGTTTGCAAGGCAGAAATAGAGACACACATGTAGAGAACAAATGTATGGACACCAAATGGGGAAAGAGTTGGGGGGAGGAAGATGAGAGAGAGAGAGAATTTGAGATGACATTTTAATAAAGAATATCTCTTTTTTTAAGTTAGATCCTTCAATGTTAGATCATTTTAAGCTATTAATATATCTATGCACCATTTTTTCTATATTTACAAAATTTTGTTTCCATAGTTATTCTTAAAAATAAATCTGTCTGGGGGGATAGAGCACTAGTTAGTATAATATTAACATTAATCAAAGATGTAAATCCACTACAAAAAGATTTATTTCCAATAAAAAATCTTAGATTATCATTTTGAATTCTGGGCTATGATACAGAGCCAAATTACTTAGTTACTTTTCCCAAAGGTATTCAGTTAGCTATTTAACTGTCTCTAGAAGTCAACATATTCAAACAAACAGCTGAAACTTGAAATCCAATTCTTTTTAGCAGAATTAGTTTACAAGTATATCTGATAAATCAGTGTTAAAAAGTCAAATATCTTACTAATTAAGCAGAAGTTAAAAAAACTAAACCTCTGAAAAATGAATATATGTACTTATGTATGTACATATATATGTGAACCTATGCATATATGCATGTATATGTACACACCTCTATACATACATATAATTAGAACAGTCTGCAACAAGTATACTCTCCTAATTTCATATATGTGTCATTGGTCAACATAAACTACATCTGCAATAGTCTTGCAGAGGAAGGATACACTTGTAGAAGATCTGTTCTTTCTAAGAATTGTTGCTTTGCTTCTGAGAAGCATTAATTTGGCCCTGAAACCAACCAGTGTCAAGGGTCATAGCCATTCACTAAACTAACTCAATTGCTTAAACTAATCTCTTTGGAGAAAATGTTTACACTTAAGATAGATCTGAGACTATCTGATCACCTTAACACAACCCAACACAAAGAAAGAATACAGAGGATCTACTCAGTTGCTGGAGCTTTAGTAATCAAACGTGGCCTGAGCACACAAACCCAGGTCCTCCTGGCTAATTCCAGTTTGCTTGTTTTCTAGCTCTAGGTTTACTGATGTTTCAAGTGACTTGAGTACACACTGTGAAGTTTCCCTCCATGTGCTTTAAGCTGTATGTTGCTGACAGATACACTTTCTATAACACTGCTTATAACTGTACCTCTTTTCCATACCTTTGTTTTCAGATTCTGCATGCTGAAATCCCCTTCTGTAGCATGGTAAGCTCATTTTAATTTAGAAAGAGATTGGTAGTACTTTTCAATGGGAACTTTTAAAATAGAAATAGAACAAGATCCATTCATACAATAAAATGAAAGTAAAAACAATAAAATCCTCCAAATTCATTTGTTTTCCTTATTGAATTCACTAACTTCTTTCTTTCCTTCCTTCCTTTTTGGTAGCTAAAAGCTATTCTGATGCTACTCTGAAATCAGTGTTGTAATGACTAACGAAGCACCACCACAAGATAAAATTTGTTTTTTTCATTTTTCCGGAAAGGAGAGTCCTGAATTTGAGTTAAGAATTAATTCCTAACTCTTTTATTAAATTTAATTTTGTCAAATCAATTAATTAAATCTAATTAATTGGGGTAGATTAATTCCTTTTTGGAATATTTGAAATATATGAGATCCACACAGAAGTTTTAAGGATTACTAATTTTCCTATGGTGAATCACTGTAGTTATTAATAAGGTTTGCCATTTACCTTGGTCCATTTTGAGAAAGCCTCTAATTTGTAAATTAGCTCCAGGATTTTTTGGCATCATCTCATAAGAATTTACTTTTATGAATAGTAATATAAAAGAAAAATATATAAAATTTTAAACACAAGTCAGTGTCTAAAACAAATACATTAAAATAAACATACTAGAATTACTAGAATCTAAAATAAATACATTAGATTGTAGGTAGAGAAAAATGTAATTGCATATCGGGAAAATTATATTCTAATTGGCAAGTAAAATAATCAAATGGAATTTTAAAATTTCTTAATATGCATTATTTCAAGGAGTTAGATGATACACACAAGAATCTTATTCTTCTTTAGGTTCCTGATCAAATACACCAAATTAATACATTATACACTCATAATCATGTAGGAAGAGGTTTAGAAAAGAGAAATCAGAAAAGAAGAGTATGTGTGTCTGTGTATGCATACTTGTGTGTCTGTGTGGGGAGCTTTTCAGATGTCAGAGAGTGTCATTTCCTAATCAGTTTTAGTAAGCTCTTCACACACTTATCCCCTTGAATTTAAAGGGAGATTGGAATGCTTACTGGAAAACATAGATTACATAATCACTTTTTTCGGGCCACAGAAGAGAGAATCCCTTTTTGCAGTGACCGGAAGAGTTCCCATACTCTTTTAAAAGAGTAATAGCAGAGAGCACACCAGAGACTGTCAGTCCCTTGAGCATTTAAATATGCGACCGTTTTGCACTGCAAATATAATTTAACTAGGGTTGTGAATAAAAAGAGGGCTTCTCTTCTTTATAGCTACTTTAAATGTCAACAAAATGAATTATCTTAAGAATGTCAAATACTAAAATGGTGTTTTGATACACCTCAGTCCAAGTATTCTCCATTAGTTGAATTTATTCACTTCCTCCAGCATTCTGGAAGAAGGATTTTTGTGGAACTATCCTGTATTGAGAGGTATCATACTGTATAGAATATGTTTTCATTGCTCATGCAATTTACATATAGTGATATTACCACCAATATGAAATATTATGCAGGAAGACATGAAATTATCTGAAATATAATGTGGTGATTTTGAAGGTTCATATTGTAAAATTTTTACAAGTACAGTCCTATATATAAGTACACCCATATGCAAAAATCCACTGTTCTTTAAATGAAGCTAAATTATGGAGATTAAAATATCAGTGTTATAGAAAATCATTAATAATAGATATCTTTTCATTACCCTTACCAAGGAGAAATTGATTTTTTCTAGGAAACCATTCAGAAAACAATTCAGTTAATACAAAAGCACTCCCAAGACCAAAATATCACCTCCAAAATGTTATATTTTTCTCCTTATTAATTTTCATAAAGGCTACAAATATATCAGCAAACGTACTTTGGAACTTTTATGAGTATAAAGAAAACATCCATCTTTGAATTGTGTCTTAGGCTTCATAATTATTTAGAGTGTGTGCTTGGAATCCAACAAAAAGGAAGAAATGGAAAGACAAGTGATTTAAAAAGAATTTTTCTACAGAAAAAAGCATTTCTAAAAATCAATGTGATGTTTGAATTAACCTGGTTTCTTTCTTTATTGTATGTCTATAGTAAATGAAAAAGTCCTTAGAGACTTGATGGGGCTGTTGCCTAATGAACTCTTCAGAAAACATCTTTTCATTGAATGTGACCCAGAATCAGGAGGAAGGTTGAAGGTGGGAAAGTACACTCAGTTCCCATGATATACTTTTGCATATAATCAATCATCTTTTCTAAACACAAACCATATACATGTGATAAATCTGGTGTTGCTTCCAAGATTTCTATTTTGTCTATGTGTCTGGGGCACCTTATCAGGCCAAGCAGGGAAACACATTTCTGATTTTTCTTTCTCAATTCAGAAATACTTTATTAAACCACTGACTCTGGAATCAGTGTCATTCAGTCATCTTGATCCTACCATTCTATGTAGTTGTGCAAGGCCACAGAATTAGGTGAAAACCCCTCTACTGAGGTAAATAACAGGTAGAGATCCAAATATATTTCTTATTTCTAAGTCCACCACAGGTCATAATACGTTAAGTCTTTTAAAACACTTTATTTGGTGAAATTTAGAAATATTAAAAAGGCCAAAGTGGCACAATCAGCCTCCCACTGGCAAATTAAGAAATAAAAAAGGTTGTCACTGTGATAAAGATATGAAACTTGGAACAGTTGGAAACTTAAATTAGAACAGGAAAAAAGATGGAAGCGTAAGCAGCTACAAATTCTAAACCTCAGTCTGAAGTATACGCTATCTTTTCAAAAATCAACAGAATTTAATATCATTTCATTTTTGTTCAGATATTGAATAGTTAGTTGATCCCCTGTTTTACTATTAACATATCCCTTTATCTTTTAAATCCCAGCTCTAAATTTTATTAGAGAACTCAGATACATTTTCATATGATCCACAGCACTGAAATATGTTTAAGATACTCAAATCTGTATAATCACCTCTGAGAAGTATTTGGCAATGTGATGATTTCACTCTTTTAGAAGCTTAGTCACACATGTCTATCTGAAATTTTGTTTTAAGTGTAATAAGAACCCTGAATTATAACTAAAGCAAATAGAATTAGGCTCTAGAAAATATAATTTCTGTAAAGAAAATTAAACTCTTTAACTTCTATTACGTTGTAATTCACTAATTTACTTTCTATTAATATCACTTTTAAAGCTATACAATTATAAAAAGGAGTACATGTCACAAAGCCTCTAAATACAAATAACATTTCTTATTAATTATTATTACACGTGTTCATAAGTAAAAGTAAGAATCAACTGGCTCCTTATGTGACCCTGTCAGAGTTCAAGGCTAAGAAAGGAAACTTGGCCAAAGAAGAAAGACCTTTAACTTCTCAATGTGAATATGTCTACAGGGCCAGAGTAATTGGACATCCCTTTAGAAAGAGTTTGGAAAAGACCTAGTGATACAGCTGATCTATGCTGTCTCAACATCCTTACCACTTTGAATTACCTTTCTAAACAAAGATTTACTCTTTTTCTAATATATGTCTCCATCTCTGGTTTTGAATCCAGTTTATTTCAGCCCAAATGTGGGAAACTGGCAGCCAGTAAGCCCTGACAGATCTCCAGACAAGTTGCGTTAGGCCTGTACATTGCTGACCATACAATGTTTAAAAAGCAGTAGCTAACTTTGAACACTTTAAACACAAAGATGTGGAGCTCCTCCTGAAAACCTGGAACTTTTGGTGACCTAGGACCTTTCCCAAATGGGAGCAATTTAGTGTCAATCTGTGCAGACACCAGACATGCATCTCCAGCTTTCTACAGTTCCTTCCATTCTTTATTGTCTCACTGACCTCGACACGAAGAACGTGTTACTCTTTGACAGTTCCAATAAACATCCTTTGTGTTACATTCAACATGCTAGAATCTGAGTTAGAACCTTCTGATTCAGTGGTTTCTTTCCCGCTTCCAAGTTGAAGACTGATTCACTTGACTGAAACCTTGATTCTGTTTCCAGATCACAGCCCTTACCTTAATCAACTTTTTCCTGTTTCTTTGTCAAACATTTTAACCTCCCCTTCCCAACCAGTTCTATTGGAATATACTAGTTCCAATTAACTTTTTATAAATTTGAGATTTAGTTACTCCTATCATTAGTATATAGGTAAACTCTTGACCACTGTAGAACACAGGTTTTTAACAAGAATGAAAATTACAAGAAAGTTAACAGTATAACTTCAGGGAAATAATATTAAGGGAAAATTTCCCATGATACATTCTATTAAAATATTTGATGGCAGAGGTTTTACTTCAAATACCCTTTGTTTAAGCAACAGTTCAGAGAAACACGTTTTATATGTATGGTATCAATACTGTGACTAAGACTTCTCTTCTGTCCTTTGCTCAAAAGTACTCCTTTCTATGAAATATATAATTGTTTAAGAGCCCAACTTCAAAGTCTAAATGTGTGTTGCTTTTTTTTCTAACAGCATTTTTCAATAAAGCACAATAGTCACAGCTTTGAAATGCATATTGAGTGTCTCTGGCAATAAAACTCATGCTTTCTCAATAACTGATAAGGTTGTGGTTGAAAAAAAAGACAGGCTATAGGTTGTCTTTGAACTTTCATGAAAACTATGAAAAATTCAATATTTCAGTTGTATTTTTCCACAAATGGACTCACCATGGCAATGAACTCCTTCATCATACCCATCTGAGCAGTCCAGGACGCCGTTGCAGAGCTGGGATAAATGGACACATCTGTTGGCACCAAGGCAAGCAATGTGATTCAAGGGGCACTTGATTTCTACCTCCTCAGGACCTGGAAAAATGCAAAAAGGAACACAGTGATTTAGCTTTTTTTTTTTTAACACTAAAACTGTTAAGCACGAGAAATTACTAGCGTGAATTCACAAAATAAAATGACAGGCAATACTACCAGAGGGCAGCTCTGATTCTCAGAGACATCAAAATTGGCCTATGTAATATAAAATACCTAATTTTTAAAGGCTGCATAGGAAATAAAATAATATGTATGTTTTTCAAATAATGCATTTAAAACACAGGTATTCTTTTGACCCTTAAAGAGCCATGGATTGAAAATCTAAGGGTTGGTTTGAGTCACTGTTCTATTTCTTATCCTTAGATAAGTGGACAAGGTGCTTAAACCCTGTAAGTTTCAAGTCCTGCAACTGTGAAATATGAATAATGGCAACTTCTTGGCATGGCTCTTTTTATTTTTTTTATTTTATTTTATTTTTTAATTGATGAGTACACATCAAGTGTTAGGCACTAAGTGCGTTACATGTATTAACTCATTTAATCTTCCTAACAGCCTTCTGAACTGGTACTATCTCTGTTCCCATTTTACAGATTTGGAAACTTGAGATATCAAAGCTAAATAATGTGACCAAAATACAGCTGGAATTATCCTATGTTATGTCTGAGTGCACAGAGACCCCAAATGAGTTATCAGCAGTTCTACAGTGAACAGGAACTGGGGGTTAGCACTAGAACTCATTGTACAGCCTGACCATTTTAAACAAACAAATCCATCCATACTACGCAAATACATACAGAAAGGTTCTTTGTGCTTCCTGAATAAGGAGGCCAGATAATCTGCACAGACACTCCTCTAGAGACGATCAACTAGGGTTCGGGAAGATCTTTTCCCTTGTATTCTTATAATGCAAAATACTATTAGATGAATGGATACTGTGCTTTTACTCTGATGCATAGATACTTTGAAAACCTATACACTGAAAACATTTTTTTTTTAATTTTATATTATTTATTTTTTTATACAGCAGGTCCTTATTAGTCATCCATTTTATACACATCAGTGTATACATGTCAATCCCAATAGCCCAATTCATCACACCACCACCACCACCCCCTGCCGCTTTCCCCCTCTGGTGTCCATACGTTTGTTCTCTGCATCTGTGTCTGAATTTCTGCCCTGCAAACCGGTTCATCTGTAACATTTTTCTAGGTTCCACATATATGCGTTAATATATGATACTTGTTTTTCTCCTCCTGACTTACTTCACTCTGTATGACAGTCTCTAGATCCATCCATGTCTCAACAAATAACCAATTTTGTTCCTTTTTATGGCTGAGTAATATTCCATTGTATATATGTACCACATCTTCTGTATCCATTCATCTGGCGATGGGCATTTAGGTTGCTTCCATGACCTGGCTATTGGAAATAGTGCTGCAATGAACATTGGGGTGCATGTGTCTTTTTGAATTATGGTTTTCTCAGGTTATATGCCCAGAAGTGGGATTGCTGGATCATATGGTAATTCTATTTTTAGTTTTTTAAGGAAACTCCATACTGTTCTCCACAGTGGCTGTAACAATTTACATTCCCACCAACAGTGCAAAAGGGTTCCCTTTTCTCCACACCCTCTCCAGCATTTGTTGTTTGTAGATTTTCTGATGATGCCCGCTCTAACTACTGTGAGGTGATACCTTGTTGTAGTTTTGATTTGCATTTCTCTAATAATTAGTGATGTTGAGCAGCTTTTCATGTGCTTCTTGGCCATCTGTATGTCTTCTTTGGAGAAATGTCTATTTAGGTCTTCTGCCCATTTTGGGATTGGGTTGTTTGTTTTTTTAATATTGAGCTGCACGAGCTGTTTATATATTTTGGAGATTAATCCTTTGTCCATTTATACGTTTGCAAATATTTTCTCCCATTCTCAGGGTTGTCTTTTTGTCTTGTTTATGGTTTCTTTTGTTGTGCAAAATCTTTGAAGTTTCATTAGGTCCCATTTGTTCATTTTTGTTTTTGTTTCCATTACTCTAGGAGGTGTATCAAAAAAGATCTTGCCGTGATTTATGTCAAAGAGTGTTCTTCCTATGTTCTCCTCTAAGAGTTTTATAGTGTCCAGGCTTACATTCATGCCTCTAATCCATTTTGAGTTTATTTTTCTGTATGGTGTTAGGGAGTGTTCTAATTTCATTCTTTTACATGTAGCTGTACAGTTTTCCCAGCACCACTTATTGAAGAGACTGTCTTTTCTCCATTGTATACCCTTGCCTCCTCTGTCATAGATTAGTTAACCATAGGTGCGTGGGTTTATCTCTGGGCTTTCTATCCTGCTCCACTGATCTATATTTCTGTTTTTGTGCCCATACTGTATTGTCTTGATTACTGTAGCTCTGTAGTATAGTCTGAAGTCAGGGAGTCTGATTCCTCCAGCTCCGCTATTTTCCCTCAAGACTGCTTTGGGTGTCCGGGGTCTTTTGGGTCTCCATACAATTTTTAAGATATTTTCTTCTAGTTCTGTAAAAATTGCCATTGGTAATTTGATAGGGATTGCATTGAATCTGTAGATTACTTTGGGTAGTATAGCCTTTTCATAATACTGATTCTTCCAATCCAAGAACATGGTATATCTCTCCATCTGTTGGTATCATCTTTAATTTCTTTCATCAGTGTCTTACAATTTTCTGCATACAGGTCTTTTGTCTCCCTCGGTAGGTTTATTCCTAGGTATTTTATCCTTTTTGTTGCAATGGTAAATGGGAGTGTTTCCTTAATTTCTCTTTCAGAATTTTCATCATTAGTATATAGGAATGCAAAAGATTTCTGTGCATTAATTTTGTACCCTGCAACTTTACCAAATTCATTGATTAGCTCTACTAATTTTCTGGTGGCATCTTTACAATTCTCTATGTATAGTAATCATGTCATCTGCAAACAGTGACAGTTTTACTTCTTGTTTTCCAATGTGTATTACTTTTATTTCTTTTTCTTCTCTGACTATCATGGCTAGGACTTCCAAAACTATGTTGAATAATAGTGTTGTAAGTGGACATTCTTGTCTTGTTCCTGATCTTAGAGGAAATGCTTTCAGTTTTTCACCATTGAGATGATGTTTGCTGTGGGTCTGTCGTATATGGCCTTTATTATGTCGAGGTAAGTTCCCTCTATGCCCACTTTCTGGAGAGTTTTTATCATAAATGGGTGTTGAATTTTGTCAAAAGCTTTTTCTGCATCTATTGGGATGACCATATGGTTTTTATTCTTCAATTTGTTAATATGGTGTATCACATTGATTGATTTGCATATATTGAAGAATCCTTGCATCACTGGGATAAATCCCACTTGATCATAGTGTCTGATCCTTTTAATGTGTTGTTGGATTCTGTTTGCTAGTATTTTGTTGAGGATTTTTGCATCCATATTCATCAGAGATATTGGTCTGTAATTTTCTTTTTTTGTACTATCTTTGTCTGGTTTTGGTATCAGGGTGATGGTGGCCTCATAGAATGAGTTTGGGAGTGTTCCTTCCTCTGCAATTTTTTGGAAGAGTTTGAAAAGGATGGGTGTTAGCTTTTCTCTAAAGGTTTGATAGAATTCACCTGTGAAGCCATCTGGTCCTGGACTTTTGTTTGTTGGAAGATATTTAATCAGAGTTTCAATTTCATTACTTGTGTTTGGTCTGTTCATATTTTCTCTTTCTTCCTGGTTCAGTCTTGGAAGGTTATACATTTCTAAGAATTTGTCCATTTCTTCCAGGTTGTCCATTTTATTGGCATAGAGTCTCTTAGGATGCTTTGTATTTCTGCCATGTCTGTTGTAACTTCTCCTTTTTCATTTCTAATATTATTGATTTGAGCCCTTTCCCTCTTTGTCTTCATCAGTCTGGCTAATGGTTTATCAATTTTGTTTATCTTCTGAAAGAACCAGCTTTTAGTTTTATTGTTCGTCGCTATGCTTTTCTTTGTTTCTATTTCATTTATTTCTGCTCTGATCTTTATGATTTCTTTCCTTCTGCTAACTTTGGGTTTTGTTTGTTCTTCTTTCTCTGGTTCCTTTAGGTGTAAGTTAGATTGTTTAGTTGAGACTTTTCTCGTTTCCTGAGGAAGGCTTGTATAGCTATAAACTTCCCTCTTACAACTCCTGTTGCTGCATCCCACAGGTTTTGGATCATTGTGTTTTCATTGTCATTTGTCTCTAGGTATTTTTTGATTTCCTCTTTGACTTCTTCAGTGATCTCTTGGTTATTTAGTAACATACTGTTTAGCCTCCATGTGTTTGCATTTTTTACATTTTTTCCCTGTAAGTCATTTCTAATCTCATAGCATTGTGGTCAGAAAAGATGCTTGATATGACCAATTTTCTTAAATTTACTGAAGCTTGATTTGTGACCCAAGATGTGATCTATCCTGGAGAATGTTCCATGCACACTTGAGAAGAAAGTGTAATCTGCTGTTTTTGGATGGAATGTCCTATAAATATCAATTAAATCTATCTGGTCTACTGTGTCATTTAAAGCTTCTTTTTCCTTATTTCTTTTCACTTTGGATGATCTGTCCATTGGTGTAAGTGAGGTGTTAAAGTCCCCCACTATTATTGTGTTACTGTTGATTTCCTCTTTTATAGCTGTTAGCAGTTACTTTATGCATTGAGGTGCTCCTATGTTGGGTGCATATATATTTATAATTGTTATATCTTCTTCTTGGATTGATCCCTTGATCATTATGTAGTGTCCTTCCTTGTCTCTTGTAACATTCTTTATCTTAAAGTCTATTTTATCTGATATGAGTAGTGCTACTCCAGCTCTCTTTTGATTTCCACTTGCACGGAATATCTTTTCCCATCCCCTCACTTTCAGTCTGAATGTGTTCCTAGGTCTGAGGTGGGTCTCTTGTAGACAGCATATATATTGGTCTTGTTTTTGTATCCATTTAGCAAACCTGTGTCTTTTGGTTGGAGCATTTAATCCATTCACGTTTAAGGTAATTATTGATATGTATGTTCCTATTACCATTTTCTTAATTGTTTTGGCTTTGTTTTGGTAGGTCCTTTTCTTCTCGTGTTTCCCACTTAGAGAAGTTTCTTTAGCATTCATTGTAGAGCTGATTTGGTGGTGCTGAATTCTCCTAGCTTTTGCTTGTCTGTAAAGCTTTTGATTTCTCCATCGAATCTGAATGAGATCCTTGCTGGGTAGAGTAATCTTGGTTGTATGTTCTTCCCTTTCGTCACTTTAAGTATATCAAGCCTCTCCCTTCTGGCTTGTAGCGTTTCCTTTGAGAAATCAGCTGTTAACCTTATGGGAGTTCCCTTGTGTGTTATTTGTCATTTTTCCCCTGCTTTCAATAATTTTTCTTTGTGTTTAAGTTTTGCCAAATTGATTACTATGTGTCTTGGCGTGTTTCTCCTTGGGTTTATCCTGTATGGGACTCTCTGTGCTTCCTGGACTTCGGTGGCTATTTCCTTTCCCATGTCAGGGATGTTTTCGACTATAATCTCTTCAAATATTTTCTCGGGTCCTTTCTCTCTCTCTTCTCCTTCTGGGATCCCTATAATGCGAATGTTGTTGCATTTAATGTTGTCCCAGAGGTCTCTTAGGCTGTCTTCATTTCTTTTCATTCTTTTTTGTTTATTCTGTTCCGCAGCAGTAAATTCCACCATTCTGTATTCCAGATCACTTATTCGTTCTTCTGACTCAGCTATTCTGGTATTGATTCCTTCTAGTGTAGTTTTCTTTTCAGTTATTGTATTGTTCATCTCTGTTTGTTCTTTAATTCTTCTAGGTCTTTGTTAAACATTTCTTGCATCTTCTTGATCTTTGCCTCCATTCTTTTTCCGAATCCTGAATCATCTTCACTATCATTATTCTGAATTCTTCTTCTGGAAGGTTGCCTATCTCCACTTCATTTAGTTGTTTTTCTGGGGTTTTATCTTGTTCCTTCATCTGGTACATAGCCCTCTGCTTTTTCATCTTGTCTATCTTTTTGTGAATGTCGTTTTTTACCCACAGGCTGCAGGACTGTAGTTCTTCTTGCTTCTGCTGTCTGCCCTCTGGTGGATAAGGCTATCTAAGAGGCTTGTGCAAGTTTCCTGATGGGAGGGACTGGTGGGGGGTAGAGCTGTGTGTTGCTGTGGTAGGCCAAGGTCAGTAAAACTTTAATCAGCTTGACTGTTGATGGGTGGGGCTGAGTTCCCTCTCTGTAGGCTGTTTGGCCTGAGGCGACCCAACACTGAAGCCTATGCAGGCTCTTTGGTGGGGCTAATTGCAGAGTCTGGGAGGGCTCATGCCATGGAGTACTTCCCAGAACTTCTGCTGCCAGTCCTTGTCCTCATGGTGAGACACAGGCACCCCCTGCCTCTGCAGGAGACCCTCCAACACTAGCAGGTAGGTCTGGTTCAGTCTCCTATGGGGTCACTGCTCCTTTCCCTTGGTCTCGACAGACACACTACTTTTTGTATGCCCTCCAAGAGTGGAGTCTCTGTTTCCCCCAGTCCTGTCGAAGTCCTGCTATCAAATCCCACTAGCCTTCAAAGTCTGATTCTCTAGGAATTCCTCCCCCTGTTGCCAGACCCCCAGGTTCGGAAGCCTGACATGGGGCTCCGAACCTTCACTCCAGTGGGTGGACTTCTGTGGTATAATTGTTCTCCAGTTTGTGAGTCACCCACCCAGCAGTTATGTGATTTGATTTTATTGTGATTGTGCCCCTCCTACCATCTCATTGTGGCTTCTCCTTTGTGTTTGGATGTGGGGTATCTTTTTTGATGAGTTCCAGTTTCTTCCTGTCGATGATTGTTCAGCAGTTAGTTGTGATTCTGGTGTTCTCGTAAGAGGGAGTGAGAGCACATCCTTCTACTCCACCATCTTGGTTCAGGGCCACCATGACTCTTTTTAGAATTGTATCAGGTAACATGAACCAAAAGGTTTTAGTGGAATTTAAATGAAGTTGTGTCCGCCTTAAAGGTATTTTATATTTTTAATCTGTTCTTTAGGAATATGAAGAACAGCTAGTTTTATACTTATTTATATGTGGATTCGCTTGTTTAAAAAAAAGTCTTTACTGAGCAAGTCTTATGCAACAGAATTGGCTAAAGAGTGGGGAGGTGATGATGAACAGGGAGGACTCATTTAGTTTACCTAGTGGTGGTAATTGCACTTTTCATAATTACCCCTTGTGTTTTTAAAGATACATTTAACTTGGAACACCAAGACTTTTCTTGAAGTTCACCAATTCCAAGTCTTTATCAAACATCTAAAATTCCTATTTATACTTGTTTTATAGGTACTCTCCAATTTCTCTCATAATGATCTGTAATCTTGCCCACCTCTCCCAAATCCAAAGTACAGTCACATAATAAGGCTACAGTCATGTATTAATCTGACACTGATTATTGCAATTGCACAGATTTTTCAGTCAAAACACACTTAGGATAATCACAGTTTTGTCAATACCTATGGGACGTTAATTTAATCAATTTAGCATTATTTTTCTCAGCTGTAAATGGAAATATCAATTGAGTCTACCAGCTGGGTTGTTGTGAGGATCAAAAGTTATTCATGGCAAAGCACTGAGAGATGTAGGCTCAGAGTAGGAATTCAACATGTGTTAGTCATGTAAATAAATGCAGCGCAGTGGAGATTCTTCTAGTGGAAAATCTGGAACCAGATTCTTGAGTCCAGTTTCTGGTCCCATCAATTATAAACTGAGTAACTTGGGTAAGTTTTCTACTTTCTCTGTGTTTTACCAGGTTGTTATAAGAATTATATCAAAAACTCTTAGCATTTTTCTTGGCAAGCGCTAAATAAGTGATTGCTGTTATCATAGTTAAGAATGTTTTGAGAAGGTGAGTTACATCTTATAACGTTCTTTTCTGTTGCAAGCCCCTAAAGAAAAAAACAACCTCAAAAAATATGTTTTACTCTACTTAGTTGAGGCAAAATTATAAGAATAATAAAAAGGCCAATAAAAAGGCAAAATTAAGTATTTGTTCAACCATTTGTTTGGGGATGTCAACAAATTTTTATGATGTAGCTTTACTAGCTGAAGTGTTACCACTAATAGGTTTCCTTGTATCTTTTCATGTATATTTATACAATTACTGCTATACAAGGGTATTCGTTTTGTCAAAAAAATTCATAAACCCAGGAGATTATAAAAATTTTTAGTTAGAAACCAAAAATGCATCAGTAGTTCTAAAAAAGCAAGATTTTTTTTAAAAAGTGATACTTGTGTTGGCTCAAATACAAGTATGAGTTTTCATTTTTAAGACTGTCAGGTAACTGATGAACATGACAGAAGGAGTGAAAATGTACATCTGGTGTTAAGGAAAAAGGCTCAGCTACTTATAAATTTTGAGAAAACAGGAAAAAATGTTTGGGTTTCTCAGAGGCAATATACAGAACCATTAGATTCTTTCTACTGGTAACATGTAGGGACAAAAGAGAAATTTGTTTAGAAGAATGGAACAGTCAATTGGTTTCTTCATAGACTAGCTACTATTGTTCCCCCCTACTCCCCTTGATATACTCTTGTCTTGGTTTCCCTCACTGCTGGGTAACTGGTAGGACAGCTGGGTGATGGCTTAATGGATTGTACCTTAACCAGTTCTTCCCAAATTTTCGTACCAAAACATATTAAGACAATGAAAATTTGAAAGTTACACTGAAGTAAATAGCAGCAATTATCTGTAGAATAAGTGTAGCGGTTGCCCCAGGCCTTGGGAATTAACCTCAAAATTGAGGGAATCGATACCTTTAAGCTCTTTGACCAATGCTGATATACTTCAGTTGGAAAACTGCTAAAACCAAAATGTTGTTGTCTTTCTTGAAAATGGAGATAGAGATGGGGCAGTCTGAGAAATGGCAATGCTTGCCTCAATTCAAATTCTCAACTGAAACCAGGCAATATGGGTAAACAGTGTACTATTTCTTTGGGCAATAATCCATCCTTGATTCCCAATGAACATTTCTGAAGTAACGGTGTGTATAACCCATGAGGCTCCTTTAGTCCACCCTGATAACAGAGAGAAAACTCACCCTGATCACTACTTCTACCTATTTACATGTGACAAGAAGAGGCACAGGATAATGGAGGCTGCATGAATTCCTCAGAATATGTCAAGGTTGCATTAAATGATTCACCTCTTGAAGACTTTCAGGCATTCAGAGCATTTCACAACCAGCAATCATTATTTGGACATAGCAAGGAACAGGGTTGGAGGCTCTCTGATATACCCAGAATTATCCCTTTAGTTGCTAAATCATGAGGACTTGGGGGGACCTGAGAGAGGCACTGTGATAACAGATTAGCACATGAGAAATTTTAAAATAGTACAAAGACTCTTAAAATTTTAACAAGTATGTTAGTCCTGGTGAGAATATCACTTCAGTTGTCAGTAATGCACATTTAGAAAACATTTCCAGTCCCTCAAATCTAATTTTAGGTGACCTGAGCAAGGTAGCAGAATTTAAAATATAGTAATTAATTACAAGAAAGAAGAACTCTATCATGAGGAGGATTTAAAATATATAAACACAGGAGAATAGTATCCATGTTTTTAGATTTTCTATAAGCCTTACCCAATTAACTGAAATATCTTCCATTTTTTAATGAACCTCATTTTACAAATAAGCCTTCCAGGATAATGCAAGGATAGCATGATTCATCTGTATGTTCTTGAATGTTCCAATTATTTTTAAACATAACTCTGTTCAGTTAAAGTGATAGTGGAAGACATAAATCTCATCAAATGTCCTTTCTGACTAAAGATAATCGAGATAGTGCATTGTGTGAAGGAGTGGAGATTTTTCTTCTGTAATGGCAGATATAGTCATATATCTGAACTTGTCACAACATCATCATATCTTAGCAGGACCGGTATCAATCCTCCCCCACCGAAGTTAACCTCCTCACCCTACACTCTGTCACATCCCACTTTGGGGGTTTTGTCCCATCAAGATTTGCTGCTTGGTTGTATTTCCCATGTCTATCTTTCCAATAGGTCTGACTCCTCCCTGAAATCTCATTCAATTTTTTTAAACCTACACTCAAGAACAAAGTCACTTTTTCTGATTGAACATTTCTTGACGTAGTATCCCTTCTTTCCTACTTTTCTTAACTGTTAAACTTCTTCAAAATGTAGACTGCACCTGCTGTATTCCCATTCCCTTCTTACTCCAGCCACTACACTTCCAACTCTGCTGAGCTTCTCCCCGAGGTCTTAGTGGTACCACTAACAGTGAAGCCAAAGGCATACAACGTCCTTCAAAACCTGGTCAGAATTCCTTTCTCTTAGACACAATTTCCACCATTATTTTTCATGCTTCTTAAACTCATCACATTATTGCTGTTGTTATTTATACTACTCCATGAACACACTTAGGTGCATTTCACACATGCTCTTTTATAAACTTTCCTCTCTCTCTGACTGGGAAACAAACATTTAGTATACTGCCTGACACAGAATAAACAGTGTTCAATACACAGTTGGTGAATGAAGTTGTAGCAATTGAACATTCTTTGATATGCTGGAAGTTACCTTTTTTTTATCATCAATGAATTCTCAGAATTGGTTTTACAAATACAGCTTTCACCCAATGACCAGTCTCAAAATTATAACTGTTCTCAGTTGCTGGCCACAAGAAATCAAAACTCCTTGGCCTGATATCATTGTCTAGTTGAAACTTATTAGCATTATTTACAATTAATTGCAATTGGTATTGTATACAAGTATTTTCAGTACTTAATACTCTACTTTATTCATTATTATCATTCACCTCCCTAAAACACACATTTTTTCCCACCTGTGGATTTTTTGGTATGCAATATCATCATCTGAAAAGTAAACCTTCTCTTTCTTTTTCACCCAGCAAGTTCTTTTTCACCTTCAAGCTCTGGCCTCTTCATCAAGTTTTCTTTGTGAAAAATAACAGGTAATAGTAGAAGCGTTCTGAGGCTTAGAGATCAAAACCTTGAATCAGAGTTTTTATCTGCCATGTATTAGCTGTCTAAACTTGAGTAAAGTACTTAACATCACATGATTGTCATAAGGATCAAATGAAATCATAGTTTGGGAAGCATACAAATTTTTTATTTGTTGTTTTGTTTTTGTTGGTCTCTGGGGGTTTCTTTTGGTTTATTTGTAGGTGTCATTGATCCCAATTTGTTCTACGAACCCACAGAGATATTGTTTATTTCAAATTTTAATGTTTTTAACAGTACAAATATCTCTGTAATTTATGAACTGTACTAATATATGCAGTTTCATGTATATTTCTTAAGGCACAAGGCCTTTATGCAAAAAATATATATATATATATTTCCTCCCACTTTAAAATATAAAGCAGAATGTAGGAATAAAAAACATTGATTACTAATTGATATAAAATCAAGTAAAAAATTTGGTACCTAAAGTTATCAGAAAGAAAGCATGAAATACCTTCAAAATTCAAAAAATTAAAATTATTCAGTTTGGGATTTTGTTTGATTATACCTGTCTATCCACCTAGAATGTTGAGATTTGATCATAATTTGAAGAATTGTTTGAGACTCGAGTTCTAGTAAAGTATAGTACTGATTGAAAAAAAAACACTGAGGAATATAAGGATTATTTCCATTGATACGCTCTCTTACAATATTTGTCTTTTGAATACTGAATCCTATGGAGATTTTCTATTTCTTAAGTTGAAGATCCTATCATTTCTAAGAATTTGTGACAACTGCTTTAAATATTAGCACTTTCAAACTATACTAAAAAGCTACAGTAATCAAAACAGTATGGTACTGGCACAAAAACAGATATAGATCAGTGGAACAAAGTAGAGAGCCCAGAAATGGACACACACCTATGTGAGCAATCAATATATGACAAAGGAAGCAAAAATATATAATGGGGTAAAGACAGCCTTTATGATAAATAGTGCTGCGAAAACTGGGCAACTACATGCAGAAGAATCAAACTGGACTACTCTCTCACACCTTGCACACAAATAACTTCAAAATAAATCAAAGACTTAAATCTAAGATCTGAAACCATAAAACTTCTTAAAGAAAACCTAAGCTCTTTCACATCAGCCTTAGCAATATCTTTTGGAATATGTCTCCTCAGGCAAGGGCAAAAAAACCCAAAAAATAAACAAATGGACTACATCAACCTAAAACCTTTTGCACAGTGAAGGAAACTATCAACAAAACAAATAGGACACCTACTGAATGGGAGAAGATATTTGCAAAAGGTATCTCCAATAAGGAGTTAATATCCAAAATATACAATGCACGCATGCAACTCAATTGCAGGAAAAAAAAAACCTGGTTGGAAATGGGCAGAGGTTCTGAATAGACATTTTTTCCAAGGAGGGCATACTGATGGCCAACAGGCACATGAAAAGATGCTCAACTTCACTAATCATCGGGGAAATTCAAATCAAAACCAAAATAAGATGCCATCTCACACGTGTCAGAATGACCAGAGTCAAAATGACAACTAATAGCAAGTGTTGCTAAGGATATGGAAAAGAGAGAACCCTCATACACTGTGATACTCATTTCATGATGTATGTAAATCAAATCATTATGCTGTACACCTTAAACTTATACAGTGCTGGACATCAATTATATCTCAATAAAACTGGGAACAAATTTTTTAAAATCTTTAAAAAATTAACTTTCCTAGACTCATTTTAAAAACATTTTAGTTTCTTTATAACTAAGCAACATATTAAGATTTGTGGAGCACCATTAACATGACTGCAAAAAACTTTTCTATCTTTTCTATCTCTATTAAAAAGAAAAAGAATTTTTTTAAAGAATGTTTTTATATACAATTAGATCCATTTTCCTGGAAATATTATAGACAATCACCTTTTAAGGAGAAAAGGTAACTCTTATGCAATTAAGTGTATGGAAATAGTACATTATAACATTTATTATAATTCTCACAGCTGAGAAATCAAAATAGCTAACAGCAATATGGGATGCTTGCGAAGACTGTAAAGCATGTAAACCACATTATTTACTCCATGTTGTTTGGGAAAATTGGTACACAATGTAAATATAATTAATATCCTGTATCTGTTTAATATTAAACATAACATCGGATTGCATAATGCCTTTACAGTTGTAATACAACTTTCCTAGAACTATGTTCATTGCATAAGATACTATTCTTGTTTTCAGGGATAATTTTCTTTTGCATATGAGCTACTTCACCTGACAGACTGATATTTTAATTTAAGTGGAAAGAATGAAAAGAAATTTATATATTCAAAGAATACTAGTATTCTAATACTTAGTATTCAAAGAAATACTATTTATAGTATTTTTAAAGAAAATTAAAATTGGATTTATGAGTTTCAACTTCTAAATAAAATACTATTCATTGATACAATTTGTTAAAGCAATCTATATGATTAAAATCGAGGATACAGAAATAGAAGAACCTCAAAAGATACATGTGCACTCTCTCTAACAGTAACTCACTCAAATTAAACAACTACTTTGCAAAATAGGCTCCAGTAATGACTTATTTACATATTTCAAATGGATGCTGTGAAGATTCAAGAACTGGAAGAGATGTAGAGGTGATTGATTTTGTCCAGCTGTACTACCCCTAAGCTATCTCTGACATCTGTCCTATTTTTAAAGGCCCTGGGGGAGGAGATTTTACTGCTTTGCTAACTTGTTCTAAGGTTTAAAAATCCTTTTTCTTTAGTCCTTAGTCTTCAGAAATCTCAGTATAGGATAATTCCTTACATCTAACATACAGTGCTTTATTTATGCAGTTAATATATGAAAAGCATGCCTGGTCACCTAAGGAAGACTGCGATATTAAAGCAATTCTGCTACAGCTAAAGATGCCATTTTGTCTGCTGTTATGAGTATGAATAAATGGGTGGTTAGTTAAGACTCTTACTAAAAACTTTCTGAATCATATCTGGAAGTACTATTATGTTAAAATAGAGAGCTCTACATTTCTCTGTGTGTGTGTGTGTGTGTATTGCTAACTTTAGAATATATCAAATAATTTTTATCAGTTTGTCTACATCTGAATCCAACAAATATAGGTTAAGTCATAACATTCTCCTGCACTATAACTCTGCACATTCAGAATACAGTCAAAATTGGCAAATTAAAAATATTGTATGGACATAACCAAAGCATTGTTGTCATTCATTACAGCTTTAGAAATAGGAACTTTATCAAGCCAACACACTTTCTTGCTTTATGACTTTCCACTTAAAGGCAAATAGATAAAATAAATGAAATCACTGTTTTATGAGTGAGTGTCATTGCAGCACTGCCATTTATTAAACCCAGTGCTAATGGAGGAAACTCAGCTTGGGGGATTAAAAAATTATTGTCATTTAGGTATTTTAAATGCTCCTTTATTCCTTCCCATGTATCTATTCTTCACATGTTCTTTTATTTCTGGATCATCCCATTCTCTCTTTGTCAAAAGGTCTAGAAATTTGTTTTCCCTTCCCTACAACTCAGTTAAAACAGATGTATATGCTTTTTTAATCTCTTAGAGCCCTGCTCTCTGCTAGGCAACTTTACATACTAGGCGCTATCTCTTACAGGTAATGTATTTACATTTAAACAAGGTTCTTACAGAAACAATATCGATAGATTAATTCCAAAGATTAGAATTGTAGGCCCTCTGTTAAAATGACAAAGGTACTTTTGTTTGAGAGAAAGGGACAGTTCATTGATTGATACATCACATTTTTTGGTAACAACTGTATTGATCTGTAGTGGGCTCTCAACACTTTTAAAATGAATGAATATGTATTTAATCAACGAACCAGAAAGAAGATGCCTTTCTATCAACAATTTGCTGATATTCTACTGAGTTCTCAAGAAGTAAAACACGTTCCAGTCATACCTTAAAACTTCTGTGAATAAAAGATTTACCCAGTCTGAAGATAATTAAGAAAGCAGAAGATGAAATGTTCCATTTGGGAGTATCTTTTTTCTGAAATATAGAAGATTAGTGTTTCACCTTTAAGGCCAATGCTTTTTTCTTCCTGTTCTCTGGGATTACTTTACCTATTGTAGCCAGATGACAGCTCCTGATTGCAGTTCTGAATTTCAGGGCAGTGTGGAAAGTCTACACAACCTGAAGCATGTATGACTCCCTGGTAGAAAGCATGTTAAAAGACTGATGCCTACCAAAAACCAAAACTAAACAAACAAACAAATGCCAAAATCAGATAGTTCCACACATCCTCCAGAGGAAAGGGAGTCTTACTATAATAAAGGGATAATAAGCGGGGCAGCCAACTGGCTCATCCACATGTCAGGACCGACAGCTGAGAGCCCTTCCATCTTTCATTCCACACACGTGTTAGCGATTGCTTCTGAGCCAAAATCTATGCACACAGAGGCATCTCCATTGTCATTCTTAAGAGGGATTGCTTGTTTGCTTTTTCTTAGAAATTTGTAAAGGAAGACACTCTTCCTCTACAGGCTAAGATAATGAAAGGTTAGATGCAGGTCCCCAGTTAAAGCCTAAAAACCAAAGGCAAGTTAATGTCAGGTGATAATGGAAGAAAAGATTCCGGTGGTATGTTGCCCAAATGCTAACAGTCAAAGGAAGTCTAAAACTATAAATCATTACCAAGACCCTCAAAAGACATTATTTAATTTCCCCTCCAAAACAGTAAGTAACAAAGCTGATATTTGATGAGTAGATATATAAGAAGGGAAAACTAGTAAATACAATGTCTCTGTACTTTCATCTTTTCAGATTAAGAACTATTTTGAAGATCTTTTTGATGGCAAGCATCATTTTTCATCCAATTAACTCTTCACTATAATTTGAATAACACGAAGACAGCTCCACAAAAACTGGAGAACAAGCTTTTTTTATTTTACAGGGCTCCCTCAAGACAACATTAAATTATACATACTGACTTAAATACTATCCTTCTGATTTAAAGAGAAGTTTGCTCCATGACCCTTGATCAAACAACCTAGAATGACTGTGATATATGTGAACAAGTAGCAAGATCTTTCCTGATTCCACTGGTAAGTTTATTAAAATAAAAGTTATTTGATAGGAGTTATTCGTTCATTATTCCATTTGGGAAAAAAAAAAAAACCTGATACTTGCTTAGAAAGAATGGATTAAGAGAAAAAATGGAGAAGAGAGAAGAGGAATAAATATATGCCTTGAGTAACTCCATCACATTTTGAAAAGAAATTCTTCGCTGTGTGTGAAAACAAACAATTGTTTGAGGGACCTGGTTAGCATACAAATGGTTTTACAGTGAGAGGGACTGGTTAGAGCACATGTAGTTAATCGTTCTAGTTGCACTAGAACCATGTTGCAAAGACATGGTGATTTTTAAATAGGCCAATTTATACTTGAGAGGAAGACAGAATGTTAAATAGTCCAGTTGAAAAGCCACAGGATGATATAGACATTCTCAAACAGTGTTGAATCATTGGTAGAGTGTATACATTGTGTATTTCAGACCAAAAGTGAAATATTATTGATGAAATATAATCTTCAAAATTTAATATTTATGCCATTTAAAATGGTGCTAATTCAGAAAATGATTTTAGGATTCACTTTTAATGAAAACAAACTTCTTTACTGCGTTCTGTAAAAGTAGTATTATATTAATAGGATAACCGCTGTTTACTGAGTACTTCCTGTGTTCCAGGCTCTGTAAGCACAGAGGTAAGCACATAATGTCCATTACCTTATTAAATCCTTACAAGAACATTATGAGTTAGATATTATAATTGCTGGTATATAGATGAGGAGATTGAAGACCACAGAGGCTAAGTACCTTCTTCAAGGTCACAGAGCTGTAATGCTATTATTTCAATTCAGGTCTCATATCTCCTAAAACCAGTTTCTCTACTACTATATTTTGGAACAATCTCAATCACATGTAACCAAGAAACAAACAAGGTATGACACCTAATTATGCATCTCTGTCTGTTTCTTTCTCTTTCTGATTAAGGATTTTGAAGAAAAGGGAAGAAAATCATGTTATAAGGTTGTGAAGCCATGCCACGTCGATACTTAAGCCGCTCTTACAGTCAGGGGTGATGCCTGAATATTTAACAACAAGTGAAATACACTATACAGGCTACGGCTTCTACTAGTAGCCATAAGGGGGCAACTTGAGGGGAATCCTGGCCAGCTGCGGGTGACCCATGATCTCTTGCTGCGGGACCACCACCAACTCCAGATGTTCAGGCCTGTTTGACTAGGGAGAGAGAGATAGTGATGGGCAAGGCAAATTGGAGGAAGGACAGGCTGGGTGACAGGCAAGTAATTTGAGTTGTGCTAGGAAAGCTGATTTCTTTGCCCACTTTGGTCTGAAGGAGCATGGGGCTACTTGAGGGAGTCCCAGGAAGGACCGGGTAGCAGCAGTTTAGAATCAGAATACAAGTATTTCAGTATTTTATCCACCAGTACTGTTGTGCCATGCATACCAGCTAAACTTCCATTGTGCTTAGAGGAATTCGTATTATCTATTTCCAGTAAATTCTAACTATAAACATGGTTCCCATATGCTTGGCCTTGACGACAGAATCCTTATTCACTATGACTCTAGGTTGTGCTCATTAAATACAAAGAGGTTTTCAATGGTATGCATTGCTAAGGCAAAGTTCAAGCCTTCTAAAGATCAATGTTCTAAACCATAGCCCCCAAGCCCCCCTTTGAACCATCTGATCAGGCTTTCACCATGTACTTATTTCTGCTTTGGTGGGGGCATCCTCTAGATCAAACAGACTGGCCACATGTCAACTGCTACCTCTTTCTGGTAAAGCCCAGCTATTTCTGCCCCTCAGCTTCAGTGCCTGGTTAGCTTGGCAGGATGAAGCCCCACAGGAAGAATGCCAATATCACAGGTTAAAATACCATATGGCAAAGTTATCTGCCTGTTTTTCAGCCACAGAGTTTACCTCCTAACATCTGCCAATCTTCTACCCATCATATCCATATCGCCTTCTACTCCCAATCTTCTACCCGTCATATCCATATCGCCTTCATGCGAGAACTGACAAAGTGCAAGTCTGTATCTCTGAAGCAATATAAATCCCTAAAAGGAAGAATGAAGACCATTTAGGATTCAACTGAATATTTAAAAACATAGAGTCTTAGCCAGGCTTGAGTTTGAGTTCAGTGTGCCAACACTAAACCCTCAGGCAGATCCCCCCACCCCGGGAAAACCTGTATGGAATCACTGTAGAGCCTTTGAGAGTACTCATATAACTGCTTCCGTTCATTAAAGAGCACCTTGGCTCTCCTGTTTTTAAACGGAGCCAAATGTCTCCAACTTATGTGAACAATTAAAACAACTGCTAAATAAACAGTATTTGGTGAATAGTCAATCAGCAAAAGAAGTTTCTCTTTCCTCATGGGAATCATCTACTGGCAATAGCCTTGTCTCCAAATTTCATAAAAACAAGTGCATCCTGGATGTGGAGTTTTATGCCGAGTGAAAAGAGAATACAGGAAACGATGAGATTGAATTTGAAACACACACAAACTAACATACCTAATCGCAACATTACTAATACAGATCTTCCTCGTAATGAGGTTGCATCCCAATAAACTCATCTTAAGTTGAAAAGATCATTAAGTCAAAAATGCATTTAACCTACCGAACATCAAAGCTTAGCCTAGCCTACCTTAAAGGTGCTCAGAATACTTATATTTGCCTACAGTTGGGCAAAATCATCTTACAAAAGCTTATTTTATAATAAAGCACTGACTATCTTATGTCATTTACTGAATACTGTACTGAAAGTGAAAAACAGAATGGTTATCTGGTTGTAAGTGCATCAGTTGTTTACCCTCATTATCACGTGGCTGTCTGGGAGCTGCATCTTGCTGCCACTGCCCAGCATCCCAAGAGAGTATGTACCTCTTATTGCTAGCCCAGGAAAAGATCAACATTCAAAGTATGGTTTCTACTGAAGTGTGTATTGCTTTCCCATCACCGTAAGTTTGAAAAACCGTAAGTTGAACCATCACAAATCGGGGACTATTTGTAATGTTAATGAAACTAACCCACTAAATGATATCTGAATGGTCTGAAAAAGTTAACTAGTGAGGTCTGTTATTTGGATACTAGAGAGGAATTCCTTACATTTATGGAAAATTCTAACAATTTATACAATTGCAATACCCTCTTGAAAATTTTCTTGGCTCAGAAAGAAAGAACAAAACGGCAACAACAAAAGGAATTTTCTGATTCTCCATGTTGAGGATTATAAAAAAGTTATAAATTAAATGCACTCCCCACCAGCCAACTATTTTACATTCGGTAGTGTATATATGTCGATGCTACTCCCACTTCGCCCCAGCTTCCTCCTCTCACCCCATGTCCTCAAGTCCATTTTCGAGGTCTACCTCTTTATTCCTGCCCTGCAAGTAGGTTCATCAGTATTTTTTTTTTTAGATTCCATATATATGTGTTAGCATAATGTATCTGTTTTTCTCTTTCTGACTTACTTCACTCTGTATGACAGACTCTAGGTCCAACCGCCTCACTACAAATAACTCAATTTCGTTTCTTTTGATGGCTGAGTAATATTCCACTGTGTATATGTGCCACATCTTCTTTATCCATTCATCTGTCCATGGACATTTGGTTGCTTCCATGAGTTGGCTATTGTAAATAGCGCTGTAATGAACATTTTGGTACATGTCTCTTTTTGAATTATGGTTTTCTCAGGGTGTATGCCCACTAGTGGGATTGCTGGGTCATATGGTAAATCTATTTTTAGTTTTTAAGGAACCTCCATACTGTTCGCCATAGTGACTGTATCAATTTACATTCCCACCAACAGCGCAGAAGGGTTCCCTTTTCACAACACCCTTTCCAGCATTTATTGTTTCTAGATTGTTTGATAATGGCCATTCTGACCAGCGTGAGGTGATACCTCATTGTAGATTTGATTTGCATTTCTCTAATAATTAGTGATGTTGAGCAGCTTTTCATGTGCTTCCCAGCCATCTGTATATCTTCCTTGGTGAAATGTCTATTTAGGTCTTCCACCCATTTTTTAACTAGATTGTTTGTTTTTTGATATTGAGCTCCATGAGCTGTTTGTATATTTTGCAGATTCATCCTTTGTCTGTTGTTTCATTTGCAAACATTTTCCCCATTCTGAGAGTTGTCTTTTTGTCTTGTTTATGGTTTCCTTTGCTGTGCAAAAGCTTTGAAGTTTCATTAAGTCCCATTTGTTTATTTTTGTTTTTATTTCCGTTACTCTAGGAGGTGGGTCAAAAAAGATCTTGCTGTGGTTTATGTCAAAGAGTGTTTTTCCTATGCTTTCCTCTAAGAGTTTATTATAGTGTCTGGTCTTACATTTAAATCTTTAATCCATTTGGAGTTTATTTTTGTGTATGGTGCTAGGGAGTGCTCTAATTTCATTCTTTTACATGTAGCTGTCCAGTTTTCCCAGCACCACTTATTGAAGAGGCGGTCTTTTCTCCATTGTATGTTCTTGCCTCCTTTGTCATAAATTAGGTGCCCATATGTGCGTGTGTTTATCTCTGGGCATTCTATCCTGTACCATTGATCTGTATTTCTGTTTTTGTGCCAGTACCATAGTCTTGATTACTGTAGCTTTGAAGGACTCAAAAGGTGGTCAACTTTTTTTTTTACAGGTCAACTTTTTTTTTTTACAGGTCAACTTTTTTACAGTGAATTCTGCCCTACAGTAAATATTGTTATAGCAAGTTTTTACTGAGTCTCACCTCCACTAAATCTTTTTTTGTCATATATATTTGCAAAGAAAACCATTGATTCATTTTCTTTTCATCTGCCCTTTCTGACCTTTATACCCATGGTAATGAACATAAAAATGGTCAATGGGACTTGAAACAGAAAGGAAAAGGAAAAACAAAGCTCAACAGAAATGTGAGCAATGGAAAATCAGGCACTGGGTAACAGAACTGATCCAGTTTTTATATGCCCCTAAATTTATAACATGGCTTTTGAAATTGCTCTTTTCTATAGAAGCTTGAATAGGTACATGCAAATGAAAATTTTCCAAAAGCACTTTTTTTTTCCATTTTTAAGTTTAATACTTTTTCTCTAAATTGTTTATTCTAAACAATACATTTGTTAGTTCAATACCTTTACTACATGGGATCTGATTGAAACCTCATCAAAGATAGGCCTTTTCAGACTTGCGCACACACACACAAACGATAATTTGGTGAAATAGAAAATAATATTCTGCTAAAGCAAAACCATATATATATGAGTTTGAGAAAATATACAAATCTTTTACTACAGCATTTCCTTTTGGTTACACCTATGTTCTCATTATGGTATTATCTGATGAAGTTGATTAATGACCACAATTGAGATAGAATAGCACAGTATTTAAGATAGAGTAAGGACGAGTAGGGTTTTTCCTCATACTCCCAAATTAGTGGGAGGTGAGGACAGAGACAAGGGTCCAGGAAAAAGGAGATGACAGAAGAATAAGCACTGCAGGGTGATCCCTGTTTGACCAAATTCTCTTTACTTTTCCGTAAGAATGAACTGCTATGAAAATGCTTAAAGAATCCAGTAAGGGTCTGCCAGGCCTGAGCTCTAGCGCAAATCTACTGAACAAACCGCAAACTATCAGCCACTGAAGAAAGAAAAAGTTGGTAACTGTTGAGGCTTTCTAAAAGTTGGCAATGCATAACTACAAGTTTTCTACCTTTAAAATATTTAAATTAAATTTCAACTTCAATGAAAATAAACTCAAAATTAATATTTAGGAGGTAAATTCGTTTTGAATCTTTAAGGAATGTTTCTAAAAGTGGAAAATAACCTACTACAGCAGTATAACAAAATATAAAATTACTCAAGGATTATATTACTATTAAGTATGGTGACTTTTCCACAGTTGATCTCTGGATGCTTGAAATTTTTGGTTGTACAACTTAAAAGGAAAAGTTGAGTATCTCAGAACCCAACATACCTGTGTAACATTAGTATTTGAAGCTAAGATACTATAAAGTGCCCAAAACATATATAATTTATGACCCTAATAAAACACAGCCATTAAATGCCTTAAATTGCTGAAAAGGAATGGTGAACTAAAATGCAATTCTTTTTTAAATAGGGAGACTTTGTTACTCTGAATTAACGTCTTTATCTGTAGCACGTTGACAACTTGTTCTGTGTACAAAGTTCTACTGAACTGAGGAATAAAAGCCCCAGATGTTTAAAGTCTGTCATTATTTGGGGTGAGATTCTGAGTAATATGGTTCCATAGGCTACAATTCTGGACCCTTTTTCTTTAAGACATTTTTTGATGTGAGTTTTAGGTCACTGTCAGTTTGAAATATAAATCCTCTTGCAAGTTTCCTACCTGGTAAAATAACTTTCACAATGGTATCCCTTTATATCCTTCACTATGTATTATGGCATCAGTGAAACTGCAGGGAAAATAAATTTTTACCAAAGATTCAGTCTCTCAAAACGAGTCCAAATCTTGTCTCTAAACCTCAGGCTCCACCCTGCAAAAGGGCTGCTTCCTGGCTGGCACTCAGAGCAACTGCATAAAGGTGATATCTTTCCAGTCACTCCAGGGAAAGCGCCATGGAATCTACCTCTCCAAACCACTCCTGAGCTAACCAGTTCCCACAGGTATGTAACTAATGTCGGCCATGACATTCTCTGCATGTTGTCTGCCTTTGAGTAGAAACTCTACTGCATGTCTTTTTTGTCGTAAATATCCCTAAAATTCAGTTATGGCTTCTACAAAAGTTGGCAGTGGCTTAGATAGGCAAATACCACACCCAATCTGTTCCATCTGGGCTCTATTTCCCCAGGCCCTGAGCAAAGTGGTCACAAATTTCACTTTCATCAGTGTCTCCTTTCATGGTTTCATATCTCTACTCTGGTCTGAGAAACTAAAAAATAGAATATATTGTATAATTGACAAGAAATGCTTTCCCTTGACAATGACATAACTAACATTTGTTGAATGCTTCCCATATATCAGGCAGTGTTCCAGAGCCCTTTGGAATTAGCTGGACTCAGCCTTCTGATCGATCTTATGGGGCACACTTCTAATTCCCATTTTATGGGTCAGGAAACAAAGACCGAGAAGTTAAATATCTTGTCCAGAGTCACAGCTATTATTTTGTGGAATCAGGATTCAAACTCAGGCAGTTTGGCCTCAGGGCTCCACAATTACCCACAGTGATCTGCTGCCTATGAGACTGTATTTCCAGAGTAGAACCTCTTCCTTCCCTTAATACTTATCCCAATTCCAATTTGTACCTTCTGACCATTTTCACCCAATTTCTCCTGCCCCCCAACCCCTGCCTCTGGGAACTACCAGTCTGTTCTCCTTCCTATGAGTTTATATTTTTTTCAGTTTCCACATATGAGATCACACAATATTTGTCCTTGTTTTGTCTGACTTATTTCACTTGGCAAAAATGCCCTCAAGTTCTATCCATGTTGTCGCAGACGGACGGTTCTTAATATCACTGTGGAGAAAGGTCTGGGTTGGACTCCACGCAAGATGTCATGGTAATCAATAGTTTAAACGAGGACTCATGTGTCACATCTTTTAAATTCCCAAAATGAATGAGGCTTGGGAATACAGCTAATACTTTGGATATTTAAGTAAGTTATTTTTAAACTGTAATGATTGGCCAGAAAAGAAAAATTAACAAGGAACAATGTAAAGTTGCAATTTGGAATTTAAAAACGATACATATAAGATTTGTTTTAGCACTCAGCATTAGGTTTCCTTAATAGGTGTAAATTTTTATATATGATTTTGATTTTTTTATGTTTATTGGCGCATAATTGCTTTACAATGTTGTATTAGTTTCTGCTGTACAGCGAAGTGAATCAGCCATATGCATACATATATCCCCATATCCCCTCCCTCTTGCATCTCTCTCCCTCCCACCCTCCCTATCCCACCCCTCTAGGTGGTCACAAAGCACCGAGCTGATCTCCCTGTGCTATGCAGCAGCTTCCCACTAGCTATCTGTTTCACATTTGGTAGTGTATATATGTCAGTGCTACTCTCTCTCTTCATCCCAGCTTCGCCATCCCACCCTGTGTCCTCAAGTCCGTTCTGTGATTTTTTCTTTATTACTAAGAAAGATAAAGCTACCCCTTTCTTCAGAACACCTTTAGAGTACTAAGTACCATATTAAAAAATGTATCAACAAATACTTTTCATTCCATAGAAGGGAAATAAAATGAGTAGAGTCAGGGAATTATGTTTTTAAGTCAATGGTTTAAAAATTGAGAAAAATTGTCATGAGAATTATTATTGAATGAAGATTATTGTTCTATGAAGGATTCACAGTGGAAGGGAGCTTAGGCCAGTGGTTCCTCCAAAATTTCAGGTTTTGATCCACATAAGATTTGTGAACAACGAGATCTATATAACAAAGGCATAGGTAGTCTCATGGGGAAGAATTTTACTGTTTCCAGACAAACTCAATCAGAGGGGGTTCTCAATATTAAGGGTGGTCTAGAGGTAATTTCTCTATTCGTTTTGAGATGAACAAAAATGATCACTGCAGTTCCTTCATATATTCTTTGGTTTTTACATTGCCCTTCTCTTTGCTATTTTATTTCCATTTGCTACAGATGAAGTACTTATGTAAAATAACTTAATCATTCATTCTAAAACAGATTCCCATTTTCAAACAACAACAAAAACATGTTTCTTATTAAATCTCCTAAGCATAACATGGATTTTTATGACTATGGCCAATAATGACAGCAATCTGTTTTATTCTCTTTCTTTTTCAATACAAAATATTCCTTTCTCATTTGAGAAAATTTCATTTTCTTTGACGAATTGTAGGAAGCTCATGAATTTTATGTTTCAAATATTTTATTTTTATTTATAATGTGCTGATAAATTCAAGGTAGAAAATAGGTGGATACAGTATAATTCAATAATATGAATATTATAAAGCGATTCCATGAGTCTCATTATATAAAAATCTAGAGAATTAAAATTCAGTAACATAATCCTTTCATGAATTCTGAGTGGATGAGAGGAGAAATCGTAATATACTACGTGGGGAAAAAATGCAATGGCCCGTAAATAGCTTCCAGTTTCCAATCAAGCACTTGCCATTGATTTTGGCTCATATTTAAAGTGCTACAGCATAACTGAGTCATTTTAGACTTTGAAGTTAATGACCCATGCAAATTAAATTAGAGGAGAAAACTTACAACTTTCTGTTGTTGTTGAAGTTGTAGTCCTGGTAACTTGAAAACATTTTCTGCAAAATAAGCCTTGAACTTAGTGGCAAGCTCTTCCACACAAGTAAATCTATGTCCTGAAATTAGCAAGCGCATGGGATGCATCTGTGATGCAATCATGACAAAGATCTAAAAGAAATATGCATTGTATAGAGTGACATACAAAGTTACAATTTGGGGAAATGTTGGCTGTCCCTGAAATTTATATATTCTCTGGCTTATGGTCTTGTAGAAATAGCTGCAAACCTGGAGTCAGATGCTGAGGCTTGGCTCTGACATTCCCCAACTGCATGACTCTAAGAAAGTTATCTAAACAACATATTCTCATTCTACCATCTGTTAAATGTTGGCAAAGTGGGGGCAGAGACGGGCACCAGTCTAACTTCACAGCCTAACCTGTGTGGATCAAGTGTAGTGACAGATGTGGAACACTTTTACTAATATCTAAATATCTCAAGAAAATATAGTATTTGATTATACTAGTCAAATTGTAAATCTGTCGAGTTGGAAAATTCATTTCAAAATATTTCATAATGTGCCATAACTTCACAGAATAAAATATTAATTTCAGGATTTTTTAAGATATTCCATAGGAACCAGCGTCCTTCTAAAGTAATGGAAACTAAGGGTAAGACAATAGTTATAGATTCTCCCCAACGGGAAGACAAGCAGTTTATTTGCATTTGACATGACAAGGCTGATATTCTAATATCCTGGTCACCTTGAGCTAAAAGGGGGGAATCCCCCAAGTTTTAGGTATTTGTTTTCATATGAATATTTCTATCTCAACCTCTAATTTTTTTCATCAAAATACTTCAGCATGCTTGAGACCTCAAAAATTACTTGATTTAAACAAAAGAAAGAAAATGTTATTTCTCATTGGAATTTAGCCAGATAGATATCTGAAGTCTCACTGTTAAGAAAAAAATTAGCCTATGAGAAAATATTTTACTAGCATTATCATAAAAAAGGATAAATAGGATAGTGAAATTACAAAGTCATCATGTTTATAATTATGTTCAACTTAATTTGAAAGACAATTTTTAAATCTTTAAGGCCATTCTGCACCTTATGGGTTGTAGTGTGAAAATGGACTGACGCCAGCCGTGATTCCCTTGAACCTAAATCTTTAAAGGCATATGAACAGAAGAAGAGCAGTTATAGCTTTTATCTCAAAGACGAAAAAATAGTTCACTTTATGATGAATACACACACACACACACACACACACACCGTATATATCTTTTCTCTAGTCTGAAAACTGGTAAAGTTCTCCTTAACTACTGATAAAGTTTTCTGTAGCTACTTCTGAGGGTCAACTTACTTTCAACATCTGGTGACATAGAAAACATGAAATTCAACTAGTAATGGCAGAATCTGGTATATTATGGTAGTTAAAATAACAATATTGCAATTATGTATGAAAATTCTACCTGTACTTAGAATGCAGCAACAACACACAGTAGAATACTAGCTATATTCATAATTATAGTCTCTTCCTATAGTCTCTTCCATAATTATAGTCTCTTCCTATGTTTCCATCATGCCAGGGAAACGCTCTCTCTTCCCCTAACTCCCTCCCATACTTATAAAGTGAGATCCCCACTCCAACCTCTTCTAAAATGTAACATTTTGAAGCTCACTCTTAACACAGTATGAATGAGTTCTTTCATTTGATTTTCTTCCTCCAAGTAACAGAGTTGGAGAACTGGGTGTCTCCAAGGATGTAAGGAGCAAAAGAGAGAGAATGCTTAAGGCAAACTTTGCCACTGCTGAAAGTTTTGAAAAGAGAGATATCTAATAAACAAAACATAGTGTTGCTCAATATATTTAGGTATTCAGGCATATCCTAACACTAAGTACTTTACTTGTTGTATACATGGAAATAGATTAGAATTTTATATTTTTCCTCAGGCATTAGCTCCAAAAGCCACCTTGGAAACAATTTAGGCTATTGGATTTCTGCCAGTCCTAAATAGTAACTAATGAATTAATAATACTCCTGATGACTGGTATATCCAAAGGAAAGATATTGTTTGATAAATACTTTCTGCTTGCTAGCAAACTCATATTTATTGTAGACGATTCCCCAGAGGCCTCATATTAATTAAGCCTGCTTTGGAAAATGAATCGGTTTATTACAGTGCTGTGCATTTAAAGACTGTAAGTTCCTCAAGGGCAGGGGTGATGCTTTATCATTTTGGATCACTAGTGGCTGACACAGGATGCAAATATTCAGCAATCATTAAATATTAACAAATGGATTCAGTTAGTCATTATTTAGAATGTAATTGATTTACAAGTCTGGTTGGTAGCGAGGTCCCACTAAAAGTAGAGGATAAGGTTACTCTGTGAGAAATGTCTCCATAAAACATACACCCACACTCTAATTGATGAAATCACTTATTATGTTTATAAATAACTCACAGTAAGTGATAATTGGAAAAGGGAAATTCCAACCAAGGGACAAACCTATAAGAAGTCAAAGTTAGTCACTAAGCTAACTGTTTGAAATTTGTCTGCAAAAACAATGTGTTCCCAGATACAGAATCTGTAAAATGGGTACCCAAGGAGCAAAAAACTGTCCATACTGTTATCACCAGTAAATCAAGAACACTCTGGAACCCATAACATTGAGTTCCCATGGTAGAGATGGACACCTTGGACTTGTGCAGTCCAATATGGTAGCTACTAGCCACATGCAGCTATTATATATTACAATTAAAGTGAAATAAAATTAAAGACTTAGTTTTTCAATCTCAGCCACATTTCAAATGATCAATAGCCAAATATGGCTAGTGGCTAATATATTGGACAGTGCAGACACAGAACGTTTCCCTCATCACAGAAAGTTTTACTGGACAATGCTGCATTAGACCAAAGGTTTAGAATTACTTGTATTAGTGGCATAATTTTAAATAATTATTATAGTCATGTTTGAGAAGAATAAAATCCTCTCTTACTCCCACTCTCTGTCCCCCAACAATAATTTAAATAAACACACTACTATTATACTAATGCAGTATAACAATGCCTCTTAAGAGTTTAGAAAAAATCCAGTGGTTATCATATATTCTTTCATTTTCATTTAAGCTACTACTCTTTCTCCCTTTAATCATTCTTATATGCTCATAGGAAAACATTTTTAAGTTCCAGTGAACTATTGTTTTTATTTCCTATCCTTATGTTATCTTAGGTTTCTTACTTCTTTCTCAGAGTAACATTTTAGTATTTGTTCAACTCAGATATGCTTCTGACTTTCACTGCCATAGCAGTTTGTATACTCATGTGTTACAGTATGTAACAAAAATATATTATACATATTGATCAAAGTTGTTCCCATACCTGTCAAATGTTCCTTGACAGTTTGAAATGAAATCTGCGGATTGAAAAATATTGTTGTAGGCTTCGTAACTTTACAAGAGACATTAATATGATTCAACATATATCCTTAAATTAATTAATATTAATATTTTGTCCTCACCAAGCAAAACTGTAATTGTATTTTAGTTTTCTCATTATAAAGTAAACTTTTAAAATGGAAAATATGTGCTAATCAGCCAATGCACATAGTCCAGACCATATTTCTTTTTTGAGAATTAGTAACATTCTGCTTTGTAGACCAATCTCTTTCAAGATTGCTAGGTGGGTTACTTCCTAAGGAACTCACCTGCATTCTCTGAACATTCTCACCATATCCAAGGGTTGTACTCACATGAAGCCTTGTCTGAGCATCCTATAAGCTTCCCTATGTACCTGATCCCTGTGTAACTACAGTTTATAGAGTACACTTGTGGTCACTAAGACTCAGTGCCTTTCCAAGGACAACTAAGTATATAATAACATACCGATACCATTTATTGAGCACTTTCTATGCACCAACCACTGTCCTTAGCTAGAACAGAATACTATTGTTCTGCCTGCTAAAGACTACATCATTACCTAGTCACTTGAGAAGGGTGACATTCCTACTTATGCTGATGATAGAAACCATAACCATTTGTCATTGTGATTCAAGGGAGAAGAAAATTCTCTTACTCTGCAGAAAAGCCTCAAAATGTTAATATTCCTTCACTTTGGAAAGAGAGACATAAGAGCTTTGTTAATGGATTTCTTTGTGATTTAATACAACATGTTAAAAGCAGGACTTGTTCCTCTTGAATAAAGAAGCGAACGTTATTTTGTGAAGATGGTCATTCATCATTAGTTAAAAGAAGTCTATTTGTGATTTAAGTTTTAATTTAATTAGTGTCACATACTTGAAGGCTGCCTTGTGTCAACTGTTGTAATGACACGCTGTTCCTTCTACAGAGTAGGTTACTAACAAGCATTTCAACTGGAACAAAATGATAATGAGAACAGCAGAAGTGTTAATTACTTATGCAATTAAAGTGACTTATATATGCTCTAGTGTAACACTCTACTGTATTTACATCTCTAATGGTTATTAGTCTTCAACTGAAAATGCCTATTGGTACTATTTATAGCTTCACAGTTAAATTATGGGAAAAGGTAATGGTGTGGCTTATAGGCTGTGCCTACGTAGCTTCAATCTAGCCAGTCACCTTGTGTAAAGCAATATATACTCACTCAAGGTGTTTGTATCAGAATGTAAAGATACAGATTTGCTATACACCATATTTTTTGGCTATATACAACAGAGAAAAAAGATTTTCTTCTCAAAACATCCTTTAAAATATTTAAGCATTTATTGTCTTTTTATGTTATTAAACAGTGCACTTAGAAAAACACTGTAAGTTATTAATTATAATAGGCTTAAAAAATTCATATAGTCCTAACTGCTTCTGGAATGTGTAGTAGTATCTCAATGAAGATTCCAAGTTCTTTGAAATCCAACTCTACCTTCCTTTTTCTTCTTTTGCAAATTTTACTGACATGGGCTGCATATAGGTGGTGCTCAATAAATGTTAGCTTAATAAAGTTACTTTCATAGAAGATTAACTCATCTGAAATTGGATATTCACCAGATAGGTAATAGCTATTGAGATTAGGCTATTACTTTTGAAGAATACAGTCCATTATTCATACAGAAATTTTATAGCATCTTGTCTAAAAAGATTAACAATGGATTTTGAAAATAAAACTTTAGAAGATCTTTAAACTTTAAAACATACATTTACAGAAATACAGATTAGTGTGGTACAGATATTTAAAAATGACCAATCCAGGTTTTTATTGTCAATGTTATTTGTTTAGCACAAAATAAAGATTTTATTATTAAATAAAAAAATCAATTTATGCTAAACAATTACAATAAATTTCATATAATGACTTTGTTTTCAGCCATTTAAAAAATGATATAGATATTTTCCATTTACAAAATTATCCAAACACAAAATATTCATATCTGTGTAAGGAAAGGGTATCTAATATAAACTCATTTCCATTAAAATCATGTGTGAGATTTGTTCTCCCTGTGCAGTCATGTAGTAAAGCTGACAATGAATTCTCTTCAGGAGAATGTAAATTTAGCATTCCAAAATTATGGGGCCATTTCATCACGGCATACATAAAAATGCATTGGAAATGTGGGACTCATACGAATATATTTGGATTACAGGATTTAAAAATTCTAGCTGTAGCTTTAAAAAGAAAAGACTATGTTTTTGAATACCTACTATGTGTCATTCAATGTGCTTGGACTTTTCCAGAACTTGTTAATTATTTTATCACAAGTTAGCTTCCATCCTCTCCAGTATACAAATGGAAAACTGAAGCTCAACATAGTTTAAAAAGAAAGAAAGAAGAAAAAAAAACTGCTTTAAGTTCACATAGCTAATGAGTGACACACGCAGGTCTTTATGCTCCAAGTTTACTCTCAGCTCCTCATACTTTGGCATAGTTGCCTCTTGTCTAGTAAATACAAAAAGACAATTATCCTGTCACATAGCTTTTTAAAGTAAAGGACAGTTAAATACTTTTTGAAAAGCATCATTAATTACTAGGAAAAATACTACATTTTACTTTCAAAGAGTAAGAGATAACTGAACACCACATTCATTATTTTTAGAGCCCAAGCAGGCTTTGTGTACTTTGAAGGGGGAAATAAATCTTACTGACCATTACAATGATTGGTTCATTTCCCCTGTTAAATCGATCCATCATAGTGAATGGAGGTTATGGGAAGATAATTTGTCCTGATATAAAGCGCCTTCTCTAACAATTAGAAAAGCATAAAATAGCATTAACTTCCCCTGAGATTCTGACTCACAGTCCATGACATGTAGAGTGTATTTATTGATGTGTCACAGGTTTGGGACTTGATAAGGTGATAGAGGGCATTTACTGCACAGAAAAGTGAGAGTGGTATGGATGCCTCTGTAACTCTGAGTGTATTTCCAATTTAGGGAACTTTCAGAAAAAAAGACCATAACAGAGAAGGAAAGAGTATAAAAAGAGAATTTTTTAAAAAGTGCCTCAAACAGGAAATATAACCTACTTTCATTTTAGGGAAACTTGAGATATGGCTCACTTGAAATAGGTTGAGATAAATAATGAAGTCTTAACTTAGAGCAAAAAAATGCACAGATATTTAAAAGTGGGGATGGGAGGGCTAGAAAAGTGTCATGGCATTGTTTTGTGGTTGTGGTACTTATTAGCCTAGTAAATAGGAAACACTGTCATTTTGCCAGGATTGGGTAAACAATATCCATTCTGCTTGCATCAGAGCTTCTGTGAGTGATGCTCACGGCTACTCAGTTGTTTTACTGTCCACTGTGACTATAATTTTAAATCTTTAAAAAAAAATCCAAACTAAACAATATCCAGATAATCCTAAGTGGTGCTTAACATATGCTTTTCTAAATCGAACTTTGAAAGAGGTGTTAAAAGGGATAAAATGCCATCAAAATATTCAAACAACTCTGCAGTTAATTCAAGAGCAAATACACTGAGAAGTATAGGCAACAATGATCAGAAATAATAAAAAGGAACACCGTAATGGTTGTAGAATTACGTACTCCAAGAACGTATGCCCATTCTTTACATTTATTCCTATAGGGAAATCAGTCATGAATAATGCAAATGTTGGTTTACACAAGATGCTAAGGAACAGGTTCCTGCTGCACTGTATTAGACGTGTTTTGGGACTACTAAAGGACTTCATGGAGCAGTAAGTATTAAAACGTAGGATCAGTTTCACAAACTAAATCAACCTTTTGTCCTGTATCGTTCCGAAAGTTGATACAGAGAAAAGCTAAATTTAAAAAACTATTTAGGGTAAGAAATGACAATTTAGCAAAAAAAATATTATTTCATGAATATAAAGGAATATATTTCTAGTATATTACATTTCTATGTATATTTCTATTAATATCTAAGTCTGAAATCTCAACAATAAAGCAAAAGATAATAAATGTGTTAGAAAATTATTTGATTAAAAATATAATCCTAGGTTATCACCTCTGCAACACAAACACACATGTATATAGGCTGAATTAATATCTGAGGATATATATATAATATTTGAGAAGATTTTATATATATATACACACACACACACACACACACACACACACACACACACATACACTCCATGCATCACTATTCCTAAAACCTTTTTTTCTTCCCCACAAAATGGTCTCCTTTAAAACAACAAACTTCCATTGGAACATCCATATCTTTCAGTTGAAATCACAGCAAAACAAAGATTTTTCAAATCTTAAGTACCTTAGGTTTAGGCAGTATTTTATGTTTACAAATATTATCACATTCTTTTTCCCTTTTACCAATATATGTGGTGGGTAGGTCAGAGATAGTTTTCACTTTACGAATGAGAGGAATGTGTCTCACATAAAATCTAAAATCCTCCCCATATCCATGGGATTCATCTTCCAGCACTCTTATCCCAGATGTACAGAAGGGTCAGAAGTTATACTGAGCATATTGCTCTGATCAAAATTCAACTTTTCAGAGGCTTTCTATAACCACCCTCACTATAACAGCATCTCCGCTGCATTACTTTCTCAGCTACTGGCTTCTCCTTCCCCCAGACTTACTTCTTCTTACTTCTTACACCATTTTTATATTAGACATTTATTTATATTTATATAACCCCAATCTTTCTCTAACATACCTTCACTGTCCAAACACACACACACACACACACACACACACACACACACACACACAGACACACTCTCCATGAGAATAAGAACCTTTACTTTTTGGTTTACTTCAGAGAATGGAGGCTGGTACACATTAATTAGCTTATCAGTAGATGAGTTGAATGATCTGTCTTTACAAGATAACAAGGTAAAACTAGCTACAACTTGACTCTAAGTTTTCTGACTCCATGTTTAAGATTTTCTCCACTATGTAGTAGAGAGCTGTCTTTGCCTCAAGGGGGTTGGACTAGGAAGAAAATCAAAATCTGTGGTGCAGTTATAAAAGTATATAACATCTTTTTTCACTGACTTAATTACAATTTATATTTCTCTAATATGTATTTTGTGGCTGACTAATTAGGGATACAATCTTTTGTCTTCAATCACAACAGAAATTTCACAATTTTATGAGCACAAACACCTGGCTTATCTAGCATAATCCATCTTTCTCACAGACAACATCCTAATCAGAGAAGGATTTTGAGTTAATCACAATGCAAAGTATATTTTCTTAGATTTATGCCTGAAATTAGTAACAGCTGCCCACATCAATATTTGAAAGAGAATTTCACTAAAATGCTCCTCCAATTTAAAATTTAAAACTCAAATATCTACCAGGATCGTTTGGGATGCAGAAGATAAATTTCTAAATTTTGTTTTATTATAAAATATGTTATGTTGGTGGGAGATTTTAAATGATGAATTTTCACTGCCAGAATAAGTTATGGGTTTTATTTAGTTAGCTGCTATTCCAAGCTCCTCGTGTCTGCTCAGTGAATAGACTTCTTGCAGTTCCTCCACTGTGGTCTCACAATATTTGTGCTGAGTCTTAATGAATATTTTAGAAAATAAAAGAATAACTTCTGGCCAAAAGAACAACTTTAACTCTGCTTATGTTTCATTCTGTGGACCTATAAGAAAGGGAGGAATATAATCTATAATTTCCATCTGACTTTGAGCTAAAGGCTTGTTTTCCCGTGAACACTACTACCAATAAATTCTCTTATGAGGCCTTTTTTTTGCCCCCAAGTAACTCACACATGAAGAAATTAGCTGCTTAGCCAATTTCCAACCAATTGGGCACACAAACGTTTTCATTAACAGAACACATAGGTAATCATCACAAATAATAAATGCCAACAACGCAAAATTCCTAAGTTTTCTCCTTTTTTTCCTCACTATGGAAAAGTACCCTACATGGAATGCAAGTTTTCATCAGCTTATACCCTACCTTCTCTGTATCTGTACCTTAATAATAATGATAGTGACAGATAATAATAAATTACATGTATTGAGCACTTACCATGTATTATGAACTGCACTAAATGATTCAAATACAACATCTTACTTTGTACAACAGTTCAGTAGAGGTGAATATTTTTATACTAATACAGAAGATTGCTGATTGTCCTTCTACATCTTTTCTCGCACTTTTCCTGGGCACATGGTCATCTACATTTCCCAGTCCCTTTTGAAGCTGAATGCAGTCATGCTACTAAGCTTCCACAAGTGTGAACACAGGTATATATGTAACTTCTCAGGCATTTTCTATAAAAGATTTATCCCAGACTCACTGTCATTTCCTTTGCAGTGTCAGAAAATGGTAAGGAACTGGAGTGTACTTGGAATAATATGCTAAGAATGGCAGAGATGCTCCATTAACCTATGTTCCTGAATGACTTCATGGAGACCTGTCTGCCCCAAACTATTATGTAAAAAGAAAAAAAAAATACTTGATTTGAACTTCTGTAATCTAGGACCTCTTTGTTATAGCAGCTTAGCTTTTACCTTAGTGACTATACTTGATATTACCCATGAGAAAACTGAAGCTGTCAAAAGTGTAGTTATCTGCTCAAGATTATACCACATATACTACACGTAGTATATCCTCAGTTAAAAAACAACTTTTTGAATGGGTAATTGACCAAACACAGTCCAAAAGTAGACCTGATTAGGGCTAATAAGGAATTTGACATTTAGCACTTTCATCAATGTCATACTATACATGTCTGTGTGTTCTAGGACAGGGAATAGTCAAACAACCTAATATTGATTGATAAATTACTACATTGAAGATTAGCTAGGACCATCTTAATACTGTCAAAATAATCCACCTCTGGAATGACCCATTCCTACAGTGTGTTCACCTCCATTATAATTATCTAAGCTCCTTACCTCAGCAACTAGCACAGGATCTGGTACATAAGATATCCTTGATAAATGTTTGTTTTCTTCTGAAAGAATAATTTAGTATCACTGAATATCTAGAATTTATGACATAAATTGAAAATCATAAGAGGCTAACTTGGAAAAGAAAAAGTGGGACTCTAGGAGCTCTAATTTGATTATGATTATGTAACTTTTTCCAGAATTTTTAAAAGTTATGATTTAATAACCATCATCTTGGCTTTTCTAGAAGTTAGTTCCTTAATTTTAAGCTAATTTTTTTCTAAATGAATAACTGTTAAAGATGAACGGTTAAATAACTTTATAAATGAAAAAAATTATGACTTAAATTCATATATATTTTATGTTCATATTAAAAATAAGGTATAATTTTCACTGACTTTTAAGTGAATTATCTAGTCATGGTAATATTCCACTAGTTTTAAACAACTGCTTTTCTCTTTGGTGTTTAAAATCAGCATTGCATCTTTTTAATATCTGTGTGAACCATGACAGATGACTAGGTATGCAAACAGACAACTTAAGAGGGATGATGATGATTTTCTGAGAATTAATTCAAGACCATTATTTGATTGATTTATTTTTATTTTTATTTTTTAAAGGACAGAGATAGAGGATAGAGATACCCAGGGTCTCCTTGGGCTCAAAATTAAATAAATAAATATTTCTTAAGGAGACTCTAGACAAAGCTCCTCAGGAAAAGGTCTAATTCACAAAGAAAACTGTCTTCTCGTTCAGATCTATCAAGTGTAGGCTGGAACCTGCTTAGGAGTTTCTTTAAGTATCACCCTAAAACCAGTCATTAGTTTCCAAACTGTAGAAAGTGAGCTTCCTTTTTTTTTTTTTTTTTTTGGCAAAAATTCATTTGTAGTAGGATATCAGTTATTGTTACTTTTATAAAAAATATAAAGTACTAAAAATTCATCAGATATTTATTAGCCAGTAAGAAATATGGGTAAGCTTTGATATCCATACACTTATTCTAGGAAACATTTTGATTTAAAAAAATTTTGATGGTAAAGTTTGACTGCAGCTTTAAATGTTAAAGAGTAAGACTACTCATGAAGATAACATATTTCTTAAGCTTCTAAACGCCAGTGTACAAGGAGGAATGAAGTGATACATAATTAGCATGAAGTTTATAAGAAAAATTCAAAGGGTTTATCATGGTAGCTTAACAAGGTGTTAATGTGTGAGAAGTCACGTTAACATAAACACGCAAATGAGCTGTACTTAAGAATGTTCTCATGCGTAGACCTGTTAATACTTATCAGAGTGTGAAAACAAAGAGAAAACAAAGAGAAAAACTTATATTCAACTTGCAGTAAGACTCCTAGTTTGTGGAAGTAGAACATTTATTAAAAACAAATAAACAAACAAAAACTGTGTTGTCTGTGATAATTAATACTTTTAAAATACAAAACAAAACACCAAGATTCAGGGCCTATATTGTTTGAAGTTATCTGGTGCTTCAATTATTATTAGAGAGAGTTCATCTAAAATCTAGGCTAGCCTACATCAATCTCAGCAACCACGTTGCTGGCCCGGTTTCTATGATTTGGTCTGAAGACTTTCCCACAGCTCTGATGGCCTTCAGGTACATTTGCCTTATACATTCTGTAACATTCAGAAGCTTTTCAAAGGTGTTGACGTCTATCTCTCAATCTCTATAGCAAGATAAAACATGAAATACTGATTATGCTCAGATCTCCTGTTTATATGTATGTGTGATGATGTTACTACTCTTATTATTTAACTGAACCAATACTGATGTCTTCAGTACTAATTACTGTGTTAGATCACACAAGTCCTTTTGGCTTAGGTCTAAATTCCATAGATTCCCAACTATTATTTTCCCAGAGTACCTATTGCCGAATATATTTATTCTAATCAAAATGGAAAAACAATGAGCTTAATCCAATATGACTGATTTTCATTGTCTTAATAATTTAGCCACAGCAAAGTAAAATTAGTGAATTAATTTAATTCAATTTAATTTTTTCTGCAGTATATGTCAAAGTCTCTGTTCTCTCCAACTCTGTATGGCTGTAGCATAAAAATATCTAGTCTTTTACCTTGTGCTTACATGAGGGATTACTTCTGTTACAATTTCAAAGCTAACAAATCATGGACCTAATAGCTACATCTCTTCCTTCCTTAACCTATCTACTGACCATATCTTATAAAAAAACAAGAGAACTTCACACACACATACACACTCACTCACTCAGAATGGTACAGAGAAAAGATCTCTAGATTTTCATCTCATATCTCTAGGTTCCAATCAAAAATTTGTTTCCCTCCCAAGGCAAACTCTTAGTTGAAATACTCAGCTTTACTGCAGCTCTGCCCCTCATCTTAGAAGTGTTCATTGTAAATTGTCACAAAGCAGGGGACACATTTGCTGAAATCACTGTGTATGAAGAAATCAACATATTCTACACACCAGTTATTATAGAAACGCTTCTATAAACATATTCTGAAAGTCAGTTAAATTTAATTTTTATTTCCTTTTTAACCTGAGTCAAAATGTGAAAAAATATACCAGTGTATTTATTTAAAAGCAACTTCCAAACCAATAACATCACTCCAGTGTATTTATATAAAAGTAGTTTTTAAAGCATCTATGATGTTTACCACTCTAGAAGTGAATAAACATATGGAATGATGATCCCAGAGGTCTATGAGGCTTTAACCAAAGATGTTTCATTTGTATTCACAAGATGTTACTTCCTAAGATGTGAAGTAAATGATCGCAATAGAAGGAAATTTTTATGCAAAGGATGTGGGGAAATTTTCATAAATTAAAAAAAAAGTAATCATAAACCTATTTATTTTGTAGCAAACTATGGTACTGATAAAAATTCTGTTTGATGACCCATGTGTTCATTCTAGAAATATTTGCTAAGCTCCTACTATGTGCCATTGCTTGAAATGAGGAGGTAAGCAAAACAAGATATGGCATGTGATGCTTACAAAATTGTAGGAAAGACAAACATTAAATGATTAGATGAATGAATGTAGTTATAAATTAAGCAAGGTGATCAAAGAAAAATGTTCTTTGAATTCCAGACAGGTCTGAAGCTAACATTGTGTAGGAATGAAGGGCAAAGGGGAGTACAGAAAGCCCTCAAATGAAGAAGGAAACTGTTCCCAGACAAGCTCAAGGGCAAGCCCAAGTTAGTAAGTTATATACTAAGCATACTCAATGATTTCTTAAAATTAAGTTTCTTAAAATAATCAGTAATCTTAATAATTTCTTAAATTTTTCTCCGGAAATAGGCTGGCTAATTTATTTCTCACAGAAAATTTGAAAGAAAATTTCAAATGAAAATAACTGACCTTGGGAGTTTTCCCCAAGCAAAAGTACGTTGCTGCTGATACTTAATAGGAAACTTAAAGCAAAGGCTAAAAGTTTGATTTTGGTTTGTTTTGTTTTTAAAGTGTTTGGGTGTTATTCCATAATTGTGTCATCTTCTCAGAGTTATCAATTTCATCATGTGTAGTAATATAATAAAAGACAGAGAGAGAGAGAGAGGAGAGACAGAGACACAGAGTGCAAGCCTCTCTTTGATCAAATATTGAGTCAAGGCTCCAGCGTTTCTTCGGCACAGTCAGCTGAGAGCGAGACAGATATTTCCATTGCAAATAAGATGATGAGAATGTAGAGGAACTATATGCTTGCTTTAACTCTCCTGTCTTGAAGCAGTGGGCTTTTAAGTTTACTATTTAAAGGATTCTTTGCCAGCAGTGAGAGAAAACTAATGAGAAAACAGTGCTGTCAAGACGATTTCTTTTACATTAGTTAAACGGATTCACTCAAAATATTTAAATAAGCCAATCATATTAAAAGGTATATTTATTATACACCTTATAATCTTAACTAATATTATAATCTTATAATAGTATAATCTTAACTAATAGTTACTGGTTTTAAATGGATACCTATCAATCAGGATGTGCTCAGATCCACAGTTCCTCCATGGCAAACAGAATGGCCGTGATAGAGAACAAGTGGAAAAATGTCTTACCCTTGGTGGGGCAGCAGTCAAGGATATGATACAATATTTGTTGAATTTACTTTTTAAGCAATGCTTGCCCACTGGTAACCTAAATCACTGTCAAAAACAAACAAACAAACAAACAAAAAAAAACAAACAACTTTTCATTGATTGCTGAATTCTCAACGAAGTCTGCCCAGTGTCAAGATAGCATTTTAGTGGTGACAGGCAGTTCTTCCCTGATAGAAGGATTCAATCATATTTCACTTTTATTTACTTGAGTTGTGAAAATCAAGAGAAACTCACTAAAAGCCGAATTGAGAAGTATTCTACACACCTGGAAAATAACTGGAAATTTCTGTGTATGTGTGTGTGCACACGTGCGAACCCACATACAGGGCAGTTGGATACAGGCATACTTGAAACACAGATTGAGTAGAAAAGAAATAATTTTTCAGCTTGCCAATAGTTTGCCAATTTATAGTTGCCAGTAGCCTCATCTTCTAGAGCATCCTAAGCAAAGAAATAGGATCAGCAATAGGGCACGAAGGCTGTTAAATGATTGACATTTCCACATCAGATGGTCTTTAGTAAAAATCAAACAAACAAACAAAAAAACCTTTCAGGGACAAGAAGAGCCTTAAATTTCCTCTGGTAGGAAAGTCAGACAAAAGAAGAAGAAGTAAAATATATGTATGTAATGTTTATCTCATCCTGAAACAGAAGGTATTTTCCATTTGATTTTCAGAAAGAGGCTGTCACATTTTTTTTCTTGCCACTTGTCCTGTACAGCTGCCATTTTGGGCTGAAACAATGAGACCAGTGTAGAAGTAGAAAAAAGAAACTGGGTGCATTTGGATTTGGACAATAAACTCATTCAGGGCTCTTTCAGTCTGGAAGATTCTGAGACTTTAGCAACATAGGAATTGCTAAATAAGAATAAGGCAAATAGATTCTGATAAAGGCCAATACTAGTAATTTCAAAGAAAAACACTGCAAGGCACTTAGTTAATTGTGAAAGGCTACTCCATGGAGAATCAGGAAGGATCTGTTGGAGCGTCCTTATCAGAAATAAGCAGAATCACCATTTCCCTGTAAAACTCAAGGTCCTGAACTAAAGTCATTTAAAACTGATGAATTTCAACAGAGGAACGAGAGATGATTTTAAAAGTTATTTCTGTCTTTTTAACTCTCTATTCATTCTACGTTGTGTTTTTCAGGCCAGTTTTATTGAAGAAAACTCAAGCCCTGGGTTTGGTTCCAGAATAGACTCAGGATAGATTCTTTTCCGATCCTTAACCAACTGACTCAATTATCAAGGCAACAGTAAACTGGAAGGGGAGAGGACCTAAAAGGATAAATTTACCTCTGCTTTATATTTTCAAAAGATTTTTGCTCTCCTTGATGACAGAGATCATGAACTGCCACCAGAAAAGTGAACTCGAAGTATCTGCAGCTCCTCACAAGAACACAGCCTTAAAGAGTGAGGTTTTGAGGTCTCCTTCCTTTTTTCTTTCTCTTTTTTTTTTTTCCTTTCCTTTTTGCTATTGTTGCCTGGATGCTTTTATAGGAAAAAAAAAAAGCAGGTCAGTGTGCTGTTGGCAGGCTCTCCTCCCCTGTCCCTTTATCTGCTTCCCTTGGTAATGGCAACTTTTTCTTTTTTTAATTCAGCAAAAGAAGGAGGGAACTTAAAGTGCTAATACTTAAGTGCATACTTCGTGCTCAGCAACTCTCTCTTCCCACCTGTCACTGGTCCTACTCGAAGCACACAACTGACCCTAACATAGAATAAACAAATGAGAACCTCTGTGCTCAGAATGAGTCAGGGGTAGAAATGCTATGGGAATGTTATCTTGAAGATGGCGGTTTCATGTTCTTGGATCTGACACTATACATCCCCTGTCCTTTTACCCTCTGCTCCATTAGTCCTGTGCACATGGATTTTAGTAGCAGGCTTTCAGAAATCTCAGACTAACAACATCAATAACAACCATGGATCCTTTACAGTTTTATCCATATTTTCAAATATATAAATTACAGTTCTTTTATTTTTCTTTCTTCCCTCCCACCCCTCTCACTCTCTCCTTTCTCTGTTTCTTTACCTTTTTGCATTTTCAGAACCTAGGAGCCAGCAGTGCAAAAGACTGAGGAAACTGGTGAAATTTTAGTTTTTACCTGGAAATGCTTTCCTACACTACCAATGACTAAACTCAGGATATAGATTATGTCAATTCCATGATTTTAGATTTGTTTTCAGATTGAGACGTTTATTGTTCCTGAACATATATCTGATAAACAAATATATATGATATATGTGTGTGTGTGTGTATGTATATAATCTTTTCCCCCTTCTTCTAATGTCTGTTTGTTATTTATTGGGTTGGCCAAAAAGTTCGTTCTGTTTTTTCCATAACATCTTATGGAAAAACCTGAATGGACCTTTTGGTCAACCCAGTATTTTTGCATCAAATCGGATATTAAATCCAAATAAGAATTTTAATATTTATAGGTATAAACTGAATAAAGAAATCATTAATATCTTCCTCTGTCAGGTATTTAATTTTAACCTGTTTTCCAAGTCTGGTTTCCTTCCATTCAGGACAATGTCCTTAATCTATTCCAGGAACAACAATTTTAGCTATAGTTAATTTTATAATGCATTTTACACCATTTTACTAGTCATAATACATTTCTAACAAATGTATACTAGGTAGTTACATATGTATTGCATCATGCTGAATTTTACAGGCACTCAACTAAACATCCTCTCCTTTTCTTCAGAGTTTGCATCTTTAGGATGGAGTAAATACTTTTTATTTTTACCTGCCCAAGACCATACATCAATTCCATCTTCTGACAATAATCCCTGGTTTTCACTTGGTACCAGTGGCCATGTTAAAAAAGGTCTGTAAAATCATTTCATCTCTTCAGCCTCAGGATTTAAGAATTACAACATAACCTAAGATTGTACAGTAAAAGTCAACCTCAAGATTTGGAATAAGAGTATTGAGAAAGAGATTCTCTCTTCACTGTGAGGTTAAAAAAGAAAGAAAGAAAGAAAAACAAACAAAAAACTATTAGAATGTAAGTCTAGAGCTGCTGGTAGCCAGATTTTTCTCTCTGAACAGAAAGGGCCTCAGAAGGAAGCCATACTTTAAGAACCAAGTGATGGAAAGAAGCTAATGACTAACAACATATTCTGAGGTTCTAGGTCCAGACATGCCTTAAGCCATAAATCCTAAAATTTCACTTACATAACCCATTAAATTCTTTTTCTTGCTTTAGCCACCTTGGATTGGGTTTCTGCCATCTGATTAATAAGTAGGAAAATGAGACCACTACATACGTTACTCCAAATCAGAGTTTCTCGAAGTGTGGTTCATAGACCACCAACAGAAGCATCTTCTGGGGACGTGCTAGAAATGTAGTTTCAGGCCCCACTGCATATCTGCTAAATCAGGAGTGAAACACAGCAATCTGTGATTTAACAAGACCCCCAGATAATGCTGATGGCTGTAGGTGATATTCTCAAGTCTCAGAACTAATGTTCTAACTCATTTGTGTCTAGAGAAATAAATGTAAGGCTGGACTAGATACTTTGTTTCCATAGATGTTTCAGGTGCACTAAGTAAACATCTTCAGTTGAGAGGCTGGGGGTTTGGGTAAGATCCAGAAGAGAAATCAGATTTGAGTAGTAGATGAAATGAGAACCAGGATATGGCAGAAGAAGGGGAATGCTGCGAACACATTATGTTCCCCCAGCCCTTTAAAAATAATTCATTCACAAAGATGCATATTGGAAGTCTCAGACCTTATCTTATCTTGGGCTAGAAATATCTCACTTGTCTCCTAAGTCAGAGAAACTGCTGACATTTAGAAAAGCCATGTGAGTTAGCGAAGAGTCAGACCGGAGGAGATCTTTGAAAGGTGAAGAGGATCTATAGGAGAAGCCCAGGGTTCAAATACTGAAAATGTAAAGTATGTCAGTATGAGGCCATGTGTGGGAGGCTAAGATGACGTAGAGCCAAGAGCCGGGACTGAACCAGTGAAAAATCGCTTTAAATCAAGTCCGTGTTTGACAAAGGCTTTTGCCTTCTGCAAGCTGCCTTTTGCAGTCTGTAGGTGCTTTCACCTTAACTCTGAGCAACTAATATCTGTTTCCAGCCAGCCAGAGCACCTCTTGTCACCAATGACACAGACAGAGTTCCAAACGATGGTCAGATCTGCCAGGAATCAGTATCTTTGTTCAGGCCTCAGCGATCTCCTCCACCCTGGAGAACAACCCCCCTATGGCACGAGGGCCCTGACACTGTCCTTGACCATCAGCTTGCTTTCTTCTCTTAATACAGAATCAACTCCTTCCTCAATAAGGTCATGGTAGAAATCAAATCTAAAATTGTTATTGGAAAACATAATGATGCAAGTACCGTAAATCTTCTTAGAATTTAAAAGTGCTTAGGGCACGAAAGAGAAATGATAATGACATTAAGCACAATTCCAAATGAGATTAGTACATTTTAATACGGTACAGGGACCCAGAACCTATAAATATTTTGAATTGCGCACTGGGGTTTTTTTTACGTGGCAGTGTGGCAGCCTGGATGGGAGGGGAGTTTGAGGGAGAATGGATACATGTATATGTCTGCCTGAGTCCCTCTGCTGTGCACCTGAAACTATCACAGCGTTGTTAATCGGCTATACTCCAGTATAAAATAAAAAGTTAAAAAAATGCAAAGTAATTAAGATCTTGGGTTTTCTGTTAGAGTCTGCCAGCTTGAGACCAATTTCAAACCCTGACTTTCCAGTTTATGTTAATGTCGCTCAACCTCAGTTTCCTTATCTGTAGAATCCTAATGATAAGCAATTACCAAGAGTTATAATAAGTCAATGAGTTAACACAAACCAGCACTTTGCATAGGGCCCAACACCCATAAGAAGTCAATAAATTATTTACAATAATAAAGATGTGGATGGGCATATTTTGCCCTTTAGACAAACTATGCCCAAATAAAAACCAAAGCCAAAAGGTGACAAGTTACAAAATTTTCTTTTCCTTTTTTAACATAAATCATTGCATACTTAAAAACAGAAGTGAACAGTTTGAGAGAACTCTAAATAATCATCTAGAGCAGTTTTATACATTTTAGTGGCTGCTCAGGAAAGCAAAAGGACACTTTGTTAGTGTCAAGAAAAATGAATTACATGTTCTCTCTGCTACCATAATAGCTGAGTAAGGTCCATTCCTGCCTTATGATTCATAGATACTTTTAGAAATTTAGCACATGTTAATTGAACACCCACTGTGTGCTATCACTGCACAGGTTCTAAAACTAAACCAGTGACTGTCACTTGTAATTGTCTCCAGTGAAACTTGCAATAAGATCATAGGTCTGGTAAAAGAGATTAAGTATCAATTAGTTTTCAGTATAAATTTTTCATTGCAGTGTCAAGTATTTTAAATGAGATCTCTGACTCTCCAAAGCACAATTTAAGGACACCTGAATTATATTATAGCTTTTTTCAACTTTTCTGTACCCCACTATATTGTACCATCATCAAGGGTAAGGTCTGTGTTTTTTACATTCCTCAAATCTAGCTCAGTGCCTTGTGCACAGTAGGTGCTTGATAAATACTTACTGTATGCATTGAAATCTGCCCTTGGAAGTCATAGAAGATATATATTTATATTTATATATATATATATATATATATAAATACATGTTATTATCCTCTGTGTCTATAGACATGTTATGTTGCCTTTTTCACTTTAGCAACTGAGTGGCCTACTAATAAACTATTACTACTTCTGTTGTTGCAATAAAGTATATCCACAGAGAGAATGCTTACTGCCAATGGGCTAGGATTCATTCGCTCTTAAAGTCTTGGCTCTACCTGGGTAATCATCATCAAGCCACTTATCTATGCTATAATTTCTCCACGTATAAATGTGAATTAATACCACTGGCTCTTCCTAGAGAAAAGAAAAGGCAGGGATCACAACTATAAAGACAAAATGAAATATTATTTGAAGGAATTTTCAAAAATAAAACCAGTGCTACTTGATGCCAGATATTATTCTTTTACTTTTGAAAGGAAGAAGAAAGAGCTAGACTTTTCCATGACACTTGTAAATGCATCTTGTACAATGCAAAAGGACACAGGCAGGTCATCTGACTTAAAATACCTACTTGCTTTTCACCAATAGTGACTCCTTTCTTTGGCTCTGGAACACTATTCTTTTTTTAAAATTTAATTTAATTAATTTATTTTTTTATACAGGTTATTATTAGTTATTTTATACATATTAGTGTATATATGTCAATCCCAATCTCCCAATTCATCACACCGCCACCTCCCCCAACACTTTTCATATTTAAGTATCCCTTATAAAATTACAGTCCCTGAACTAACAACACTTTGACCCAGAATCAGTTAACTTCTGTCATATCAGTGGATTTGGGGTGATGTTCAAATGAGACAAAAACATTGAGTTTCAGTGAAAAAGCAAAAGCAGAAGAGAAGAAAAATGATGCAGAGAAAAAACAAAACTTTAATTTTTCTCACTTTTATCTAAGGAACGATTGGCATTGAATTAAGAAGTACCCAGGAATAACACCTGAGGAGACAACTAGAATAGACTGCCTCTTGGGTTTTTCCTGTCTCAAATAATTTTTCCTTCTTTATTGTTGTACTTGTGCAATAAATTGTGTAGAAGATTTTTAACATTAACAGGCTCTCATCATCACTGTCATTGTCACCAGTAGGAAGCCACTACTGAGGCTCTTAACACTAAAATTTATCTTCCTGTGAAGTTATTTTTACAAGAAACTGGGAAGTTGGAAACGGTGTACTAAACACTTATGAATTCATTGGTAACTCATAGCTCTTGTCAGAGCAAATGCATGTAAGAATAATTATACTGGATTGATCCTGCATGGAGTAATTTCATAAAAATGGACTGATATGCCATATGAAGTTACTTCACTTCGTATGATGTGAAATAATGATCGTATGAGACAACACTTAAGTAGTGCCAGAGGACTATTTCTGCAAGTACTTTACATATATTAAGCAGAGTTGTTAGATAAAATATAGGAAATAAAATATCAAACAAATCATTGTTTAGCAAATAAAGAAAAATTAGTTAAATTTTAATTTCAGATAAATAGTATTTTAGTATAACAATGCCTCATACTAATTATTACTTATACAAAAATATATATTGGTTGTTTAGCTGTGATTCAAATTTAGCTGGGCTTTCTTTGTTTTATTTTACTTCTTTGCTAAATCTGGCAATGCTAATACTACAACATTTACTCTTCCTTCAAATCAATGAGGTAAGTAATATTATTGTTCACATTTTTATAGATTTAGTCAGACAGAGTTTAAGTATCTATTCTAAAGCTGCACAATTTCTATGTGTCAAAGCTAGTCTTCTACACCAAGTAGTCTGGCTCTAAAGCTCTGTTTTTAACTGCATTTCCTACCATCTCTTTAGGTTAAAGAAATGCTGTCTCCTAGCAAGAGGTAAGTTATAGTCAGATCCAACTTAAAGGAAAGACAGAAATGAGGCAATGACATTCCTCAGTTTCCAGATCTCACAGAATGAAGGCAAAACGCCACATGTCCATTTAATCTACGTTGCAGTTTTCAAGTTCTTGATCCAATAAAAGCTGATTATCAGCTAAACACAACTTATATTCGTGACTCTATTGTGACAATGGCACTAAGAGGGTAGCTAATTTCAGCTCAGATTCTCCAGAACTTCCGTATGCTTTAACTTTTTATCCAGCAGTGGCCTGCCCTATCTTTATTATAATCTACAAAGTCCTTTGTCACTCTGACAAGTTCTGAACTCCTCATTCTTGCTTTGATTATGTTTCATCCTGACGTCCGGAGCCTTGCTTTTCAGTCTGCTATGGCTCATGTCTCTCTTTTGCAAACTATTGTCTTTATTCTTTTACTTTTATCATTCCTTCTCTTGTCTTTCTGAGCCTTCCAGGATGGTTCACTATAAGCTGCTTTCTACCAATTCATTTCTCTTCTTAATTAACTTCTTTCTAATATTCACACATTGATTTGCTTTCCTCTAACTACTGTGTTTGTCTGTTTTCCACCCTGTTCTTTGATCCTACCTTAAAGAGACAGCAATTAAATACTCCTTACACCCAATTTTCCACCCCATTATCCCCCCAGAGTGGGTAGAATATGAAGCCTGTCACACAGAATTAAAGAAATCAGCATGTATTAAAATATTACTCATGCTGCCTTCTATTTGTTCTCTTGTTTGATGATTTAATTGTAACGGAGGCCTCACTAGCATAAACTCACTAGGAGTATATTTTTTTTAAAGTACCTGGAATAGTATCAGTGTCTGCTGAATGATCACCACCACACTTAATTCTTTGTCCAAGCTGCTCGGAGCAGTATTGTTTTTACACATTTGCTATTATCTACATTTTCTGTCTGTCTTTGAATACGTAAAAAGAAATGGGAGTCAAGAGTATACTAATAGCTTAGAGAAACTAAATCTGTGTTCGAGTGTGCATGTGTACAGTTTCTGGAAGGTTTTAGAAGCCAGAATCAACGAAATACTTGTGACTTCAGCGTTTTGTTTTCTACAGTTACTGGGACTGGTAATTAGTTACAGATAGAATCATATAAATACATTACAAATAGCCACTCAATAACTGATTATACCTGGTCATCGAATAGACACCACATATAGGAGGTTATTTTTTTCTGTTTTTGCTTTTCTTAAGCAGAACCTCTTTGCTTCTTTCCAGACCAAGACTAATAACCCCTTCACTACCTACGGAGATGGCTGTATTCTTTGTTTAAACACTAAGATGTTTATCTTCTAGCAGCTTTGCAAGGGATATAATAAGGCAGGTTTGTTATTTATTTTAGCTTCTACTTGTGCTTTCTTCCACGTAAAGACATAACATACAGAAAAACATCATTTCTGGCCTTCATATCATGAAGCAAACAAATGTAGGCCTTTTCCACAAAAATCCTCCAATTCTACATGCAGTCAGGAGAAAAACACTAGTAAGTTCTCATTTATTCACCATCATTATAGAGTTATTATATTGAACCATATATATCTGCCAGTAAATGCAACTGTCTTTCACCTACAAAAATGGAATTTTGTAAGATTCAACTTAGTAATTTAGTTAACAAATATTAGAAACCTATATGCCCCTCTATTAATTTTTTGTTCATACGAAAATGAATAAATGATGTATTTCTACTTATAAAAAGAAGAAGTGTGAACAATGTACTATGCCCTACAATAAACATTAGTTCCATAAAACTGAATTGTCCAAGTAACTGAAGCAGATCTTTTAAGGACCGAACTTTAAAAAACGTGCTCCTAATTTTGTTGTAAATTCTTCTAAATATTATAATACAGCCTTCCTGGCCTTCTTCAATAGACTATGTTGAATAAAAGTTAAAGCAGCCTTGCCGACTCAGGGCTATGATCTAATTCTCTTCATATTTATATGTAATGTATATAATATGTCTCCTCAATGTATTCCACTGTGGTCACTGTGATGAACTCAGAGGCCCAGATGAGGTCTAAAGGGCTACTGGTCCCTCTTCTAAAACAGGCATACACTTTAGAAAGCTGTGCTATTGGCCTCCAGCATTTGACTCTCTTAGTCATCACTTTATTGCTTGCTGCCCCAGATTTCTCTTACTTCCCTTTTTCTGCCCAGTGGCTTCTTTCTGGCCTACTTTGACTTACAGCCAAGAAATCTAGGTGTGTTAGTTTTGGGTGTAAACTGTGATTTAATGGGTTTGCGTGACAACCTATGAGGTTCTCCCAGAATGTGTTAAGCAGATTTTATAAATATCTGTCGTGGTTTCCCAGGGGAATTCGGGATAAATTTTCAATAGGGTAATTGTTTAGGAGATCTCTGGATAAGTGTTACTTAAAAAGCATATCACTATTCACAGACTATCAATGGAATTTCACAATAGAAGGTAGAGAGTATATTTTTAAATATATAATTAAAATAGATATAAAAAAGTTTCTCTAGTGAGCCTTGCCTCACCAACTGATCTTTAAAGATTTTTATATAAATAGATGTACAAATCCATTTACACATACGGTATATGCAAATTTTTCATTATATGAGAGATAGGTGACTTGACCTGAGTAAATATAATTTGGAAACTTTCCAGTTTACTGTAAGTCTTTGTTGTCAGGATTAAATTAGAATTGTGATAAAAGCTAATATGATTCTATCTCTGGAAATATTAAGTCAACAGAAATCAAGCTGTTGTTTATCTATGAGTACTGGTTGAACTACCCGAAGCTAGAAGGCGACCCAGGACTGTAGTTATTATGAGAAAAATAAAATTAATACATATAAGGCAAAATTTATAATAGTTTTCTGAATTCAAGTGCTAGTTACCTTTTATTCACAACTACATATGAATATCTACCATTTAATACAAATAATAAATCCATTTCATTTTTTAGTGTGTACAGGTCTTAGCCCCAGGTGTTTGTCTAAAGCACAAAATATTTTAGATCCTGATATAATAGAACATTTTAAATGATCCAGAAGGCCCTCCCTCAATCTGTCTGTAGAACTGTATCAGACTTTTTTTTTTTTTTTACCTGAAACATGTTTAATGACATTGATCTTGAGGCTTGCTTGTGGCCTGGCTTTGTGTCAATTGATTTCATGTCTCTTACTTTAAATACTGTGATGTTGGAACCTAAGCACAGAGGAGATACAAAGACTCAAAGAAACTTCCCAACTCTGTATTTATCATTAGTATAAGCAAGTATATTTGTGCTTTCTGAAAAGAAACAATTGTTTCATGAAAGTGATTTCATTTTTAGTCAGCTGACATGTATCTTTTCTGAACCTAGTATATAGTTGATGTGGAAAAAATGGTACTCGTCCCTGAGGTGTTTGTTTTCTCATGGAAAGAGAAAAAAACGAAAAAGAAAGAACAGCAGAAAATGAGGGGAAAATATTGAAAACAGTCGTCAAACGTTTTGGGATATTGAAACTTGTTTTAGATTCTTGTATGTAAAACATACACATATATTTCTACAGGATTCACCATGCACAACCTATGAGATCTTGGTGGATAATAAAATTGACCTGGATTTAGGTATGGAATCTAACTTTCCCTATACTTGACCCTTTCTGTAATTTTTCTATTTACATTCCATTTTACATTGCAAATGAATCCTGAAAAATATACCACTGTTTATCATATCAACCTTTATTATTATTCAGCAACATATACTGCTTAGGAAAAACAACTTCTCTACACAAAAGATCTTGGTAGCAAGAGATAAAATACTACTGTCATTTATTAACAGCTCGTGTTAATGTGTAGCATGAGGGTTTGCTGAATATAAACAAGAAAATGATCTACTGTACAAACCACATACTGTTTATGTGGTTGTATATAGTGGTGACAACAAGCAGTAATTTCAAAGCTACTGTGTAAGATCTCATGCAATTTACTGTGAAAAATAATGATATATTGCCTGAACACCATTTAAACCACCACTGAATAAAAGGAAGTTATTTTGAACTTTTAAGGTGAAATCTCATAAGTAGTGCCATTCTAATAATAGCAATCTGATTACATGGAATTATAATTATATAAGAGGAAACAAAGGTCTTTGTAATAATAGTCCAGGAATATTGATTTTCTAGCAGAAAGCACTATTATATAAGTAATGCAGTGGTGCTTCAAGTATAGGTAAGGCTATGACTGGTTTCCAAATAAGGTTGATTCATTAATAAAGTTACAGGTTGGATTATTTCTCCTCTCTGGAGTGTGACAGCGTGTAGAATAAAGAATGAGGTTTGCATAAAAAGGTCAATATCACCAAAGTGCATTTATTACAGCAAGGTGACAGAACAGGAAAGAATTATTCTTTCCACCTGGCGAGTGACTATCTCTGACCCCTGTAAAATGGTCTCTTCAAATGCTCACTTGGAATATTTATACCTTCTTCATGCATTTCTCTGTCAACAAATGTTTATTGAATACCTCCTATGTGCACTGTTCTGGGTGCTGAAGATACAGCAGCGAACAAGGCAATGTCTCTACTCTCATCAGATAATAAACAAGGAGAAAAGCCAATGCTTTCAGATAATGTCAAGTGCCTTGACGAAAACAACAAGTGACTAACAATATAGAGATGTTTAAGAGTTAGGGAGGGGACAAGTATCAGATAGGGTGATGAGGAAGTGATCTCTCTTAGGAGGTATCATTTGAATTGATGTCCAAATTATGGGTGGGAGGTAGCTGTGAAGAAGAGTATTCCAAGCCTAGAGAATGGCAAATACAAAATACATGAGGTGGGAGTGAACATAGTGCATCTGAGGAACAGAGGAAGCCCACTGGAGCACAGCGAGGAGATGGCGGAGGGACAATAGAAAAGTTCGGAGGGGCAGGCAGGACCATATGGGTTGTGTGCAGCCTCAGGATGTTTGCGTTTTGTCCTAAATTCAATGGGAAGCTGTTGGAAGCTTTTAAGAAAAGAAACATCCTAATTTATCTGTAAAAATTTTAGTTAAGCATTCTACCAAGACATGCCAGAAAAAACAAAGAAACATGAGTGAGAAGGTGGTAAAGCCTTATTGGATGGATGTAGCTACAGAATACAGGGGCACACCTGGGAGACTTAATCCATGAATAATTAACACACATTGGGGAGGGAGTAGCAAAGCTATCTATTTAAACAAGTCATTTCCTAGTGCAAGAAAGACTCAGTAGTCGTTTTGTCACCACTTCTGTATTTTCCCACATAGTTTTGACTCTTTAACGTCTAAACCTGAAACTTGTATGTCTGTTTTCCAAAGAGCTACTGACTTATGGAGCTTTTTCAAATAACATATTAACATAACTTGGCCAATATCTCCTTTTCAAATTGTATTACTACAGACTAAATAGCATTGATATGAATGTTTACAGCTTCATAAAATCGACTGTGTCATGTAGAATGGAAGCTATGGTTGCCTGCATATTGTAATATTATTGCATTACAGGAAGGTAATTGATTTGCTTAAAATGTTGCAACAATAAACCATTTCTCAGAAAAGATTGCTGCTTAACCAAGAGCACACCAAAGTCAATAGAGAAAGACAATTGAAAGAAATTAAATTTTGATCTGTTTTGCAAAGCAAGCTGGTCACGTTACATGAGGATGGATTAGGCAACGTAAATGATTCAGCATGGTCAAACAATTATGAACCATTTCTATTCTCTCAGACTCAAGTTTGTAATTAAAAATCAAACCCAAAGAGAATAAAAAGTTTTGAGTATAGAGATGTCAAACTATTTTGTAGGAACATAGCACAAGTGCATGGGGTAGAGGCATTATAGATCTTATATTGACATTCCACTATACTTAATTATGCTTCTTCTGTTGAAAACAGAAATTAAAAGTGCTAGCCCCTTACTGGAGTGTAACAGACTAGAAAAGTCATGGTTTGTTTTGCCAATTTTATCCTTAGTCATTCTCCAATAGGGTATATTGGCTAATAGATAAACACAGCTGCTTATTGGACTAGTTTGAGAAGAATGAAATTCATAGTGTCTGAAATATCTGTATTATTTCCCTTGTGATCATGTAAATATCTTTAGAGAGATCATCTAGTTGTATGGTTGCAAACTAAACATTCATAGGTCTAAGAGGTGATTATACCAATATCACTGGGTTTACATTTAAATAAGAGCCTCTATAGAGAGATCAATTAGAGTTTGAAGAGTTCAAAATGTAGCCATGATCAGGACTCATTTTCTCAGGTGCTTTTTGAACACCTTCCTTTTAGATTATAATTTATGAACTTAATAAGTAAACTGCATTACTCTTAAGCATAGTTAATAAAGCCATCCATACTAATCAATGATTTATGCCTGACCAAACATTTCCCAGTCTAAGTCACAAGAATTATCTATATGATTTGAAAGATACATTTCATTAACACGTCCAAGTTAGAAGATGGAAGAGTTGTTTTAACAACTCACTCTAGTTTATTTTCCTTTTCTTTTTCCCAGCATGAACAGTTTTGGTCTTTTAAGTAATAGCAGAGCATAGATAAAGCAGTTTTATCTTCTGACACAAAGGATGAGTTATTCATATGCAAAGATGAATACACCTCTTTACTCTCAATAGGGCACTGAATCATTCTCTCCTATTAATGGATTTTCTCTAGAACAACATGCTACCTTTTCCAGGACCCCTCATAACTTATGGCATCCATTTTCAGAATGGCTGTTTTGTTTTAGAAGAGAAGCTGGAAGCCTACAGTCGAAAAACATTGTAAAGGTGTGGCATACACAGAGATCAGGCATATGAAATTCACCAACTAGCTCAGTGTCTCCGTCAATTGATCTCCATCTCCCCACAAAAAAACACAGAGTCAAGAGTTAACTCATCCAAAGGCATATGTCTAAGGTGGCAAACATAGGTTAAAGAGAAATAAGACTCCAAAACTTGATAATAACTGGCTAACATTTTCACTGAAAACAAAACCTGGGGAAATTTCAATATTAGGATTATTTTCTTGGAAATCATTGATACTTTCATAATTCAGTGTATGAAATAGAGCATTTTTTATAGAGAAAGAAAGCAAGCAACAGCTTCCTTCATGTTTTTTTTTTTTCCTTATAATTATATGTAGTAATGTTCCAACCATTTGCATCTTTTCATGAAAACTAAATGCTGAAAGGAAGCAATCTCTGTTTTGGCACACAGGTGCATTTAGGTAAGCATACATTTATATATTTACTCAAAAAGCCAATTATGGGTAAACACTATTCACAAGTTTAATAAACTGCATGAAGTCTGCCTCTTAACTCTCTTCTCACCTGAAATCCAAATTTTCACAACCAAATATCAGAATCTCCTAACTCAGATGAGGATACCATCAAGTGATATTGTCACAAATGACTACTGTTACATGATTGTCTTAACCACTTGAAGTCTCTGCTCAGGATGAGGTCCATGGGGGCCACTGTCCTGTCTCTCTTTGTTTCAATGGCTCAGCTTTGAGGGTTTTGGTACCTAATTGCTTGCCTGCCTCTTGTGATCAAGTTACTCCATGATTGTAAACGACATCCTGATTTTCACTTAACATTTGCCATGTCAACAGATCTAACGTTTGTCTTCTACCCAGGTTTATGCGCTAAGAGCTTGTACAAATATTTTCTTTTTAGTTAAATTCTCTCAATTTACATATTATATCTGAAGTTGATAGAAGCAAGGAATGTTTCATCAAGAGAGGTTAGTCATTCTCCCCCTCTCTCTCACACACACACACACATATACACACACAGAAGAAATTTAACACGACTTCATTAGGTCCCAAAACGTAGATATGTATTTTCCACCACTTTCTGAATCAGAGGATTAAAAGAGAATTGCAGGGCAGTCCTTCAAAAATAGACTCTCTGTATGCACAGAACACATTTGTCCTATACATATTACTGTGAAATGGAGCTGGTCAGTGAAAGTTCAAATGAGGAATAAACACCAACCAGAGACTGTGAAATGGAAAATAAAATTGTGCTGACCAATGAGGGGCATTAACTACATTCAAAATTATTTTAAAACTATTTTAAAATTATTTTTAGGTTTCCATTTCTATCGGAAGATTCACATCATTCTCTCATACATTTAAATATCAAAACATTATAAAGGTTTTTGATGGCCCATTTTTATTTTTTTAAAGACTGTTAAGTAAATAACCCAATGGGAGAAGTAAGTAAATAACCCAATGGGAGAAGCACTCAGTAGTGTTTCAGGAGTACCTAAATCTCTCTTGCTATGAGCATATTAATTCCAAACTCTCAGACAACACAAATCATCACTCCTAAGGTCTAAATAAGCCACTGTCTTTCCAACTCAACGCACACAGAACAGGGAAACAAATTTGTATAGATATACAAGTTCTGGTCAAGGTCTCATTTGTACTTGCTGCCTGTTTCATACCAGAATTATACACCGTGAGATAGGGAGCTTTTTACTGGTGGTTGGCAGTTGCCCAGAGGCTGCAAACTAAAAACAGAAGAGAGAATGCTGTACAGCATTTTAATTCCCTTCGGAGTTCAAATAGGGCATTTTCTTTTTGGTCCTAAAACCAGTATACTTCAGGGCATGAGGCTGAGAAAGAAAACCTATGACCTCCTCACAGAAGGACTACACTTTCACTTTTTTTTTTTAATTTTTTTTTTTTGGTCTCCTGGTGGTTTGGTGTACCTTTTTTGAACACCAACACTTTCCCTTTAGTTTCTAAAACTGGTTTCTAGCATTATGACTTCTCTTTTCAAGGCCTGGGTTGTCTTTAACTTTTATACAGCCATCAATTCCTGCCGAGGCTCTCTAACATGGCTCTGTGCTTCCCAATCATTTTTGCTAGTCCATCTTCTAATAATTACCTGACTGCTCTATTTTCTAGTGCATCCCTCTCAGTGTCTGCTGGTAACACTTTAAATACGCAGGCTTGAATGAGCAGACCTCTCTGTTACCTGCTGTCCTTCCTCAACTGGGTCCGTGTTTTCTCACACACATCTCTAGAAGCAATCTATTTTCACAGTAGTCACTGACTACTTCCCTTCTAACTCTTTATGCACATAAAATCTAGCAAAACGTATTATCTATAAATTCTGCAATATGGTATTGGTTCATGGCTAAAATAAAAGCTGCCACTGAGGAAAATAACGGGGTAATATCTTGACTATTACAGTTTTGTAAATATGTTGGAGCTCGGAGAGATAGGATTCTAGACTCTCCTGTGAGCTTTCGCTACTCAAAGGAACTACCATTTCTAGGATTCCTGAAATTGAAATGGTAGTAAAGAAGACGTAAGTAAATTGGACTGAGATGTAGGATTCAGGCTTTTTTGGTGCTTTAGTGAAAAAGTAGGGCAAAGTAATTGAAATCAAGTGAAAGGAAGGCTCTTTCCTGTTGAATCAACTATTCCACAGGCAAAAGTTTGATACTTTTACACAGAAAAGCAACTTTACATGCTCCATAGGGACAATTTAATAAATTGCCGTCTGGAAACTCTTAACGATGCCCAGTAGTCGAAAAAGGTTAACTAACCTCCAACAGTATCTATTTCATCACTTCAAAACCCAAATGAACAATTTTTAAGAAACCCCCTTCTTTAGACGAGAAGCCATTTGATTATTTCTGAAATATACTCCTACATCTGTAATCATTAATTACTTCATCAACACTGACAACTGCATAGCCTAAGTATACACCTATGACTTATATAAAATCTACTTACTAGATATATCAAGTTATAATTTCACAAAAACAACACATACACAATGGAACTCTCAATATAAACGCAAGATTGTTTCAAATTCAGTATAATACTCCTTTATAAATGGTAAATGAAGATGGAATACATTGACCTGCTTTGATCCCCAAAGCACGACACTTCAAAATTTTATTCAAACCATCATTCCATGAACTAGGAAGAATGTTTCATGAACTAGTCTAATTATTTTAAGTCATTTGAAGCATTTGATCATTCACTGTGGTAAACTGAATGTTGACCTACATTTTTCCAAATTTTTATCTAATGGCTAAAACTTTAAGAAATGTGAAATATCACTAAAATTCCAGAAAGCGTCCAAGATAAACTCCAATGAATAAACCTGAAAAAACATTTTTATAAGTTTATGTCCTTTAACTTTTTCTTTTTTTTTTACAACTAGAATATTTATTTTTTTTCCTGAAATGAATCCAATAGTTTTCCCACTGATAGTAGTTTTAACTTGTAATGATTAAATGGACCGTTGTTTCTTTCTAAAGAACATTATAAGGTTGCATGATGCAATTATAAAAATTGCCTTGTGAGCGCTCTACTAAACTAATAGTGTATCAATAATTAGGGAAGCACAAGTAATGAGACACCAAAGTTAAACAGCCACATAGCTGAAGTAAGGAAAATGGAAATTATCAATAAAATAAAACATCGTTTGCTAGAAGTCCAGGGGAGGGTCAAGTTTCACATCCAGTTATGTCCTAGCAACAATTTTTCAAAGAAAACTGCTGAGAATGCTGGTTAGAAACTCCTCTGGAAGATAAGTTTATTTGGGGAAGCACATACAACACTTAACACACTTATTTGACCAGCACTGTAACAAAAGTGATTGCAATTTAAGAGATGAATTGAAGGAAACAACATTTTTTTTTCTCACGTCACAGAAGAGGGGAGAATGTGAGTAAATTATGAGCCTGACATTTCATTAGAATCACTGAAAATACATGATCAAAGTATCTGTGTCAGAGACCAGGAAATTAAACTGTCAGGAGGACACACATTTTTTTGTGTGTGTGTGGTACGCGGGCCTCTCACTGTTGTGGCCTCTCCCTTTGCGGAGCACAGGCTCCAGTTGCGCAGGCACAGCAGCCATGGCTCACGGGCCTAGCCGCTCCGTGGCATGTGGGATCTTCCCGGACCGGGGCACGAACCCGTGTCCCCTGCATCGGCAGGCGGACTCTCAACCACTGCGCCACCAGGGAAGCCCAGGACACACATTTTTGAAATAAAAAATCTTTTCACTAGTTTTCCTTGTACCCATCCTCTTGCTATAATCTATAATTGAGAAAATGAGGAGAAAATAGGAAAAAGAATAAAAACATTACTTTTCAAGGGCAACTAGAAAATGATTTTTCCAAAGGTAAGAATCACAAACTGGTAGGTAAGAGCACATTCTGTCTTGTCCTAACCATTGCTTTATCACAGAATTACAGAAAATTAACTTCTTTTAGTATGGATTCATTTGAATGCGATCTGATTTATCAGTATATTGGAAGTACATGTGGGAGAAATGCAATGAATGAAAACCTATAAATTGAGAAAATATATATCAAAATTCTGTTTATTTTCTTAATGGCTTATAGGAATTTTAGATAAATAAAGCATAGTCAGCAGGAAGTAGCATCATTATTTATTTGGAGCTATGAAAATAACTGATATCTTAATGATAACAGGAGGAAACAAAACGGAAGAAATAACTAGATTTCCTTGACTTTTGATCATCTTAGTGTGGACTGATACGAATCAGGGTTTTAAAAAGGGAAAATGAGACCGACTGTTTAATTATTGTTTTATAATACAAAGAACATTAGTCAAAGAAAATTTGAACTTCAATTCTACATGAACTGTGCAACTTGAGGTAAATCACTTGATCTATTTGAATCTGTCTTCTTAATTATAAAGTATAAATATTTACTGCCATTCTATGTATCTCATGGGTTTTCAGTGAATTTAAAAATAGATTGTATAGTCACAAGTATTTTGAGAATTATCACATTATGTGAATGTAGGCTGGTATTATTGCCACTATGATAAAGAATCAAACTGATAGAGAATGAGAGATTTTCTGATATATGGAAATATTCCAGGACTTCATTTACCTAGAGTGGGGATGGGGCTTGTGTAAACACGTAAGTCCAGCTTCATTCAACAGATCTACACCTTTCCAGACTCCCTAACAATCCCTTTGTGGAATTCCATCCTTAATACAGTGTCTCATCAGCACAAGGCATCCACTCCACACTGCAAAACCCTCTGAAATGGAAGCTTTTTCAGAAAATTGCGTCCTATGTCCTGAAATCTACTCACAGTATTCTATTTTCTCTGTGGTCTTTTACTAAATTTTAATGGGTCATGATGATGTGTAAATTTGTTTCTGTGTCTACTGACCACACATGTCTATGCATATATGTTCATATACGTAGGATGAAAAAAAAAAATCCTGGTGTGTTTGTTCAAGGGGTCCATGCAACAACCATGTGGTTGCTGTTCTGAGCATGATTTCTGTAGACTCTAGTATCTCAGAGAATCCCAAAGACGTTTAGTGTCAAAGAGCACAAAAAGCAGAAGGTATTTGATGTAATAATTTGATATGTCCATTTGTCTTCAATTATTACCATGTGAGCTTTAGTTCAAAGATTCCCTCCCTAGCTTGTATAGTAAATAACAAGAATATTATTAGTAAAGTGCAAAGCTTTAACAGCTCTTCTCTGGTATCACCGCTAAAAATACTTTTTAGCTTTTTTATTCTACAAAAATCATCACTCATTACTCTAGCAACCTATTATAACTGAGTTATGAACCTCAGATCATTCAGACTTTGGAAATATGGTTCATTTTAAACACTAAATACAGATGGGCCAGTGATGAATCCACATCTACTCACACATAGTGTCTTTCATCCATTAGTCTCATGGATTATAGAAAAAGACATACTGGAAGGAACTTTTTCTGGAAGCAACTGTTTTGGAAATAAGACTTAGGTGTGCACACAGAGATATGTCCAGTAAGCTACATGTTCGTGGCATTCAAGTTATATTACACAAATAACAAATTTGAGGAGTTGTAAGCCTGCATGAATTATGATCAAAACAGGAAAAACTTATCAATGATTATGTGATGCCAGCATTCCTGAGATGAAATGCAAACTGTGTATGATTATCATGAATTTGGTGCAGAGAGATAGTGGTGTCTCAGGAAGCTGCTCTCAAATATTTAGGTTAGGATATAGTCAAGCAGTAGAACTAGATGTGTTTCCAGCATTTATAGAAACAGAGGAAACACAGACATGATGATTCAGCTTTTCCCCTGGTCATTTTAATTTGCTTTTGAAAGTGGGCATATTTCTGAAGCAATCGATGACATGAATTACACTGTGTCCACGATCACATCATTGCTTTTGCTATTTCTGGTTTTCTCAATCAAATCGTAAAGTAATTTCATTGTTCCCATTTTCCAGTTCTTTAGGTATTTCTGATTTTTTCAATCAAAGGCTATAAAGAGTATTTGCTATTTCCAACTCAGGTGATGGTTATAGGATTAGACCAGGGGTCTGCAAACCTTTCCTCTAAAGAGCCAGAGCATAGATATTTCAGGCTTTGTAGAGCATACACTCTATTGCAATAATCCAACCCTGCCATTATATCATGAAAGACATCACAGACATTATGAAAATAAATAAGCATGGCCCTTTTCCACTAAACTTTTATTTATGAATAACAAAATGTGCATTTCATAAAATTTCACGTGTTACAAAATCTTTCGATGTTTTTCAAGCATTCAAAAATGTAAAACCATGAGCGTCACACAAAAGCAAGCCACAGGCCAGATTTGGGCTGCAGATCATAGTTAGTCAAGCCTTATGTTAGGCAGACAGAAAATTACAGAAATGAGCTTTCCAGACCAAAAAAAAAAAAAAGTATGTTACTATTTCAAAAGCATTCTGACAAAAATGTATATTTTACAAATAGCCCCTAACTTAAGCTAGGCTATTCAAATAATGGACTAGTATTTAAATCTTGTTTTTTGCTTAATAGACCATCAACAATTTAGCACACATATTATTTCATTTAATCCTCTCTTTCTATCAATGGAGAAATGGAGACTCAAAGGCATTAAGCAATAAGACTAAAGTCACACAACTCTATCTATGCAAATTGAAAGGGAGAAAGAAGCCAAGATGCTATGGAAATTTAACACATTTTGGGAGTATGCTGGTCATTTTGTATAAGAACCACAAAACATTACACCCTCGTGTTGACTGACAGATACAAAGTTGGTCATGTTTAAAGATTATCATTATTATGAGGTGCATTTATAAGTGTGTTACAGTGTGTCCTCTAATTTAGGTTTTCTTAAAGGGAAATTCAAAGATGGCTTTATTTGGCTAGCTTTAATTTTTGAGTTTCCAAGAGTGTAATTTCAATAACAATTGAGTTAGGCGAGAAAAATGTTTAGAATTATCTGCACTAATAACTTGAGCCCCATAGGAAGCCAAAGACAACGTCATTATTGAAGTGCTCTTGATTACTTTATAGGGGAACTCTGTTACAAAGCAGTGCTTGACTTCTAAGTTAATTGAAGAGCAATTTGGAATTTCTAACTTGTATACCAATGAATTTAGTTAATGTCGTAAAATCTGAGACAAAACATATTATAACAACAGCCATTATGATGAACTTGTACTATTATGGTATCATTGAAACATAGTTATTACCTGGATTCCTTGTACTTTTTCCTGATTTCCTAAGCTAAAAATCTCCTGTGCTCAAATATTACGTTGCCAATACCACTCTTCTGAAATATTAAAATGACATGCCAGAGGTGGTGAATCATTCTCTGAATTTTTATTTCACACAAAGAGAAACATTAAAGAAGACGATGGTAGTTGGCATAAAATTAAAATGTATACAGAACATCCTATGTAGCTGCTCAAAAATCTAACATCACAAAACATCCAATAGAGAACTTTTAATTTCCAAAAGGCGATCCTTCAAATCAAACTCTTCTCTCAAAAAACAAGTTTTTTGATTTCAAAGCAAAAGACACAGGTCTACCTACGATTTAAACACTAAAAGGAATTGAGTAGGTTAGGTTATGCGAGAAATACTATAATCCAGATAATGTCCATTCCTTCTACAAACAGTTACTATCAAAGTCCCAGATATTTTGCCATATTTGGATAGAAACATAATCAAGAAAGTAGACCTTGCCATCTCAGCACTCAGCTTTTGTTGAGACAGATATGCAAACTGACCTAGGTTTCGATTTTAACATGCTATGGAAGGAGGAGACAGATGACTAATTCTGCTTGTGGCCATCAGATAAAATGACACTTGAACTATGTCCTATAAACAGTAATTTGGAAAGACAGGTTTAACCTAAAATCCTTACATATGTAGTAGTCACCACCAAATCCCATGTCCCGCAGATTCACAAAATGTTTGCTGTTAGGGAAAATAACCATGTTAAATTTCATCTCTTCTGGGCACCTGTTAAACATTCACAAACCCAGATTGAGAGCAATCCTGATAGTTCAATTTTAATTCTCAGTCTTGGATATTCAATAATACACATGTTGCGAGTGGTAGAATTCAAACAGGATCTACTTGTTTTTCCCTGCAGTCTATAGTGTAGAGTTACCTTGCAGTACTTCTGCGGCTAAAATGAATATATAGTATAGTATTTTTAAAAATATAATAGAATGTATGCATAAATACTTAGAAGTGGCCAAAGATAATAATCAAAGGCTTTTTATGTAAAATAAACATAATAACACCCATCTTCAAAATTTATTCAAGACTGAAAAATACAGTAATTCAAAAATTTGGGTGGGGGCTTCCCTGGTGGGGCAGTGGTTGAGAGTCCGCCTGCCGATGCAGGGGACACGGGTTCGTGCCGGTCCGGGAGGATCCCACATGCCGCGGAGCGGCTGGGCCCGTGAGCCATGGCCGCTGAGCCAGCGTGTCTGGAGCCTGTGCTCCGCAACGGGAGAGGCCACAGCAGTGAGAGGCCCGCGTACCGCAAAAAAAAAAAAAAAAATTGGGGTGGATTCTTACATATAATAGGCATTCTACGATTTTTAGTGACATCTTTCCCATCCTATTATAATTTCATATTCAGAAAGAATATTAAAGATTCTATTCAAACCTCTAATTTTTCAACATAAATTTTGCAGCTAAAATATGTTGTTTTCTCTTCACAAACTTTAAGCAAACAAAAACCATGATTTTCTGAAATATTTATCTTTATAGTAATAGATCTCTACCACACCTCTGGTATCAGAGATTGGGGTGCTTTGGTTTTTCACTTGACCTTTTTCCTAAATAAGAAGACATTATATTTAATCTCCAAAATTTACAAGTAGCTCATGCAGGTCAATATCAAAAACACAAACAACCCAATCCAAAAATGGGTAGAAGACCTAAACAGACATTTCTCCAAAGAAGATATACAGATTGCAAACAGACACATGAAAGAACGCTCAACATCATTAATCATTAGAGAAATGCAAATCAAAACTACAATGAGATATCATCTCACACCAGTCAGAATGGCCATCATCAAAAAACCTAGAAACAATAAATGCTGGAGAGGGTGTGGAGAAAAGGGAACACTCTTGCACTGTTGGTGGAAGTGTAACTTGATACAGCCACTATGGAGAACAGTATGGAGGTTCCTTAAAAACCTAAAAATAGAACTACCATATGACCCAGCAATCCCATTACTGGGCATATACCCTGAGAAAACCATAATTCAAAAAGAATCATGTACCACAATGTTCACTGCAGCTCTATTTACAATAGCCAGGACATGGAAGTAACTGAAGTGTCCATCAACAGGTGAATGGATAAAGAAGATGCGGCACATATATACAATGGAATATTACTCAGCCATAAAAAGGAACGAAACTGAGTTATTTGTAGCGAGGTGGATGGACCTAGAGACTGTCATACAGAGTGAAGCAAGTCAGAAAGAGAAAAACAAATACCGTATGCTAACACATATATATGGAATCTAAAAAAAAAACAACGGTCATGAAGAACCTAGGGGCAGGACGGGAAAAAACATGCAGACCTAGTAGAAAATGGACTTGAGGTCACAAGAAGGGGGAAGGGTAAGCTGGGACAAAGTGAGAGAGTGGCATGGACATATATACACCACCAAATGTAAAATAGATAGCTAGAGGGAAGCAGCCGCATAGCACAGGGAGATCAGCTCGGTGCTTTGTGACCACCTAGAGGGGTGTGATAGGAATGGTGGAAGGGAGGGAGATGCAAGAGGGAGGAGATATGGGAACATATGTATATGTATAGCTGATTCATTTGTTATACAGCAGAAACTAACACACCATTGTAAAGCAATTATACTCCAGTAAAGATGTTAAAAAAAAAGACATTATAAAAAATTAGACCCTCTATGTATTGCAGTATACTTTGAAATATAATATCGCTAATCATACAAAGATCTAGTATTAAAATACAATTAGCAGTGACTGTGGAGGAGGTAGAACATCCCCAAACTCTATTCTCATTCTCTCATTTTAAGGCAGAAGAGCGTGGAACAACCTATTTGCTTCTCCTCCTACTAATTGCATTAGAATAGCTCTGTTAAACCAGCCTCACTCCCTCCTCCTGCCTATTTATCACCCTGCTGAAAACATTAATTTGCATGGGAAAGGTGAAAAGTCCTAGATTACCTTTCACATATTGAAAAAGAATAAGGTGGCTCTTTAGGTACTGATAGAGAAATACGTCCAAGCTCCATTACTAAGTAATAAGACAAGGTTATAAAACAGTGTGTCAGCTTGTTACCATCTGAGTAAAGACTAAACGTATTTATTACCCGTGTATGCATTAACTAACTCTATAAAGGAATATGAGAAATTGCTAAGATTGTTTGTCTCCTGGGGAGGAATCTAGGTATGCAGGGAGAAGTTACAGAGATGTGACAACAGAAGAGTCAAAGGGACGTGACACTGATGGCTTTGAAGAAAGGGGCCAAGACTGAAGGGATGTGGACATCCTCAGAAAACTGGAAAAAGCAAGGAAACAAATTCTCCCCAGATCATCCAGGGAGGAACACAGCCCTGCTGGCAACTTGGTTTTAGCCTAGTGAGACCTGTGTTGAGCTTCTGACTTAGAGAACAGTGACATAATACATACGTGTGGTTTAAATTTGTGGTCAGGACTTCTCTGGTGGAGCAGTGGTTAAGAATCCTCCTGCCAATGCTGGGGACACGGGTTCGAGCCCTGGTCCAGGAAGATCCCACATGCCACGGAGCAAATAAGCCCATGCGCCACAACTACTGAGCCTGCACTCTAGAGCCCGCGAGCCACAACTACTGAGCATACACGCCACAACTAATGAAGCCTGCGCGCCTAGGGCCTATGCTCTGCAACAGAGAGAAGCCATTGCAATGAGAAGCCTGTGCACCGCAACGAAGAGTAGCCCCTGCTCGCTGCAACTAGAAAAAGCCTGCACACAGCAATGAAGACCCAATGCAGCCAAAAATAATTAATTAATTTTAAAAAATTGTGGTCACTTGTTACAGCAGCAATAGAACATGAATGTAGTTAGACATCTCACTGATGCCTCTCTTCACCTCTCATGAGACCTACCAACCCCGGCCCCAAACCTAGCTAAGTTCTACTCTATGCTGATCCGGACATTAAGCCAAAATGTGATAAACATTGACTTACCATCATTACACTTATGCCACTGTCATCAAGTTTAGGGTCACTTGTAGTTGAGCTCACTCTTGATATGACTCTCACCTCAACAACCCTCTGTAGGAGCCATATGAGCTTCATTTTACTGCTGAGGAAACTCATACTCAGAGACTTTGAATAATTTGCTCAAGGTCACAAAGACAGTAAATGGGGGAGTAGCATTTAAACCCAAGCTGTCTAACTCCAGATCCTAAGCATAATGTCACCCACTTACAAGTGCCTTGTCTCTTTGGCACTGTCACCTGCTCTACCTGTATCATGGATCCCATCTTTTCTCATATATTTTTTTTAATACTTTTGTGTTCTTTCAATTTTCCCCTCTTCCAACGATTATTTTTGTCTGTTACTTTTATTCAGTGTCTTCAAAACAAATTAGTTCAGCCACTCTAAATATATACTGAGCACCCATTATGTGTGAAGGATTAGACATCACTTGCTAGACATATGGCAATGATGAATGAGGTCAGGGAACAGATCCACTTTCCTAAGTAGAAAATTTCTCTCTTGAAAGTTAGTACTGAGGTCTGAAGAACCAAATTGAACAGCCTCTTCTCAGTATTTCTCACTGATGTACAAAGTTCCAACATCCCTTATTTTCTAATGGCTCCCAAGTAGAATTCTTCAGTTCTGACTTCTTTCATTGTCTAAGTTTGAATTCCCAATATTCTCTTTGGTATACTTTCATGGTTGTCCTATAAGTAGCACAAACCAAAGACAGCCAAAACTGTACTGTTTAGCTCTCAAATGGATTCTTTACCTAGTGTTTTTGATAGTAACATCATCTTTCGGCATGGACTAGGTTATCTCAGATACTTTAAATGCATTCTTCTCCCTATACATGCCATTGATTTCACGCCTGCAATGTCTTTCAGGTCAATATAATCCTTACATCCTCATTCCTGATGCTTTGATTCCAGCTCTCAATTTATATTTTAAAAAACTTCAATAGCACAGGGAGATCCGCTCGGTGCTTTGTGACCACCTAAAGGGGTGGGATAGGGAGGGTGGGAGGGAGGGAGATGCAAGAGGGAAGAGATATGGGAATATATGTTTATGTATAACTGATTCACTTTGTTATAAAACAGAAACTAACACACCATTGTAAAGCAATTATACTCCAATAAAGATGTTAAAAAAAACCAAAACACCCCCCAAACTGCTACAGTAGCCTGCTAATTGGTCTCCCAACCTGCTTTAATCCATTCTTTCCACATTGCAAGCAATGATAGTGTTTTAAAACAATTACCTGGGGCTTCCCTGGTGGCGCTGTGGTTGAGAATCTGCCTGCCAATGCAGGGGACATGGGCTCTCGAGCCCTGGTCTGGGAGGATCCCACATGCCGCGGAGCAACTCAGCCCGTGAGCCACAACTACTGAGCCTGTGCATCTGGAGCCTGTGCTCCGCAACAAGAGAGGCCACGACAGTGAAAGGCCCACGCACCGCGATGAAGAGTGGCCCCCGCTCGCCGCAACTAGAGAAAACCCTCGCACAGAAACAAAGACCCAACAAAGCCAAAAATAAATTAATTAATTAAAAAGGAAAAAAATTACCTGAATGTGTCTTTTTCCAACACAAAATTATCTGATGATTCCCTTTGTCAGCATAACCATGTCCCAATTGTTTAGCCTGGCATTTAAGCTCCTTTATAAGGAGGTCCAAGGCCCAACATCCAGTCCCACCTCTTAGCATTCCCACTTTCACCAGACTGCTTCTCACTCCAATCACCACAGACTATTCAGCACTTTTCAAGCACGACGGATTCTCTAGACTGTGCTTCAGTTCAAGGCTTCCATCTAGCTGTTACGCTGCCTCTCCCACCTCGCCTTCCCTGTACCTTTACCTTCATGTTCTTCTCAAAGGTTCTAGCTCTTTAAAATCTTCCTTGATTGCTCTGATTTAATTAACCTTCATCCATTATTTACCTATTTGTTATAGTAATTATAGTAAAAATAGGAGATGGTTCCTGCCTTCAAGGCACTTGTTGTTTAGTAGAAAGATAGAAATGAAAAAGTATATACTAGTGTTTAATATATTTTCTAAAAACAGTGTATATTAGGAGCTGTGAGCACAAAACGGGGAGTGTGTGAAGATCCCAGCTCTGCTGGGTGTAAGAGTGATATAGGGACTTGGAGGACAGAGCAAGGAAGACTTCATAGAGAAGAGGATATTTGCTTTTGTGTCTTGAATACACAGGAAAGAAAAATTTGCAAAGTCACTCACAAGACTTGTGTGTTTGAAACCCAGAACTGGTACATATCAATGAGGCAGCCTTAGGCAGATTATTTTACCTCTTTTAAACTCAATCTGCTCATCTATAAAACAGTGATAATACTACACCCCTTTTAGGTTGTTATGAAATCTCAGTGAGATGTTGCTTTGCACGCATCTGGGTTAGTGTTCAGAAACATGAGTTTGTTATCACTTCTGTTACAGTCTTTGTCACCCTTACCATTTTGTTACTGTAACTGAAGAATGGCTGGAAATTAAACAGGTGGATAAAATGGAGTGGGCTCTGTTTCAAGCAGCATGTGCAAAGGCACTTAGGCATAATGCTGAATTAGATGGGGATTAGATATGGTTATGCTTTGGAGCCATTTATCTTGCTTCTAAAATGCTTACTTGCTTCCTAGCTACCCAAAGACATGCTGACCTTTGAGGGGTTTTTTATCTTTTGTTCATTGTTAGTGTACTGCTGAGATAACAAAGTTCAGTGAAATCTTTCCACTCTGTATTTCCAATAAAGATCTTTGACTTTGGGTAGGATGTCTTTGGTATGTGACCCCAGACTTGTTCTGCCTGATTGTTAATCCATATCGCCATGGTGACTTAGCAAATCATTTGGTTTAGGTACCAACCGGTGCCTTAGTTACGTAGGTACATATATAAACACTGCTTGGTGAGGGTACGCACGGTATTGCTGAATAAGGCATCCTGTATTTATGTGGTTGCATGTGGCAACAAAGAGCTAACGTTTTTTTTTTTTTTGATTGCGTGTCCTAAAATCTCAGAAATTTCTACCCAGTCTTTAAAATGAGGCTGCATAAACTACTGAAACAGATGTATTTGGTATTTTTTGAAGCACTGATGGGTTAAAAAAAACAAACAAACACAATTACATGCAATTGGAAAGATATACAGTCACCAACTATAGCAGTAGGCCATGGTTTAATGCAATTATGCATTCTCAAATCATGTACTTGAGAAAGATGGAATTGCACATATTTGCTGGAAAATGTGTTATATAAAATCAACTGCTTCATAGAAGGAGAAATATAGAAGGGTAGTTACGAGCACAAGCTATGGAATTAGACAACAAAGGTACAAATCCTGATCCTATTACCTGGTAGTTATAAGATGTTGGGCACCAACTCTCAGTATCCACACTCCAAAAATCCACACTTAAGAGGTTTTTGTGAGTATAAACTGAGACATTTCACATTAAGCCCTTAGAAGAGAATCTGGCACAGAGTAGGCCCGCAGTATTACATAATCCTACAATTGAGGCAAGGTGTACAGTAACAGAGTGCTGTTAGATTATATATTTAACAGAAGGCAATAATTATACTTATTAAAACTTACTTTGGAGAAATTCCCAAGGGAATTTTTTTTTTAAACCTCAAATCACTGATATCATCAGACGCCAGTCCCTAGGTGCCTGACCTGACATTTGTGTTGTTTGGAGTATTTCCAAACCTTCACGCTGAGTTCTTTTTTCAACTGCATGTCTCTCCATTGATGTGGATATTCTAGTTAAGATTTTACAGTGTGGTAGAGAACTACTTGCAATACATTCCCCTAAATTCTAACCTTTTCCTTCTTATTACTTCTATTCATTTTCTCATTTTTAAATCTAATGGTTCAGTGAAGAAGATGCAGAAGAAAAGACATTGGGCATCATTCACCTATTATTCAAATCAGGGCTGTTTCTTGGATGGGGGAATTTAACAATTAAAATGCTTTTCATCAGTAGCTGTTCTCTTAACTCAAGGAGCAGTTTTTTGTTTGTTTGTTTTTGTACTAACAAAAGAGTGAATAAAACACTGGAAAGTAAGTGGTTTGCACATTTTTTATTATTTGCCTAGTTTCTGCATTAATTAATTCACAAGTTTGCTTTTTCTTATTGAATTTATGGACATTTATTTCTAGCAGACTTGGAGAGGTATTTTTTCCTTTCTCTTTGCAGTTATATCTTCAACATTAGCAAGAATCTTTTATTAGCTTTCTCTTTTTTTAAATGCAAAGTGGAATTTTATAATTCCAAATTAATGAATACTGATAATAATAAAAAGTAGCTCAAAATCAAATTGATCAAACATTTAAAGTAATTTAAAACCGTAAGTAACATCAATACCATCATATGAATATTGCCAGAACAATATAAGAAGCCCTAAGTGGGGCAGATGACAGGCAGACCAAGAAATTCATGAGGTATTTGTAAGAGATAACATCCCAGTAGGAACCATGCCCAAGTTCCCACATTATGGCGTTCCTCAATCTGATGGTCTCATCTAGTCAGTTCTGGTATTTCTATGCCTTAGCACCTGAAGTTATCCTTTTAACTTGGAACATTTAGAGAGGCACAGAGTCTACAATATGGCATGAAACATATAGAGTTGACCAAAAATGAAATGACACTTAAAATACATCATGGTCAGTCTTAGCTTGAAAACCCATCTCCTACTGATGTACCCATCATGGTGGGAGGAGCTTTCTCTTTTTCTATGTACTTTGACTCCCTTATTTTCCTGTAATTTTATAGCCAGCCTCAATAGCTACTGTTTGAAAACTTCAGAACAAAACAGAAAGGCCACTGTTTCTTTACACAAAAACAGTTTTCCTTCCAATCATATGTAAGCTACTTTTAAATGTACAAATCTGAGTTTGAATTTACACAAAACAATCCTTCTACTTATGTTGTCTTTAACTACTTTGTATCTGTTTTATCTTTAATTGAATCTTCTCATTCAACCTTGACTCAAACCCTTGCCCCAGCTTATTGTGAATGGTGAGGCTAGGAGCAGCTTTATTGCTTTTGACTTATCTATGCTTTATAATTTTCTCAATAACCATATATTACTTCTGTAACAAGAAAAAGCACAAAGCAAGTGGATTTTTTTTAAATCTGTACTTTTTAACTTTCCTGAAATTCTCTGGAAGTGAATCTTCCTCATTTCATCCCCTGGAAGATGTTCCTGGTATCGTATCTTAATCCTTCTCATTTCACAATATGTAGAAATACTGTCATTTGTAAACAGATTGTAGCTCCTCCACTAGAAAAAGTGTCAGATGCAAATCCATTTTGGAATTTCTCACCATACCTTAGAGAGTGGTTCTTAGAAAACATGGTAATGTAGAGAAGGTGAACCTAGAATTAGAATGAAGGGCTCTGTATTATCCAAAACCTTCAAATGACCCGTCAACATAGTTTTCTTTCGGCTATTCCTTCAATCTCTCCATCTCCTTAACTAATTTTGTCCTTTATAAAATCAGACAACTCACCTGTCTCCTTTTTTCTAGACTGTCTTCCAATTTTTCTCCCCAATCCTCTTGATACTTAAAAAGAATCACAGCCAATTTAAATAGGTTTATCTGCTAAAATAAGAGTGCATAATCCCAGCAATCCTACTACTGGGCATATACCCTGAGAAAACCATGATTCAAAAAGAGTCATGTACCACAATGTTCACTGCAGCTCTATTTACAACAGCCAGGACATGGAAGCAACCTAAGTGTCCACTGACAGATGAATGGATAAAGAAGATGCGCTACATATATACAATGGAATATTATCCAGTCATAAAAGAAATGAAATTGAGTTATTTGTAGTGAGGTGGATGGACCTAGAGTCTGTCATACAGAGTGAAGGAAGTCAGAAAGAGAAAAACAAATACCGTATGCTAACACATGTATATGGAATCTAAAAAAAAAAAAAATGGTTCTGATGAACCTAGGGGCAGGACAGGAATAAAGATGCAGACATAGAGAACGGACTTGAGGACACAGGGAGGGGGAAGGGTAAGCTGGGACGAAGTGAGAGAGTAACACTGACATATATACACTACCAAATGTAAAATAGATAGCTAGTGGGAAGCAGCCACATAGCACAGGGAGATCAGCTTGGTGCTTTGTGACCACCAAGAGGGGTGGGATAGGGAGGGTGGGAGGAAGACGCTAGAGGGAGAGGATATGTGGATACACGTATGCATACAGCTGATTTACTCTGTTATACAGCAGAAACTAACACAACATTATAAAGCAATTATACTCCAATAAAGATGTTTAAAAAAAATACTTTGGTGAAAAAATGACGATACCATGGGAAGACACTTTGTATTTCATCTATGCATTGACATATCCTAATACTCTCATTTAATGAAAAATGACAAACACCCCATTATCTTCCAGATCCAATTTATTGTACAGAAATATTTCTCAACTTCTTGATTATAGATTTTGTGCACTTATAATTTAAAAGTACTTAAAATTGAGATGTCTTTGCCTCTCATATAGCTCATTCATTATTTCACTGTTGGCACCGACTGGGCTTCCAATGTATTTTGAAATTTTGTGAGTCTAATCACAGTGTGATATGTGATACAAAATTCTAAGTCTTTTTTTAATATGAAGATCAGTAATTCATTAGAAACTTATTATCAAGATAGCTATGTTCCTATCATTTGTTTCTTTCTGAGAATTGCAGTATCACTGCTATCAAGGAAACTAATTAGGCTAGAGGACAGAGATCATTTTTTATTCCTCCAAACTGTACTTAACTCCTATATTGGTGTCGTGAATTATTTCTAGTGAAAAATGACAATTACTTCATTCCTAACTTACACTTTTGGAGCCCGAAGGTCCAGCAACTCAGAATCTCTGAGTGACACAATAATGCACTCTCACATTGTGAGTATTAAAATGGAACAATTTTCCATGAATCTAAGATAGTCTTGGTAACATGTTTAAAACACTTTATAGACTCAAAATTTAATTTGAAGGAATAGTTTAATCATAGTAGAGATTAAAGGTTTCTCCTTGGTCTAAATACTAGCTACATAAAGTTTTCCTCCCAATTATCTAACGTCTTCCTGTACAGTCCTTCCTTTGTATGCCTCATGATAGGAGACTTACTACCTTGTGATATAGTGAACATAATAATTGTAACGTGATTATTACTTTTAGCAGTTTAGAAATTCCCTTTGTATTTAACAAATATTCTTCTTGAGAAAATGCATGCAATTAACTGGCTTGAAAACAATGTGTGGGATCATGGAGAGAAAATGTTCTGGGATTCCTCACGTGTGTTTAACCAATAGAAGAAAGTCTGTTGGGGGTGGTAGAGAGGGGACAGTATTTGGAAAAGAGGAGAAGGCCCCTGTTTCCATGGTACTACAAAAAGAACAAAGAACGCTAACATATTAAAGCAGATAAGAATCATTGGATGATAAAGGGATTCAGAAACTGTGTCAAATAAGAAACACTGAAAGCAGACCTGATTAAAGCAAATATATACAAAGAGCAATGGGGAGAAGTGGTAGGAGTGGGGGAAGAGGTGGTGATTTCCCCTGGGAAGTGCCAGGCTTATCTCATCTAACGCCACTCTAGCACCAGGGAGTGAACTTTAAAAGATGATGACCGGGCTTCCCTGGTGGCGCAGTGGTTGAGAGTCCGCCTGCCGATGCAGGGGACACGGGTTCGTGCCCCGGTCCGGTAAGATCCCACATGCCGCAAAGCGGCTGGGCCCGTGAGCCATGGCCGCTGAGCCTGCACGTCCGGAGCCTGTGCTCCGCAACGGGAGAGGCCACAACAGTGAGGGGCCCGCGTACCACAAAAAATAAATAAATAAAAATAAATTAAAAAAAAAAAAAGATGATGACCATGAGCTCAATGTGGAATGATTCCCCAAGACAATGACTCCCTCCCTTCTGATCTAGAGTGCTGCCAATAACTGATAACACCCAAGCTGAGGCGGGATGAGGGATGAAGAAGAGGGAGTTTTCTAAAATCTATTTGAGTTTTAAGAAGTTCAGTGCTGTTGCATAATTGTTCAAGTTACCAAGCAAAAGTTTTTTAATATAATCTTGAGCGTATCTGGGCTATATGAGAAAGTGTTAAGATGTGAGTACCAAAGGGAAGATGTGGGGGGGAAGAGAATACTCAAAATAATGTCTCCAGGGTATCTTCATTAGTTCTCTTTTAAGTATACAACTCTACGTGCATATTTGACAAATTATCCCAAGCTTTGTTCTCAAGCAACAAGTAAAAATCCAGATGAACAGGACGGTATCCTTGAGGAAACCTTCATGCAGCTATTTTTAAATTAGCCTGCCATGCTCATTTTGGAGTAGGTTATTATGTTTAGCTTAAAAGAGCTTATGTTGCAAAAAGATTTCTTTTGTGAAACTAGCTAGGGTTTCAAAGGCTATGTTTCTGAAAGGAAAGTGGTCCTCTTCTTGATTAGCAAATCTCAGATGTGAAACTCAGTTTCACACAGGAGAAAGAATGGCCCAAAGAGAACTTTAGATATACAACAAACATGAGTGAACACCATTATTTTGAACTGAGCCATGTCTCCCTGGTTGAATAAAGAAGTAAGAACGGTAAGGGTGACATTCACACTGAGCCATGTTGGTGAGAAATCATATTGAGGACATAGACAGAATATTCTGTTTATGTTATAGAAGAAGGCAGTCCAAAAGAGAGGAGAAGCTGTGAAACCCAGCCACATAAAAGAGGAATAATCCATTCTCAGGACACCTCTAGGTAGCTGACGCATAGAAACACCACAGTTCACAAGGCCAACAGCAAATACGTTCTCTTCCCTTCCAAACCTGCTTTTACTATCAAATATTACATCTTTGTTTCTCAAAACTCAACCAGCAACTCACTGTCCTTTTAGTCAACTGCCACTGAGTGACAGTAAATGAGCTAGGTACTAGGGATTGAGAGAGAAATAAGACAGATACCACCCCATACATTTGTAGAGTTTGCAGTCTAGTTCATGTCCTCTAAATCTTTTACTTCTATTATTGAAACATTTCTCTACAAAACCCATCTCCATTCTTGCAAGTGCTTCCAATTCCAGTCTATTTTCTATGAAGCTGGAAGAAATAACTTTAAAAAACCAAACACAACCCAACCCAACCAAACACACAAACCACCAAGAAAAGACCGTATCACTTTCCTGCTTGAAATGGCTAGTGTGTACCGAGGATACAACTCAAACTTTTCATTGCAATGATTAAGATTCTTTATAACCCAGCCTCTGCCTAAGTTTCTGGTCTTTCCCCTTCCGAAAATAAACTCCAGAATCACAGAACTCCTTATGATGACAGTACTGTATCTCCTTTTTCATTATTTTTTTCTGCTTGCAGTTCACGTCTGCCTTCTTAATCTGGTTAAATTCCACTCACTCTTTAAGGTGCAGTACAAATACCCTTTGAAATCTTCACCAATACCCAGAGGGGCGTCTGTTACTCTCCTCTCTGGGTTTCCATGGAGAACAGTATTGGCCTTCATGCTTGACCTCTAAGTGCAATCCCAAGTAATTTTTCTTCTGGGTAGACTTTCATTACCTCTGAAACTGAGGTAACCATTCTAAAATGTCTTGCACCTGGCTACATTATACATTGTAATCATCTACATTTCTCTATCTCTACCCCGGTCTACAGACCTACTTGAAGGCAGGATCCTCATTTGTTTGTATTCACAGTGCCTAATACAGTGCCTGGCATGGACTAGGCGCTTGGCATGTTTATACTGTAAGGAAAAAGGGAAGCGAGCAAGGGAGGCAAGGAGAGAAAGAGGAATAATGTCTCTCATCAGAACTGAAACCACATTGCATTCATTTTACTATATGCTTTTCTCCAGTACCCAGTTATGTCTTACATTTAGCAGCGTATTTCACATTCATTGCATAATAGAACTCACAAGCAAAACTGATTAAAATGAATTTATGCACAAGGGTTTCAAATACTGATATTGAAAGTTATCCAAGATATGTTTAGCATGGTAAGAAAATTGCCGATCCTGTTTGTATTAAAGAAATGCATCAACATCTATTTGCATAGAATGCTTCTGTTAAGACTAAGAAACTTAACAGTGGTTTTCTTGAATAATGGAATGGAGGATTGGGGAGTAAGATTTTATTATTACGTTATACCATTTATATATGAAAACAAAGGTATACTTAGTTTAAGACAAATGATATAAATAATAGCAAGAACACTACAAGTTAAGGGGATTTCAAAATGCCTTAATTATGTATTTACAGTTTCCCTAAAGGATAATATTTTCCTATAGCCTATAATCTTTCCAAGCACCAAACAGATACATATTCCTACCAACACCTAATTAGATTTATTTTAGTTAAAAAAAATGACTCTACTGAATAAATAGCCTTTCACTTCTCAACCAATCAGGGTCTAAAGAAGTGGTAACACAATGTGGTCCACAGAGTTGCATGTGCACACTTGTTAGAAATGCAAATTCTTGGGCCCCAACCAAAACTAGTGAATCTGAACCTTTAGGGGGCAGGACCCAGGAATCTGTGTTGTATCAAATCCCTCAGGCTATTCCAACGCATACTTTAGTCTGAGAAACTGCTCCGAGAGCTTTATTCTTGAGGACTTTACAACCTCACAGCACCATCTGTTGGTAGGGACTGTCCCAGAGTCAAGACACAGAGTCCCAAAGGGGAATACGCCCATTCAATATCATGTTGTCATGTTCTGTATTAAAGACTGAGAATAGACAGAACGCCTGATGCACAGACACCTACACCTGCAGATGCACACTCCAAGAAAGCTTACAGCTTATTAGAGGAAACGTGTGTAAACAAACAAATATCATTATTTATTTTTAAGTACAAATAAGGAGCTGGTGGGGCACAGAAGCTGTAGAGATCAGGTCCATAAGAGGAAGTCAAAACATGCTCCAAAGTTGTGGTGACATTTAAACCAAGTATTGTCAAAAACGTTAGCCACCATTATGTGTAAAAGTAAGTAAACAAAAATAAAAATCTAAGCAGATACTCACTGAGCACTTACCATGTACCAAGCACTGTTTCTGAGGCTCTGTCCCTGGGCCTGAATATGTAAGACAGTCCAGGCCAAAGGAGAGTAGCAAGCACACCCTAGGCATTCAATCAGTCTCTGGTTCAATAAATGAATAAACATGAAAATACTACATATTGGGTTAAATTCTTCATAAAAGAGAAGGATTTTTAAAATGTCATCTTGCCTAGAATTTCTGAAATCAAAAGGGATAAACTTGCCATTATCTGTATTATTTGTGTATTTTGAAAAATTGCCTTCATGGTTTATAAAAATTTGAATAACCGTTAAAATCCCTTATTAAAAACTCCTATACTTTATAATAAGCAACATTTATGAATTTCTTGCTGGGTATAGAACACTATTTTATATGTTTTCCATATGTTTATACAGACTATAACCATTTTTGAAAAGGCAGTTCCGTATTTCAAATCATGGACACTTTCGAAAACACTTTCTACAGCAGGACACTAAAGTGACTTAAAGGGTAAGTAAACCAGTGTTTAATTTTCTTATTTCTGCAGGGTTTTTAAGTGAAGCCATTCCATTTTCTGTTGGTTTGTGACCACTGCACATTCTGGAGTTTTATGGCCTAATCCACATCTTTATCTAAATTAATGTTTATCATAATAATCATTTTCGGTGATGACCAGCAAGCCGGCATAATCTCAATGTTTTCACATTTTCCATTAATATTAATTCTTGTGGCTCACTTGGGACTACCACAAATAGGTTTATGTGTCCACCGCCAGGATTGTATGAGGTAAAAATGAAGGTAGTTAGCTGTGCCTGTAAGAACGTACAGGTATTAAAGCACCAACACTCAGCTATTTGCCGGAAGCTACCCGCTGGAAGCACAGAAGAAATCATAATAATGCCAGTTTGGCAATTATCTTTCGGGAAATCACTCATTTTCCAGGCAGAATTTAAAAGAGGGAACTTCACCGTTAGTGAAATTTAATAATAGAAGTGTTCTGATTGCTGGGGCTTGAAAAACAGGGAATCTCTCCCAAAGAGGTACATTCTCCATGCAAGACACTGAGTGAAGCTTCACAAAGACTCTGTTACATCTTCACAAAATCCAAGCAATATCAGAATGATTTTACTGGGTGTATTTATTAACAGCTGTGTGTAAGGACCTACTAGAAATCCCTTCAATTAGAGGGGAATACATCCTTACACATTTCAAAAGCCCAGAAAATCTTCAGAGGTCAATATTGGTTAAGAACATGAGATTTGGAATCAGACAAACGTGGATTCAATTTTCAGTTCTGTACTTTACTTGGGAAGGTTCAGTTTTTTCCAAGGGTGTTGCAAATATTAGATGAGCACAAGTAAGCACTCAACAGTATCTCCATTTCCTAGATGAGGAACCTAAGTCTGAGAAGTTACATAATTGGTTCCAGGTGCCATAGCAAGCAAGCAGAAGTTCTAGGCTACGAACCTACCCTAGTTGACTCCTCAAAGCATGTTGGTTCTATCTCCTGCTTCCACAACACTGTGCTGATAACCCATATGTAAAAAAAGGGACAAACCTTTTAAAAACAAGAAGGAGGGGGACTTCTCTCTTGGCACAGTGGTTAAGAATCCGCCTGCCAATGCAGGGGACACGGGTTCGAGCCCTGGTCCGGGAAGATCCCACATGCCGCGGAGCAACTAAGACCACGCGTCACAACTACTGAGCCTGCGCGCCACAACTACAGAGCCTGCATGTCACAACTACTAAAGCCCGCCCGACTGGAGACCGTGCTCCGCAACAAGAGAAGCCACCGCAACGAGAAGCCCGCGCACCGCAATGAAGAGTAGCCCTGCTCACCGCAACTACAGAAAGCCTGCACACAGCAACGAAGACCCAATGCAGACAAAAATAAATAGATAAAATAAATAGAATTATAAAAAAAAAAAAAAGGAGGGACAAACATTCAATAAACAATGCAAAAGAAATGCAGCTATCTGTGTCTTCTTTTTTTCCATATGTTAAAACCAGGCTCCTTGCTTTTCATTTATCTTTTTAAAATTACTGATATTCTAAAAATGACAAAGATAGTGCATGTTGATGAAAAATATCCGTACAACCTAGATGTTTGTAAAATAAGGGAAGTCTGTCCTCACTCTTCTCAACTCAAGTCTGCTAGGTTGGATAGCACCTCTTTAGTCTTTTTCCATTAACAGATGGGTAAAAGTGTACCATTTAAGTGGAATACTGTTCTGCGCACACCATTTTCTTCTTGTGATACTGCTCCCTTCTCTATTTCCTTCTATTCCTTTTCCCAGAAGATTGAGTATAAATATGCTTATTTCTCAGATATTCTACTCTCTGCTGATGCTCAACAACAACAAAAACACATAGTTTAAATACCCACAGTAAAAAGGGAATATTTGGGGTAAGATTCATAGACTCACTGATTTCTGTGGAATAGAGAGGGCTTCTGCTCCCAACAAAATGCCTGAACTGGCTTGAAAAAAGAAACAAACCCAAAAAGCAATCAAAAACACTGCCACAAAGCCACTCAGAAAAGAGCAGAAGTGTGTACACAGAAAGAAAAGTGATTCCTGGACTAACAGTCCACATTTCAAGGAGATAATGCATTAAAGAAAATAAGATTTCAGTATTGCATGGATCACTGTAGTAACATACTGGGAAAATTTTGGGTGAAAGAAATCCAAAAGTTTTTTTTTAATAAGGTATTTATGACTATTTGCAGAGAGGCACTACATGTTCCAGTCTCTTTGGCAACTAGATGTGGCAACAACTAAGTTCTCATGAATGAAATGTGAATAAATGTGATGTATATAACTTCCACATCAGTTCCTTAAAAGGACAGCCATTTCCTTTACTTCCTCCCTCATTTACCCATGGGCTAGAACACAGATGCACAGCTGATCCAGAAACCCTTGGAAATGATGAGGTACAGGAGAAAAAGAACCTGGGGTAACCTTGCCCATTGAACCTATCTCCTCAAGACAGCCATCCTACCTCTGGACGGTTGCAGGAGAGAGAAATAAACATTATTTCGTTTGGGCTTTTAAAGCTTTTAACCTTTTCGTTGCAGCAGCTTTGCTTTTTACCAGAACTAATATGCAAACAGGTACCCACAGATGGGAAACTCCCATAATCAAAACCTAACAGTTGGGCTCTGGGCAGTAAGGAAACATGATCCTTATTTAGACATGGCCGCATGTGTGGCAACACAGCTGCTTTTGCCGAGAATATTGAAGTGTGTTGGCTTCCTTTTGTTGCTAATAAGCAAGACTCTACAAAATAGAGGTAAAAATCAGGGAAGAATTAAGAACTATCCTTTTTGCAAGCAGATGAGGGAATGAATATAACTGCTCCTAAAGGATGCTCTCTGCCCATGGCCTGCAACCTAAGTTAACCAGGAATCTGGAAATGTGTGGCCTTCCATGTAGGCAAAGGAACTGAACTCAGAAGTTAGAGCTTTGATGAGCAACAAGTCCTATCTTTCCTGAGTCCATTGCTGTTTGGAATTCTAGTGCTTCCTTTTCTAATCTAATATCTTCTACCGTGCACTTAGCTTTTAAAGTCTTTTAAAGGGGAGCACTAGATGTGAACTCCTAGGTCTCCAAGGTTCAATAGATATGAACTAGTAGGAGATACCTCACCATAGGTTGGTAATTTACTTCTCCAGAAACCTATATTAGGGTTGAAGCTATTATTGGATAGGTCCATTGACATCTTCTTAACACCATTCAAAAGGACTTATTAGGAAAATGAGGCAGATAATTTTCTTTCCTCAGCAAGCTAAAATAGGTCAGCCACAAAGTGCCAAAATAATTACTGACTGAAGTACTATCACCCCAGAAAATTAAATCACATCCATTTCTCTTTTTCGCATAAGATGAATTCTTGATACATATTCAACAACAAATTTCCTAGTGAATTTGTGAGCCAAGTCTCCAAGAGCCCTATATAAGTATATTCACTTGTAGTATAAATTTACCTTAAACTTCTAAATTCAAGATACTTTGGCCTATTATATCATGGCTACAACATCCAAAATTAATGCACAGATACAATAGTAATTCAAGTAAGAAGGAACTTAGCTAACGTCGATCTTAACTTTAGATCAAGTTTATGCACTAATGGATTCAGGCAATCTCTACTCAGTATCTTCAAGACCTAAGTAAGTCAACAGCCTGACAAACAGAAAACTGTCTTCAGCATAAGATCAAAATATCAAAAATCATTATGCTGTTTAGTTCTCATATTTTTTAACACAGCTCTACGAATCATTTCAAGGCCATAGGGGATAAAATATCAAGAAAAAGCAGAGCTAACTTATTTTGTCCCAAGCCTACAGACCTGAATATTTTTTGTCAATATTCTTACTCCTAATTTTAGCCCTAAATTCTTATCTATTATTGATCTTAAAAAAAAAAAACTTGAGAAAAAAGTGAATACTATTTTTCTAAACTAAAATTTTGAATTGTTTTGTTAATATGTATGAAAATAATTTAGGAATTAACATTTGAAGTCTGGGCACTTACTTTTACATGATGATTTAAAAATATTATTCTCCATCACTGTCATGGCCCTTTCATTGAAAGTTATTTACTTCTTTCAATAATGGTGATTTTGTTTTTTCATAGAAAGTTGTTAAATAACTACTCTCAGAGACAAATATTAGTTCTATCGACAGGCTGTGATTGATTTCCATCAGCAGTACATCTGACAACATTCTTCTTATTTAGCTTGTTGGTGAATAAGAATACTGACCAAATGCTCATTATCAGAACTGAGAGAACATATTGAAGCCAAATGAAAGTGAAGCTGATAAAATGAGGTGTCATTATATGTCAGGTTAGACTGTGCCTCTTCTTGTTACCAGATATCACTACCAGTAATATTACTTTGTCCAATTAGACATATCATTATTTTTTAAATGTTTTGTGGTCAGAAGTCAGCATTAATTTGGATAGTAGATACCTCTTGTAATTTTAGTATGGACTGCCTTGGTATCATAAAGTAAATTTGTTCCAAATGGGAAATAGTATTATCACTGCCAGCACAATGCACTGAACACTGTAGGTGCATAATTAACGATAACTTTTAGTGACCTTGAGGACAATAAAGTGAATGGAACTTGGGGCACAACTGTTCTCAGCTGCCTAAGAACTTAACAATAAATTAATTTGAAAAATGCAGTATCAGTGATTGTTTTATTGTTATTGATAATTTAGTACATCATCAATACATGGAAAGTTCAAGGTGGAAACAAGATAATTTAGTCCAATTTCCTTATTTTACAAGTAAGAAAACAGAAGCTAAGGGATTTAAACTAATTTTCCAAGGTCAAAACCTTGAGCCATAATGGTAACTTTGGGCTCAGGCCAACTTCTTCCTGGCTAAACCATCCTGCCTTCTTAACTGCCTTGAGTCTTAGTGTTTTTATTCTTTTGACACCTGAGACATGCAAAAAGGCAAAAGGATGCTTAAGAAAAATAGCAGAAGATGCATTATCCCTAACCATTCACCATATAGTAAATTAGCTACCTAACTATTCCATCCACTTTAAGATATTTAATATGTCCAACATTACGGTGCACTTATGTCAAAGGAACACTAACTTCATTCTCTTTTCTCCAAGGCAACCTGAACAGGAAATAAACAAAAGTGCACTTGGGAAGAGGGTGTGATACTTTTTAAAAGCAATCTTATCTCTGCATTAGTACTGAGATAGCTAAGCCACTAGATTGCTTTTCCAATTTACTAGGCTTGTGGGTTTTCTACAACCCTCATGTAGAAATATACATCCTGTAGACATTGCATTTTACTCAACTTTTCCAAAGGGAATTCATAAAATAATTCAACTGATCCTTTCTCTGGCTCACCTAGCTAGCTTGGATCGGTGAATTACAGAGAATTCAGCCCTAAATCTAGATGAAAGTCTGTTTATGTTTTAGCACACTGATGGATTATTCTTTAAGGGACGTAAAGGAAGAAAATTTTTCAGATGATGCCATCAAATTGTGGACATTAAAGAAACTATACATTCTTTAAAAATAAAGTAAATTTTGGTTAGGAGTTCTTATAGAAAACTCATTAACTAGTTGAAGATCAGAGATTAATAATCAAGCATAATCAGTATATGTTAATGTGAGTCAGGAAACATAAGCTATACTTTCCTTATAATCATTAACTCCTGAGTTCCAAGGAACTCATTATAGTGTTTTTGGAATATGCAGAGCCCTATTTCTTTTTCTTCCAATTTATGAATAAGCTTGCTACACTAAGAACTCCAGAAAAAGGTGGGCATTTGCAATTCAAAACCCATTACTCAAACTGAATTAACTGGTCTAGTTTGTGGGTTAAAAGTAGGGTAGAACTTGGTCAATGATTATAAGCTTTTTGAAATGAGGGAAATTATGTTTTATTTCTAAATATTCCTAACACCATAAACCAGACAATAATTGTTAAATACAATTCTTACTGGGTGATATCCATAGCATTATTTGTTATGGCATAGATTCAGATACCCTATGTGTCATTATGTTCCTGAAATGGAATTCCACATAATACAATATCTACTAGCATTAAAATTACGTATACCAGAACTGGAGCCGACTTCCATAAATACCAAATATTTTCTCAAACACATTAGCATTTATAGAGATAGGTCTGGGCCAGTTTTATCTCAATATGTTGGTTTATCTGTGTTCAAAGTTAACTTAAAAGTTTACATAACAAAGTTATATAACAAGTTTATAGGACAACTTATGCCTCACGGCAGGAAGGCAGCAAAGATGTGAATCTTGGCAATTTATACATGTGTCTTTGTGAATATCCCTGTTTATTACCCTTCTGCATGATCGATTTCACTTTTTTTTTGGTAATAATCTGGCCATTTTCACTCCCCAGAATACATGTACACTAAGTTCTTTCAGAAGACATAAACATCTTTGTTTAAACATTTCATAGCTTAGTCTGAAATTGAAATCACAGATTGTCGATATTCTTTACCTTTCACAAATCTTGCTTTATCCTTCTAATCTGTAATTAAATTGATAATAACTACATTCTATAGTACAATGACAATCCCCTTCTTATATATTCTGAATGTATTTGTCTTGTCTATAGATATTAGGCAAAAAGTGAAAAGTGTAAGTGAATTCTTGAAAATCTACCCACTGTAAGTTTCAACTTGTGTTATTTATAAATTCACTTAATAAATATTTATTTGTGCCTGTCTACTAACAAGGATTATATAGAGTGGAGATGGGGAAACAAATATAAATAAAACAAAGCTTCCAATCTCCAGGAGTCTATAACTTAATTAAGGAGATTCGTGTTACACACAGAAATACTTTTAACATTAGGTCAAATTCAAAAGTGGTCAGTTATATACAAGAGGAAAACATGATATATTATAGCAATTGAGAAATTGATCAGATCTAAACTGACTAAGAGGTTTCAGGGAAGGGTTTGGGAACACAATGTGTCATGAACAATAGAGGCTGAGAGGTGGCTCTCTTTTGAGAAACCCAGATAATACTCAAGTGATTTGGAGAAAGGTTTTGTAACTGACCCAAACGGGGATTTCTTTTCCATCTTTAGTATTTGTGTGCTTTTACAAGTAAACTCAGGGAGGCTAATGACTATGCTTTTCTCACTCCCTCAGTATGGCTCCAACTACCTCTGTTACTCCCTGCTACTGACTTTCTGCTACATGTTTATGGTTGTTTTGCAGTTTACTCACTAAATCTGATGCCTGCTTTTGCATACCAGATCCTATGTCTGATAATCTCAACATAATTCCATACAATGGGCAAGGCAAGACAGATAAGTGTGGACTGGATCTTTACAGACACCTGCAAGGGCATTCCAGGTAGAAGAAATCGTATAACCACTGGCGTCAAGTCAATACATAGTGAGTGTTTAACAGAAGGTTGTGCGAATTCTGGCACCTGCTGAGTATAACTGTTCCAATTATGCATTCTGGAATTGGGGAAATAACCACAAGACAGGTTTGGGGACCCACTGGGCTCACGGTGAGACAGATCTTAGTTGAAACTCCATTGATCACCTGACCTCCTTAAGACTCTCCTCTGACTTGAGGGCCACAGTAACATTTTGGGTGTCCTGGAATTAGTGTCAGTTTAGAGCCACTGTCTAGTAGTCCTGGAGTGTTCTGATTATTTCCTTTTCCCAAATGCATAGTTACTCTGATAAAAGGCCATAGGTCCTATTGGAGAAGGCTGGAAGAAAGATCAACAGTATACATTTTTGGTAGTATACTGGGGTCCTTCCACAAGAGGACCTGATCTCCCTTTTGTTCAAGTGTCTGTAAACTAGGCTAAATGTGTCAGAGTGCTAAGAATTTAGGCCATAAGGAAAATGAACTTCAAATATTCTAGTACCTTGAATTTAAGGCAAGGAGATTAGGTGCCATTCTGCAGACAACTGGGAATCCTGGGAACCGTATATTGCATATCGCTAAGTAAGGAAGTTCCATCGTTAGGAATACAAGATATTTTTCCTAAAATCATCTGGAAACGTTAGAGAAATAGTCAATATAAACAATAAGACCAATTAGGAAGCTACTGCAATACCATCATATGAGATGATAAAGATGGTGGTAGTAGAAAAGGTAATTGGGCTTGAAGAAGGGATGTGGAAAACTTAAAAATCTTGGTTGAACATAACCAGATATATGAGGTGGAGAGAAGATAAAGAAGGTTTTTAAGTGAGCCTGAATATTTGATGATTGTTACAACTTTTAGTAAAACCAGGTCCTGTAATGTAACAGAAATAGTAGAAAGAAGAGTTCAAATTTTGAAAATCATTAATCTCTAAACAAGCTGCAGTTAAGCTAAGGTAACAGACATCCAGGTGGAAACGTTCAACATTCAGTTAGAAATGTTGATCTAGATTTGAAGGAATTACCTACATGGCCTCGGGAGTGGGGATGAATAAATTACCAAGAAAAGAATGTAGACAAAAAACAGCAATTGGGCAAAACCCAGAAGCCATCTAACTTTAGGAAAACATGATAAAGGGAATAAATCCATGTAGGAAACAGAGAAAGATTAATCAGGGAAACCAGAGGAGAATGAATGTATTACAGCAGACATATCAATAAGGAGAGGATTAAAAAAGGTGATTATTGCCAGGTTAAAATGTGAGAGACTCAAGGATGAAAAAGTATAAAAGAAGTTAATAACCTGTGTAGCTTCTATAGAATACAATGGGAAGAACCTACATTTAACAAGTTAAATGTATGTAGTGAAGTGATGATGAATAAAATGAAGTTGGAAATGTATGCTGTCATTAGCAGAATTCAGGGAATAAAGGAGAAATTATACATCTAGACAGACGACTGAGGGAAGATTTTGTTTGATACATGAGAGTCTTGAGTGGGTTAATAGTTTCTGAAGAAGAATCTAGTAGATAATCAAAACTGAAAATGATGAACATAAGGGGATAATATAGAATGTTTCCTAAGGCAATAATGGAAAAGGTTGGAACGAAGAATATGGGTTAAGGGGTTAAACTCGGAAAATGAAACCCGTTTCTCTCTTTGACCAAGAAGGCAAAATAAAAGAATGCATCAAGATATAGAGCAAATATTCATTGGAGAATAAGCACATTGAAGGATTTTATTTAGGACAGTCTTAATTCCAAAGAAGTAAAAAATCAGGCCATTATAAGTGAGGCCATCAGAATAAGTGAGGAGGGGTTAAGAGTTGGACTGGGGCATACTGAGTAGAAGTTCTTGGGGTTTGAATTAAGGTGCTGTGGCTCCTCTGGTGGACCTTACGCCTCTTAAGCATCATGTTATTCATGTTAATTCTCCTCTCATGGTCCTAGTGGTTTTGGTATGTGTCAAAGGGATATTCACAATATATTTGAAAGGAAGGTGGGACATGACAACTATAAGCTGGTAATGCTGTGTGTCAGAAAAAGGACATGAGAGAAGATATAAATTGAAGGGAAAGACAGTTTCAGATGATATTCCTGTAAGTTTCATCAAGCAGAGAGCAATGAGTAGTAGTAACACTCTAATAATTTATACTACAGCAGGAGGTTAAAAAAAATTCATTTTGTAAATAACTAAGAAAAGGGCCTTACACTTTATAATTATACATGTGTTTTTAAAAATACCAATAAAGATGTACTGTTTATTATATAATTTATTAATAAAATATGAAAGAATAAGATGAACACTTTAAACAATTCATTTACATTCAATAAAATAATGGTCAGACTGTCTAAAAGAGTTTCTGTACTGAGCAAAGCTTATCATCCTGAAACTGCTATGATTGGCTCTATTGCCTAGGTCTGCTATTATAACCACCTGAATAATTATTTATATTGTAAATAAGGATTCATTGAGGTCATGAGTTTTAGGTAGGGTACATGTAATGTTGGATGCTGTGAGTCCAAGCAATAGCACAGCAAGAATGAATGAGCACATTTTTGATGTTTTCTGGTTTAGTGTCTCTGGGCTGCTTATATCTATGGTGTATTCTATAGGGCTTGACTTATTTACCCCACCCCAGGAGACACAATTCAAATGAAATTAGGGTACATTCTTCCATTACATTTTTATTTTCTGTCCTTTCAGCTGAAGCCTAAGGAACATGACATTATAAGTGGAAAGAAGTAAAGAGATGATCAATCATGGCTTTTAAGAGCTACAGAGAAAGAATTTGCTATACCTTTTTTCTTTATATCCAACATCAGCAAAATACAGCAAGTAATGATGTCGGATGCAATAAAGATTTTATTATCATTTTATTGGAATGAACATCCTATCTTATTCATATTTCTACCTATATAGTTCATTTATCCCAAACTTTTAGTAATAAAGTTAATGGCTTTCCACACTTCTTCACATTCCTGCACTATTTTATGCTTTATGCATATATGTATATAAAATGGCAAAATATAACAATCCGAGGATAAACACAACCCAAGATATTAGTTACATAATGATAAATTAATAGGTGCACCGTTTATTATACTTAGTCAGTAAATGAAATCTTAATTCACTGTTGACTCTTCTCTCATTTTTTTCCTGCTCTGCTTCCGGAGATACCAGTTCATTAAGACCAACTATAATTGAAAATATAACTAACTTTAATAAGCACCAGCTTTTCGCACTCTGCCTGGCACATTATACTTCTTTGTTTTATCTAATTCTTACACCACTTCTAGAAGTCATGAGTTGCTTTTCTTATTTCATAAAGAGGTTATAACTTACCTAAGGTCTAAGGAGTGACCTTACAGGGATTCAAATTTAGGTCTTCTGGCTACAAGTGTCCTTTCCACTAATAACATGCTGAGCAGAAAAGAGGACTGAAATATGTTAAAACTAGTGCTTTGTCAACTCACTGAAACACATTTCAATAGAAAAGAACTAGCAAAGTGAACCCACCAATATCTTCCTAAATTCTCGAGAAACTACAAAAAAATGGGCAGATTTGGAAATTAGAGGTTTGCCCAAATACATACCTAATAAGTCAAAGAGGAATAACTTTTAAAATAATTTAAAAAACAGTGGCTTCCCTGGTGGCACAGTGGTTGAGAGTCCACCTGCCAACGCAGGGGACACGGGTTTGTGCACCGGTCCGGGAAGATCCCACAAGCCGCGGAGCGGCTGGGCCCGTGAGCCATGGCCGCTGAACCTGCGCGTCCGGAGCCTGTGCTCCGCAACGGGAGAGGCCACAACAGTGAGAGGCCCGCGTACCGGCAAAAAAAAAAAAAAAAAAAAAAGTGACTATCTTACAGATATAAATTCCCAACTTTTCATTGCTTTAGTTTTCTCATCTAGGAAACAGAAGTACCAAATCCCCTTCTCATATATCTCAATGATTAATAAAAAGTGAGATATAAAAGCACTTTGAAAGAAATTTGCTTACCATTAAGGTCATAGTATTATGATTCACAATTATAGTCAGAAAGCTTAAGTTAATTTACTTTAATCAACCTGTCCAGTAATACCTATCATTTTTAGGTAAACAAGACCATGAAATACTCCACAAATAAGAAAAAGAATAAATTATTTTAGTATAATTCAATCGTAAATCCAATTATAAAGGAAACATTTTAAAAAGGCATATTTGATTGGAAAAAACCTCTGATCTCTTAAGTATCCAATACCATCAGAGGTCTAAATAAAGTCAATTTATAAGAAGACCAAGTTTCTATCACTTTAGAGCTTCACAAATTTATATACATTTTTGCTTCCATTTTGAAGACATTACCATACAACGGGAATTTCAATATTTGTGCACAAAAATGTTTAGGGAAGAAAACGTTGGCCTAAAAATAACCACTTTCATCATGAGCTAAGGTTTCTATTTGTTTTCAAACAATGGAAACAAATAGATATGAAAAATATTTGCTATTTAACCATCTTCAAGATATCCAGTTACCATATTTGTTTTCATGTTTCTAATTACTTTTAGGTTTCATAATGATTTCTTAAAACATTCAAACTCTAATCTGGATTTTCAGATTTGAACAAGTAAAAATATTCTGTGGTGAAGTCACTGCTTACTCCTCAATTTTACATGACAAATAATATAAAAAGACATAGTAATCACTTGTTTTTTCACGTTACAAGAGACTCTGTCTAGACTCTGCTCTAAGAATATATTAGGTATGTGTAAAACATGAATATGAACTCTTTCAGACTCTGCCATTTTTACCTGTTAAACTGAAAAGACTATCCTGGACCATAAAAGGTTCACCTTGGTTAAAATCTCTTAAGGGTTGGGGCTTCCCTGGTGGCACAGTGGCTGGGAGTCCACCTGCCAATGCAGGGGACACGGGTTCATGCCCCGGTCCAGGAGGATCCCGGAGCCGGCGCATCCGGAGCCTGTGCTCCGCAATGGCCGCAACAGTGAGAGGCCTGCGTACCGCAAAAAAAAAATCTCTTAAGGGTTAAATTTGGAAAAGTCACTAGGAAATCAGTTTCCCATTATAGGCTTGGCCTGGATTTATAATGAAAGCAATGAAGGAGGTGAAACTTTCTTTGGCAACTTCTCATCTTCTGTTGCATCTTTTGCCAAAGTAAACTATAGGGTAACCAATGATGTTTGTCCAAATTTGTGCCTGGAATTCTTGGTTGAGTTGTTTATCGCTCAAAAGCCCTCCTGTATTTATTCAACAACCATTTACTAAAAGCACAGCAGCTATCCAGAACCACGCTAGGTGTTACAGATACAAAGGCAGTATTTAACATATGCTCCTGTCTAAGGACCTAAGGCAGATATTTAACAAATATTTAACATATGCTCCTGTCAGAGGACCTAACATTCTATTTTATGTGGAGACAAAATGTGACTAAATAAAGAGATAAGCTTCGATATAAGCGCAAGGTAAAGGTGGAGTATTAAGGACTGGTTAATAATAATATAATAATTTTATGGCACTTAAGAGTTTCATAACAATTTTGCATACACTTTCACATGAGAGTTAACGATGGTTTTCAAAGTAGATAAAAAAATCACTGGACATATAACCATTTAAAAAAGAAAAATCAGATACCACTGTAAGAGACTTAAGATGTATCTATCTCTGCTTGAGTGCCTCAAGACATAAAATCAAAACTAAATTATTTAATGAATTAATTGCATTCGAACAGTGGCAAAGATTTGTTAAACGTTTGTTAAAGTAAATAATTGGGAAACAATTTTTCTAATACTACAGAATTTAATCACTCACCTATTAAATTATATATCCAATTCAAAATGTATGATTTGGATGGTAAATTTAAATTATAGGTGTCTCCTTGAACTCCTGCAACTGGGATAGTGATCACTGGTGGCTATCGAAAGTTTGGGTTTTTTAAATAGATTGTTCGCAACTTCAAAAGTTGCAGCATAACCCAGATTTATGGAATGAATCAAGACATTTTTAGGTTTATCCCAGATTCTTTGGGAGAAGGAATATCATTCAAATTTTTAATGGGGACACTCAAGAAAGAATGAGGAGTTATTTTATCGTATGCATGACCAGGGGAATTATCACCATGATAGGTGTGACCTATACTAGTAGAACAAATATTCCACAAAGTCAAGGGCTATATCTGTATTCTTCATCACTACTCTTTATTTAGCCCAGTTCCTAGAATACAGTCAGTTTTTTAATAAATACCTTATAATTTAATCGTTTAAGAAAAAAACAGAACACCCTAAAAGTGGATTGGGCTGCTCTGGGGAGTAAAGGTCTCCATGTCAGGAGGACTTCTCATGACTGGATGCCATGGAGGGGATCCAAGCACGTGACAGACATTTATATAGATTCCTTCTGGTCCCTTTCAGCTATGAGATTCTATGATTGTTTTCCTATGAAAACATGGGACATGTTAAAGTATATTACCTTTTGCAAATCATAAAGGCACCATTTAGTAATTTACTACATCTATGCATTAAACGGTAGTTTTGTAACTTCAAAGAATTAAGTGCTTCTAAAGCATGATTTGCATATTCTGCTGGCAATGCATAAGCAGTTTCTTAGTAAAGCTCCATAAATCATTGTATTATTGTTATACTCATAGGTAGCAAAACCAAGGCAGGAAGGAACTGCAAAGGCTTTTACTTCTCAGTCTTAGTCATAACCATTTCCAGGATCTCACAGTATATCCTTCAGTACCCAGATAAAAGAAGTTTCTGTCCATACTACTGAGTATAGAAACTCATAATTTTCTTAGTACTAATAGCATACCCAAAGGAGAAAAAATCGAACTTCTACTCAAATGATGTTTAGCTGAATGCAAAGGACTCTAAAGAAATCAGTTACTGCCCATCATCTTTGCTAGAAGAAAATCTCCCAGAGTACAAAGAACGGCTAGAAGTCACTGTTTATTCCATTACCTCTATGTATGTATGTACCCAAAGGCCTAGTCATTGGTACTGATTACTGAGTTCATAAGTGAAATATCAGAAATGTTCCCAATTTATACATACTCAAAAGCTATGGTGGAAAAATGAAAAATTCTAAAACTAAAATATTTTATTTTGGAACTCAAGATTCATTTACTTCAATGCCCTATTGACTGAAGCAATTTTAGATTATAATGGGAAGAACAAAGTACACCCTGCCTAAAGAAGTAATAAGTAAGGGACATTTTGAAATAGAAGCCCTAGAGACAAGAAGGAACTTAGGTAAAGGTTTCTGTGTATGTGTGAAAGTAGCCATAAGTAAAATGAACCAGTGTGTTGAAATGTAATTCTGCAATTCCCAGGGCAACATCTTGGGGAACTAAGTTTGCAAGCAATACATCTGAGATACATGTTGGTGTGAGTTTCCGGAAAACCCAGATCAGTCCCAAGAGATTCTTTTTATGGTGTAGTCATGAAATAATGTAGGTTATTTATTATGAGGCTAATCAGTGGCATTCTGAATATTAACCAGAAACCAAACTATTTTGGACCTATCTATAGATACGTCAATTTTTTCCTTCCATGGATGCCATTTTACTTACTCTTCCTGTTTTTAAATATAGCTGGTCCAACTTATCCCAATACAAGCAGAACAGATTCAGAGAATAATAACTCATTGAAATTGAGGCAGTTACGGTCACATCTGTACTCCCCGAAGCTGGCAGTTTCATTCTCTAGAGACAGGTGCATTTATCACATTCACAAGCACAGTAAAATGAAATCATCAACTAAAGAGACTCTGGCTCACTCATTTTCCTCCAGGAAAGCCACCAAACATTTCGAATATTTAAGTAGAGGATCTCCAGCCTCTGTTTTCTTGCGAGAAAGCAGAAATCCGAGAGAAGTTGATGGACAGCGTCAAGATATTCCATGGTACATTCAGAGCTCAGAACAATACAAGTCCTTAAAGACTGCATTAATATGGTTATATACGAACCGATAAATTAAAACCTGGATGGTGGAGGGTTAGAGAGTAGACTAGCATAAGACAAACTTTGGAAAGCTTTTACATTTCAACTGTGGTCTCACTTGGTGTGTAACTCTTGCCAAGTTTTGGTCTCTATGCGTCCTTCTTTCCCTGCCAAAAACAAAACTAAACTAAAAACATAAGTCATTTTGTTGTTGTTTTAACAATTATAAACTCGATTATTCACTGCATGCTCTGTTTTTGTTTCCACATATAATACACACATTATCCTCATAATCTCTTCTGTATGAACCTTAAATGGATTGCCTTCATTGGACAATTAGAATTAATGAGAATTTGAAATGGTATTGACTTAAGTCATTTTCTTCCTCTAAGACTTGTTGTTTGCTTAAGTGTATTCTTAATCTCATGGGGAAAAAAAAATCAGCTTTTACAGTAGGTTCTGCTTCTTTCTCTTTAATGTTTCTATTTCAGAAATAGGAAACATTGTACTTTGTCACCAAATTCCTTTGGCTTTGTGCAACTGTGTTCAAGATATTTTGCCTAGGAATCCTCAATTACTTTCCACAACTTCAACAATTAGAAATTGCAAAGTTTAAAAATTTATTATTTCTAGGCACTAATTTAGACACACTGTTTATGCAATATGTACATAAACAGTTTTTGAAGGTAAAATAAATTCACACGGATATACTATGGACAGACTTGATCATTTCTCCTGCATTAGACGAACATGGCAAACTATGTCACTGATGAATTACAAAGGCAACTTCTTGGATGTAACTAAACCACACTTTGTAAAGTGCTGTTGACCTTCTTATAATAGAAACATAGAAATGTGTATTCTCTACATAACATGACTTACTTAATAAGCATTTTTATACTTATACCCACATAGAATATTCTGTTGTGGACTAAAAATGTGGAAATTAATTTGATGTCTATGAATGATGCCCCAAATATGTCAGGACAAACCTGGATATCTTCAACTAAAAGTCTTCCGGCTTTCTAGTCCCGAGTTTGTTCTGACTAATGCTTAGACCTTTTGAAAGACCATATAAAAATAAATGGGAACATCAAGAGTAGTACACTACATAAGCAAACAGAAGTCACTTCTGTTAAGGATTTTCTAAACGTCAAGTCAACCTTAAACACAATAGACTGCACAAAACCTCACTGCCAAGCAAACACCATTGAGTTTTGAAAATAAGACATTTGTTGTTTATACCAAAGTCACTGAAGTTTCACAGATAAACAGAAAGACTTGCTCTCCAGATTTCACTGATGCTTATCAAAATGGGAGAAGGCAGTGATTACATATTGGAATGTAAAAAGATTAGCTTTTGGGCTCCCAGAGTACGTATCAACTCATCAAGAATGACTGTTAATTGGTTACTGTAATGTTTCTGCTCAAATGCTAACACGGCTCCCCTAAAATGTACCAGGTATTATAATAAATGTACACGTGTCATGAAACTGTTTGAGAACTGATAATTGTCATGGAATGCATGCTACTCCGTGTCTCCAACAAGCACCATATGCAAATGAGGCTTTTTATTTTGCAGGCTGAAGTACTCCCTACGAACTTTCACAAACATTTATTTTCCCCTCTCCACTGAAACCTCTCAGTTATCTCACTAATAATGCTCCCGATAATGGAAAATATTTCTACTGATTAGGACAATCTGTAATCTCTAGCTCATCTACTTCCATGGGAGAATTGTTTGAAAACAATTTTACCCTATCTAATACACTTTAAGCTACCCACATAACTTTGCCCATCTCATTTCTTGGCTTGTAGTTTTACTTTTCCAATACATGCAGATATTACCTACTATTTTTCACATCAAAACATCTACCTGGGTGGGTGTATGGGTTAACCTTAAAATAGTAACTAAGTAAAATATCTTCAAGGGAGAGAGAGCAAATAAGTGCATTTTCAAGTTCAACCAAATAGCAAGCAGTTTAAAATAGCTTTCCCTAAACATGAAATATTTCTTTAAAAATAATCTATTCACGGGCTTCCCTGGTGGCGCAGTGGTTGAGAGTCCGCCTGCCGATGCATGCAGGGGACATGGGTTCGTGCCCTGGTCTGGGAGGATCCCACATGCCGCGGAGTGGCTGGGCCCGTGAACCACGGCTGCTGGGCCTGCGCGTCCAGAGCCTGTGCTCCGCAACGGGAGAGGCCACAACAGTGAGAGGGCCGCGTACCGCAAAAAATAAATAAATAAATAAAAATAATCTATTCACACAAAAAAAATGGGTCTGAAAAATAGCCTTCTTCTTTAACACTAGGCTATAGATAATTACAATGCTTCAACCCTCCAAGGAGTCTCTAGCCTTTAATTCATATGCTTGGCATATCATGTCTTTATAATGACATTCAGAGACACTAAGTTCAGCAGTTTTTCCCTTTCCTTTGTCATTCATTACATTCCAAACATTTGTGTCCTACAATCTATGTAGGGCAACGGGCTTTATAACTATTCTGAGCTCTGTAAAGCCAAACATGACTATACTATAGCAATTCGCTTTACATGTTAAATATTTCACCACTTGATTTGCTAGCAAAAATCTTACCAAAAGGATGGTTCACGATAATGAAATGGTACAGAAAATATGTATTAAAGTCACTCTTATAAAGTTTCTGATTTAATAAAACAATGTTAAATATGAACTACATTTATTCCTCTTTTTCCCCAAAGAGAAATCTAAGAATTAACATATGTTCTGGCATGAAAGGTGAGATTTCCTCATAGACTCATCTCAGAAGTTACCACAGTAAGCTTTTTAAAATGGCCTTTATCTAAGAAGTAAGGTTATATTCCTATCTTCATTGATTCCATTTCCCATGCCTCAGTGGTGCTGACCAGTTGAGGCAATGATAGGGTCTTTGCATTCAAGAATTAAAGTAACCTGAAGGAAACCAAAGGAATTAATAGGACCCACAAGTGTTGATGCTGCTCTGTGTGTTGTCATTGTGGGTAATGTTGTGTGGTGTTGTTTTGCTGTGCTGCTTATGCAGTGTTGTGATTTGGCTATATTGTTTCTAGTATGAGTAGACAGTGTATAAAAATTGATAGTGACACTTGCAAAGAGATGTGCCAATTTTACCTGAGAGTAAATTAGAACTAACTAATGCTCAACAAGAAAGCAGGTACATAGGGACTTCCCTGGTTGTCCAGTGGGTAAGATTCTGCACTCCCAATGCAGGGGGCCCGGGTGCTGTGATCCCTGCTCAGGGAACTATATCCCACATGCATGCCACAACTAAGAGTTCACATGCCACAACTAAGAAGGCCACATGCCACAACTAAGAAGTCCGCATGCCACAACTAAACAGGCCACAGTGGAGATCTCACATGCTGCAACTAAGACTCAGAACAACAGGAAGGAAGGAAGGGAGGGAGGGAGGGAGGGAGGGAGGGAGGGAAAGAGAGAGAGGGAGAGGGAGAGAGAGGGAGAGGGAGAGAGAGGGAGAGAAAGAGAGAAAGAAAGAATGAACGAAAGAGAAAGAAAGAGAGAGAGAAAGAGAAAGAGAGAGAAAGAGAGAAAGAGAAAGAGAGAAAGAGAAAGAAAGAAAGAGAAAGAAAGAAATAAAGGGAAGGAGAGAGGGAAGAAGCAGGTACATAGGCTCTGAACTCTTATCATGAACATAGTATTTGAAGTTTGCTTTTTTTTTTGTTTCCTGCAAACTTTGTTTTGGGAAGGTTGGAAGATGAAATATACCACACATGTTAAAGAATTGTGAAAATGTTTTAAGTAAAATCCAATTGCTCAGCAAAGGAAATTTAGCAAATATTTAATGAAGCATTTTCAGAAAAATTACTTTGAGGCTTCTGACCTAAAGCAATATCTGAAACCTTGATCATAATCTGTCAACAGTAAATAATCAGTTTTATAAATTCCAGTCAAGTGAATTTCTAATGTCAGTCTGGAGAAAAGAAGACATTTTTAACTTAAGAATTATATGGAAATTAGAAATAGGTAGTAAGCTGAATACAAATGAACATAGAAAATGATAGCAGACTGGTAAATATGGCAAACACTTGTAAGGAGAGAAAAAATCATAACCACAGACCCAGGGGTTACAAACAGGTATTGAACGGGACAGTGCTTGGAGTAATACAAGAGGTTTTGCTCATGGCCAAATAAATGAAATACCAATATTCAAGTGGTGGAAGAAACAGGAGACAAAGAAATAACAGGAGACCTAAGAGGACCAGCATAAGAAAAATCAGTAGGGCGTTTAAAAGAATGAGACAGAAATAAAACTATTGTTATCAATGCTGTTGACTCTGATAAATCTTTACCTAAAAATATTGTGTTTTCCTTTTTATATCAGACATATAGACAAATATAGATCAATAAAAATGCTTTCAAGTAAAATCTAAGAATATTATGAGGTTAGGCTTTTTGAACAGGTTAAGTCATTACAGAAAATTTTTGTGCCTACAGATGAGGATACATTTGGGGTGGATTAGCCAAGTGATTAGATAAAAGAAAGGTGAGATGAGAGTGTCTTTCCTTAATGTTTCTTAGAGAACAGAATGGGATCAGATTTGGTAATAGGAGAGCCATGTTAGGCAAAGGACCAATGATGCAAAAAATTGACAATACTAATTTATGCAAAGAGGACGCAACCCATTCCTATTATATCCACAAGGAATAGTTCAGAATTTAGAAGAGGAAAGTCTGTCAAGTGTTTACAAATTTTAGTATTATCATATATGTATATTTTAATAATGGAAAGTTTTATAATCCAAACCACCAACAGCTAAAGGTTCAGCGTTCACACACTCAGGCACACATAGACAAACTCACACAACTGCTATGGAGAGTGCAACAAGATATAAGGAAAGTCAGATGATTTAGGCACAGGTAATGTTAAAATTAAGGCAAAATTCTACAACATGGATGAACTTTGAGGACATGCTAAGTGAAATAAGCCAGTCACAAAAAGACAAATACGACATGAGTCCACCTATGTAAGGTACCTACAGTAGTCAAATTCATAGAAACAAAGTAAAATGCTGGTTACCAAGGGCTGGTGTGGGCGGGGAGGAGGAGGGAAAGGGGAGCTGTTTAATGGGTTCAGAGTTTCCATTGCAATATGGAAAAGTTCTGGAGATCTGTCTCACAACAATGTGAATCTACTTACCACTGAACTGTACACCTAAAAATGGTTAAGATGGTCAATTAAGATGCTTTTTTTTTTTTTTTTTTGGTGATACGCATGCCTCTCACTGTTGTGGCCTCTCCCATTACAGGCTCCGGATGCACAGGCTCAGCGGCCATGGCTCACGGGCCCAGCCGCTCCGCGGCATGTGGGATCTTCCTGGACCGGGGCACGAACCCGTGCCCCCTACATCGGCAGGCAGACTCTCAACCACTGCGCCACCAGGGAAGCCCTAAGATGCTTTTTTAAATCACATTCTTTTTAAAGTTAAAAAAACTTTCAACCAGATTACAAAATTAGTGAAATTTCATTGATGTGTGTGTCTTCTCTAGTTTCCACCCACAACCTCTGCTATTCCCTGCAATAGGCACTTAGATTCCCAACCCCTAATTCATCCCTTGGCTCAAAGCCTTTCTGGTTCCATCAAGGCCTCTCCTCTCTCTGGAAAGTCCCCTAGGATAAACCTCTACTCCAGTTTCCCACTACAATTCTTTGCCTTGAGTACAATTCTCTTGTAAACTGATAATCTAATGATTTTTAAGGTACTTATTCTAAAATATGTTTCCTATACTATTTATGCTACAATGAATTCTAAATTGGTGACTCTTCAATTGAATACATCTGTCACAAAGGATTCTTGTAGGAGGTACCCACACCCAAAGCAAAACAACTCAAGTTGACAGAAAACAGGCAGTGGGGAAGTGCTTGTGAGCATTCCACAATACTGAGCATGTGCAGAGATGAGGTGAGACTGGGGGAAGAGTTGGTCAGTTTATTTGGAGGAGAAAGGATTTTAAGTTAGACACCCTACTTTGTAGGGGCTAGAAGTTGAAGGCATGCTAGCCATATACCTTCTAAATGTGCGTGTGTGTGCGTGTGTGTGTGTGTGTGTGTGTGTGTGTGTGTGTGTGTTTACCTTCCTGGATAGCCCAGAGGAGCTACTCTTAACCAGTAATTTTGAAGATAAAATAATTTAACTATAACATCAGGAACTCCTTTCCAAACTAGCAGATAAATACAAGATATTTTAAGAGAAATGTTGTCCAGTCTACTATTCGAAGCAAACAGCTTTAAAAGGGGCTGTGATATAAGATAAAATGCATCTCAGGAACTAATCATATCCTGGAAATAGAATTGTCAGTTTAAATCATTAAACCTTTTCAGTTCATGGTATACTTTTCTATTTCTCTTCTTTTTTTTTAAATGAGATGTGGGATGTGAATAAAAATGTCTGGTGTAGATCCTTTTAATTTATCAAGATTCCTTTATTTTTGCATCATAAACATATCTAAACTATACAGAATAAAATATTAAAAGCCTTCAAAAATGCTACCATTTTTGGATAGATTTTTACCATCAACGATGGTCTTACTAAAATATCCAATTTTTTCCTTGTAATATTACTTAGCTTTTTATTATCTTGTAGAACTATGGAGGGATTATAAAAATAAAATGAAAGGCTGGACTCCATTACACTAGAGATAGCTTTGGTCTAGCACAAGCTGTGCCTTGAAATAAATCTAAAGCATTTTATGGTTAAACCAGCAAGAAACCAGTTTAATTTCCCATTATATCACAGTTTAGTGCAGTCTAGAAGAAATGAAGTGATTGAAAATTTTAGCTATATGATATTTATTTTCACACTTCACAAACACACACGCTCAAATGCCATTGACAAATTCCAAGTACACATTAAACAGAGACGGAGAAGAAATGGTTGTGTTAGGCAGACTGTAAGCGAAAACTATTTGCAAAAATAGCATGTAAAGGAACTCATTCTGCAACACACACCTACAAATGTTTGTACATTGGAAAGAAAATGTGTAATTAGCAACAAATATGCAAAAAGCTTGGACTATACAGCAAAGAAAATATGTGATTATTTTTGCCTTATCAGCAAAAATAAAAGACAATTTTATTGACAATTAACAATTGTCAAAAGCCAGCATAGGGCTTCCCTGGTGGCGCAAGTGGTTGAGAGTCCGCCTGCCGATGCAGGGGACACGGGTTCGTGCCCCGGTCTGGGAAGATCCCACATGCCGCAGAGCGGCTAGGCCCGTGAGCCATGGCCACTGAGCCTGCGCGTCCGGAGCCTGTGCTCCGCAATGGGAGAGGCCACAACAGTGAGAGGCCCGCATACCACAAAAAAAAAAAAAAAAAAAAAAAAAGCCAGCATAAGACAATTAATGCCAAAAGCCAGCATCATATAGCTGAAAAAGTACCTGCTTTGGGGACAGACATAGCCTTACATCCTAAGTGTGCTACTCTCTATAAATAGAGCTTCTGAGTCTTTTTTTAAACAGGATAAGGTCTATTTCAAATAACTGTTATGAAGAAAAATTTTAAAGAGCATCTATAAACCAACTAGAGAGGGTCTGGTGTTATTAGTTTCTCAATAAATATTAATATCATTTCCTTCTCCAATTAGATTATTCTTTGAATAATGTGAAATTTCTCTCCCTTTAAACATAGTATACCAAAATACACACTGAAATGTCTCTACAATCTTCTCATTTCAGGATAATTCATTTCTGAAAACCTAGGGGTAATTATTGGACTTTGAAAACACAATTACCACTGAGATTAATGGTACACAATTACTTCAACAGTTAAAACACATGTGGGGTACTTAATGCTCATATAATTAAAATGTATAACAAAACAAAAAAGAACAAATAAATTAATGAAAATAATAATGTGTAATTATGTAATAATGATGTGTTATCACTATTATAAACTGAGTTATAACCAGTAGTATTTGATAACAAAGTTTAAATCATAAAACTCTAGATATACACCAAGATTTCTTTCCTTTCTCTATGCTCAGGTGTTTACAAGATGTGGGAAAGCCAATTGGTCCTCTAAATTCTAATACCTTGTTAAACCAAAATAGGTGTATTAAATTCAACTCATTAAGTTGGCTTATCTTCTAATTTGACCAGAAGTATCCGATAAATCTCTTTTCTATAGACTGTCTCTCTTTCTTTATGGAGAATAAAAAATATAATTTCTCTCAGGATGTACATTCTTGTCCAAACAGTGACAATTCCTGTCCAAATGTATCCACAATACCCCAAGGAACAAAGCTGTCAAAATGTGCATTCATTAACCCCTTCCTTTGGGCTGGCTGATTCCCCCTTCCCAACCACACCTGAGAATAGTGAAAAAGACACAAGAGGCAAGAATAAAATTGAGTGTTACATGTAAAAGAAAGTTCTTAACTTGATTTTAACTCAGTTTCATGTCTCAGACACGATCTGGTAATTACTGATCATGGAACTTAATTATTAAATATATAATTTTGCTCACTGTTTATAATAAAGTAAGCATATTCTGGCTTCTAGGTAGAGGTAGTTGAAGGCTCCTTTTTTTTGAAGAAGAAGATACAAAGGCCTAGAAAATATAACTTGATACTGGCCCATGATCAGAGAGCTAGGGAGAGAACTGAAAACTACAGCTATGTCCTTTTGCTCAGTTTATTTCAATGTCTCAGTCACTAAATTAATTGAACTGGGAACAAAGTAACATACTGAAACTCACTCAAGCTACTTTGTATCATAATGTTCACAACTAACATACATTTATAGGGATTGTTCTAGTGCCTCCCTCAGAGTGGGTTAAAGGGAATGAGAATATCCTGCATTTGATACGGTCTCCCTTGTGGGCTTCAATTTCTTCATATGAAAACTGGGCTTCTAGGTTTACTGATAGAATGTAAGTGTGCCACTAGCACTGTGTTTGCCACAGGTAGGTGCATAGTGTAGGCTAGTTCTTCTCTCTCCATTGTGAAATGAAATCACTCAGTGAACAAATGTATTTTCATTATTTCATATGTTATTTTAAAGTGTGTAGACAGTAAGACCTTATTCAGTAATTATGTGGTTATGTTTCTGGAGGTGGAGAGGGATTTAATTTTTCGTGCCATTGGAGGGGTAAATGGAGGCACAAGATAAAGACAACAGACCCGTATGGGAATTGAACCTGCAACCTGAGTCATATCAGAAAAGTTTTTCAATACATTTAGCCACCTAAACACAAGTAGCCATGTTAAAACATTCCCTGACTTTATTTTAAATGATGATTTTGAAGACAGGTATATACTAAATGAGCTTGGACCACCTCATTACCAAATAAATATATTTTTTGCTAGTTGTTTAATTTTGTAAGTGGGACTCAGTTGTAATACTGGATGGATAATGAGTTAGCCAAATGGACAAAAACAGGATGACGGCCAAATGTTTAGTCTTCCAAACCTCTTTTTTTTTCCCCCAAATATGTCTATTCTGGATGAAAATCTTTCTTAAATGAATTATATACTTTTTCTTAAAACTGATCAAACTACAGAACCTAATGTAACATTTCCTTAATGACCTGTGGCCATCAGGAGTACCAATTAGTGCATGGTGATGTCCTTAGGGATTATAAAAGTTTGTAGGTCTGTTTACCCTTATTAAATGGCTCAGTTCTTGTGCTTTTTGAGTTTCTGTGTGGGCTTTTTATAGATTTTCTGTCCACAACCTTGTTGTCACTTTTCTCTGCTATCATTGTGCTGGTCCTAACAGCCCCAATCCCTTTTCTAATTTACTGCCTCCTAATAGGCAGTGGTTTTGGCAAGCAGATCAGTTAGCTTGTTAAAATTGTCAGTAAAATCAGATTTTGTAGATTCTAAGGCAACATTCATAAAAGAAAAAGTGCATTTGCTTTGTTGCATGGACTTTGTGGGTTGTAATTGATTGTGCATGTTTTATTGTTTAAATCTTGCTTCTCAGCTCTGTCAAGAGAGGTAGGCTGCCAGACAGCTGAATCCTGAGAAGGTGGGGTGTTAACTGTCTATTAAATTAAGTAGAGAGGCTGCCACATCTAGATCAGGTATGTTATGCAGACAGGTTAAGTCATGTCTGGAAAAGGTGGGGTGCACATCTGGAGAGAGGCAGTAAAGGTTTTCAAAGTTAAACATTATCATTAAAATAAAGAACACTCTGAAATTTGATGTAAAAGTCACTAAATTGCACAAGTTGTTGAATCTGAAAAATATTGCCGTATTCCATGTTATTCTTACTTCACCTAAATGTCTTATATTATTCACTGCAACCTATCCTGTTTGCAAACGTACGGGGAAAAAAAAAATAACGGTTATTTTTAGTTGATTCCATCCAGGCAGGAAAGTACCCCACTACTTCACAGCCTAAAACAAACAATTATTGGTGATGGTCTCATTATAAATTGCTTTCCATGGGGCATAATGAGTTTTTTTTAAGAGACTTAGATACATGAGACATATGAACTAAATTGTGCTTGCCTGACATAAGCTGAATTTAAAGCTCTTGCAGAGATTACCACCCTTTTAATACCTTCGCCTATTTCTTTGTGTCACAAAGGCTGAATTTTTAAAACTTTTGAACAGCAAAAGCAATTTATACATATAAAAATACTTGGAGTGCCCTAGGGATTGTTCATGTTGCAGAGAGTTGAAAGAAGAGTTTGATTTTAAGTTTAAGCTTCAAACATTTATGGCCTAAATGCGGATGTCATTCTGAATTAAGCCTCAAACTTTTTTTTTTTTAAATAGGCAAGCAAGGGTATCATTTCTAAGGTGAGCTATAAAAGCGGGAAGCAAGGCCCCAGTTACTTGCATTCATCAGAGAATTTTTTCTCCCTAAAGAGAATGGAGTTCAACTGACGATCCCTGTTCTCCTTCTAATTCAGGCACTTGTGTTCCTCTTCCCTGAATCCCCAAACCATTTCAATCAGAAGAGAGATTTTCTTTTCCCTCCTGCTGCTACCAGATATGTCGGGCAGCTGATGTAAAATCATTGCCACATGACAGCAACTGCTCAAAGCTGCACTTCCCTAACTCATGAGTCAAGGACACCAACTAAATGTTATAAAAATCCTTTTCAAGGCTCCTATACCCCTTGTCTCTCCCTTCACACCCTGTGTCGTTACACAAACATATCCGTTTTAAAAGCCTTTGACAGTTTTCTCCTTTCTCTACCTATTTGGCTGTTAATGAAGCCTGAGCCACAGCAAATAGCCTATAGCTTGACTCATCCCACCTTGGTCTCCCTGTATGTGGTTCTCCAAAGTCCAGAAGATAGAGGATTAACCTGAGGCAGTTGCAAAAAGCGTGTCATTAGTATCACCTCGCGCCCTTTGCTCCCCTCTCTTGCTTCCCTAATCACTCCAAATCTTCACGTAGCTTGCTGCTTTTCCCAGCCTCCTAAAAACAGCTTTCCACCCGGGCTTCTCCCATTAGGAAAGATCTAAATGTCTTAAGACAGTAGCTTCTATCAAAAATTTGGTTTTGGTTCTCATTTCTTCAGGCCTATAATGTGTCTATTCACTGACAAAGGAACAGAAAAAAAAAAATCAACTAATTATTATATGTTAAAAGAGAAAATAGATTTTTATGTCACCACTCCCAGGTAATGCAGATGTGCTATAGCAGGGGTTATCTAGCAATGTAATATTTTAATTAAGGCTCTGATCAGGAAGGAAATTTTTAAGGTCACTGGCAAGCCATTGCTGCAGAGTGGGGGGTGTGTGTGTGTGTGTGTGTGTGTGTGTGTCCCCATGTACGTCTCTGTGTGAGGTAGCTGACATGAGGCAATTCGGGTGGACAAATCTAAATGTAGTTTGCAATTCATGCAGCATAAATGGAGACTTCATTTTAAAATACAGATCATGGTTTTATATGAATGATCAAGTCCATAAAAAAATACTGACTACATCGTTTTATCTTTTGTAATTTTTCTATAAGAGCATTTGGGATACAATATCCATCTGTTGTTTAGCTAGCTCTATCTACATCAGTACTAGAACTGATAGCAAGGATGTCTGAAAAGAAATACATAATCCACAATCTTATAGTGACCCAAATTTTCCGGGTCTATGCAGACTTATGAAAAATTCTCACTCTTAAATTGCATGACCTGAATTCCATAACAACTCGGTCACAGCTTCCCCTGAAGGAATTCTATGATGCCCTGCTGCTTACCTCAACCGCACATCCTACCCTCTTCCCACCAACAGTGAGGAGTCTCTATTCTCTGAGCGTGGTTCTCTTTTCTCCAACCACCCATTCATGTGTTTCATACTCATCAGTTTATGTTGCCTTCTTGCATCTGACTTATAAGTCTCCTGAAGACAAGGTTTCTATTCAATTTATCTTAAAGCATTGCAAGATATGCATGGTATAGTGTGTGTGTATGTGTAATACTGTGTCTTAGGACTTCCAAAGGTATAAATTGTGGAGGGAAGACTCATTAAAAATGAACTAAGAGATACTATTACTTTTAATGCTGTTTCATGAAATTTCTTTATTCCTCCAGTGCAAGCCCACTTTTGAGATCCCATACCAGATTTTACTCCCATAATTAGAAACTGCTTTTATAAGTAGGAAGAATCCTTGGTTCTTTGGAGCATATTATAGTGTTCAAGAAAAAACTATTTAAATCAAGCAACTTGTCTCATAGACCAGTCATTTTATTTCCAGAGTGTATAACAGGAAAATCCTTTAAAATCCTCAAAAGAGAGTCTCCTTTATCCTTATAATTGTAATGTTACTAGTATATAGACATGTTACAAAGTCAATTCAGGACAAGTTTTCTGAGTTAACTTCTGCCAAAGTATGTGAAAAAAGAAAATTTGCTGTTGTACAAACTCTAGAGAACAGACAACGTAAGACCAGATAACAGTATTTCTGCAAATGGAAATTATTAGGGATTTCAGAGGGTGAAGGAAATTTTACATTCTAGGGAATCAGTGAAACCCTTAAGGGCCTTTTCAAAGAGAAAAGCATATAAGATACCTGGCTGAGTGCAAGATAAACAACCCTCAGTGTATTCCTGCCAGGTGATCATTTCATTTTATTCTTCAGATAGATACATATATACTATATATATAATATATATGTATACACATATATATTTTTTCCTGATAAGAAATGTGTTTATATTCTTTCCATTAAAAAAATATTTGGCCCAAATGAGGTGTTTTGAATCTTTTCCTTAAGAAACATGTCTCATTTTCTTACATCTGGAAATAGAAGAAAATGATCACTTGGGGTGGGAGATGGTGAATAAGATGAGAGTAAGTCTTAGTAATTCTACAGAGAGACTAACCTGGTTGATAAATCAAAAGCACTGAGCAAAACTAAGAATATGCACATTTTTATAGATACAGAATTGAAGCTTCCATGATGTCCCAAAGGTTTTCTCAACTCTAGCATTGACTTAAAACTCAGAAATGCTAATGAAAAAGGAATTGTAGTTTTGTCCTATATATCTCGCCACCATAAAGACTTATGATCAGACTAATTTCAGTTATAGGTGACCAATTTAAAAAGTATAATTACAAAGTGATATTTCTGAAAGAGCAGTTTTCGATTTGTCATAATTGTCATCTCAGTGACTGCACTGATCAGATAGCCAGTCAAATTTCTTGCTTTAGAAATTTAAACAAAGTTACCTTATTTTAATTGGATTGAAGCCAAAAAGAAAGAAAGGTAAATATTTAATTTCTAGATTGTTTACCATGTTGATATCATATAGGCAGCACACAATCTTAAACATGAACCAGAAGAAATGTACATCATCCTATTGTCAAGAATATCTCTAGTTTTAAACATCCTGTTTATATAAGTTTCCTGTTTATATAAAGATTTTTTACCTCATTCTAATGAACTATGAATACGATTTAAAAATTATTTTGTGTTTTTTTAATATATAGTATTTTTAAAATCCTAATTCACGGAAGATGTAGTAGTACAAACAACTGAAGCAAAATATGGAATGCCAACAAAGGAACATATACTTACCTATTTGATTAAATTTTACACAGAGGATAGGATTACAAATATTAATTTTAAAAAATAAAATTGGAAGACAAAATATCAGTACATTAATAACACTGTTTTGTGAAACTTCTGTGAAACTTTCCTTTTAGTTACAGATATCTACTGAAAATATACACAAGTATTGTCAGGATCACAGTGTAAAATATGTTTCTTACTGAGGGTCACAATCAATGTTTAAGAGCCACTTTAATTAGGTTACAATGTAACATACTTTCAATATGCTGATTTCTAGACTTGTTTACATGAAATTCTATAATGAGGTGGGAAAATGACCAAGTCGCCTTCATGTATTAGACATTTGTAAACAATGAGACAACAGTCTATCAGCTTTGTAATTTAAGTGTTAACAGTCTTTGGCAGAAAAGAGATTATACTAAGCAGAAAAATATGACAGGCTTTTGAAATGTAGGATTTGTTACTCATAAACTATCATTCTTTTATGTAATGTTTTGACAAACTGGAAAAAGAATTAGGAAAATTCTGCAGATAATATGACTCACACCTTTCATCAATTTCTCTAGGCATCTGCTACTTAAGGGCCATATGGTTTAACAGAAATCAGAGGTTCCCATTGCCATCACAGCACTGGAAAAGCATCAAATTCATGAAAACATGTTATTTAAGTGCCTTACATATATTAGAAACTTTAGTTCATGTCCGAAGAACATCTAGTGTTGCATGGTAAGCACTAGGGATACTTGAAGATTAAACTAGTCACTGAAAGTTAATCAAAATTTATCAGTAACCTTTTAGAAGATAATTGGAGTGATAAATAAGTTATAACTCAAACATTGCTTGAATCCAACTATGGACAATCTGTATTTATTGTAGTGATCAGGGAAAAATATGCTACATGTACCATTTTATTATTTATGGGGTTATATTGATTTTTTTAAATGAACACTGGTTTCCCATACTTCTAAATAGAGAACTATCAACAAGCGTATGCAGAAAGAGTTGCATTGTTTTCATATGCAAAAATGACTGCATTTTCCTGACTTCCCAAATCATAGAGAATAGAAATTTATACAGTGAGCTATGACAAAACATTCCTTTATCTTATCTGTTTTATTATATATGTGTGTGTCTGTGTGTGTGTGTGTGTGTGTGTGTGTGTGTATTATCTAAGATATTGTTATTGACTACTCCAACCCTACTCTAGGGTATTTGTATTTTAGTCAATTTAGTCTAAAGGAAAATAATGACAAAGTTGATTTTATTCAATCAATAACTATATCTTAAAGGCATTATAATTTTAGTATTATTATTAAAAATGAAAAAAAAATGTTTGGAGTTGGAGTGAGACTCAAACAGGATCCTGAATTGAATTTCTTAAAAAAAACTTGATAAAATTGTGAGAACTTATATTCTTCATAAAAAAATGAGAAGAGTTTGCTCTTTTTAAATTAGTGTAGTTTTTGTTCTGAAAAGCCCAAACAAAACTGATCTGATCAAAAGTCAAAAGATGAGATAAATTTGGCCAGACGGATGGATGGATTCAACCACACATTCATACTGACCTTCTTTCTCTATCAGGTAATATAGAGAATTAATAATAATAATGGCACAATAATTCCTAAAGCACATTCCACATAACCACAGATGAGCTGTTGATCTAAAGTAACTGTGATGAACTAAATTACATTCTAGATTTAAAAGGCTTGCTAACAAATTTCATCACTTAAAAAGGATTATAATTATGTCCCTCTGTAGGAATTTAACTTCCTTTCACTGAAGAGACCGTAATGCAAACCACATAAAACATATAACTTAGATACAACATACAGACATAAGTGCAGATGTAATGCCAAATGAGATGCTCATAATAAGGCCAAAGGAATGTACTATATGCCTCTAAGGAATAAATATTTGGAACATTACTTAATCCATGTTTTAAATGAATCCTAGGTAAAGGGAAAAATATTATGAAGGGTTATTTTATGAACAGTTTACTAGTTATCTCTCTGTATATTATATGCTATATGCATCCATCCATCCAAATAAGTGACTCTACCATTATTATAGAAACTTTAGTTGACCCAAAGTGATTCAGATGCAAATTTCTCTCCCATTGTCAATGTCAATCATATCAGTAGGAGACAAAATTCACACAACATATCTTGGGTCTTTCCTCTACTTTATTGTTTCCAATACCACTCTGCCAGTTCCAGCTCTTCTATCCCCATCATAATCCAGCACAAACTCCTTCTGTCTCAGGTCTTTGTCTTTTGTTTTTTAATGGAAACTCAGTTGACTGATATAACTAAACCACAACTAAGGCACTCTCCTCCCAGTGGCCTTTCCACTTAAGTGTAACCTGCTCTCCTTTACAACAGTGTCTAACCTGCCCTTCTGGACATAATCACCTCCCAATGTCCAGCTCATACTCTAAACTTCTAATAGAAAGAACTGCTTACAAAACATTTAAACTTTTTTTTTTTTTTTGCAAATTGTGTGCTTTGCCCAGACTGCATGCGCTTGTACTGGAAAGCTTAGTTTGTCAAATCAAATCTGTTCTTAAAATCTCAAATTCAATTTCCTTTATGAAGTTTCTTTCTGAATGCTTTATTAGGGTATGAGCTTTTTCTCATTAAAACCCCACAGCCCTTTTTTTGTACTTCTCCTAAGGTACTTGTCATTGTATTTTAATACAGTGAAGGTACATCATACAGCATTTAAATTATGAACGTTCAAATAAACACATCAGCTCTAACATAGGAAAAGGGTTTTTTGTGTTTTTTTTTTTAATTAGTGTCTTAATTTCTGTTTTGCTTTATTTTGTTGTTTGTTTTTGGTATTAAGACCTTATAAGCAATCCAACAACTTATCTGGGACCCAACCAACCAAACAGCACTCTGGTGAGGAGACAATGCACGGTACTGGACTTTCTAAAAGACAGTGGGACATGTCACATGTCACAAAGCCATGCACACAGTAATTCATGGGCAATGTATGTAATTTTAAAAGATAAATTTTATGATACACGACTTTCACAGTAATCACTGACTTTGGGACCCAACTAAGAGTCTACTTATTTACAGTCATATACATTTCTGTTTCATTACTTTAATGGTCATATAATCAGGAGGATTCATCTTTGAATGCCATTGTGTCCTTACTGGTACCTTACACATAGTTGGCACTTAACGCGTATTTTCGTTACTTTGAATAAAAGTAAGCCTTTCTAAAAGGCCACAAAATCTCACATGGAAAACAACCATGGAGATCAAATAGTTTACTAATTATACTTTAAAAAAAATAGTACAAAGGGACTATTTTAGAACTTGATTACAGAGCTTATAGGTTTTGAAAAGCTTATATAGTAAAAGAGCTCTTCACCTCTTGCCTTACTTCACTTTCTAAATTGAAAACTCCTTAAGGACAGTAATAATATCATGTATCTTGTTATCCACTGAATTGTTGTAACATGTCTTGCATTAATCTTGCAAAAGATAACAGCTCTATGACATGCTTTCAGAAAAACCTCAACAATCAAGACTAGGCAAATAAACACCAAAATAATAATAATATTGCAGAAACAATTGGCTATTTAACTGATTGTACCTTTAAAAACTGAGCCTAGTATAGTGGTCTGGTACATGTTCAGTGAACTCAATTTAAGTACGGTTGATTAACAGAAAGATGAAATGAGACACTATGCCTTACAGGGGCATACAGAAGACAGAGGAAACTCCAACACACAACTTCTTTTCAGCTGCAAAAGCACCATGTACCCCAGAAGGTGAAGAGCACAAGCGAATCTAGAAGCTTGTAACTCAAAAGATAGCTGATCAGACAAGATCAGATGTGATAGGCACACTAGTAATAGCCTTTCTGGCTGTGGCACTCTCAAATCCAAAGTGAAACCAAGTGCATAAAAAATCCACTTGCTTTTATTTTGCTCAATTCCCCGCCCCGCCCCTTTCTCTCTAACTCTCCCATCAAGTGTTCTAATTTTGGAAAGTCGCTGTTTCAGATTAACTCCACAGAGGGCCGAGTTTTGTCACTCTGCAATCAGCAACTCAAGCAGTCATATCACTTTTGTTCATAGCTACTATGTTACTTCCAAATTGGCCTGGGATATTGAAAAACAGCATTGGAAGTAATGCTCATGAAAAAAAAAATGTCCTATTTCCCTTTGGCTTTTTTTAAATTTCCCTCTTCAGCATTTTATTATCTATTTCATTTCAGATCTATAGCTTGTTTTGCCTCAGAAAAGGATTTCCCCATTGGTTGTGTTGATAAGGCAAATTTTAGGAGGTCGAGGTCCAAAAACTCCCGTGAGTGATAAAATCTAACCCTTGGCCACTGCAGGAAGTTTTAAACGTGAACATTACATTTTATTTCAATTGAATTCTCATTTAAACCTTTAGTATAGGATAACTATGGCTGGAGTTTGCAACTATTATAATCAGAATGCTTGGACAGATGGAAATATTTTAGCATTTAATTTGAACCTCCTATTTTAGCTTTGCACTATCTGATCCAGAGATAAGTGTTACAAAGATAGAAACTATATAAAGGTGAACTACATTAGGGCTCCACCTCAGGTCTGTGTCACATTTAAAGAAACAGGCTAGCAATTTAATTTTTTCTTAGTTTCTCAAAGAATAATCTAGGGAATTTTCTATTCATAAAACAAAGTAAACCCCCCTGAAATCTGACTTTCTCATCTCTTTGTAACCCATATGCCTAGAGATGTGCCAAATTCCTTCTCTTCTATCTAAACGTCTCCGAACTTTCTAGCCTGAGCCACTTGAGTGATGTACAACAGTGTCTAACCTGCCCTTCTGGACATAATCACCTCCCAATGTCCAGCTCATACTCTAAACTTCTAATAGAAAGAACTGCTTACAAAACCTTTAAACTTTTTTTAAACTACCTTACCCATTCCCCATCCACCTTTTAATCAATTCATTATTGCTTCTCCATAGCAGGTTTCTCATTCCAGTGTAAGTCAATCTCCCCTTTCTAACATCTCTAATTTCCTACTGCACAGTAATCTGATCAATATCACAAAAAAGCAAAAGCCAAGTAGGTAGAAGGTAGGGGAGGCTGATAGGGTGTAAACACTCAATGATCAATTCCTCCCTAACCCCACATCCTTCCCACTTAAATGCTTTGGTTAGAGCCATCTTACTTATTACTTGGAATCACCTGGAGAACTTTTTTTTTTTTAATGCAATGCCCAAGTCCCTCCCCACTCTCCACCCCCAATTAATTATTCTCTGGGGTGGAGCCCAGACAATTTTTAAAACGTATTCCAAGTGAATCTAATGCACAGCCAAAGTTGAGAAACACTAGAATGGTTTGGAGGTTTGTTGTGTTCCACAAAGGAGGGCACCAGATTTTTTTCTAAAGGATTTGCACATAGAGGAATGGTGGTGGCGGTATTGGGGAGAAGAGGGGACGGATGGTGAGTCATAACTGTCCTGGGCGGGCACCTGTTGGCATCAGGATTTAAGGGGAATGAGTAAACTAGAAAAATCTGTTATCTGAGTCCCCTGCACACTTTAACTACCATTAGATTCAAGGTCAACCCCCATGTCTCTGACTAGCACACCCTGAGCAGGAAAAGCACCGGTTAATTAGGCTACCCACCACCATACCTAATCCCAGGGTCTCTACCACAAAAAAAGAAAGGTTTGCTATTCACTGGATTCTTTTCCTCATAGATTCAGGTTGCAACTAGATGATCCTCTAGCAAACACAGGGCTATCTGCACCCCTACGTAGAAGGACCCACAAAAAATGAGAAGCCGATGGCCAGTTACAACAGTTCCCCTTTGTATCTGACACTGTTAAAGGAAAACTGTTTAGTTGGTCATGGCCTACAAACAGTACCCGGGGTTTGCTGCTGGAGTCTCCTGATGATGGCTGAGGTGCCCCCTCATCCACACTAATCAGTATCTGCCTTGTCAGGAAACAACTATCAAGAGATGGAAGCCCATCTGTATTTATACAGTTTCCTACCACTTTAAATATGAACTCTGTAACTTGGTCTTAGTATTTTTAATTCCCCAAGTAACTCAATGTTTTCCCCATTTTCTTACTCAAAATTGATTAGCGTCAAAATATTAAGAATTCAGGCAGCCCTTAGGTTTAAAATAGATCCTAAAATTACTATATCTCTAGCTATGTTAATGACTACACATGAAAGGACTCTAGCCATGACGAATGTTTATACAAACTGTGCTACACCTTTCTCTGAAAGACTGTTGAAATCACTCCTTGCTCCACAGGTAAGTACCATATCTTGTCGATATGCAAATAGGCATTCAACATATGAATGGAGGCAAACCATCTTGCCCTCTAGAGTTTCTACGTTAGTAAAGCAGGTTCTATCACAAAACAGAAGCTGGGTATCTTTCAGATCACAAATTATCCCTAATGTTGAACTACAGACCTTCACCTTGTTGTATTCGCCTGCCTTTGATACCATTTCTAGACTGTTTAAGTAGCATGCTCTAATCAAGACTGAGTATTAACTTTCTGGGCCTCCACGAGGAACTCCACCAAAATTTCCAAAGTTTCTAATAATAAATAGCCAGTGTCAGCAGTTCTAAAGCAAAGAGAGTAGCAGCCAATTTCCCAGGGAATCTTCTGTCACTGGAGCGAGCAAATGCCTTGAATTAGCCTAAACATAGCTACCACGACATCTATTATCCACAAAGGGCTCCAATTTAAGAAAGTCTATGTCCATGAGGGTTGAGTTTCAAACATGTTTCTAGTTTTCAGTTTCATAAGGAAGCCCATTATGTCTCTGAGTGGTCTCCAGCGCTCCCCTGCAGTAGTATTCCAAAAAACATAAAAGTTTTCTAGGATAAATTTTTACCCTTCAGACCATAAGTCTAACGAGATTGTAACCAACAAGAAAATATGCTTTGGGGTATTGACTTTGTCTGAAATACAGCTGGGTACTGATCTGTAATCCTGGCCCCCAAAATGTAACTCATATTATAGTTAGTCAAGGGTCCTCACAGTCTCCTGTTAGCTTAAGTCAAACAGGCAAAGATATATAGAAAGTAATTTGAACACTTGATAATATTTTGAGAGGATTATAAGGGTGAATCCTATTCATAATGTATTGTTAAATTTCTGAAGTAAGTTTCTTCATCTTGTACAGTGCCCAAAATACTTCTCCCTCACTCTCAACTCCCTTAAACTCTCTTCAAACAACCCATTTGGGCTCTCTACTTGCCCAGTTCTTCTCCACCTGGATTCACTGTTTTCAATGGAAGAAATAGCAAGGCCTAGACTTATAACTATTCTCACAGGAAGTGTTTTTACTTTCGAAAGAAAAATCATTGCATCCAATCTATAGATGACACACATATACAAGTACAGACTAAAGTGAGGCTTGACAGACCTCAAACTAATTGATTGTTATTACCTATTTTAGCATAGATTAAAATGTCAAATATTTGTTGAGAAATTTCTACATGCCAAGTAGTGAATATAGATTAGCTCCTTGATTTTAACATATTTTGGAATGCATTGCTAAGTTGAGAAAACTAATTGTGTTACACAAAGTCCAGGAAAGTAGTATTCCTTTTCCTGATAAAGGATATGGAATAATCTAGATTGAATGTTATGGTTTATGATTGGTGTGTCTTAACGTTAAGCAGAGCTGTGCCACTTTTAGATATCTGGAAGCAAGACCAGTACCTGATTCAAGCAAGTAAATTAAGTGAATAAAATCCAAGGATATTATTCAAGCACTTCCCGTTGGAATGCAAGAGATGAAAAAGTGATTTGCTATAAGGTACCTATTATTTCATAGAAAACCTGTGTTACTGAACTTTTGAAAGAATTATGATCGTCCCAATAAACTCAGTTGAATGTGTGTGTGTGTGTGTGTGTGTTCAAAAGATTAAAATAGTTACCAATCTTTAAGTCCATCCTAGGTTCTATACGAAGTGTGCTCTCTCCTTGGAGTTTATGCTTGACAGGGTAGTTCATATTTCCTAATTCCTTTGGCCCATATTGGTCATCAGAGAATGTATATAACAGGGAATTTTCTTGCCTCAAAAAATTGGAATGGATTCATTCAGAATTTAGTTCACTTGCATGTTTTCCTGGGCTGGTATGTTTAATAGCTAATATATTCATGTGACAATATCATAACTGACCAATAAATAATGCATTCTACTCAAAAGTTCATGATATTTGATGCTTTTATGTAAAATACAATGAAGTGACACCTTTATCTTTAAATCTGTAACTGGTAATTGTGTACACCATATTCATTTAAAAAATAGATCAGTCCAGTTCAAGTAAATTTCTTCTCTTAAAACTCACCTAAAAAAGCAATCATAAAACATGTTTTGAAGGAAACTCCTTGAGGATAATTCTCCAATTAAAAATATTTTCTTTAGGATGAGGTCTAAAATTGAAGTTCTGACCAACACTGTCATTATAGATTCTAAGATCCAATTTTGTAAAGAGATTGCCTTAGGAGTTTGGCTAGATTCCTGCGAGGTAACTGCGTTACACCTTCCTAATTTTTCACAGAAGTTTCAAGTGAATAGTTTCCTTCTTGTACTCTAAGTAGGAAATGCTACCAAAACGCAAGCAAACGAAAACTTATGCACGCGAATAGAGATAGATATTTGGAAATTGTCGGAAACACCATTGGCCTTCATGTGAAAGAAGATGGCTTCCAGGATAGAAGAATATGACATGGAAAAAACAGTTTCAGCCTTCTGATCAGTCTAGGTGTTAATTTTCATCCCCACAAATTTTCCTGTACCCAGTGCTCATAAGGGGAACGAAGATGATTAACTCGTGAACGTAAATGGCTGATATTAGCTATTCCATGGCAATGGCATTTTTAAAAAGGGTATAAAGCACTTACACTAAAGCTGTAATATTTTATATAATGAAATTTATATGTTATTATAGAAATTTTATAAAGTGTATAAAATAGGTGATCACATAAGATATAACATAATAATCTCAAAACTTTTGAAATGTGCCAGAGGGCTCTCTAATGTGGTCTTCTCGTGAGGTAAGCCCTATATACAGAGGACCTGGAATAGCAAAAATAAACAAGAAATTTTTAAGTACTATTATAGAGCACATTTACATTTGCCATACTTATTTGTGCAACTTGGAAGACAAAAGAAAACTATGACCCACAGGTCAAATCCAGCCTGTGGCCTGTTTTGTATGACCCTTGGAGATAAGAATGGTTTTACAAATGTTTAAAGGGTGTAAAAAGAAAGAAAGGAAAGAAGAATATAAATGGTGACATATGTAGCCTACGAAGCCTAAAATATTCTCAAGCCCTTTACAGAAAAAACTGCTGACACCTGATTTAAGTTTCAAAAAAAAGGTCCCCTGAATGATTTGAATGGATTAATGATGTTTAATTTGGTGCAGAATTAGAGAAATCCTATTTGAGTTTCCTCTGTCTTCTCAGGTTTATGGAATGATTAAAGGCCTGAGACCTCTTTAGCTGAGTCAGGTGAGACACCTGGAACTCTAGGCCTCAGGCCAGGTCTCTTGAAGCAGAATAGCCAAGAGAAGCCTAGCTAGGTCTGGCAGCAGAACACTGAGCCCATTACAAGATACAGTGGGTTCTGCTACCATAAGCACCCAGGGGAAGGCCAAGCACATTTTCAGCAGCTCTTGCTGCTAAACAGGAAAATATACTTTCCATATGCCAATCAAGACTTTGGAAAAGGTTGCCTCAGCCACATGCTCAGAAGTGGTATTTTTTGTTTGAGCATCAAACAGGATATATATCCTGTCCTTGCTATACCCCATATTCAACGTCAGAAGATAGTCTGTTATGTTTTTCCTTTTTTTAGCCATTACACCATTCAGCTGCTTTCATTTATTATAATAATGAAGTCCAATTTCAGTGTGGTGAAATGTAAAAGGAAAAAAAAAAAACTTTAAGCCCAAATAACCTTCAGCCCAGCCCGATATTACTTCATCAAAAGCCTGTGAATGCCCCTTTGTACACATCTGGAGCAATTTCTTTCTTTTACATACATCCAGCTTAGAGAGGGATACTTTCCACATTTCAGGTCTATTAAGCACATCATGATACTCTTCCATTGGAGATAAAATTGACCACATCCTTTCTAACTCCAAGGACCCCTGACCAGCATGAAGAAACTTAAAGAATATGAAATTTTAACAAATATTGATATGCATTGCACTATTAATTATAGGAATCAATACTGCAAACAACCTATATGACCAAATGGAAGAATTAGTTAATGTATAAAAGTAATAATATTTAATTTGATACATTGTTTGCAAAGCTCTGATAAAGTATCTAAAATTAAAATGTAAAAAATACAGTTTAAAAATGACATCAACTATGCAATTTTTTAAAAAGCAGAGAAACAGACTAGAAAGAATGTTATGGGCTGTATTGTAACCCCCAAATTCATATGTTGAAGCTATTATCCCCCCCAAACTCAAAATGTGACTGTGTTTTAAAGATAAGGACATAGAGGTGATTAAATCAAAACGAGGCCATTAGGGTGGGCCCTAATACAATCTGACTGGTGTCCTCCATCATAAGAGGAGGAAATTTGGACAAAGAGACACCTGGGGCTCTTGCACAGAAAAAAACATCATGTGAAGACAACAGAGAGAAGGTAGATATATGGAAGCCAAAGAGAGAGACCTCAGGAGAAAACAAACCTGCTGACACCTTGATCTTGGATTTCTAGCCTCCAGAACTATGATTAAATATTTCTGTTGTTTGAGCCACCCAATCTGTGGTGTTTTCTTATGGCAGACCTAGCAAACTAATACATAAACAAGGAATATCACTGAGTATTGTTATTACATTTTGTTGGTGAAATTAAGCCTGAGTTTTATGCCTTTTTACTTACTCTCTGTAACTCATTACTTTCCCTTATTCCCTCCCTTCCTGTTTTCTTTCCACCACCCCCCCCCCTTTTTCCTTTCTTTCTTCTTTTTCTTCCCAGAAGGGTTTTTTGAGCACCTATAGTATGTCCAGCCTTGTAAATACCTAAGCACTAAGTATTCAAAGCACGATTTGATTCCGTCTTTACAAAATTTAATCTGATACATTTTAACTGTATATTACTTTGACAAAAAAATAATAGAAAAATCCATCTCAACATTTCCCAACACACACCCCTCCCCTGTATTAGGAGTTATATAGAAACATGTTGCCAATTATTCCTACAATAGCAAAAGAGCAGTCCCAAAGTCATCTGTAACCAAAGCAACTCATCTCAGGTGGCATTATGACACATGCCCATAAGCTTCAATACATGTGAACAACACTTAAAGAGAAGTTACTGATCACTTACAGACAGCAGCCACACACCATTTCTATGGATGGATTTCTATTTTCTTTAGCAATCACTTCCCACCTCTCCTTCATCCTGCTTTTACTGTAAATTAGATCTCACATCTAAAAACATTTCCTCTAGCTTCAATGTATTGCCCCCAAGTGTTGATGAGGAGATATAGTAATTAGAAATAATTTATTTGATAAAATCCATAGCTATAGCTTGAATGATGTTGGGCGGATTTTTCCGAGAGAAACATTTCAAAAGCTAAGGCATGGAGTATGGGGACTCCAGTGGCACAAATCAAAGAAATGGGTGGTGAGAGTAGAGCAACAGTACACGGTTCCAAGTTAAATGAATAATTCCTCTTCCTGAGCCCATCTCATGTACAGCGTCTCTTGTTAGTCTTTGACATCTGCTGTGGTGGGCAGGGTAGTATTGGGAGATCTTGACCACCACTGTCCAGTGGCATTAAAAGACTAACTATGTTAGTATGCTCATAGGAATGATATGTACAGAAGCCTTTAGGCAAAGGTCAGACATGGGCAAAATTGTGAAGCAGATAATTTTTTTGGTGTACTGGGTGCAGTGGTTAAAAAAAAATGTTTAAAAAACAACTTTATGGAAAAAATATAAGGACTTAGTTTATTATAAATATTACTGATATAAAGGATGTGTAGCACCCAAATAACCAATAAAAATATACAATACTATTTTTTGTAAATTTCCTATAGCCAATTGATCTACACAAAATGCTTCAGTTGATTTTGCCAAACTCTTAGATTTGTAACCAATGTATGGAAACAACTGATGAAGAAACATAGTTCTATAGTCATTTTTGAAGCTGGAAGAATATTTTCTCCATTTCTTGTGCTATTCACAATGTAGCAACTACAGCCATGACATACTTTTAAGTCCAATCTACATTTTAACCATTTTTTTATTCACTACTTTCTTAAGTCTACAGTAGGCAATCAACAAAGCAATAAATGAAACCCTGATTTATTTTGTCTGCCAATTTTCATGGTATAAATACTCCCATCACGGCCAATTTCAAGTTACCAACACGATGTCATCAGACAAGACACTGGAAAAAGATGCACAGGATGCTTTGTCTCTGTGGTCTCACCACTGTGAACTGCCTTTCCTTAAGAATGTCACGTTCTTTTTAACCTCCAGGTGTTTGCTCAAGTTGTTCTCTCCACCTAGAACCTAGAACACCCTCCCCATTCTCTATCCTCATTCCTTGAGCTTAGCTTCAGATCTTCCTATGTCAGGTGGGCCAGAACTTTCCCTGAGGAACCTTCCCTGCCCTTTCTGAATTAGGTAAGCCCTTCATAGGACCCTAGAGCATCCTGTGCTTATCCTTGCAGTGATACTTATTTCATTTGACTGTAAATGCCTTGGTGCACTTCTACACCACCTGGCTGGGAATTCTATGGTGTGGGAGGCACGTCGGCCTTGTTCAGTGTTTTCCAAACATTCAGAACGACACCTGGCAGTTTGTTGGCTCTCGGCAAGTCCAGGTTGGATGCAACGCTGATGATTCCAAGGAGGAAAAACCAGAGCACTGAGATGATAAACATGCGGCCATGTGGCTTCTCCTTCAGGTTATAGCTGTATTATTTTGAAGTTCTTTTAAAGACCTGAATTTTTTTTTTTTTTTTTTTTTTTTGCGGTACACAGGCCTCTCACTATTGTGGCCTCTCCCCCTGCGGAGCACAGGCTCCAGACGCGCAGGCTCAGCGGCCATGGCTCACGGACCCAGCCGCTCCGCGGCATGTGGGATCTTCCCGGACCGGGGCACGAACCCGTGTCCCCTGCATCGACAGGCGGACTCTCAACCACTGTGCCACCAGGGAAGCCCTAAAGACCTGAATTTGATTAGATGAGTAACTGGTTAGCAATAAAGTGCAGCACCAGCACCGGCTTACGGGAACACCACCCTCTACAGTCCTGAAAGCCCCCCAGGGATAGAGAAAGTTGTTAAAAAGCCATGCCTAATTATTCAAGCAAGCAAAGAAGGATCTCTAGTCACTGGAATCCAGCTGCACATTTGCCTGCCTTATTCCATCAGCTTGGGAAACTGAAATACTCCACCTAAGGTAATGACAGATCTTTTTTTTTTTTTTTTTTTTTTTGCGGTACGTGGGCCTCTCACTGTTGTGGCCTCTCCCGTCGCGGAGCACAGGCTCCAGACGCGCAGGCTCAGCGGCCATGGCTCACGGGCCTAGCCGCTCCACGGCATGTGGGATCTTCCCGGACCGGGGCACGAACCCGTGTCCCCTGCATCGACAGGCGGATTCTCAACCACTGCGCCACCAGGGGAGCCCCCCAATGACAGATCTTTTAACCAAGGTTTGCCAGGAGTAGAGTAGCTACGTCTCCTCTGTAGTGAATATGAGCCAAATATGAACATGAAATCTTGACAAAACTTCCTGACTTTCCAACCCGATATACTTATTTTGCAGATAAGGAAAAGTTATGACACATTGCCTCATCTGTCAGATACACGCTTAATTTGAGTCTCAGTTGCAGTGATCATCACCGGAACAGAGAAAAATGATGCTTTTGACAAAGCAAGTCAAAAAAGGTTGTGTCCTCCTCATATTCTTTTGAAAGGCAATCCTATTCAAGTGTAAAACGGAAACCACCCCCAAACTCCACCTCCCAACACACAGTATTGAAACCTAAGAAAAGAACAGCACAGTATTAAATACTATTACTCTGCAGCTAGTACAAAAGGACAGAGATTTGCATTAGAACAAGTGCTAAAAGAGCTGAGCTTCAGGCAAGGAAAGATCATTATTTATAACAAGCTGATCTGCTTCTATATGATTAACGGAAGAACAGTGAATTAATGTTGTTATCTTAATATTGTTTAAATGGCCTCTAGATGTGGTGCAAAGCCAAGCCAGACGGAGTGGTTAACACAAAATAAATGTCAATCCAACAGAGATTTCTGGGAAACATTTTCACCCGGGAGTAGAATTTACTTAATTAATGGCTTCAAAATGATAAGCTCTGATAAGCCTCTGCTGGTTTTATTTTACTTGGGGAAACAGGACACAGCCCGATTTAATGGGATTTTCTTCAGAGACTGGTAAAACTGGTAAGCTTCTGGATAATTATCAGCCATTTTAATGATTTCTTCCCTTTCAAAATGTAGTTCCATGCCCTAGGTTATCTGGAGAAATGGATGAGGCAAGTATGAAACTAAAATGGTAATGTTTTATTACCTGTAGCTATAAGTGTCTGCTTGAACAGGAAGTTGGGTTAAGACATAAACAACAAGCTTACTATTACCTGTGAAATAAGGCTTCATTAAATGACTGCTTTAGAATCAGTTGTCTGTCCATAATAGGTAAAACTCGGTGTTAAAGCAGGTTTAGATGGAAATGTGTTACTAATTGCCCTGAGACTAGAAAGGCCTCTATAAAGCGGGCTAAGTAGGAGCCTACATTTCGGGGATCATGTTCCTGCCCTCAATGCAAGCTTTAGTGCAAGAAACCCTTATCAGTGATTTCCCTGGACATTTTTCTTTCTAGCACTTAAAAATTAAACTACATAAGATGAAGTTGTGGGCTTCCCAGGTGGCGCAATGTTTGAGAGTCCGCCTGCCGATGCAGGGGACACAGGTTCGTAACCCAGTCCGGGAAGATCCCACATGTCGCGGAGCAGCTGGGCCCGTGAGCCATGGCCGCTGAGCCTGCACGCCCGGAGCCTGTGCTCCACAACGGGAGAGGCCACAACAGTAAGAGGCCCGCGTACCGCAAAAAAAAAAAAAAAAATGAAGTTGTGGGCACAGGTCAGGCTGAAGGTAGACACGTATGCAAAATTAATATTTATAATACTTGAGATTTAAACTTAGAAGAATATTCCAATTATCAGTAATTGGGATATTCATAAATGATTTCAAGGATGTCTGGAATAGCTTACAGAAATACACCCAAAGATACCAGAGGCTTTGCATTAATATGGGATATGAGAGAGAAAGAGTTTTCCATTTTGTCAAAGATTCTTCACACTAATGTAGTAGGGAACCACTGGATATCCAATCAGCAGGTACCATATGTTTAACCCAGTAAAATCACCGTGACTTTACTCATCTCTTCTCAGATAATAATAGGAAGATTGGAACATTAGAAAGTGTCTTCACCATATTAGGTTTCTTTCTTCTTCTTTATTTTTTCAGGACAGCCTGTGTCCCCTGCAAAAATACACAAAAGTCCTATCCCTGGTACCTATAAATGGGACCTTTTTTGGAAATAGGGTCTTTATAGATGTAATAAAATTATGATGAGATTATTAGGGTGAACCTTAATCCAATATGACTGGTGTACTTATAAAAAGAAATTTGGATACAGAGACAGACAATCACAGATGATGACAGCAGAGATATAGGTAGAATGCCATGTGAAGAGGGAAGCAGAAACTGAAGTGATGCCTCTGTAAGGAACACCAAGGATTGCTGGCTTTCACCAGAAGCTAGGAGAGATGCAGGCAACAGATTTCCCCTCAGAAGGAATCAACACTGCTGATACCCTGATTTAGGACTTGTATCCTCTAGGACTCAGAGAATAAACTTCAGTTTATTCTCTGGTAAGCTACCCAGTTTGTGGTACTTTGTTATGGCAGCCCTAGGAAACTAATACTGATTTTACTACTGAGGAGTGGGGTGCTTCTATAATATCTAAAAATGCAGAAGTGATTTTGGAATTGAGTAATAATGGGTTGAGGCTGGAAGAATTTTGAGGCATTTAATAAAAAGAGCCTAGATTGCCTTGAACAGACTATTGACAGAAATATGGATGTTAAAGGTGCTTTTGGTGAGGACTTAGAAATGAGGAACATATTATTGGAAAGTGGAGGAAAGGCAGTCCTTGTTATATAGTGGCAGAGAAGTTGGCTGAATTATTTCTACTGCTGGGAGGCAAGGAGTACTTGTCAGTGATGAACTTAGATATTTAGCTGAGGAGATTTCCAAGCAAAGTGTGGAAGGCACAACCTGGTTTCTCCTTGCTGCTTATAGCAAATGTGAGAGGAAAGATAAAGTGAAGAAGGAATTCTGCCTTAAGACTGCCTCAAAACACAGTCTAATATACCACATTTATCACTTATTGTTTATCTCTTTCTCTCCACCAGAAGGGAACTGCACAAGAGCAGGTATATTAGTCTGTTTTGTTCACTGATGTTTCCCAACTGCCCAGATGCTCATAGTTGCTCAGTAAGTATTGAAGAATGAATGACATTAATGAAATTAATGCATGGGGCCAAACTTCTCAAAATGACTTTCATGCCTAAATTTTCTAAAAGGCATATAAGGGATTCATTCTTCTTATAGCTTTTGTAATTAGAAAAAATATATATAATTTATCTCCAAATGAAAACAATTTACATGGCTATAAGTGAGTCATTGGGTTTTACACAACAAAGATATTGACATAAAATAGGAAATTAAAATTTACCTAATAATGGGACTCAAACTAGGGACTCTTCTCTGAAGGGGGAGAATTAAAGAGTTTCAGAAAAAGATTAGTTTAGCATAAAATAGATAACTAATAAGAACCTGCTGTATTACAACAAAATAAAATAAAATTCCAAAAAAAAAAGAAGAGTTTATAGAGATGCAATTTTGAGGCCACATATGAAACTGGTTCTCAAGCAAGGTCTTAGCATTTTATTCTTAGGATGAGATTTGGTAACAGCTGGATAGAATTTAATACCATAAATCCTATAAACAGTAATAGCAAACAAAGATCCAAGCCTCCACAGAATACATTAAGGCCATAAAAAATGATGGCTGTCTTTATTTTTAAGTTAATCAGACTGCCACCTTTAATCCCTGTTGTTTTAAAAATGCTACATAAAATGATATAGGATTTCTATGAACAATCCAATATGTTAGGCAATGAAAACAATAACCAAATTGACGTTGCCCACCCCCATTCTCTTCTCAATAGTTTTCTTACATGGACATGCCTACTCTTTAAAGGATAGTTGATACTCTGCAATTAGTTAAAAGTTTTATCTTCTTTGTTGTTATATTTACATATATCCCACATTCCAGCAAGAGAGAACATTAAATACACTATTTAGAAAGATATTTTAGACATAAAAATACTACAGTTGTTATATTTTTCATTCATATTAAAACATGTACAATTAGGAAAATTTCTTTACATTCCTCAATGTTATAACCATAGTTAACTTTTTTTTTATTTTTGCAAATACCAGGTACCTGATTAATGTTTACCAGACATATATACTTTCAATCATCCATGTGCTGCTTCCAATGTCACATTACTAAGATTTTTCAGACTCTCTAATCTCTGCCTTCTTTTCCCAACTCCTTTCAACTCCAAGTTGTCTTTCAAAGACAGTCCTCTACTTGGGTAATCAAATCCATTCTTCAAGTCCCTGCATACATACACCTGCCATGCCTTCCCCACCTCCTATAGGTAGAGTTATGCAGTCCTTCTCTTTATTCTATGTTTATTTTAGCATTTGGAGCATATATCTATAAAACAGCATACTGCATTGTAAATACATTCGGGGGCCTGCCTCCTTGATGCGATTGTGTACTTCCTTGCCAAGGAAGCAACTGTGTTTATTTACACTTCTATCTCTAGTGCTTTGACAAGTGCCTGACACAATTTAGAGCCTCAATAAATATATACTGAACAAACATACAAAAAAGAGAAGTTTTGGGAGAAGAAACATCAAGTCAATAGTTATTTTTGTGCTATTGCTATACTAAGTCAAAGCATTATAGAAAATATATAGACTAAATATATGACCATCTTTATTTCTCCTGGTGCAATTTTAAGGGTCTCATTTAATACGGTGAGGTATCATTTGGCTGGACTGCAGAACAGAATTGTGAATATTGGCCTTTAAAGTAATCTTCAGACATCAATGTATGTGTTTTTTTTTAATAAAAATTTCCCTGGATTTCTCACATTTGTCAACGCTTTCCTCACTTAGCCAGCCTCTTCTTAAACTTCTAGGATTATGGTAAGAGAATATGAATTTTCCTCTTCAAAAAATATAACTGAAGTTATTCAGTAAGAAGAGTTCAAAGCAAATCCTCCTATCATACTGATGGATTATCAAAATAGGAGAAGTAAATTTAAAATTAAAAAAAACTTCAATTTAATTACCATATTGGTACTGGTGCAACAACCACTATAGAGAAAAGTATAGAGGTTCCTTAAAAACCTAAAAATAGAACTACCATATGATCCAGCAATCCCACTCCTTGGCATATATCCATAGAAAAGCATAATTCAAAAAGATACACGCACCCCAATGTTCATTGCATCACAATAGCCAAGACATGGAAGCAACCTGAGTGTCCACTGACAGAGGAATGGATAAAGAAGATGTGGCACATATATATAATGGAATATTACTCAGCCATGAAAAAGAATGAAATAATGCCTTTTGCAGCAACATGGATGAACCTAGAGATTATACTAAATGAAGTCAGGCAGAGAAAAAATATTATATGGTATCACTTATATGTAGAATCTAAAAAGATTATACAAAGGAACTCATTTACAAAACAGAAGCAGGCTTACAGACTTTGAAAACAAAATTATGGTTACCAAAGGGGAAAGGTCGGGGGGAGGGATAAATTAAGAGTTTGGGATTAACATAAACACACTACTATATATAAAATAGATAATCAACAAGGACCTGCTATATAGTACAGGGAACTCTATATTCTGTAATAACCTACATGGGAAAAGAATCTGAAAAAGAATGGATACATGTATATGTATAACTGAACTACTTTGCTGTACATCTGAAACTAACATAATATTTTAAGTCAACTATATTCCAATATAAAATAAAAATTAAATTTAAAAAAGAACTGACAGGTATATATTAGTTTTATAGGGAGTTGAGGCTATGTTTTCAAGAAAGAGAATGGAGACATGCTATGGACTTGTTGCAATGAGAATCAGAAAAACGAAGCCAGCTTCCAAAAGGCTGAAAGAGAAATAATGTGTCTTTGCTGGGTGTGAGTGAATATGCAAGCACCCGGTGGCAGGCATCTTGTAGTCTACAGAGGAAAGAACAGAATGTGCCCTTAAATAGGAAATTATTGTCCTCTCTCTGGTGCTTTTCCCCTGCAGTCATTAGTTGTCACTGAATCAGACCCTTTAATGATTTGGTGGAAGGTCCTTCTTCATTCCTCTAAAAGTGAGATATCCCCTCTGCCTTGGATTCATTAACAAATGAAACTTCTATTTATTTCCACTCATAAAAACAGTTTAATGCCTTTTCTATATAACACAATCTAAATCACTTTCATTATTCAGTTACTCTCTCATTTCTTCATTCATTAAACACTTGCTTGCTCTTTCTATGTTCCTCTCATAGTAGACAGATGTGTGAGTGAATAATGCTACAACAGAAATAAAAACTAAGCACCATGAAAACATCTGTAAAAAATAAATGGATTATTTGTGTGCAATCTGTTTGACGTCTATCTAAAGATTCAATCAGTTAGGATGCTATTAAGATAGTTTAATTCTTATTTTTAGACTAAGAGAAGGTCAGTGGGAGTGGAAAGGAAATTATACTTGAAGTACAGTATTGTGGCCTGCTAAGTTTACCTGATCCCCTACCCATAGCCTCTGCTGAATGTATGGACCTACGTTTCCAATGTCACTCTTCTGCACCCCATTTGATAGGATTAAAGTGGGCACCTGAATTTAGGGAACCCATCCAGAGGCTGAGCTATGCCATTTTTTTTTTTCTCTCCAGTATTTGAACTAAGAAGTAATACACGGATAGCACAACAAAAATAAACTTGTGGAGTTCAAGTAAGTTGCATTAAAGTAAAATATCATAGGGAAGATTCCAGGCTTTCCTCTGCTGTAGTCCCACAAGGCAGTCTTGACCCAGAATTGCTCTCCTATTAGAGCCCTACTGATTTCTTGCTAGTCCGTGGCTCCTATCTTGGTTGACTTCTGTATACTTTAAAACTTTTACCCTACCCCTCACATCAATCTGCTTTTCTTGAGCTTTCTTTAGGGAATTTCTGTGCCATATAATCAAAGAGCCTGGGCTTGAATAGAAAATATTTGCTCAACTAATTATCTGCTCTCCAACTACACTTCAGCACTCTCATCCATCTTCATATTTGTTTCTCAGTAACCTGTGAAGTCTTTAACAGCTAAGGGGCTAACATTTTGTGAGTACTTTATTCTCACAACAAGTTTATGCATTGGGACATTATAAGCCTCATTAAATCTTTGTGAAAATAATAAATAATTCATATGCCAGAGATTGGGGAGATACAATCTAGGGGAAATGATATTTGATTGGATGAAGAAAAGCCAAAAATGATTCTACATTCAATTAATTTGCATTATAATCTGTTTGGTTTCATTTAAATACGTGTTAGGGAATTTCCTGCTTTTGAAAATATATAATCATCAACTACATATTAAAAGTATGAGTTATTAAGAACCTAAGAGGGTGTGTGAATTAATGAATTCAAATTATCTGGAGCTTAGTTCAACAAGAATATCAAAAGTGCAATTTCTCTCCACAAATATAAGATTAGAGAGTAGATGCTTGGATTTCTTTGGGACGAGATTAAACTGGCAGAACACAGAGGTAGAGCTCTTATTTACCTGTTAAGGAATCAAGTGTTCTGGGAGTACCCTAAATTGAAAACAAGTGACCACCCACTCTAAAACCATCCTACTACCAGATTAAAGGGCTAATGTTGACGACTGTCTAGCATTATTATTTCATGCTACTTATAGTTGGCTATTTTTTGAAGTCAAGATACTTTGTATATCCATGAGTGACTGCAGTAAAGATTAGCAAAGGAGTAATTGGTGACATGTATCTTCCCTTTCCAGGAGCAACATTTTACACAGCTGTTACATAACACTGATTATTCTAAAAACCTAAATGATAAAGGCATGACTGGCTGCACCTCTAAAAGATGATAGTTGTCATTATCCTAAGCCATAAAACCAATAGAAATGGCATGTGGAAGAAGTAATAAACATTCTCTTTTCTTTTTTGAAATTTATTCCAGACACATTAGATACTAGAAGGAAATGATACAGTAAACACTTTTCACTTTTTTTTTTAATAAACTATGATGTTATTGTAGTGAGTTAAAAAATGATTTTCTTACATTTTGGAAATATTTATATTGAATATATTAATACATATTTTATATAATTATTTCCAGTTGGAATCATTCATGGTATAACAACCCTGTTACAAAATTAAAATATATGTAACCATTAGGAATATAAAATCTTAGAATCTTTAAAAATCAGTGCTCATAACTTATCTTCTTCTCCTACCCCATTTTTACACTTTATTTTTTGACACTTTAAATAAAGCTGCCCTTTGAGAACCCATTCAGTTGAAGTCTCGGTTATAGTATTGATTTTTTAAAGTGGCTTGTATCATTCAGGTTAGTTGGACATACTGGGAAAGTTTCCAGACCTTGGCAAAAACCCAAACTGAACTTTCCTCCAAAAAGTCAGGAAGAATTTCATTAACCTTTTAGTAAAAAAAAAGGTGTATTTCTCATTTGTTCAGCTCTAAGGCCATGTATTCCTGGGAGAACAAAATAGCCAGACCATAGCACAATGATCTTTATTTACATCACAGTTTATATTTGAAAAAGTAAAATACTAGGACTGTCTCTACAGCCAATAAATGGGTAGCTCCATCATTCACACTTTCACAAACACGTGACAGTATGTATGTTTATAATACCCTGGAATGATCATCAGTGCTCATAATAATGTCACTGAGTCAATGCAATATTTTGAACTTTTTTCTTAACTGGCAAATAAAGATTAAGTGAAAGGAGGGAAACAAACATCTGTGAATTTAGAATAATTTTAATTATCTCTGATCACAAAATATAAATAATGGCCAATTCTGACCACTTCCTATTGTATTGGTGATAAATGACAAGGTAGAAAATTCCAGAGAAGCTAAGTTAGAAATAAACAAGCAGAGGAATTCAGGCAAAACTTTTTATCGTCAGTGTTTTGCTAAGGTTTATTCCATAAAGTGAATATTTCAGAAGTTGGTGACCTCAAGACATTTTCTCAAACTAGAAGTAGAATTAAATTAATCACACAACTGCCTCAGTGATGTCAAAAATTAAGGGTTATTTGGACAATGATTAGTAAATCTCAATACTTTCTTAGACTAGGCAAAACTTTACAAAATTAAAATATTTAGGTTTAGTAAGAACTTTATACTGGGGGAGGCCAGAAAATGGAATAGTTTCTCTGACAAGTTTGTGAGAGGTGTTCCTCTCACAATTTTGAATTTGTGGGTTTGATGTGAAAATAAAGGAATAAGGAAAATATTCAGGGGAGTAAGAAAGAAGAAAAGATGGGGGAGGAGCAATAGATCCAACAAATAACTGAAATATTATTCATCTCTCTCATTTCACACCAAGGGATTTAATTAATTAATGTATAATTTCTAGTATCTGTCTCTGTTTAAGAGGAAAAATTGTGACTTCAAACACTGTACATTATACATTTGGTCATCTATGAACATCACATACCCAATTTAAAAATTTCTTTATAGAACTTAGAATGGTGTTTTTTTAATGTTAAATAAAGATGAAATGGATTCTTTTTGATTTATGTGACTTTCATGTCAATTACTGTACTTAACTTCCTTGTTAGAACTTGCACATCTGCTACATATCTTTCAATATATCTATTTAGAAACTGCCCTTTGAACTTCAACTTCTTTCTAGCACATCAGTAATGTGATTCACGTTACCAATGGCTGCACTAACTATTCCGAGACTAGGTAAGAATCCATTTTTATTGACTTGCTATGTATACATACAGTCTCTTTGGAAAATAAAGAGGAAGAGTTCATTGTCTTTGCAAATAATACTGGCCAAATATAAGAAAGGATTATCAGTAGCTATCCTATTTTTGTGCTGCTCTGGTGACATTGTGAACTTGTGACGTTCTTTAGGTAGTTGCCCTGCTGCTCACTCCAAATTTGTCAGGTTATTTGGCACCTGGTCTGACCTTAATGTCTAGAATGAACTGCTGAGCTATGAAGTGTTCTGATTTTTCGATGCTTTGCCAAATTCCTCCCCCTGTCCCTGCCACCTTTAAAATAACAAGGTCAATCACACAAAAGAAAGATGGCAGAGTTTCAGGTCCAGTGATGCTGATTATCAGCATAACACACAGAGTTCAGCATGACATCAACTCGTCCTTGAAGACCATGGCAACTCCAGCTGAAACTGGCTAAGATTACCAAAAAAAAAATTGTGAATGAAAGTTCCCGTTTTTCTAAAGACACTTCATCAAACAACTAAAAATGTACATTTTAAAATCTGTTTTCAAAACTATGGTCACTTAATTAAAAGTAACATTAACATTTTCTTGAAAAGTTAACTTGCATTGACTATGACCAAATAAATAAATTCTGAAATAACGAAGCAACCAGAGTCTTCAAATTTGACTTAATTGTGGTTGCTAAAGTGTGGGGGGGCAGATTAGGGAGGGATGGATTGGGAGTTTGGGATTAACAGATGCAAAATAGTATATGGAGAATGGATAAATAACAAGGTCCTACTACAGAGCACAGGGAACTATATTCAATACCCTGTGACAAACCATAAAAAGAATATGAAAAAAGAATGTATATATCACTTTGCTGTACAGCAGAAACAAATACTTCAATAAAATAAAAAACTGACTTAATAAATTACATGGTTGATATGAAGAAGTTGTTAAGATGGTTAAAAAAAAAAAAAAAAGACTATTGGTGAAATTGGCAAACCAGGCCCTAAACTATAGGGAATCCTTTCTATTATTTGGATTAAGGAGAATTCCAGGGCATTCCAGAAAGAAATGCCCTGAAAAAGAAGTAATGACAATGGAGGAAAATAGACCTTTCAACAACTGGCCATCTACGTGCAAAAATATGAATCTATATCCAAACTTTACACTCATCACAATAATTAACTCAAAATGGATTATAGACCTAAATGTAAAATGCAAAATTATAAAACTCCTAGTAGGTAACATAGGAGAAAATCTAGATGACCTTGGGTATGACAATAACTTTTTAGATACAACACATAAGATATAATCCATGAAATAAATAATTGGTAAACTGGACTTCATTAAACTTTAAAAATTCTGCTCTGTGAAAGATATTATCAAGAGAATGTGAAGATCAGCCACAAACTGGGAGACAGTATTTACAAAAGACATATCTGATAAAAGATAAAAGAAAAATACACAAAAAATCTTGAAACTCAACAATAAGAAAACTGACAATCTGCTTAAAAAATGGGCAAAAGGAAAAAAAAAAAAAAAAAAAAAGGTTGGGCTTCCCCGGTGGCGTAGCGGTTGGGAGTCTGCCTGCCAATGCAGGGGACACGGGTTCGTGCCCCGGTCCGGGAAGATCCCACATGCCGCGGAGCGGCTGGGCCCGTGAGCCGTGGTCGCTGGGCCTGCGCGTCCGGAGCCTGTGCTCCGCGACGGGAGAGGCCACAGCAGTGAGAGGCTCGCGTAGCGCAAAAAAAAAAAAAAAAAAAAAAAAAAATGGGCAAAAGGGGTTTCCCTGGTGGTGCAGTGGTTGAGAGTCCGCCTGCCGATGCAGGGGACACGGGTTCGTGCCCCGGTCCGGGAAGATCCCACATGCCGCAGAGCAGCTGGGCCCGTGAGCCATGGCTGCTGAGCCTGCGCATCCGGAGCCTGTGCTTCGCAACGGGAGAGGCCACAACAGTGAGAAGCCCGCGTACCGCAAAAAAAAAAAAAAAAAAAAACGGGCGAAACACCTGAACAAACACTTCATGAAAGTAGATGGATAACAAATAAGCATAGGACATGACAGGATTGCTCAACATCATATGTCACTGGGCAACTGCAAATTAAAACAACAGTGAGACACCACTCCACATCTATTAGATTGGCCAAAATCCAAACCATAGATGACAGCAAATGCTGCTGAGGATGTGGAGCAGCGGGAACTCTCATTCATTGCATGTGGGAATGCAAAATGGTACAGCAACTTTGAAAGACAGTTTGGTAGTTTCTTACAAAACTCAACATCCTCTGACAATATGATTCAGCAGTCACTCTCCTTAGTATTGACCCTAAATGTGTTGAGAACATATGTCCACACAAACACCTACACATGGATATTTTACACAGCCTTATTCATAATTGCCAAAACTTGGAAGGCATCAAAATGTCTTTCAGTACGTGAACGAATAAATAGTGATATATCTAGACAATAAAGTGTTATTCAGAAAAAGAAATGAACTATTAAGCCCTGAAAAGACAAGGGGAAATTTTTAATGTATATTACTAAGTGAAAAAGCTAATCTTGAAAGGCTACAGTTTGTATGATTCCAACAGAAAACTATGGAGACAGTAAAAAGATCAGTGGTTGCCAGGGGTAAGGAAAGAGGGAGGGATGAATAGGTGAAGCAGAGGGGATCTTTAGGGCGGTAAAACTATTCTGTATGATAATGCCATGGTGGATACATGTCATTTTACATTGTTCAAAACCCATACAACAATGTATTTTTTTAAAGCATACAATTTATAACAGCAAGAGTGAAACCTAAAGTAAAACATGGACTTTGGGTGATGATGATGTGTCCAAGTAGGTGCATTGATTGTAGCAGCGTGCCATTCTGGTGGGGAATGTTGATAATGGGGGAGGCTATGAATGCGTGGAGCAGGGAGAATGTGGGAAATCTCTGTACCTTTCCCCTAATTTTGCTGTGAACTTAAAGCTTCTCTAAAAAATAAAGTCTATGTTAAAAGTAAATTATCATACAATATAGTAACAATCTGACATATTTTGAAGGTTTAGAATTAGCCCACACACAGTAGGTGGCTGGGAGAAAAGAGCAACAAGGGTCTCTGATCAGGGAATAGGATTCTAGGACCCTGTATCTTGCTATTAACTTAAGAATCTTCGTCTAGACTCCGAGATTCCTGAGTCACAGTGCCACAACCAAATACCATTTTTCTAACATTTTTCGTAATGTTGGTAAGAATAGAAGATGAAAATCAAACTGCAAGCACAGTCTTGATTTGACGGATCAACAGAGATAAAGGTAAACATTATATTGAATTCAGAAAAGAGGTATGTCTCAGAAAAGTCATTAGCACTGTCCTTGGGCTTAGTGTTTTTCTCTACCCTTATAACTGCATTCACTTCCTTAATATTAGGTGTGGGTTGATTAGAATTTAACAAAACAAGTTTCTTGGTGGAAGAGTTAATGCTTTTAACAGAACTCCTCTGCTGGGTGGCCCATAGGAATTTAAGCAGCTGGCTTTTAATCAAAATAAACATGTGAACAAGGTAAGGTAAGTGTCTCTAAATCTGCAAGCAAGGGTGCAAGTGGGGGAGGGAGGGCAGAAGCTATAACAACTGTCTATTATGAAGAAGTATTTTATGAAAATGTTACACACACCATCTCATTTAATTTGCGAACCAACCTATAACATAGGTATTAATTGCCATTTACAGATGAGAAGCATTATGTCCAAAGGTCACATACTCCTTAGGAGACTAAGCTAGATGTGTAAGTGATATCTAATTTTTTTCAAACTTACTATGAGCAATGACTTCTAAATGTCTTTGGAAAAGCAAGACTCACAGCTTCCTAATATATTACATGCCCAATGGTATTTTTACCCTTCATTTACTAAAGTCATTTCTAGTGGGGAAAAAAAGAGGGTGTGGGGTATGAGAGAAATGGAGAAACAACCAAAACTAAATGCAGTAAGCTACCTGTAATTCTGCTACCATAGCCACATCCCCCAATTTAAACGTCATTCCTTACAGGGAGCGTTCTCTGACCCCTAGACGAGGTTAGGCTGCCACCACGTGTTTACAATACTTTAAATTAGCTGTTTGGTACCTCACTCCCTGAGCAGTAAACTCTTGAGGTAAGGTATGATATCTGCCCCATGAATGCACAAACCCACCATCCTGGCTTTATTCACAGTGCCTGGAATACTTTATAAATACATAGTGAACACAATAAAAAAGATTTGAAGTCATATAAGTGCTGCTTCTACCCTAAGTAACTGTTATGAGCAAGAACCTTGCCATGGAAACAAGTTCCAAATACCCTGCCTCCATCCTTTCCACCTTCTGCAAATCTTAGGAGGTTGATATTTTCAGCACTTAACTCTAAATGTAACTTGGGTTTTTTAATCAACTGTTTTAGGAATTGGACTTCAAAGTGAAAACACTGAATTTAAGGTTAATAAATCAAACCAAGGCTATGGCCAAATCCTCTTTCTTCCTACGGACAATCCATATCCTTCAAATGACCCTTGCAGAGAATGGATTCCCAGCCAGCTATGTGATTAAATTCTCTGCTCCCACTAAGAGGGAAGTCACTAAAAACCTAAGGGAAAATGGCAAGACAGAAGAGCAATCCCACCCCCACGTCAAGACTTTTATAAGTTGGATCAATACAATTTTCAAAGCACCCACAGAAACAAAACTAATATTCTAACCTCATCCAAGGTCTCTTGCATCCTGTAGCTAACAAAAGGCAATATTCTACCACCCACAGCAGTAGCATAATGTTCCCTGCCACTGTGGAAAATGTTATATTGGATAAATGGACCACACTGTGGCTATCGGATTAAGAAACGTCTACAGGGTCTCAGACCACCACATACAGGAAACTACAGGTGTTCAGCACAGAACAGAAAGTGCCTACTATATTGATTTCTACAGAGCTCAAGGCAAAGGTAAAAAGAATGAGACTGTTGGAAAAAACAATACTAAGTCACTAGGCACGAAGGAACAGAAAATCTCCTAAGCAAACTTGTGGGGACAGAATCAAACTCCCAGACAAAAATTCAGTTAAAGTAACCACTATGAGAATTTAACTGTCACACTCAGAACTTCCCCACGTCTTGAACTACCAGTCCCTATTTGAATTACAATTTCATCTTTTATGCAATTTTCTGGGGATTTTTTTCATTTTAATTTAGCAAAGATTTCCCCAATCCCTTGCCCCAGACTAATCAAATAAAATATAATCTAGAAGCTATAGCAAATCATGTTGGCATGATAAGGGTCACTAATTAATTAGTAACTACCAGAAAACGTCTGCAAGGGATGTTGCAATCAATGTCTGGAGTCATGTTTTGAATTACCTGACATCTCCCTTACCATATAGTTTACTACCAAACTTGCCATGTCATATTAACCTTTAGGAATGCTCTTCAGTCTCTTAAGATTTTTTTGTTTTGTTTTGTTTTCCTAAGTGTACCTTACTTTCCTCCATCCTTACAGGTTTGGGTCTTTTTTTCTTATTTTTTTGAGGTATAGTTGATTTACAATGTTATGTTAGTTTCCAATGTACAGCAAAGTGATTCACTTATACATGTACATACATATACTCTTTTCATATTCTTTTCCATATACTTTTCCATTGTAGGTTATTACAAGATATTGAATATAGTTCCCTGTGCTATACAGTAGGAACTTGTTGTTTATCTATTTTACATACAGGAGTTTTATCTGCTAATTCCAAGCTCCTACTTTATCCCCTCCTCTCTCCTTTAATAACTATAGGTTTATTTTCCATGTCTGTGAGTCTGTTTGTGTTTTGTAAATAAGTTCATTTGTATCATATTTTAGATTCCACACATAAGTGATATCATATGATATTTGTCTTTCTCTGACTTACTTCACTTAATCTGATAATCTCTAAGTCCATCCATGTTGCTGCAAATGGTATTATTTCATTTTTTATGGCTGAGTAATATTCTATCATATATATATACACACACATCCCAAATCTTCTTTATTAATTCATCTGTCAATGGGCATTTAGGCTGCTTCCACTCTTGGCTACTGTAAATAGTGCTGCTATGAACATTAGGGTGAATATATCTTTTCAAATTTGAGTTTTCTCTGGATATATGCCCAGGAGTAGGACTGCTATATCATACGGCAATTCCATACTGTTCTCCATAGTGGCACTACCAATTTACACTACCACAAAAAGCTTAGGAGGGTTTCCTTTTATCTACACCTTCTCCAACATTTATTATTTGTAGATATTTTAATGATGGCCATTCTGACCATCACTGAGGGGAGGTGATTCCTTATTGTAGTTTTGATTTGCATTTCTCTGTAATTAGAGATGTTGAGCATTTTTTCATGTGCCTGTTGACCATCTGTATGTCTTCTTTGGAGAAATCTCCATATAGGTCCTCTGTCCATTTTCTGACTGGATTTTGTTAGTAAGCTGTACAAACCGTTTGTATATTTTGGAAATTAATTTCTTGTCAGTAGCATTGTTTGCAAATATTTTCTTACATCCTGTAGGTTGTTCTTTTGTTTTGTTTATGGTTTCCTTTGCTATGCAAATGCCTATAAGTTTGATTAGGTCCCATTTGTTTATTTTTGCTTTAATTTCTATCGCCTGGGAGACTGACGTAAGAAAACATTGGTACAATTTATGTCAGAGAATGTTTTGTCTATGTTCTAAGAGTTTTATGGTATCCCGTCTTATATTTAAGTCTTTAAGTCATTTTGAGTTTATTTATTTTTGAATTTTAATTTTTTTATACAGCAGGTTCTTATTAGTCATCTGTTTTATTCACATCAGTGTATACATGTCAATCCCAATAGCCCAATTCATCACACCACAACCCCAACCCCCCGCCACTTTCCCCCCTTGTTGTCCATATGTTTGTTCTCTACATCGGTGTCTCAATTTCTGCTCTGCAAACCAGTTCATCTGTACCATTTTCTAGGTTCCACATATATGCACTAATATACGATATTTGTTTTCCTCTTTCTGACTTACTTCACTCTGTATGACAGTCTATAGATGCATCCATGTCTCTACAAATGACCCAAGTTCGTTCCTTTTTATGGCTGAGTAATATTCCACTATAAATATGTACCACATCTTCTTTATCCATTCGTCTGTCAATGGGCCTTTAGGTTGCTTCCATGACCTGGCTATAGGAAATAGTGCTGCAATGAACATTGGGGTGCATGTGTCTTTTTGATTTATAGTTTTCTCTGGGTATATGCCCAGTAGTGGGATTGCTGGGTAATATGGTAATTCTATTTTTAGTTTTTGAAGGAACCTCCATACTGTTCTCCAGAGTGGCTGTACCAATTTACATTCCTACCAACAGTGCAAGAGGGTTCCCTTTTCTCCATACCCTCTCCAGCATTTGCTGTTTGTAGATTTTCTGATGATGCCCATTCTAACTGGTGTGAGGTGATACCTCACTGTAGTTTTGATTTGCATTTCTCTAATAATTAGTGATGTTGAGCAGCTTTTCATGTGCTTCTTGGCCATCTGTATATCTTCTTTGGAGAAATGTCTATTTAGGTCTTCTGCCCATATTTGGATTGGGTTGTTTGTTTCTTTAATATTGAGCTGCATGAGCTGTTTATATATTTTGGAGATTAATCCTTTGTCCACTGATTCATTTGCAAATATTTTCTCCCATTCTGAGGGTTGTCTTTTCGTCTTGTTTATGGTTTCCTTTGCTGTGCAAAAGCTTTTAAGTTTCATTAGGTCCCAGTTGTTCAATTTTGTTTTTATTTCCATTACTCTAGGAGGTGGAGCAAAAAAAGATAAGAGTGTTCTTCCTATGTTTTCCTCTAAGAGTTTTATAGTGTCCAGGCTTACATTTAGGTCTCTAATCCATTTTGAGTTTATTTTTGTGTATGGTGTTAGGGAGTGTTCTAATTTCATTCTTTTACATGTAGCTGTCCAGTTTTCCCAGCATCACTTACTGAAGAGATTATCTTTCCTCCATTGTATATCCTTGCCTCCTTTGTCATAGATTCATTGGCCATAGGTGTGTGGGTTTATCTCTGGGTTTTCTATCTTGTTCCATTGATCTATGTTTCTGTTTTTGTGCCAGTACCATATTACCTTGGTTACTGTAGCTTTGTAGTATAGTCTGAAGTCAGGGAGTCTGATTCCTACAGCTCTGTTTTTTTCCCTCAAGTCTGCTTTGGCTATTCAGGGTCTTTTGTGTCTCCATACAAATTTTAAGATATTTTTGTTTGAGCTCTGTAAAAAATGCCATTGGTAATTTGATAGGGATTGCACTGAATCAGTAGGTTGCTCTGGGTAGTATAAACATTTTCACAATGTTGATTCTTCCAATCCAAGAACATGGTATATCTCTCCATCTGTTAGTATCATCTTTAATTTCTTTCATCAGTGTCTTACAATTTTCTGCATACAGGTCTTTTGTCTCCCTAGGTAGGTTTATTCCTAGGTATTTTATCCTTTTTGCTGCAATGGTAATGGGAGTGTTTCCTTAATTTCTCTTTCAGAATTTTCATCAATAGTGTATAGGAATGCAAGAGATTGCTGTGCATTAATTTTGTATCCTGCAACTTTACCAAATTCATTGATCAGCTCTAGTAGTTTTCTGGTGGCATCTTTAGGATTCTCTACATATAGTATCATGTCATCTGCAAACAGTGACAGTTTTACTTCTTCTTTTCCAATTTGTATTCTTTTTAATTTCTTTTTCTTCACTGATTGCCATGGCTAGGACTTCCAAAACTATGTTGAATAACAGTGGTGAGAGTGGACATCCTTGTCTTGTTCTTAGAGGAAATGCTTTCAGTTTTTCACCATTGAGAATGATGTTTGCTGTGGGTTTGTCATATATGGCCTTTATTATGTTGAGGTAGGTTCCCTCTATGCCCACTTTCTGGAGAGTTTTTATCATAAATCGGTGTTGAATTTTGTCAAAAGCTTTTTCTGCATCTATTGAGATGATCATATGGTTTTTATTCTTTAATTTGTTAACATGGTTTATCACATTGATTGGTTTACTTGTATTGAAGAATCCTTGCATCCCTGGGATAACTCCCACTTGATCATGGTGTATGATCCTTTTAATGTGTTGTTGGATTCTGTTTGCTAGTATTTTGTGGAGGATTTTTGCATCTATATTCATCAGTGATATTGGTCTGTAATTTTCTTTTTTTTATAATATCTTTGTCTGGTTTTGCTATCAGGGTGATGGTGGCCTCACAGAATGGGTTTGGGAGTGTTTCTTCCTCTGCAGTTTTTTGGAACAGTTTGAAAGGATGTGTGTTAGCTCTTCTCTAAATGTTTGATAGAATTCACCTGTGAAGCCATCTGGTCCTGGACTTTTGTTTGTTGGAAGATTTTTAATCACACTTTCAATTTCATTACCTGTGATTAGTTGTTCATATTTTCTGTTTCTTCTTGGTTCAGTCTTGGAAGGTTATACCTGTCTAAATTTGTCCATTTCTTCCAGGTTGTCCATTTAATGGGCATAGAGTTGCTTGTAGCAGTCTCTTAGGATGCTTTGTATTTCTGCGGTGTCTGTTGTAAATTCTCCTTTTTCATTTCTAATTTTACTGATTTGAGTCCTCTCCCTCTTTTTCTTGATGAGTCTGGCTAATGGTCTATCAATTTTGTTTATCTTCTCAAAGAACCACCTTTTAGTTTTATTGATCTTTGCTATTGTTTTCTTTGTTTCTATTTCATTTATTTCTACTCTGATCTTTATGATTTCTTTCCTTCTGCTATCTTTGGGTTTTGTTTGTTCTTCTTTCTTTAGTTCCTGTAGGTGTAAGGTTAGATTGAGATTTTTCTTGTGTATTGAGGTAGGCTTGTATAAACTTCCCTCTTAGAACTGCTTTTGCTGCCTCCCATAGGTTTTGCATCATCGTGTTTTGTCATTTGTCTCCAGGTATTTTTTTATTTCCTCTCTGATTTCTTCAATGATCTCTTGGTTATTGAGTAACGTATTGTTTAGCCTCCACGTGTTTCTGTTTTTTATGTTTTTTTCCCCTGTAATTCATTTCTAATCTCATAGCATTGTGGTCAGAAAAGATGCTTGATATGATTTCAATTTTCTTAAATTTACTGTGGCTCAATTTGTGACCCAAGAAGCCACTTTGAGTTTATTTTTGTGTATGGTGTGAGGGAGTGTTCTAACTTCATTGATTTATATGTAGCTGTCTGGCTTTCCCAACACCACTTGCCAAAGGGACTGTCTTTTCTCCATTGTATATTCTTTCCTCCTTTGTCAAAGAGTAATTGACTGACCATAGGTGTGTGGGTTTATCTCTGGGCTCTCTATTCTGTTCCATTGATCTATATTTCTGTTTTTCTGCTGATACCACTCTTTGATTACTGTAGCTTTGTAGTATTGTCTGAAGTCTAGGAGGGTTATGCCTCCAGCTTTGTTCTTTTTCCTCAGGATTGCTTTGGCAATTCTGGGTCTTTTATGGTTCCATATAAATTTTAGGATTATTTCTTCTAGTTGCATGAAAAATGTCATGGGTAATTTGATAGGGGTCACATAAAATCTGTAGACTGCTTTGGGTAGTACTGCCATTTTAACAGTGTTAATTCTTCCAATACAAGAGCATGGTATATCTTTCCATTTCTTTAAATCATCTTCAGTTTCCTTTATCAGTGTTTTATAGTTCTCAGCATATTAAGTCTTTCACCTCCTTTGTTAGGTTTATTCCTAGGTATTTTTTATGCAATTTTAAAAGGAATTGTTTTTTACTTTTCCTCTTTGATATTTCATTGTTAGTGTACAGAAATGCAACAGATTTCTGTAAATCTTGTATCCTGCTACCTTGATCAATTTGTTTAGCAGTTCTAGTAGTTTTTCTTAGCATCTTTAGGGTTTTCTAAACTATATATAAGGTTTTCTATATATAGTATGTACAGGGCTTTCTATATATAGTATCATGACATCTGCATATAATGACAATTTTACCTCTTTCCTTCCAATTTGGGTACCTCTTGTTTTGTTTGATTTCTGTGTCTAGGACTTCCAATACTATGTTGAATAGAAGTGCTGAGAGTGGGCATCCTTATCTTGTTCCAAGGTAAGATTTTAACAAGGCGGCTTTCAACTTTTCACTGAGTATTATGTTGGCTGTAGGTTTGTCATAAATAGCTTGAATTATGTTGAGAAGTTTACTCTAAACCCACTTTGGTAAGAGTCTTTATCATGAATGGATATAAAATTTTAACAAATGATTTTTTTCTGCATCTATTGAGATCATGTGGTTTTTGTCATTTGTCGATGTGGTGTAAAACACTGATTGATTTGCATATGTTGAACTATCCTTGTGACCCTGGGATGAATCCAACTTGATCATAGTGTATGATCTTTTTTATGTGTTGTTGCATTCAGTTTGCTAATAGTTTGCTGACAATTTTTGTATCTATATTCAAAGACATTGGCCTCTAATTTTCTTTTTTGGTAGTGTCTTTGTCTGGTTTTGGTATCAGAGTGATGGTGACTTCATAGAATGACTTTGGGAGTGTTCCCTCGTCTTCAGTCTTTTGGAAGAATTTGAGAAGGATCAGTATAAATTCTTTTCTGTATGTTTGGTAGAATTCCCCAGTGAAGTTATCCAGTCCTGGACTTTTCTTTGCAGGGAGTTTAAAAAATTGTTTTTTCTTCTTCAAGATGCGTATTGGAGCACTCTGTTTCTCATGGCTGGTCAATAATATATTGTGATCATCTCCTATCTTATTTTTGATACTACCCATAAAGGCTATAAATACCAAATTTTATGTATATTTTAGTAAAATTGTATATATATATATATATGTTTATTAAAGAAAAACCCATATAATAATTATGTAGTATTTATAAATGAATAAAGACTCATGGCACTTAAAACATTTAATAATTAGCAAATGACTATTTTCAGTTCTCCACCACTCAAGTCAGACATCTGCCTGTGTCATTATTTTCTTTACTCTGTTACTCTCTGTCTAGCATCCATGCATTTCTTCTGGAAGTTTCTCCTACTGTGGCTGCCCAATTTTAACGTAAGCCTCATTCATTATATTGTTTCCGTATCCTGAATACTTCCTGAACAAAGTTGACATGATGAGAACTGTCAGTGCCATACTGTTCATTCACATAAAATACAAATTTAATTTGAAATTATTCCAGAGTCTGGTTTAAACTTCATTTTTTTTTTACTTGTAAAGAGGCTGCTTGAGAGTAGGGGGAGACTTAATATTAAAAAAAAAATTTTTTTGTTCTTTTGTTGGACCCAACAGATTTAGGCAATTAATGCAGAATGAAGACTAAATGAACTAGAGAGATAGTGTTCAACCATGCCATAAAAATTGATCAATGTTCCTCAAAGTTGGTCTAGCTCTGTACCAATTACTCTCAATAACAAAATATTTATAGACCGTGGGCTGTGAGAGTGTATTGTGTATTGTGTTAAGTGTTGCAGGAGTTAAACAAAAGTATAAAGCCTTCCTCTTGGACAGAACCATCATTTTCCACATCATCACAAAGAAGGATAATAGCCTAAACCATTAACTTCTAAATATGTTTTGGATTTAATAAGGATCAAATCTCTTTATGATTTTGATATTCCACCCAATATCAAATTGACTTTTATCTTCAAATTTAGAATTTTCTACCTGAAAAGTATTTTGGGTATTTCTCGGTATCCTTTTATTTATATATTGCTTTCGTCACCCATGAGAATAAGGTGATAATTAGCCCCTTGTAAACACAGAATAACTGCATAGTATATAATAACTCAAAAGACAAAGCTCTGCAAACCTTTGGGGATGCCCACATTATCTGAGTTGGTCTGTTCTTGCTCTAGCTGCTATAATTGTGTATTCCATTCACATCGTATCATCAAAATGACCGAGGTGAATATTCTGGTTATAAGGAAAGAACTATAAACATGTATATGGATATGGAATTAATAGACCCACAGAGGTCATCTCACCCTTGAGACAGACATATTACTTTCAAATCATTATTACAGCAGACTGGGGGATAGTCAGGTATCTAGAATCCAGCATAGAAAAAGTTAACCTCAAATATTAAATACAAAGTATTTTCTGATTCTTTTTCTTCCAGGGAAGTGTTTCCCTTGAATTCACCAATTTAACTCCAGAAACAATTAATGTAAGAGTTTTGTTATATTTATATTTTTACTGTAGTAAAATATGCTAATATAAAATTTAGCATTTTAACCACTTTTTTTTTTTTTTTTTTTTGCGGTACGCAGGCCTCTCACTGTTGTGGCCTCTCCCGTTGCGGAGCGCAGGCTCCGGACGTGCAGGCTCAGCAGCCATGGCTCACGGGCCCAGCCGCTCCGCGGCATGTGGGATCCTCCCGGACCGGGGCACGAACCCGTGTCCCCTGCATCAGCAGGCGGACTCTCAACCACTGAGCCACCAGGGAAGCCCCATTTTAACCACTTTTAACTGTACAATTCAGCACATTAGTATATTCACAATGTTTTGTAACAATCACCACTATCTATTTCCAGAACTTTTTAATCATCCCATACAGAAACTCTGTATGCATTAAGCATATACTTATTTTATGAATATTCACATGCACACTCAAGCTACATTAAAGGACTGTTGAAATTCTGAAGAAAAAACTGAAAATTAAGCAATCTAAAGTAAAATTAGCCACATATGCTAAAGTTCTTGGATTAGCATAGTAGAAAGTAATACAGAATTCATGTTACACACTGTTCCATTTAAACATTTGTGCCAAAAGGAAAAAAAAAACAGTAGAATGGATTTGAGGCCCTTTTCTTGATCCCAAAGAAATTAACTATAAACCTTCAGTTAAAATCATGAAACATGACTAATTATTTCCCACAAAGCAGTACACTTCTCTTTTTTTTTCCCCACGTAGTCTCAATATAAAGAGTATTGAAAAGACAAACAAGCCTGTTGGGAGAATTAGCTCTTAGAGAAACTGAAATACACTAGCAATCCCCATTTCTGAGATAATGTGCTCATATAAATTCTATCAAAAAAGGTGCATCTTAAAACTTAGTGTTCTCCTTCCATAGAAACGATGTTATAACTGGGAACTGTTATATTCCTGAGCAGGACTTTGCACTGAATGAATCAGATATGCCCAAAAAGATGTCATAAAACCAAAGCTATAAAAACTATAAACCTTTGTAATCATTAAAAATAGTGAAATTACACTTGTTGATAGAATTTAACAGCTAAAAGGAATTTTAGAATATTGCCAAGTTCAAGCCCCTTGTTTTATGAATGAAAAAAATGAATGTCTGGAAAAGATGAGTGACATTCTTTAAAGTTACCAAAGTAGCTTGTAGCAATAGGCACCTTCTCTTATTTCAACAATTATGGTTGTACATTAATTATATGTTTATGATAAATATTAAATGGATTGTATTTGTAATATATAAAAATACATGCTAGATATGTTTAATATATATATAAAAGCTATATATAATGAACATTCTTGCTACATTTATATTAATTTCATAGATTATTTATCTTTTTACAATTTTGATAGACTTTTGGTGGTATGATTGGAGTGGCCCATTTCAATTAAAAGTAACCCACGGGAGTTTGGTCAAACCATTGAATTTGCCTGCCAATAAAATTTCCCACTGTAAGTAGAGATATTCTAAAACATTCATTAATTCACTGTTACTTTTGTAAAATGGCCATTTTAGTATTTTGATATTTGAGGTTATCACTAAGGATTTTAATATGTGGACTTGATTGCATAACATACTTAGATTTCTGAAGCCAAAACCATAGTCAAAAACATACACATATATATACACACACCAAAGACAGCTTTGAAAGAAACATTTACTTTCATTAATCTCCCAACCTCCCTTCCCTTAAAAAAAAAAAAAAGAAAAAAGGAAAACAAAAACAATTAAAAATTGCTGCTTTAGGATTGTACAGGGTGACTGAGAAAGACAGTTCTTCTTACAACCTGCGTTATAAACTTGCATGATTAAAATTAGCTCAAGATCTTCTAAAACATTATTTAGAGAAAACGCTATCCTTCCAAATCATAAAAACAAACCATGCCTCTTTGACTAGGAATGGAACATATTGGATGTTACCTCAGAATCTGGCAAGTAAGTGAATAAAAGCTTTCAGAAGGGAAGTGTATATGCTAATGGGGACTGAGAGAAATGGTGAAATATTAAAAAAAGGGATTGCTATATTTTGCTTGAATCTTAAATATATTCTTTCTTCCTGAGAAAACTAGTACTCTGTTCACTTAAAATTTTATGTCTATATGCAAAACCTGCATAATTTCATGTGCTTATAAATATGTATGTGGAAGAAGCTTTATTAAATAAAAGCCGAATTAAAAATAAAAAACTATGCAAAATGAGTGATTTGACAAATGGTACGTGTACAATGTTTCAGTTGGCTTTTGCAGGCAGCCTTATGGAATAACATTTAGGACATGACTTCTTGACAGAAGCCTTTAAAAATATTTTGGTTTAAGCTGCCTTTCCATGTGGATTACGACAGAAATAGCTAAACAAATCAGTGAAGATAAACCCATTGTTTGATGAGTTAATGTGTAATATAATTAACTCATAACTAAATGACTGAACAGACCAAAAGGAGTGGTTGTATCTCTGGGTATAAAAGCCCCTTTCATCCTCTGGTTTTATACATTCAGGACTGATAACTCATCAGATGACACACAGCTAACCCAGAACTGACTGTGTTACTCCTGGCACTGAACCAGCAGCACATTTCTGCGAACCTGATCTTTATTTTGCCACTGTAGCCTCCATTATCTATTGACAGTCAATACTGAGTGCCTATTTATTGTGTCTACGTTGGGTACTGAGTATGATAGAAAAGATATAAAACAAGGGCCCTGAACTAATGGAGTTTAATATCCACTTGTATAAAGAAGAAATATAAAAATAAGCAATAAATATATACAGCTTAACATTGGAATTCACCTCTAAATGGCATATACCAATTATTAATATCTAAACTGTTTTATTAAATTAATAAAAAATTACTCAATACATAAAAAAGCATGGACATCATATATTATCAGGGAATTCCTAACGTAATAAATGTAAGAAAACAAAAAGAACTCAACCTCAGGAATAATGAGGAAAATGCAAGCTAAAATCACGAGATATAAATTTGTTCATAAGTTTGACAAAGCCTTACATTAATTAGTTTAATATTTTCAAATGTTAAAACCTGTGGTTGGTGTGTCAGTTGGTAAAATCTATTTGGATGGCATATGGCAGTGCCTATCAAAGTTAGAATTATAGAATATTTTTTTTAAACACAGCAATTCCAATTGTAGGAATTTAATTATCAGAAGCTGTCATATAGACTATCAATATATTCTGACAAGAATGCTCACTGCTTTACCATTTGAATGGGCGAAAACAAAGTGAACCTGTCTAAAGGTCCCACAGCAGGAAAGTGGTTAAAAAATGCATGGTTTCTATTATGGAATACTTTGAAGTTGTTGAAAAGAGTGAGGTAGAAATTTATGTATTATCATATAATCACCTATCAGGCATATGGCTAAATAAATAATGTACATCACAGAACAATACATATGTTTATGTAAATTAACATATCCATGTCTATTCCATATCACATACATATGTATATATGTAGATAGACAGAAAGATGCCTGGAAATACATATTCCAAACTGTAGAAAATTGTTACTTCTGGGAAGGGCAGTGAAGGCTGGAAAGGAAGTAAAGGGAGACTAAAGTGTTTTGTTTTGTATAGTTCTGTGTACTGTTAGAAATTTTTGCCTTGTGAATGCATTCACGTAAACTTGTATTATTTTCTTAACACAAAGATGTGTACAATGAAAATGCACGGGGTTGATAAAGCAGCAGCATTGCAGTATTGAAGCATGACTGAAAGGCAGATTAATAGAGAAATAGAAAGTTTACCAAAGGAATTACAAATAATATATACATGACATTAGAGAGTGAACCTAAGGTAACCAGAGTATCAAGAAATGCACACATTCCTTGCATAAAATTATGTAAACCACTATGAGATACTAGTTTTGGGGGGAAAGAAAAAGGATATGACAATTAAGATGAACTATTGGGAGCATACATATTATTATGGTGGAAGGAACCAGAGTGAATGAAACTGGGCCCACAAAGTGTCTACTGTGACTCTTGTGCAGAAGATATTTGACTGGGTCTGAGCAGATCTGGGTCTCTGCATTTGAAAATTAAGGACATGGGACTTCCCTGGTGGTCCAGGGGTAAAGAATCGGCCTTACAATACAGGGGACACGGGTTCGATCCCTGGTCAGGGAACAAATATCCCACATGCCGGGGGGCAACTAAGCCCGCGCACCACAACTACTGAGCTCTGCACCTCAACGAGAGAGCCTGCGTGCCACAAACTACAGAGCCCATGCGCTCTGGAGCCCGTGCCCCACAACTAGAGAGAGAAAGCCCGCACACCACAACGAAGAGCCCGCACACAACAAAAGAATCCCGCATGCCTCAAGGAAGATCCCACGTGCCACAACTAAGATGCAACGCAGACAAAAAAAAATTTTTTAATAAAATAAAATATTTTTAAAAAAGAAAATTAAGGACATGAACAACTGACTGATAATTAGAGTTTGGTGAATACATTCTCACTTCATATTCGGCAGGTATCTGCTACTGCTTTGCACTGCCCTGGATCACTGTGCAGGGAAGGTCTCATGCTCACTGATTCCTTTGGTGCTTACCAAACGTTGGGCATTAAATGGAAAAAGAAATCAAGAGATTCTAATACCAGGTGCATGCTTAATGGTGACACCCATAAATGGCATGGTGTTATAACTTCTGTTTGGAGGGGTGAGGGGCAAGCCATGGTCAGTTTAGATCACAACAGAATAGAGTTTCAGGCAACACACTGGAGACAAAGGCCATGCAAAGGTAGACAGTAGTATGTGAACTGGGAAAGAGGGCTTGTTCCTGGGCTCATGAGTAAGCACCAGCAAGCAATTTGAAGGCTTATGTGATATAGTTAATAAAAAATATGAAACATGTTTAAAGCAAACTTTAGATGAGAATTGAACAGTACTAGCACTGGACAGGGAACTGCATCAGTGGAAGTAGGAACAACACAAGAGGAGCAAGAATCCAGCCTGGATCAAAATTGAGACTCTATAGTCGCCATGTTTGAAGCAGGTTTTTCACAGGTTCCTAACTGACCAGGAGTCCTTATATCAGAATCTTACTGTACAGTCTCCTAAATCTCTTACATCTATTTTTGCTTGTTTAATTATATATATATACACACACACACGCAAACTCACAATTAATTGAAATAAAGTAAGCTATATACATACACACACATATATGTGTATCATTCTCAGTTCTTCTGTTATCTTCATTTGATCTCCAACTAAAGAATCCTAACCAGATTGTTACAGAAAACATCCTTTTTCTGCCTAACTGTCGTGGTAAAGATCTAAGCAAATAAATAAAACACTTAACAGGTAACTTTTTTTTTTTTTTTTAACATAATGTGCTTTGCAAAGTCTCCCTCCCTCCCTACTTCCTTTTATTACGTATTACACGGCTACAAGCTTATATTTTAAGACTTGCCTTATAAGCTCACAGGGCAGATGTATGCAAGGAAAAGAAAATGCAATGGTGGTTCCCAATCCTGGAAACTCAAATTGAAGTATTCACATTATTAGTGAAGATTCAGCAACATAAGCTTGAACCAAAGTGAACTGTAAAGTAATAATTGTAATCACCAATAATTTATTTGGACTTTGACAGCATCAATAACTAAAAACAGAAAACCAAAGAAAAATCCTTGCTTCAGTCTCTACATCCCCTTTCGCTGAAGGGAGAAGCAAGCTTCTTAAAGGATTTATTTGATTCCCTAACAAATTGTTGAAGAGCACAATAAATACAGATATATCCTTCCAAGATCTACAGATATCTACAACTTGTACCAAGATAATTATTGTGATTTTGAGCATGTGGAACATACACGCTGTTTTTATCAATATTTGGAAAAACAATTAATACGATTATGTGTAAAAGATCGATTTATATAGGCTTTAGGATACCTTAATCAGATTTTCTTTCCATTCTCTCAGGCTTGTTCTTTCTGCACATCCTTTAGCTTCAATCACATGGCATCTTCACCTTCTCTATTTTCCTCCCCAAATACCCCAAGCTACTGCTAATACAATCAGAATGAATTCCTGTATTTCACTTGTGTTCCAACATTATTTTTCACGTATCTCATTCTTTAAACAAAGCATGTTGTATTGGAATGAGAGTTTTTTGCTGTTGTTGTTTTTTGTTTTTTAACAGTGGGAAGCACAGCTATTTGGTCTGTATCCTCAGGGCCTGGCACATAGTAGTATATGCCCAATAAATGTTTGTTAAATTGTTTGTTAAAAAGAGAGTTGAAGTTAGTTTACTAAATACCCACTGAGGCAAACAATAGCTATAAACTCTTTGCGTGGAGGTATATTTTTCTATTATTCATTAACTTTCAATGATCTTTTCTTCTCCTCTACTGAGAAAATTAGAGTCCTCTGCAATAAGTTAAATTCCATTTATTTAAAGTGCCAGCAATAATAACTGTATCATTAAATGTATTTGACTGAGATCTAATGCATCTCACTTTTTAAAATATGCGTTCAGATACCATGCATTGGAGCTTATGACATGACCTTCCAGTTTTTCCCAACATTGATACAGTTTGAGAAAAGAGAATTATAAAAAAGAAACTAACTATGCAGTAATTAACTAGAAAATTAAATACTACACTGAATATTCATTTTATTTCATTATAAAGTATGTAGTTTGTATTTTAGATTAGTGGACTGTAGAATCTATTTTAAAACATAATAAAGCTGGCTTTGAATTAGGAATGCTCCCAAAACACTTTAAACTCACTTTCAACTCTTAAATGTAATGCTATAATTCTAATAACCAAGAGCAAGCAGTTAACTATCTTCCAAGGAAACTACTGCATAAAATGGCATTATGAATGCTTATATCCCATAGACATTTTTCATGTACATGCTACAGCCTTTAATATTGCCAGACAATGAAAGATAATATGCCTGGGTGAGAAATGGCAAAATAGAAACAGATGATTGTTTTGAGTCCTGAATGCCTCTGCGGTGGACCTGGGATAAGAAGTAATAATATCATTCCATTATCTTATATTTTAATTTTCCACATCATTGTTGAAAAGTTGTTTTAGATTGAAATAATGAATTATTTAACTTTGATATGAGGCAGAGTCCAGAAATGTCTGTTTGCAATTCAACATGCCAGATAAATATAGCCAGTATAATCTGTTGATGTAGCAATGCAAAGTAAAAAAAAAAAAAAAATAGAGAAACAAAGGAAGAAAGAAAAGCAAGCCTGAAGTCACAACTGGATTTCTACTCTGCCATTTACTTGTTATATGACCTTAGATAATTCACTTAACTCTCTGAAATTTCCAATCATATGAACTTGAGTGTAAAGCTTATAGGAAAAAAGTAAAACACAAAGGAAAGGGGGAGTACTTTTCTGATTACCTACATGACAATGTTGCACATAAGAAAATGACTGCAATCCTAATAGAATAGTTTGGACAGAATATATAGACTTTAAGTCACTTGGAGATGGATATTTTCTCGGGTGGCACAATCCTGGGAAAGCTATTTATTTTATAAAGGAGAAATCAGGGAGGATATGAAGAAAAAAGAGGGAGAGCACGAGAATAGCTTGAAGGAAAAATAAAGAATGAGGGCCAGAACATCCCAGCTCATACCTCATATGGAAGGGATAAGCACAGCCCCTTCGAAAACAAAATAAGGTTTAGGGGCACTAACCACAAAATGAAATAGCAGAATAAAACTGTGCTTAGAGATTAAAATGACAAAGCTCATTTTGTAGCAAGTGTTTTCGTTGTTGTTGCTGTTTTGTTTTTTTACCCAACTGAGTCAACTCCAGTTCAGGCCAAATAATAGCTAAATAAATCATGCAGTAAAAGCACTGATCGCCAATACAATTAAAGGCTGAAGGCGAGAACGAGGTTAACCTCACAGTTAAAAGACAAACATAAGGGTCAAATTATTGAAAAAGACATGAAAAATGTGATGAAAGAATCCTGTTAAGGGGAAAAAAACCTGTTGATCTGAAATGTATGGAAAATTAAAAAGTAGACATCTGAGAATTATTAATTTGCTGAGCAAAAGCAGGCCTCTACTCCAAACATCAGCCACATTATTGGTGCTGCACTTGCAGTACCACTGAGCTGCTACTCTGCATGGCATGACTGGAAGGCTGGCCCTCTTTAAACTACTGTGCTTTAAAGGCGATGCAATAATTAAGGTAGCAGAAGTAACTTCCTCAGCCTGCAGACTTCAGAAAATCGTATTTTACCACGACGCATCTCATGGGTTGGCTAAGGGAAAGGATTTGAGCAGTAAAGGATATTCCATTCATGTCTCTATAAACTGGGGAGCACAAATGAGAAGCTGCCTCAGTATCATAACTTGTTCATTCTTTCATCTAGGTCTCTATCTTTATATACATACGTGCAAGCTGCTGGGAATTATTGTAAATTGGTATACTGGGGAAAGAGAAGTTTCCAGTATTTTATCCCACAAAAGTAGTGAGGTAGAAAATTGAGCTATAAAAGATCAAAGAGGAGTGCATTAGACATTGAATTCATACTTGTCATCTACAGGGGTTATCAGGAGGTATCACTGATGTGGTGGAATTAGTACTGGATAGATGATACTGCCATGGCCCTGGCTTCAACACATACTTGTTATATGACACCAGGAAAATGCCTAACATTTGATTCATAAGTTCATTGTGTACAAAATGGGAACAACAGCTACCTTATAGGGCTTTCAAGGATTAGATTAGGTTTAGAAGATTAAATATGTTCCCAGGAAAATTCATGGCATGTTGCACATGGTAGGGCCTCAATAATGTTGGTTTAGGAGCGAGATATATATATATATCTATATCCAGATCCATAATCTAGATCTATCAACTCTAAAATCATTCTTCCTTCTCCCACATAATCATCATTTTCCTCTATCAGCAATTATTTTTTTTCTGCAATAACTAGTTAAAATTGTTGGGGAAAATGTTACATTCAGCATTTTAATATATTACTGTGTGGTATGTGTATTTGATAAAATTTAGCACATTTTGGTAAGAAAAAATTTTCAGAAATTTCATGCCAAGAAAATTCCCTGGAATTATTCTTATGCATTTTTTATAAGAGATGTAAACTCCTTAGGATTTAAGCACGAAAACTTTCTGCCAGCATCTTACACACTTCATGGAATACACTCTGATTTAGGTTTTGTTTGTGCTGATATCTTGTATAATTCTCTAAACATCAACACTGTCAAATTCCCTAAATTTCTTCTTCTAATTCCTATTTGCATATAATTATAATTCCTGTTTGCACATAATTATAATGGGAAATGAGGGTAAACTTTCCAAGGAGTTGCATCTTAGCTTTTATATTCATTTTGCCAAACTTTAGAAGAAAATTTCATGTTTGCATTGAAAATCTGAGTGTATGTATTTGAAAACCAAGCATGTACAATGGATGTAATTTATTTTTAAAAATTGCTACTATAAAATGTGTCTAAGAGCTGACTTATACATCCCCTTCCATCGGCACTCTTTCATTTTGAAGCATTTAAAAGGGGAACCGGGACCTCCCTGGTGGCGCAGTGGTTAAGAATCCGCCTGCCAGTGCAGGGGACACGGGTTCGATCCCTGCCCCGGGAAGATCTCACACGCCACAGAGCAACTAGGCCCGCGAGCCAGAACTACTGAACCTGCATGCTGCAACTACTGAAGCCCACACGCTTACAGCCCGTGCTCAACAACAAGAGAAGCCACCACAATGAGAAGCCCACGCACCACAACAGAGAGTAGTCCCTGCTTGCCACAACTGGAGAAAAAGCCAGTGCACAGCAACGAAGACCAAACGCAGCCAGAAGTAAATAAATAAGTAAATAGAAAAAAGAAAAATGGGACTTTAAAAATAAATAAATAAAAGGAGAACCAGTCAATCTATAAATGCTCATTGAGGGTCTATTCTACACACAATGTTGTCCTAAGTGATATGAAGATAATGATGTATAAGGCAGTGAATTAATTCATTTGCTTAATCCTTAGTGAGCATCTTCTATATGCCAAGTACATTGGGAATACAGCAGTAAGAAGAACAAGTTACAACTCACCAAGAGGTTTATAATTCAGTTATGAAGAGAACTCATGGAAACGTGCGGAACAATCTAAACAGTAATTAAGTAGTAAACAAATTCACATAATCAAGAGGGTAGAAATGTAGTTCCCAGGTAGCTCTAAAATTCAAGGGAGACTTCACAGTCAGGGAAATATGAACAAGTCTTTAAGGATGAGCTGATTTGTTCAACCCATGAGGTAAAAAGAACTACCCCCATAAGAAGATTAAAACCCATTCGGTACTAGTTAGTGAACCATCAGGCAGCAAGACTCGAGTCAGGCCAGGGAGGTGACAAAGCGCCACTTCCGTCAGGCTAGTAGCAATCTGTGGCAAGAGAAAAGTCAAGGAAGATTCTGATTTTAATACAGCTGTTTCTCCTCCTGTTTTCCTCCTCCTTCCCTTTTTCCCCATCATGTCACCTTCCCTCTCCCTATTTCTTCTCTTCCGCATTGCTGATACATCTTCAAAGAGGTTAAGGCATTCAGGTAATAATGCAGACAAGCTATGGTTGGGGCAAGAAGGGCCCAGGTAGAAGGAGGAGTGAACACGAGAAGAGTATTGATTTTGTGTCACCATCAAATCAGCCTTTAGCTGGGGGAATGCGAGTGGTTCACCATTTTCTCCTTCCCCATTTCTTTGAAGCTAGGTTGGATTCATAACATTGCATTCTAGTCAATCTAGTGGGCAGCAGTGGTGCCTAGTTTTAAAAAGTGTCCAAGGAAACTTCCAGTTCTCTCTTCTCTGCCCCTAAGCTACCTTGGAAGCCAAGTGTTCCTAATGATATAGCTATGAGATAGATAGGAAGCATGTCACACCATAAGAATGCTTTTAAAGTCACTGAACTTTGGGAAGTTAATTTGTTTCCACAGTCTCTAAGAGCAAGCAGTGCTTCCCTAGTAAACTTGTTTATAAACTTTAGATGGTTTTTACAAAGCTTGATTATTATGGTCGAGAATAGTCATGTTTGGTCATTTATACTAATACAGCATAAACACTATGACCCTCAACTTCTATCTTCTAAGCTCTTACTTTACATTATTCTTATTATTCTGTACACTTGTAAATAAATTCATAAATTCATGGTAACTACATTTGTCTGAAAAGTTCAGAGAGTTTGAGAACAGAAAATAACCCTCTACTATTTTTTTTTTAAACAGCAAGGATAAGTTCCTTAGTGGTAATCTTTAATGATTATTGGTTTATATAAGTTAAAATTTTTGCCCAGGGAAAAAGTTTGAATATTTCCAATGAAGTGATCAAAACTTTAATTAAATACTAAAAGAATATCAGGTTATTATTTGAAGTATGCAAATAAGAGCTCAGGAAATAAGTACAGGCAGGTTCAAGCAACAAAAATATGAAAAATATTATTTTCCCTCTACATAAAACAAATTTTAAATAAATAAAATAAATAATAAACGCCTAAACACAAAGATGTGTGAAATTCTGGCAGGCTATCCTTAGAGACCTCTTATCTAATCTTTCACTTTGAAGATTTTATAGTGAGACTAATCATGCAATTCAGGCAAAAACTGTGCAGCCAGCAAGTTCTAAATTAAACAAGATTATCTTGAGTTTTGTGCTGAGAGGAAACATCCAACTTGGGATGGTGTAACGAGACTGGACCTGCCATGAGAATGCTTGAATTCTTGACTCAACTCTACCACTAATTAAGTTTGTGACCTTGAAATATTACGAGATTATTGCACTCAACAAAAGTATTTCCCAGTTATAAAAGAAAAGGAATATAAAATTCTTACCTTGCTTACTTTTTAGTGTTGTTTATAGTATCCCCTTCTTCCCATCCCTCTACCAGAAGCAGACTATCTGTCAAGGTACAGTACAAGTATCAACTCTTCATCAATCCTTTCCTGACTCCCCTCCTCTCTCCAGGAAAACTGAATTATTCTCTTTGTATTCCTCAACTAACTTGTTCAGAGGTCTATCATAGCATTGACATTTGGCATCTTATTTTCTTATATATTTGTTTCCCATTCCATTCTGGGAATTTCTTGAGGTCAGAGCTCATACCTAGCTGCTGTTGTATTACAAGTCCTGAGTATGGTCTGTAGCACATAGAGTGTGTTCAATAAATTTTTTCAGGTGAAAGAAAGAATGAATGCATGTGCTCAGCCTGGCATTAGGGGTGAGCAGGTAGTTTTGATAGACAGAGATTAATTTGGAAGTGGGAGCTGAATGGGGAAGAAACCTTTAGAAAGAGCTAACATTGCCAAAGCCTTCAGGTACTCTCTCCCTGGATATGTTCTGTCTCTTCGGATCTATTCTGGTCACGCCTGAACTGAGTCCTGTAGCTGTTTCCTGCTCTACCCAATTCTGCTAGCAGCATTTAATCATTCTTTCCACAATTTTTTTTTTTTTTTGAGTCCTTGACAAAGAAAATCAAACCACCTGAGAATTAGGAACAAGAAAGGAACTTAGTTGCAGGCAGATGAAGGCTCCAGATGTGATTAATTGATAGAGAAGCCCAGACAGACTAAAATTCTAATTCATTCCTCCAGAAGGGATTGTATTCAACTGGGACACCTCCCTAGGTCAATTTATGACAAAAATGTCAGGTCACTTACAGTCTTCCAAAATGAATTTAGAACTGCATTTGCAGTTATCCTGAGGACAAGTGGGAGCCTGGGGGCAGAAGGGCAGACTGTGAGGGAGGCTGAGAGTAATCTGAGGGGGGCTGCTGGATGCAGCAGCAGCAGAAATCATTTTGCTTTCTTTGCCCTGCACAAGGATATCAGTTAGGTTTAAAAACACACTGAAAGGTAGAATGCTGAAAACATATATAGACATATTCACATCTGTCCCAAGGAGCAGGCTGTGAAAGTAGAAAGGAGAAATGACCTTACAGATACCATTTCAGGTAAAGAGGGGCATTAATACTACTTAAGTATTTCCCTGAATGGAGTTTACGTATCTAAGGAAGGAAAACAGCTTGGTGAATGAGTTAGTTTTATGGTAAGGAGATAAGTTGCCATTTCACACTTTACTTCTTGGTGTTGAATTTGCTTAGAGCAATGAGGTTCCCAAAGTCTGATCCCCTACCAGCAGCATTAGCATCACCTGGGAATTTGTGAGAAATACAAATCCTTAGGCTCTGATCCAGACCTATGAAATTAGAAACTCTGGGAAGGGGGCCAGGAAATCTGTGTTTTAATATGCCATTCATTGATTTCTGATGCATGCATTTATTTGAGAACCACTTGCCTAGACCAGGCTCAAAGTTGGTTTGAGCCTGGTCTCAAACCATGAGGAAGACTCCAGGTTGCTTCATATAGCATTTGGCAAACAGTTGACCAATTTGAGTTAGACAACAATCTAAGATCAAGAATACCAAAATAAGCAGTAAATAATTAGGGAACGAATTTAACGTTAAAATATTTGGAATTGAGGGTTGCAGTAAATGCATTCAAGGATAAAGATCAATGTACAAGATACTCTAGCTTTCACCCCGACAGTGTAAGATGCATTTTGGTGTATATTCTTAGCTAGATCCCTGTTCCATTACCTGTGGCCATAATTCTGATTGCTGAAATCACTCCAAGCTGAGGTTTTAGAATCAACCTAAAATGTCGAGGGGAGATTGATACAATTTATTCTGCTTCCTGCTGAGCTTGGCATTTTCAGAGTTGTCCAGTAGGAGTGAAACATAGTGAGGAATGGGAGACATGCAGGCAGTGAGTCTAGAGAGACAGGTAGAGCCAGTTGATTCAAGCCAGGTTAAACCTTTGAATTTTATCCTAAGAACAAGAGAAAGCTTTGAGGGGCTTTTAAGTAACGTATTGACATGATATTTGGGTATTTCAAACACTACTATGGTTGCCGTGCATAAAAAGGATTGGGGTGGGGAAAAGCGGCAAGGCTGAAAACAAGGAAAACAGATTTTTACTGCATTAGTCTTCTCAATTTATCTGACTTAGAAATTAATAATGTAATGCTCAAAGAACATTTGATGGTAGAGCATATTCAAAAAATCTAATAAAATTACAGGAAGCACTTTGAGATGAAGAAAAGCATCTAGTGAGTTGGTTTGCAGAAGAACGCATTCCAAAACCACATTCTTAAGACACAACCCTCAATGTCTTTTAGATTGTTCTATTTCCCACTAATCTCTAATTTCTCTGAATACCTTTCATTTTATTCTATTTTTATTATAAGAGAAGGTTTCTTGATATGAATGTTGTCCATCCAAATTCTAGTTATGCAGATGCCTAGCCCTGCCATCATTAGTCTCAAGATTTTTTAAGAGCAGGCACTTTCAACAGCCATTGAACATACTTTTAAATAATATTAATTGTTCAAATATTATCCATGCTAGACTTTACTACGGAGAAGAGAAGCTAAATTGAAATTGCCCAGCTTTACAAAACATTATTTTCAACAAGATCCTTTCTCAAAACCAAAGTATCTTTGTTCTTTTAATTACTTACATTTCAAAGTATTCAATAGTTGGGACTTTCCTGGTGGCTCAGTGGTTAAGAATCTGCCTGCCAATGCAGGAGACACGGGTTCAAGCCCTGGTCCAGGAAGATCCCACATGGCACAGAGCAACTAAGCCTGTGCACCACAACTACTGAGCCCACATACCACAACTACTGAAGCCCACACGCCTAGAGCCCGTGCTCCACAACAAGAGAAGCCACCACAATGAGAAGCCTGTGCACCACAACAAAGAGTAGCCCCCCCGGCCGCAACTAGAGAAAGCCCGTGCACAGCAACAAAGACCCAACGCAGCCAAAAATAAATAAATAAGATAAAATTTTTTTTGAAATCTCAAAGTATTCAATAGTATGTTTATTGTAATTACAGTGTCAAAGCTAATGCGTAAGTTCCCAGAATTGTATACACACATATATAAAGGTAAAAATGAAAAAAATATCTCAACACGTAACAAGAGTTTCCAGATAGAATACAGAACACCTAGTAAAATCTGAATCCCATATAAACAATGAACAAATTTTTAGTACAATATCAAAAAATATTGCATAAGAGATACTTACACTAAAATTATGTATCTGCAATTCAAATTTAACTGGTTTTAAATTTTTATTTGCTAAACATTATAACCTTAATATAACTGAAGTATTTAACTGAGGATTACCTTATATTATAGTTCTATATAATTTTTCACGATATTCCACTGAAAAGTGACATAATACTATTTTTAACCAAATTACATTTTAAATATTTTAGAGCAATTAAAATGTATACCTCCGTTGAAAAAAATTTTACATTTTTATAATCAAGCCCATTGGTGATCCTTTTTTAAAATATGTAATATTTATGCACTAGTTTAAAGTAACAGAATTAAAATGGTTTTTGCTCCCATTTATATTTTAGGCCAGGTTTTCTTTCCATTATATACTAAATATATGTATATCAGGTCATAACACCCAACTTCCCTCAATTTTACCACATGTGAGTCCCAAGGAGACATCTCTGCACCTATTCAGGTGGAGGGCAAAGTTTAAGCCCTATTTAGCATGATAGCGACATTATAAAGCTCTTCACTACCGTCTCCTTGTGGAATTTTATGCTTTTCCATTGAGACACTGTATTCCATTTCTTAAGAGAAATATTAAAAGAGGAATTTGGTTCCAGGAAAGAAACACTCAATTTGGAAGTGATTTGAGAAATATATGCATAAATACAGCCCAATAATTGAAGGAGGTGCAAACAGGGAAAGTAGTTACTTACCCTAGGCTTTGTTTTGATAATATGATTTATTAGAATAGTGTTGTAACTGGATAAATGGATTTCAAGACAAGATATGGATAAACACAGTGACACAATGGTTCCTTAGTGTCTTATTAGTGGCACTGACAGACAAGCACTAGTGAGGCTCAGTCATACTGATGAGTAGGCGCCAGACTAAGACAAGACATGCAGAGTGTTGGGAGGACAACGGTAGTTATAAAAGCACTACCGTTATAAAATTTTATAACGGTAGTTATAAAAAAAAAAAAAAAGGAACAATTCTGTTCCTTTTTATGGCTGAGTAATTGGACTTAGGCTACTTTGGTTCATTTGTAGAGATATGGATGGACCTAAAGACTGTCATACAGAGTGAAGTCAGTCAGAAAGAGAAAAACAAATATTGTAGAATAACGCATGTATGTGGAATCTGAAAAAAAAATGGCATGGACGATCTTATTTACAAAACAGAAATAGAGACACCGATGTAGAGAACAAATGTATGGATACCAAGGGGGAAGGGAGGGACGGATGAATTGGGAGAGTGGGATTGACATATATACACTATTAATACTATGCATAAAATAGATAACTAATGAGAACCTACTGTATAGCACAGGGAACTCTACTCAACGCTCTGTGGTGACCTAAATGGGAAGGAAATCCAAAAAAGAGGGGATATATGTATACGTATAGCTGATTTACTTTGATGTACAGTAGAAACTAACACAGCATTGTAAAGCAACTATACTCCAATAAAAACTTTTAAAAAAGGAACTTAGAAAAAAAAACCATCAAGTCCAATTCCTTTCTTTTAAATTTAAATAGCTCGTTTACATTCAGAGAAAAAAAAGTTTAGATCATATAACAGTCAGATAGAATCCAACCTTCCAACCCCCCAATCCACCACTTTGCCACTATTCCCTAACACCTCAGAGCATCCACCTACTCTGTAATCAAATATATATCAAGAAAAGAATGGCTGTCTTTTGCCATATGTAAGGGTTCCTTTACAGTTGGCTTCATAGAGTTCCTTCATACTCTAAGGGACGTTGTACACAAAATGCCAGAGGTGTCTGTGGGGCAGAATAATTATTAGAGTTGTGAGGACTGCTGTTACTTCTCTAATTTTCAATAATATAATATTTATAGAATAGAAACTTAGATGGCTTTAATCAGAATTGTACAATGTTATTACATGATCCCTCGATATCCTTGCCTTAGGTAAAGATAAGGCATTTGATAAATCTGTAAGGTTACTGGAAGTTCACATCAAAGCAGTACTATTAGTTATTGTTCTGAGACTTAAATTTCACCAATTGAATCCACAGCTTGGTGAGGACTTTGCTGCTGTTATTTCAGATCTGTGCCATTTTTCTGAATGCTGTAATTTAGAGGATTTATTAGTAAGTATGTTGCAAGATCATCATGTGTAGAGTCATGATGAAGCCCTCCAATAAGAACTAGAGACTGAACCAAATTGACAATTTATAATGGCCCAAAAAAAAGCCCAGACCAGGGAGATTGCATCAGTACGTGTCCTAGAAATGAAAGCAGCAACTTCTAATATGAATTCTGCTCATAAAGCAGGCAGAGTGCTCTTGGCATCAGTAGAACACTGTAAATGCACGTCCTGAAATATCTACAGATCCAGTCAGACATATCAATTCTCGGTTAAAACTCTGGAAGCTCCACTTACGTATTCTAGTAAACAGGCTTTGCAAAGGAATGGACCACTGAGGCTACACTGAATCTGAATGAAGTTTAAGATATGCCAGGCAGTTTTCATGGCATTAGGTGACCTTAATTCTGTGGCAGTGAATCAGACTCAGACGGTTGAGGTTAAATTACCTTAAGATACGAATGCATCTGATAGAGACTTAGGTAAACCATCAATAAAAAGGCTGAGAATCCAGTAAAGGACCAATTCTAAATTTACAGGACTTGTGGTTTATAATGCTTTGTAAAGTTACTTTCCACAAAACTTTTCCACAAGAATCTTTGCTACAGTTAAGGCATCATGTATTCTTTAAATTATAACAATCAGAGGTGTTTTTGAATGCTGAATGTTCCTTGCGACTCCATCACAGACATACTCTAAGCACGATGGAAAGGAAGTACATCAAAATTCTCTTGGGAGGGAACTGAAATACTGCTGAGAATTACAAGAGTCAACTAGAGAAATTTACATGCAAAATCCTGTGATTACTTTAGGCAGGACAGGGAGAATCCAGTAAGTTGCAAATAGACCCTAAACTGCAAAGAGGAAAAGGTAGATAAGCCTATTTTATTACATGAAGTTTTTTCAAACTGGTTATCTATTTAGGATAGAATATATAAATCAGACCCTCTGTAAATAGTTTTACAAGCAGCTGAAAATTTGAGGGGGCTACATAGTCACTATGATATCAAAGGAGTAGTGTCTTGACAAACGTGACCTAAGTTAGGGCTCCTTTGGTTGAAAGGCAACTGAAACCTTATTTGTGCTGCCTTAAGCTAAAGGGGAAATTTATTGGAAAGAGACAGGGAACAGGTGTGCTCCTGGGCCTGTGGAACAGATTCAGGGGCTGGAGGCGTCTGGTGATCCTGAGAAGCTCTCCTGCATCTGTCACATGTACTCCCCCAGCCCATCTGCTTGCTCTTCCAGCTCACTTGCATTTCTCCCCAGGCCTATCTTAGAGCCTAACCTCAATTTGCATCTAGCTCTCTCTCAGTTCAGTAGGTCTGGGAAAGGTCTTGTTAGTCCAGCTCTGGACGGAAGTGTATCCCAAGTTGAAAGTTTGTGTCACAATACTTAAGATACGGGCTTCTCTGGTGGCGCAGTGGTTGACAGTCCGCCTGCCAATACAGGGGACACGGCTTCGTGTCCCGGTCCGGGACGATCGCACGTCCGGAGCCTGTGCTCCGCAACAGGAGAGGCCACAACAGTGAGAGGCCCGCGTACGGCAAAAAAAAAAAAAAAAAAAAAAGATACATCTTTATCTTTTCTTTATAATTCTTTTAAAAATAGAAGTACTGCCTTAATTCTGTCCACCTATCCTTAAAAGAGACTTGCATAGAAATGAAAAATGTGTATCTTAGAAAGACTTTAATCAAGCTTCTCCTTCAATCTTCAAGTTATATTAATGATATATTATCTTGGTGTTACAGTAATAAGGACAAAAGTAAGATGGTTATATGTTAGGAATGTGGTCAATCTGATGTTACTGTTTTGTAGTTTTTGTAATTTATCAGTGCAGAGGCTAGATTGCAGATAACCTAGAATGGTTTTACAGAAATATATATAGGAAATGCTCTACACCTACTTTAATAATCACTAACAGTAATAACCCAAACTCCAAACCCTGTGCATCAATAAATTGAAGAGGGAAAGGGGTTTGATTTATAGTATACAGAGTAAAATTGACTTACTTACAACCTTTAACATGTCACCTAAATTTGGTCTGTTTGGTCACCATTTTTAAAGATAATTTTACATTCAGGCTTTTCGTACCAAATAAAATAAGATAAAATAAAACCAGATTTTCACAAGATCTAAATGTCTTTTTTACTCTCATTAAGTATACGTGTTGGTGGAATAATAAGGAAGGAGAGTCACATTTATAGCTAAGACAAATGTATATTTGAGTTTTATAGAGCCCTTCCTGATGCTATCAGACTAAGCTGAAAGCTTCCAATTTGCATAAAACTGCAATGACTATTCAAATCAACACATGGTTGGGCCCAGTTTTATACCTAATTATTCCAGTTGATATTGTGTCTCTGTCCATTCAAATTGCAATTTAAGAAGATAAAGATAGATGTGAGCATGCAATTCTATCCTAGTTTGGGTCAATCTGTTATTTATCAATAAACATAATGAATCACTTAATTGTTATTGGTCTACTGTTAATACAGAATATTCTGCTTAAATGTAGCAGAATGAACACATAGAATCAGATTTTTTTTGAAGATGGAAGGTTCTTTAGAAATCATGTAGACCAACTTTGTCAATTTATTGCTGGAGAAAGTGCAGCTTAGAACTGTTAAATGATTTATCCAAGGTCACACAGTCATTTGTTCTTAGGATTCAGTTATTACTTTGCCTAGTAGGAAATATATTTCTAAGTTACTGTGTGCACAAATGTACAGTTCTGAGGATGAAAATGGGTCCTTTTAAAACGAATATAGACCTACAAAAAAGACTTTTTTTTTTTTGCGGTAGCGGGCCTCTCACTGTTGGGGCCTCTCCCATTGCGGAGCACAGGCTCTGGACGCGCAGGCTCAGCGGCCATGGCTCACGGGCCCAGCCGCTCTGCGGACCGGGGCACGAACCCGTGTCCCCTGCATCGGCAGGCGGACTCTCAACGGCTGCGCCACCAGGGAAGCCCAAAAAAGACTTATTTTTTGATGAAACACATGGGACTTTCTAAGGACCAGGTGCTGTTGTAAGCATTTTTCATATACTGAGTCATTTTATTATTATGGAAAATGTATGAATTAGGTACAATTTGTATATCTATTTTGTAAATGTAGAAACTGAGGCGCAGAGGGTTTATGTGCCTTGTTAAACTTGCACAGCTAGTACAAAGCTGAGCCGATAGCTGAAGTCAGGCCCTCCAGCTTCAGAAGTCATACTCTTCAACACAGCATGATGTTGCGTTCCTTAAAATTAAACAAGAGTTTTTACCTATAATATGTGGATGTTGGACAAATAATGCCAATCGGATACAACCATCCTTCCTATTATAGGTTCTTCTAGAACACTGCAGTATCACTTAATTTCCTGTCATATGAAGGGATCCTTCATAGGACATTAGAGATAAATGTTTCTTCTATCTCTAATCCACTGTCTACAAGTATTGCAATCTCACTGAAATTATTCTTGGGCAGTGTTTAAACGTGTATCTCAATACTGAAACCTGAACATCAGGTTATTATGATACTGGAAATAATGCATTTTAAAGTGAAGAGCATTTTCTACATCTATTATTGAGTTAAATGTTGCTAATTAAAGGTTAGTTTTGTCCTCAGTAATTACCAAATTGCATAGTGTACAAAGCAGTGCAATTGTTTAATGTCCCAGGTTTAAATGTTTGCTTTTAAATGGCATTTCAAAATTGTTCATATTGTATTGACAATCTAAGTGATTAAAGTTTATATGAGCTGAGAACTTTACAAAATCCGTATGTATATATATAAAGTAAGTATTACATAGCCATTTATTTTGACAATCCCCTTTTGAATATCTACCATGTGTCTAGCTCTATGCTCCATACTAGTATAGACCCATATTAGATACATAATTTAAATGCATATGGGGGTGTGGTAATAGAAAGGGGGACTCAGAAGCATATATAATTCAGCACTTCATCTTTATGCTGCAATATAAGAGAAAATCTATTTATATAATTATAAATTGTAATGCCAAATCAGGATTTCTACGCCATTTGGGATAGTAAATTAAAGCCTCGTATCCTTTATATAAAACTTCTGTTTTAAAGAGATTCTATAAAGCAAAATTCTTCTCGTTCTGATTTTAGAAGGAAGTTCTTTGAGGCCCCAAATAAATAGGATATATCTACTTAACCAAAAGGAAGCCTACATTGTATCTAATTACCAATACAGTTTGTATCCAAGATTCTAGAAATTACAGAGTGTAGTAAATGACCAAAAGAAATGTAAAGTTATGTATAATAAATTCAATCTTGAAAGATTATTCATAATCCATTTTCTAATGTAGATTGCTTAAGACTGAACATTTAATTCTTGACGAAGTCTGTCTTATGGATCAAATAAAATGTCATTCTTGGCTATGAATGTAGTTTAACTCAAACATCCAAGTTTCATAACGAGTTCCTGTTACGCATAGCAATTGCCATCAAATGAATTATATTCTATAGGTATGATGATCCATTAGAATTCAAATTAACCAAATTTCAAGGGCCTCTGTTAAGTTATTCACACTATTGTTAGTAAAAGCCTGTCATTGTTGCTTCAATTACACATCTCTCTTTTCAGTAATTTATAACTAATCTGAGCTGAAACAAGGGCTGCATTTTAAAGACGTATGAGTCCAACTTGGATACCACTGGAGGCTGTACAAAAGTAGTGCTATTTTTGGTGAATTTAGGAATTAACTGTGCATAATGTTTATGTTATTGTTGGTAACTGATCAATCCATATCTTTAAAAATACTATAACTTTCCATGTAACAATGTACTGTCTTTCTGAAATAATCTTGTTAACCAAAACATCCTCCTTTATTCAAATAAGTATTTCACATGTTGCCTTTTTTGATATTACCTTCTGCCCCAACTCTCACCGTTAACTGAAGAAAGTTTAAGTGATGTTCTAGAATGTTCCATCATCCACAAATTGGTCTAGCAACTGCCTTAAATACAGTACACAAAACAAAAATGTATTCTTGCCAAAACACGAATTTACTTCCTCTGGTGTATTTCTTATTTTACATTCAGATCCAAGATAGCTGGTCAAAGAAATTCTTTCATTTTATGGGGAAAAAAAATTCTCAAGATCAACAGGGCTTCCCTGGTGGCGCAGTGGTTGAGAGTCCGCCTGCCGATGCAGGGAACACGGGTTCGTGCCCCGGTCTGGGAGGATCTCGTGTGCCGCGGAGCGGCTGGGCCCATGAGCCATGGCCGCTGAGCCTGCGCGTCCGGAGCCTGTGCTCCGCAGCGGGAGAGGCCACAGCGGTGCGAGGCCCGCGTACCACAAAAAAAAAAAAAAAAAAAAACGATCAACATATAGCTTCTCAGCTATAAGTTCTGATAACCTGGACACACAACCTGGGAGATAATAACAGTTAACTGGTAAAAGAACTACATTTGAGAATGTTGCAGTAGTATAGATCTTGATATTGACATTATCAAGATCTCCACTTGAGTTAGTTTTCCAAACAGAATTTAAGCATTTCAGGGCATTCTAACTCCAATGCTTACAAGAGCTAACCAGACCACATAAAGTGGGGCAGGTGTAACGTCCTAGAGTATGTGGTGGAGAAGAGGGCTGGGAAGGGCCTGCCCTGCCTAAAAGGAAGCTAATAACCAGCTCAAGCCAATCATCGGCAAAAGGGAATGTAGACCCCGTGTTGCCATATTTCCAATACTTTACAATAACTCAGAAGTGCAATTTTTTTTCTTGAAATATTCTAGTTTTCCAATAAAAAACTTTATCCAGGCCATATATGTCTTTAGACTATATTCTATGTGAGGGCTGGTCATGTGAGATATCTGATATAAAGTTGTATTTAATCAAAATTTTGTACTTTCTGTAATTTTTATAATAAGCTTCATCTCCTAAAGGAAGATGTTTGGAATTATAGCCAAGAACAAATTCTGGTCTGGAATTTCTCTCTTCCTTTTGTTCTCAGGACTTCCTACTCTCTTGGGGCAGGAATTGGTCATCTTTGTCTTCTGTCATATCTATATGTTTATAATATTTCCCTCTCTAAAAAACTTTACTTCTCAAGGATACAGAGATACCTTTAGATTTGTGAATGTCTGTGTGAGCATATAAGTACATTTTATTTTTTCCCAGGTACTGCCACATTGCCACACACCTAACAGAAGGTGCTTAATGATACTTGCTAAGTTGAAGCTATCTGCTTATACTTAATATAAAAAAGAACAACTTCAGGCTTATAAAAACGTGAAGTGTCCATTGTTTTCTCAATGTCCATGTTGCTTGGCAAGAAATCACCTTTATTTTTCTCAGCACTAAGGCATTATCACATAAAACCTTCTTCCCAGTTTGAATAAGCTCATAATCCTATTCCATTTTATGTGCAAACGCCTTTGGCCTCCTGTTTCCTGTGATTCGAAATAAAGCTCACAATTTTACCCTCTGACACTACCACGCATTATACACTCTTAAAAAAAAATCCACATAATTAGAAATTACTCAGCAAGAGAAACTGGAATTTTTCTTATATTGCTTAGAGACTCACAATGCCAGGTTGCCACTGTACTTCCTGGCTCTGGTCACTGATGGAGTTCAAGGTGTCTTAAAACAGATGATGCCATTTTAGTTTTTGAACATATACAATTTTGACTGAGACAAAGTTACTGTCTTCAAATTTTTCTTACGAGGTGTAAAAAATGGTGTCATACGGTGATAACTGTCTTGCTAGCTTTGAGTGGTTACATGCTGGGAGAGAGGCAGAATCAAGTCTGCATGAAGAGCATAAAAGGCCTCAGAGAAGAGGGGACATCTGAAGTGCGTCTTCAAGAATTCTTACGATTGGCAGGCATGATTTGTGGCAGCAAAGCAGGAGAGGGAAAGAAATTTAAAGAGGAAAGAATGAGTAAAGGCGTAAATGTAAGAAAATGCATGACATATTCAGGGACTTTGTTCAAATAAGAGCTCACAGCCCCTTAGATAGGTATGCTTGGTGGGATGAAGCATAAATAAAATTGAAAACTATAATCTGAGGCCAGATTAGAAAAAGCCTTGAAGGTATGCTAAGGGGGTACAGCGGACTGACCCTGGTTGGCTCCCAGTGACTCATGCCTCCTTGGGACTGGCACTTTGGTAGTCCCCTCCCATACTGATTCTGAGCTTGGCATGCGGCTTGCTTTAGCCATTGGGCCAGCAGCACATGTGACATAAAAACTGATATATGAATGTGCATTGGAGCTTGCCTCTTAGAATCCAGCCATGATCTGAGAAACCCAGGTGGTCTACTTGTAAGAAGTACACAGAAAGAAAAGCCCAGTCATCCCAGCATCCTAGTTCTTATCTTCCCTGTCAGCTGAATGAAGCCACACAAGTCCCACCACGTGAGAACAGCACAGGAACTGCCCCCGTCAATTCACAAAATCACCAAGTTTTAGAGTAGTCTGTTATGCAGCAATACATAACTGATGTCGGGGTTAAAATATTTTATCTAGGCAATGAACAGTCAAAATTGTGCCATTATCTGTTCTTTAACTGGGGCTGTAACACGGCAAGGATTGAGTTTGCAAATATAAATAGTGGTAGATACTGAAGACAGACTGGGGCCTGGGTGAGTGAACACTAAGACAACGTTGACCACCACTGCACACTGCACTGGTCCAGAGAAGAGATAATGAGTGTTTATGCTAGAGAAGGATTTAACAAACTTTTCTTGTTAAGGGCTACACAGTAAATATTTTAGGCTTTTCTGGCCAAAAGTTCTGTTACAACTACTCAATTCTACCATTTTATCATGAAAGTAGCCATAAAGTATATGGAAATGAATAAGTATGGCTGTATTCTCATAAAACTTTATTTACAAAAACAGCCATTTTATTGGATTTGTACTAAAGCAAAGGCAGAAGAAATAAAAACAGAAGATAGATAACATTTTGTAGTAAGAATCAATGTACTATGGCCAGTGAGAAAGAAAGATCAAGAATGACTCACAGGGGCTTCCCTGGTGGCGCAGTGACCGAGAGTCTGCCTGCCGATGCAGGGGACATGGATTCATGCCCCGGTCCAGGAAGATCCCACATGCCGTGGAGCGGCTGGGCCCGTGAACCATGGCCGCTGAGCCTGCACGTCCAGAGCCTGTGCTCCGCAACGGGAGAGGCCACAACAGTGAGAGGGCCCACGTACCGCGCGCAAAAAAAAAAAAAAAGACTAACAGTTTAGATGACCAAGCAAATGACACTAGTGGTTACTGAGATAGGCAACACAGGGTCAAAGGAGGTTTTGAGTGAATCTGGTTTGGGACACCTTGAGTTTGAAGTGGGCCACTTAGGAGAAGAGTGTACTACTTCCTTGGAAATACATGTATTCAGGACTGGATCGGGAAGGCATACATTTGGGGGTCAATTGCTTATAGGTGGAACTCGAAGCCAGGAGTAAAAGGATCAAATCACCTTTCTAAGCTTCTAATGCTTATTACACTGTTGGCATGTAGGAAGTACTCGATAATAAACCATAACAAGATGACATAAGTCAGTCATGATTCTGATTACAATTGTATTATCAGTAGAGAGCTGAGTGACAAAATGTGGGGATCGAAAACAGGGCCCTTGAGGAAATTTTTATTTAAGAGGCAGAGGGATGGAAGAGAAAGGATCAAAAGAGACCAGAGGGGTTATCAGAGGAAAAACCCCATTGAGAATGGTATCCTGGATTCAAAGAAGTGTATTTCAGAAAAGGGACATTTGTTGACGTCCACTACTGTGGACAGTAGCAGCAGGCTGAAGCCTTGGACAGCTCCTTAGTCTGGATATGAGTGTGTGACCGAATAAGAATCCTTCCTAGAGATGTTTTTGTGTGAAACCAATGGGGAAAACTCTATTGCCTCTTTTGCTTATAATAGTCAGTTTTCTATCTCTTGAACAGATCTAGCCCTGACTTACACATTTCCAGAAAGACAAACTCTACGAGAAACACGTTAATGTGCCACATGATCCAATTAGGGGTAAACACTGAAATCATTTAACCCTGGTACAGTTCCTTCATTAAATACAACAGCATTCCCTGATGGCTTTCTTATCCGTCGGTGTCATTTGAAGTCTCACACTGCTGCCCTCAGCCCATTTGCTTTATTTCCACATTTTTTACTCAGACTGTTTCCTAGCTAGATTCATGACTATGGATAAGGTTCAAACTATTAGAGAAGCAAAGTTCCTGAGGGCAAGAAACCGCTTCTCATTGTTCTTCATTATTTACACATTCCCCTGTATGTTTCCGAAGCACTTAACCTAATTTACATTTTAATGAACTACCATACTGTACTTACCAAATGTTTAGTGGGTCAATACTAGAGGACCCATTTTAGCAATCAGAAACAAGCAGTAATCAGAATGAGAAATGAGAGCATCTGCAGAACTGGCACAACTAGGAAAATTTTTTAATTTCAATTATGATTTTGGTTATATCCATGCATATTCTTGTACTGTTATTTGGTATGTTTTTAAAAATCAGATCACTATGTTTGCTTAAATATATGTATCTTTAAAGAAACACTGTATCATTTCCATAAATGGTAAACAATATCACTTGACAAAAATAAAAGGTAAACTGAATATATACTTATTAGAAAAATATGCATTTTTCTGAACCAGCTAAAGATGCTCCTGGGCCTCCAAAGGAGAGGCCTCCCCATTTGGAAAATCATACTTGTGGGAATTGAGGTGCCAAAGAATTACAAAAAGAGCAGGCTTTAGGCCTGATAAACACGTGTTCAATCTCAGTTTTGCTTCCTTCTGGATCCTTTTTCTACCTGTAGGCATCTCTACTTCTTCATTACACACTTCACATTTTAGTGAATTATTTAATATCAAGTTTTTTGCTCTAGAGTCTAAGCTCTGTGAGGACAGGAAATATATTTGTCTTTTCACACCAGCATGTAGTACCTGCACACGTGAGGCATACAGCAAGTATTTGTTGAATGAACGAATGGATGGATGAAAGAGCTAACCTCTCTGAGCTTTCATTGCCTTATGTAGATTAAGGTGAAAATAAAACATACCTTGAAGTGTTTATGGTATTAGAGATGATATATATATATATATATATACACACACATATACACACAATATGTATATATTATACATATATATATTTATCTAATAATATATATAATATATATATTAACCACCTAGCATAGAATGTGGTTGAAATGATGACTTTGAAGCATGGCACCCATATCCAATAAATCAAACTAAAAGGTTCATGCCACTTACAGAATGGGTCACTTAGTCACATTCCTAACCTCCACCAGCCTTTCACGTTTCACCATTGCTGAATACAGACACCCTTCATTCCCCCTTCTCTTTGTGCACTCCACTGCTGTTGGAATATCCTTGCCCCATCTTCTAACTTATGACGATTTTACATGCATATCCTGCATCAAGTCCCCAGATGCAGAGGGCCTGAACACAAGTCCCAGATCAAGCCCCTTCCCTGGGAAGCCAGTCGCGAGGCAGAGAAATTGCTTTGCCATCTTTTGGTCTTCAAATCACTCTATTCCTACCACTGTGGGAACAACTGCATTTTATTGTAATCACCCATTTCCACAGTGATAATCAGGCTAGACTTCACATTAAGAACTGAGATCTAATTTCCAGATGAAAGAGGGGAAATTGTTTTAAGAGTGCTACTTCCATAATATATTCCCGATACTTTTATTCAGGGCTATAAACAGTGCAACGTTTTCATTGCGATTCTTTTGTTAAGTAACATTAATAAGCAAAGTCAACAAAAAAGACCCACAGTGTATCTGCTTTCAATGGATAAACTAAAAAATCTGGTCTGCGTGCATTTTTATTTTTCCTGCTTTAGTCTTGGTATTGCCTTTAGAAATGTCAGCCTCTTCATTAAAACTTGAGCTCCTTGACAGCAGATATTGTGTCTAATTCATCACTTTAGCCCACCACCTAGCACAGTCCAAGGAACCTAGTAGGTGCTCACAGGATATTTGTTATTGAATCAATAAATAAATGAGCAAATGATTTTTGAACTTCACATATTAATTATTGTACATATGAGAAAAGAGAACACTGGAGTTTTTTTTAAATGTATGCAAACTCTCTATAATGCAGAAAATTAGGTAGCTGGATTACAGGAAGAATTTTCTAAAACTTTACACCAAAGGGTTCAGATAATTTTCACTTGACCTAGGCTGGGGGCGGGGGGGGGGGGGAAGAGTGCGGTGGTTGGGGAGGGGCCAGAGATGATGGATGAGAAGTAGCCCTTTAAATATTTACACATCTCTTCTAACAGTGTGATGAACTAGTATGCCTTTTACATTTTGGATGAAGAGCAGGACTCCTCTGGTAAAAAGCAAAGCCTTTTGCAGACCCATTGAAACAATAAATATTTTCTTCTAAATAAAAGTACAGCTTGTGGGAGACATTAAAGATGGCAGAAGAGTAGAACGCGATCACCTTACTCCCCACAGATACACCCGAAATACATCTACATGTGGAACACCTCCTACAGAACACCTACTGAAGGCTGGCGGTAGACCTCAGACCTCCCAAAAGGCAAGAAACTCCCCACATACCTGGGTAGGGCAAAAGAAAAAACAGAAACAAAAGAATAGGGACGGGACCTGCACCAGTGGGAGGGAGCTGTGAAGGAGGAAAAGTTTCCACACACTAGGAAGCCCCTTCGCGGGCAGAGACTGCGGGTGGCGCGGGGGGGAAGCTTCGGAGCCGCGGAGAAGAGCGCAGCAAAAAGGGTGCGGAGGGCAAAGCGGAGAGATTCCCGCACAGAGGACCGGTGCCGACCAGCACTCACCAGCTCGAGAGGCTTGTCTGCTCACCCGCCGGGGCGGGCGGGGCTGGGAGCTGAGGCTCGGGCTTCGGTTGGATCCCAGGGAGAGGACTGGGGTTGGAGGCGTGAACACAGCCTGAGGGATTAATGCGCCACAGCTAGCCGGTAGGGAGTCCGGGGAAAAGTCTGGCGCTGCCGAAGAGACAAGAGACTTTTTCTTCCCTCTTTGTTTCCTGGTGCCAGAGGAGAGGGGATTCAGAGCACTGCTTAAAGGAGCTCCAGACACGGGCGCGAGCCACCGCTAAAATCACAGACCCCAGAGACGGGCATGAGACGCTAAGGCTGCTGCTGCCACCTCCAAGAAGCCTGTGTGTGAGCACAGGTCACCGTCCACGCCTTCCCTCCCGGGAGCCTGTACAGCCCACCACTGCCAAGGTCTCGTGACCCAGGGACAACCTCCCCAGGAGAACGCACGGCACGTCTCACGCTGCTGCAACGTCACGCCGGCCTCTGCGGCCGCAGGCCCGCCCCGCACTCCTTGCCCCTCCCTCCCAGCGGCCTGAGTGAGCCAGAGCCCCTGAATCAGCGGCTCCTTTAACCCCGTCCTGTCTGAGCGAAGAACAGACGCCCTCCAGCGACCTACACGCACAGGCGGGGCCAAATCCAAAGCTGAGCCCCGGGAGCTGTGCGAACAAAGAAGAGAAAGGGAAATCTCTCCCAGCAGCCTCAGGAGCAGCGGATTAATCTCCACAATCAACTTGATGTACCCTGCATCTGTGGAATACCTGAATAGACAACGAATCATCCCAAATTGAGGAGGCAGACTTCGGGAGCAATGATATATATATATTTTTTTCTTTTTCTCTTCTACCAAGTGTGTATGTGTATGCTTTTGTGTGTGATTTTGTCTGTATAGCTTTGCTTTTACCATTTGTCCTACAGTTCTGACCATTTTTCTTTTTCTTGAAGTATAGCTTTTAGCACTTATTATTGGTGGATTTGTTCTTTGGTTTGGTTCCTCTCTTGTTTTTTTTTTTTTAATTACTTTTTAATTTTTATATTTTTAATAATTATTGTTTATTTTTTATTTTAATAACTTTATTTTTTCTTTCTTTTCTTTTTTCTGCCTTTGCTTCCGAGCTGTGTGGCTGACAGGGTCTTGGTGCTCCAGCCGGGTGCCACGCCAGTGCCTCTGAGGTGGGAGAGCTGAGTTCAGGACATTGGTCCACCAGAGACCTCCTGGCTCCACGTTAATATCAAACAGTGAAAGATCTCTCAGAGATCTGCATCTCAATGCTAAGGCCCAGCTCCACTCAACAACCAGCAAGTTACAACACTGGACACCCCATGCCAAACAACTAGCAAGACAAGAATACAACCCCACCCATTAGCAGACAGGCTGCCTAAAGTCATACTGAGTTCACAGACACCCCAAAACACACCACTGGATGCAGCCCTGCCCACTAGAAAGACAAGATCCAGCCTCATCCACCAGAACACAGGCACTAGACTAGTTCCCTCCACCAGGAAGCCTACAAAACCCATGAGCCAACCTTAGCCGCTGGGGGCAGACACCAAAAACAATGGGAACTATGAACCTGAAACCTGCAAAAAGGAGACCCCAAACACAGTAAGTGAAGCAAAATGAGAAGACAGAGAAACACACAGCAGATGAAGGAGCAAGATAAAAACCCACCAGACCTAACAAGTGAAGAGGAAATAGGCAGCCTACCTGAAAAAGAATTCAGAATAATGACAGTAAAGATGATCCAAAATCTTGGAAATAGAGAAAATACAAGATAGGTTTAACAAGGACCTAGAAGAACTAAAGAGCAAACGATGAACAGCACAATAAATGAAATTAAAAATTCTCTAGAAGGAATCAATAGCAGAATAACTGAACCAGAAAAACGGATAAGTGACCTGGAAGATAAAATAGTGGAAATAACTACTGCAGAGCAGAATAAAGAAAAAGAATGAAAAGAATTGAGGAGAGTCTCAGAGACCTCTGGGACAACGGTAAACTCACCAACATTCGAATTATAGGGGTCCCAGAAGAACAAGAGAAAAAGCAAGGGTTTGAGAAAACATTTGAAGAGATTATAGTTGAAAATTTCCTTAATGTGGGAAAGGAAATAGTTAATCAAGTTTAGGAAGTGCAGAGAGCCCCATACAGGATAAACCCAAGGAGAAACGCCAAGCCACATATTAATCAAACTATCAAAAACTGAATACAAAGAAAAAAATATTAAAAGCAGCAAGGGGAAAGCAACAAACAACCTACAAGGGAATCCCCATAAGGTTAACAGCTGATCTTTCAGCAGAAACTCTGAAAGCCAGAAGGGAGTGGCAGGACATATTTAAAGTGATGAAAGGGAAAAACCTACAACCAAGATTACTCTACCTAGCAAGGATCTCATTCAGATTCGACAGAGAAATTAAAACCTTGGCAAGCAAAAGTTAAGAGAATTCAGCACCACCAAACCAGCCTTACAATAAATGCTAAAGGAACTTCTCTAGGCAGGAAACACAAGAGAAGGAAAAGACCTACAATAACAAACCCAAAACAATTAAGAAAATGGTGGTAGGAACATACATATCAATAACTACCTTAAATGTAAATGGATTAAATGCTCCCACCAAGACAGAGACTGGCTGAATGGATACAAAAAACAAGACCCCTATATATGCTGTCTACAAGACACCCACTTCAGACCTAGAGACACATACAGACTGAAAGTGAGTGGATGGGAAAAAATATTCCATGGAAATGGAAATCAAAAGAAAGCTGGAGTAGCAGTTTTCATATCAGACAAAATAGACTTTAAAATAAAGACTATTACAAGAGACAGAGAAGAACACTACATAATGATAAAGGGATCAATCCAAGAAGAAGATGTAACTATTGTAAATATTTGTGCACCCAACATAGGGGCACCTCAACACATAAGGCAAAAACCAACAGCCATAAAAGGGGAAATCGACAATAACACAACCTTAGGGGCTGTAACATCCCACTCTCACCAATTGACAGATCATCCAAAATGAAAATAAATAAGAAAACACAAGCTTTAAATGATACATTAAACAAGATGGACTTAATTGATATTTGTAGTACATTCCATCCAAAAACAACAGAATACACTTTCTTCTCAAGTGCTCATGGAACATTCTCCAGGATAGATCATATCTTGGGTCACAAATCAAGCCTTGGTAAATTTAAGAAAACTGAAATCATATCAGGTATCTTTTCCGACCGCAATGCTATGAGACTAGATATCAATTACAGGAAAAAATATCTAAAAAAATACAAACACATGGAGGCTAAACAAAACATTACTTAACCAAGAGAACACTGAAGAAAACAAAGAGGAAATCAAAAAATACCTAGGAACAAATGACAATGAAAACACAAAGACCCAAAACCTAGGGGATGCAGCAAAAGCAGTTCTAACAGGGGTGTTTAAAGCAATACAATCCTACCTCAAGAAGCAAGATAATAACTTGTTTATAATAATTAATATGAAACTGCTGTAAAACAAATAAAATTTAATTTAAAAAAATAAGAAACATCTCAAACAACCTAATCTTAAACCTAAAGCAATTACAGAAAGAACAAAAATAGCCCAAAGTTAGCAGAAGAAATCATAAAGATCAGATCAGAAATAAATGAAAAAGAAATGAAGGAAACAACAGCAAAGATCAATAAAACTAAAAGCTGGTTCTTTGAGAAGGTAAACAAAATTGATAAACCATTAGCCAGACTCATCAAGAAAAAAAGGGAGAAGACTCAAGTCAACAGAATTAGAAATGAAAAAGGATAAGTAACAACTGACACTGCAGAAATACAAAGGATCATAAGAGATTACTACAAGCAACTATATGCCAGTAAAATGGACAACCTGGAAGAAATGGACAAGTTCTTAGAAAAGCACAACGTTCTGAGACTGAACCAGAAAGAAATAGAAAATATAAACACACCAATCACAAGCACTGAAACTGAGACTGTATTTAAAATTTTCCAACAAAAAAAAGCCCAGGACCAGATGGCTTCACAGCTGAATTCTATCAAACACTTAGAGGAGAGCTAACACCTATCCTTCTCAAACTCTTCCAAAATATAGCAGAGGGAGGAACACTCCCAAACTCATTCTAAAAGGCCACCATCACCCTGATATCAAAACCAGACAAATATGTCACAAAGAATGAAAACTACAGGCCAATATCACTAATGAACATAGATGCAAAAATCCTCAACAAAATACTAGCAAACAGAATCCAACAGCACATTAAGAGGATCATACACCATGATCAAGTGGGGTTTATCCCAGGGATGCAAGGATTCTTCAATATACGCAAATCAATGTGATAAACCATATTAACATATTGATGGATAAAAACCATATGATCATCTCAATAGATGCAGAAAAAGCTTTTACAAAATTCAACACCCATTTATGATAAAAACCCTCCAGAAAGTAGGCATAGAGGGAACTTATGTCAACATAATAAAGGCCATATATGACAACCACACAGCCAACATCGTTCTCAATGGTGAAAAACTGAAACCATTTCCACTAAGATCAGGAACAAGACAAGATGCCTACTCTCACCACTATTATTCAACGTAGTTTAAGGAAGTTTTAGCCACAGCATTCAGACAAAAAAGAAATAAAAGGAATCCAAATTGGAAGAGAAGAAGTAAAGCTGCCACTGTTTGCAGACGACATGATACTGTACATAGAGAATCCTAAAGACTCTACCAGGAATCTACTAGAGCTAATCAATGAATTTGGTAAAGTAGCAGGATATAAAATTAATGCACAGAAATCTCTTGCATTCCTATACACTAATGATGAAAAATCTGAAAGAGAAATTAAGGAAACAGTCCCATTTACCACTGTAACAAATAGAATAAAATACCTAGGAATAAACCTACCTAAGGAGACAAAAGACCTGTATGCAGAAAGCTATAAGACACTGATGAAGGAATTTAAATATGATATAAACAGATGGAGAGATATACCATGTTCTTGGATTGGAAGAATCAACACTGTGAAAATGACTATACTACCCAAAGCAATCTACAGATTCAGTGCAATCCCTATCAAACTACCAATGGCATTTTTCACAGAACTATAACAAAAAATTTCACAATTTGTATGGAATCACAAAAGACCCTGAACAGCCAAAGCAATCTTGAGAAAGAAATTCAGAGCTGGAGGAATCAGGCTCCCAGACTTCTGACTATACTACAAAGCTACAGTAATCAAGACACTGTGGTACTATCACAAAGACAGAAATGTAGATCTATGGAACAGGATAGAAAGCCCAGAGTTAAACCCACACACATATGGTCACCTTATTTTTGATAAAGGAGGCAAGAATATACAGTGGAGAAAAGACAGCCTCTTCAATAAGTGGTGCTGGGAAAACTGGACAGTTACATGTAAAAGAATGAAATTAACACCATACACAAAAATAAACTCAAAATGGATTAAAGACCTAAATGTAAGGCCAGACACTATAAAACTCTTAGAGGAAAACATAGGCAGAACACTCTGACATAAATCACAGCAAGATCCTTTTTGACCCACCTCCTAGAGAAATGGAAATAAAAACAAATGGAACCTAATGAAACTTCAAAGCTTTTGCACAGCAAAGGAAACCATAAACAAGACGAAAAGACAACACTCAGAATGGGACAAAATATTTGCAAATGAAGCAACTGACAAAGGATTAATCTCCAAAATTTACAAGCAGCTCATGCAGCTCAGTATCAAAAAAGCAAACAACCCAATCCAAAAATGGGCAAAAGACCTAAACAGACATTTCTCCAAAGAAGATATACAGATGGCCAACAAATACATAAAAAGATGCTCAACATCACTAGTTATTAGAGAAATGCAAATCAAAATTACAATGAGATATCAAACTCACACCAGTCAGAATGGCCATCATCAAAAAATCTACAAACAATAAGTGCTGGAGAGGGTGTGGAGAAAAGGTAACCCTCTTGCACTCTTGGTGGGAATGTTAATTGATACAGTCACTATGGAGAACAGTATGGAGGTTCCTTAAAAAACTAAAAATAGAACTACCCTATGACCCAGCAATCCCACTTCAGGTCATATACCCTGAGGAAATCATAATTCAAAGAGTCATATACCACAATGTTCAGTGCAGCACTATTTACAATAGCCAGGATATGGAAGCAACCTAAGTGCCCATCGACAAATGAATGGATAAAGAAGATGTGGCACATGTACAAAATGGAATATTACTCAGCCACCAAAAGAAACGAAATTGAGTGATTTGTAGTGAGGTGGATGGACCTAGAGTCTGTCAAACAGAGTGAAGTCAGAAAGTGAAAAATAAATACTGTACGCTAATACATATATTTGGAATCTAAAAATAAAAAAAGTTATGAAGAACCTAGGGGCAGGATGGGAATAAAGATCCAGACATAGAGAGTGGACTTGAGGACAAGGGGAGGGGGAAGGGTAAGCTGGGGCGAAGTGAGAGAGTGGCATGAATTTATATATACTACCATACCTAAAATAGATAGCTAGTGGGAAGCAGCAGCATAGCACAGGGAGATCAGCTCGGTGCTTTGTGACCCCCTAGAGGGATGGTATAGGGAGGGTGGGAGGGAGATCCAAGAGGGAAGAGATATGTGGACATATGTATATGTATATATATAGCTGATTCACTTTGTTACAAAGCAGAAACTAACACACCATTGTAAAGCAATTACACTCCAATAAAGATGTTAAAAAAAGTACAGCTTGTTCGTGCACTGAAACAAAAAGTGACCTAGAGTCTGTCATACAGAGTGAATTAAGTCAGAAAGAGAAAAACAAATATCGTATATTAACACATGCATGTGCAATCTAGAGGAATGGTACAGATGAACCTATTTGCAGGGCAGGAACAGAGATGCAGATGTAGAGAACGGACATGTGGACATGGGTGGGGGGGAAGGGGGTGGGATGAATTGGGAGATTAGGACTGACATACATACACCATCATGTGTGAAATAGATAGCTAGACGGAACCTGCTGTATAGCACAGGGAGCTCAGCTCGGTTCTCTCTAATGACCTAGATGGGTGGGATGGGGGGGCATTGGGAGGGAGGTTCAAAGGGAGGGGATATATATATACATAAAGTTGATTCACTTTGTTGCACAACAGAAAACACACTACATTGTAACGTAACTATACACCAATTTAAAAAAAAAAGAAAGAAAGAAAGAAAAAAGGAATCTCTTGCCTTGGAATCTTTGGCACTTAGTTCTCAACTGAAATTAGGTGTGAAGTTTCTCAACTGTGTCCCAGTGGGTCATCTCTTGCTGTCATAGATTCACATGTCAGACTCTGCTTTAAACTATGACTGGGACTATCTAGAACACTACAGTCTCATATTTCTCAACATTATCCCTGTCCAAATGTATTCCATATTGGACTCTTAAAAGGTATTACAATTAGACTAAAGCTAACGTGTAACATTATCATGTGCTGTGGTTAGTTCAGCCTTTATTCCCAGTAATGTTTGAGACCTCTTCATCTGAGAAGATGAATTGTTAGACTCTTTTCTACTAATTTTGTGCAGACTAGTGCCATATAGAAATACGCGGGATTTAATAGGACTATAGATCAATTAGCGAGGTAAGAATTTTTTTTTTTTTTAGTGAGGTAAGAATTTTGAAGAAACATCTAGTTCTTGAATTAAAATAATCCTTCAGAGGTAATGATTTTATTGATAATTGCTACTGAGAAAAACCGAGTATAAGATAATCAAACTACTGTAAACAGGAGGAAAAAGTTTTCAGGTTCACCAGAAGCTGATCATGAGTTGAGGATATATGTGCAAGTATTTGAGGAAGACCTCTCTTGGGAGACTAGTAAGGAAGTGAAAGAGGCTGACTGGGGAAGGGAAGCAGGCCAAGCAAGACTGGCTCTCAGGCAAAGCCCTGCAGAGGGTGATGTCAGCCTGATTGCACTGAGGAACTCGGAAATATGTTAAGCCTCAAGTGAGCCCTATTCAAGGCAAGATGGCTAGGGATTACTCATACCTGTCAGTGGTTAAATATGCAGAGGAGGGGGAAGCTGAATGTGGGTGCAAGGAGAAAGGACAATAAGGCACTTCCGGTGTAATATAATTAAAAACTAATTCACATCGATACATTGTGTTCTTCTAGGATTCTTTCTGATACAAACCTGACCTTAAGCCATCATTCTGAGTTGGTGAAAACAAAGACTTAATTTTGTATTCCTAGAATCTAGTATATTACCTGGCATAAAATAGGCAATATATACGATAGGTAGTATTACATATAGTATATACATACATGTACTTAAGTGAATGTTATTAAATATTCAAGTCCTTTCTTATCCCACCCAACAAATCCTTTTTTCATAAACAAAATTCTATTTATTCAGTAAATAATCATTGAGAATCTCCTATATCTCTTGTGTCCCAGGCACTGGGATACATCTTGGAATTGTAGCACTGAACCAGACAGATCCATGGAGGCAGACACTGTAACACTCATTCTTTGCAGAGGGGCAGATATTAAAAATTATACTGATAAACAGCTAATGAAATCTAGTTGTGATTAAATGCTAAAAAAATAAAAGCAGAGGGTGACAACATATAATGAACTAGAACCTAATCTTATCTGGAAGGTGACAGAGGGCTTTCAGAAAACATTAAGATTGTCATCAACTCTCAATTTTCAAGACTCCATGTATTTCAGTGTCTGAGGCAGCTTCTACTATGTAAATCTGGGTAGCAGTAAATAAGGTTTCTTTGAGGGAAGAAAAGAGACCAGCTTCGGCTGAAAGAAAAATTCCACTCCCCATCACAGTAGCCACTCAGGAAGATTTCTGACAGTGATAGAGCTTAAAGGTACCAAGGGTTTGTGGACACACAAAGGGAAGGGAAGGGAGGTCATCATGAGATGCATGGAGGTGCTAGGGTTGACATGTCACCAGTTCCATGATGTTATTTCTAGTCCACCGAGCTCGTTCCCGAAACAGAGTTTACAAAATCAAATGGAAAAACATCCTTTGTGCTTGAAGGACTGAAATAATAATGCCTGGGTCTCATGAAAAGTATTCTGTGCCTAGATTTAGGTAATTTGGTTTGTAAAACCATCTAGAGTTAAATATATCAATTCTATTTTTTCGGAATCCCAGAGGCCAGCAGAGTACTCTCTTGAGAAAGCTTAGCAAGTGTATTAACTAGGGGAACATGCATAAAAATAGGACACATGACGACTGAAATGAAAGTAGGCTGAACCACAAAGACTTTTTCAGCCCTTTGCTTCTACGATATTATTAAAGAATTACAAAATAAGGCATAGCTGATGGGGGTGAATAGGATTGATAAATAATATAGCTGGAGATACAACAATGGAAGAAGTTGTGTATATCAAGAAGGATTCCTGAGTCAAATTCCCTTTCTCACCTGAGTTGAGAAGAGTCCTAATATGCCACTCTACTGCAAACCTGGTTTTGCAGTGTTATCGTAAAAGTCTCATTTTGGGTATCGTGAACTGACTTTTTCCTACCCTAAAAACAATCTTGCACATTCCTGTAAGTTAAATTTCCTTCAAACATGGGTGATGGTAGAGTAAGTTTGACCTGGAAGTCTTCTGACTTCAAGATTAGTATTCTCTTCACTTTACCAGGCTTCTTCCATAAAAGAAATCAGAAATATTTTAAACCAACTTTCCCTTATAAACAAAGCCTCTTCCACAACCCTGAAGGTAGTTTTTCTACTGTCTACTTAAGTACTTCCAGCTATGAGGGTTTTACTACTAAAAAAGCTTACTGCAATGTTGAACATATCTAATTGTGAGAAAGATCTGTTCTAAAATGAATTTCACCTTCCCTCAGCTTTCAGCTGTGCTCTAAACTAGGTATCTCAATTCTGTTCCTTATTCTGCAAGAAAACCCTTCAGATGTTTGAGTAGACCTATCACATCTCCCCCTCCATTTCCTTTTCACCAGGGAAAACATTCCTAGTTCCTTCAACTCTTAAATCTGTAACATATTTCAATATGTCAAGGTTTCTCTTAAAATGTGGTTCCCAAAATGGAATACAGTAATCTGAACACTGAAAAAATGGCAAGCTGGTAAAACAATGTAAGCATATGTAACATATGCCTCATTATTTGGGACCATGTTTTTCGTACATAATAGTTTGTCATATGAACTTCTGTAATTGTTCAATTGACATTTTGAACTTTCACATTTCTCTTTGTTAAGTAGTATCTTGCTGATTCTAACATAGTGCCTTACATTCCTTAGATCACTTCAATCTTGATTCCATCATCTACATAAGTCAACCTATGCAATTCTCTGAGATCTGCAAATTTAGGAATTGCACCTCTAATAATGCTCCTGATAAAAATGTTAAACAGGATACATCCGTTAGCAGAACCATCAGTCAGTCCACTAGACACATCTCATTCAGGTTAATATCTGAACCATCCTGTGTTTAAGTCCCGTCCTCTCTATTGTTAGTAATACATCCAAGTCTCCTAGCACCCCATTGCCCAGTCATATTTCACAGTGTTACCCACAGATAGGGGAAATGTCTTATGTTTTCCTGAAATAAAAACAAAGATGTTTTAAAATGACAACCCAGCACTTCCCTCATGTAGAGAGAGGAGTTGACTTTTTCTTTATAAATTTATGTTGATCTCTACTTAATCATTTTAAGGCTTGCCCATTGACGGCTATAAATTTTCTGAATCTGCACCTATTATATATGTTACTTTACTCAGAGCAACATTTACCCATCTCCTGTCTTTTGAGGATCAATTTATTCTCCACAGTTTTACAAAGATAATTGCAGTGATTCTAAGACTACATTAAATACTATTAATAGAAATTATTTTGATAACACAATAAACATTCTCATAAAGCTATCCCTTCACACTTGAGACATACAGTATAATAATAATAATATTTAACATTTATTAACTCCTAAACTGTGTTAATTGCTTTACATGCACGATTTCATTTAATCTGCAGAACAACCCTGTGGGGCAATTTTGCTCTTTTTATCTTGTTTTCAAATGAGTAATATGAGGCCTCTCAAAGTGAGGAATTTCTTAAAGGGCACACATATAATAATGGTATAGTAGGAAACTGAATCCAGAGTTTTCTGAAACCGAAGTCCTTAACCACTAAACTGTACTGGGCAGATTTCCAGAAAATAATTTGCTTTATCAAAGGAAACACATATTCAACATTTCGATAGATATTAGAAATCACCCTCCTGAAAGCATGGAACCATTTATAAACACACCAGTAATGTATGTTAGTGCCCTCAACAACAGAATACTGTTAACATTTTATATTTGTTGTATCTTTCTTGTTTTGATTTGTATTTTCACTCACTTGTGAATTTGAGCATGCATTTAAAAGTGATTTGGTACCTTTTTATTTTTCTGTTAATTGCTTTTCTTATCTTTGCCCTTTTACTATTTTTCTTATTCAGATTTGTGTTCTTATTGATTTGTGGAAACTCTTCATATATTAGCACAATGCCTACTATAGGCACTGCAAATATTTCCTTTATTATGTTTTAAGCATCATGCACAGTAAAATGCTTATTGAAAATTTTCTGAAAGCACATTTGTGGCTTTGATGCTTGCTTTAAGGAGATTTTTATCCACGAAGTTATAAAAAAAAAGTCATAGATTGTTCCTGATGTTATACCTTTAATCCAACATTTATAGACTTTTAATTCAATCTTTATGGAGGGTATAGAACATAGTATTAAGAAGCCATGGTCATAACTTGTACCAGTATGTTCTTAGGTCAGTCTCCCAAAGCAACAGAAATAAAAACAAAAATAAACAAATGGGGCGTAATCAAACTTACAAGCTTTTGCATAGCAAAGGAAGCCATAAACAAAACAAAAAAGACAACATACAGAATGGGAGAAAATACTTGCAAATGATGCAACTGGAAAGGCTTAATTTCTAAAATGTACAAACAGCTCATACAACTCAACAACAAAAAAAACCCAATCAAAAAATGGTCAGAAGACCTAAGAGACTTCTAAGGAAGGAATATGGATGGCCAATAGGCACATGAAAAGATGCTCAACATTGCTAACATTAGAGAAATGCAAATCAAAACTACAATAAGGTACCACCTCATACAGGTCAGAATGACCATCATTTAAAAGTCTACAAATAACAAATGCTGGAGAGCGTGTGGAGAAAAGGGAACCCTCCTACACTGTTGGTGGGAATGTAACTTGGTGCAGCCACTGTGGAAAACAGTATGGAGGTTCCTCTGAAAACTAAAAATAGAGCTACCATAGGATCCAGCAATACCACTCATGGGCATATATCCAAACAAAACTATAATTCAAGAAGATACATGCACCCCAATGTTCATAGCAGCACTGTTCACAATAGCCAAGACATGGAAACAACCTAAATGCCCATCAACAGATGAATGGATAAAGAAGATGTGGTACATATATACAATGGGATACTACTTAGCCATAAAAAAGAACAAAATAATGCCATTTGCAGCAAAATGGATGCAACTAGAGATTATCATACTAAGTGAAGTAAGCCAGAAAGAGAAAGACAATACCATATGGTATCACTTACATGTGGAATCTGAAATATGACACAAATGAACCTACCTATGAAACAGAAACATGGACATAGAGAATAGACTGGTGGTTGCCAAGGGGGAGGGCGGTGGGAAAGTGATGGATTGGGAGTTTGGGATTAGCAGATGCAAACTGGTATATATAGAATGGATAAGCAATAAAGTCCTACTGTATAGCACAGAGAACTATAAACCATAATGGAAAATATGAAAAATAGTGTATATATATGTATAACTGAATCACCTTGCTGTACAGCAGTAATTAACACAACATTGTGATGCAACTGTACTTCAATAAAAAATAAATATATAAAAATGAAAAAATAGTCATGTTCAGGTTCCAGAGCCCTTGAGTTCAAATCATAATGAGTTGGATTAACTTGGGCAAGCTACTGAACCTGTTAGTGTCTCAGTTCTTCGTGTTTAATATGGGGCTAATAATGGTATATATCTTATAGGGATCTGTTCAAATATTATACGAGTTAATACACATGATGTGCTTAAAAATGCCTGATGTGGATAAAATACTCAAATATTAGCTTTCACCTATTTTAAGTTCAACAGATATATATACATATTTGTCTTAGCAGAAGTTAGAGATCTATTTTTTCCAAAATGGGGAAGCAATGGCCATTACACTTTTTTTTTTTTTTTTTTTTGGTATGCGTGCCTCCACTGCTGTGGCCTCTCCCGTTGCAGAGCACAGGCTCTGGACGCACAGGCTCAGCGGCCATGTCTCACGGGCCCAGCCGCGCCGCAGCATGTGGGATCTTCACAGACCGGGGCACGAACCCGTGTCCCCTGCATCGGCAGGCGGACTCTCAACCGCTGCGCCACCAGGGAAGCCCTACACTTTTTGAAAATTAAATTTTGCATCATTTCCTCACTGATTCACTTAAATTGTACACTCAGATTCCATTTGTATATTGATCTGTTCTCCAACATTTGTTAATATTTATGCGCTGATACTTTCAATGTTTTATTATTGTTCTACACATGAAGAAATAGACTTGGAGAGGTGATGTAAAGAGATAAAATTACACAGTCATACATGATCTGAAATATACACCTACATCCTGCCAAAATGCCTGGATTCATAGAAGTGGTCTTACTTCTTCAAAGAATACGGACATGAAACATGAGCTTTCTGCCATACAACCCTGCCTTTTGTTATGAAATGCTTATGAACATATTATAGTTCATATTTTGTTATGTATATCCTTTTTAAACATTCTTTTCTGTGATATAATATTATTCATTTTTTAAGACTGTCGTCCAACTACTTTGAGGTACACAGAGGCCAGGGCCATGTCTCATTCATGTCTGTAACCCTGGTGCCTAGGAGTTCCCAGCATGTAGCCAAAAATCAATACATGTTTACTGAATTGAATAGAAATTATTTTTAAAATAATGCAATGATATACTGCACCACTGTTCAAAATCCCACAGTGTCTTGTGGTTACTCAAATTCCAAACCCTTGTCCTCATTTTTAGATACCTCAGAGAGAGGCTCCATACAAATAATGTCTCCCACTAAAACCCAAAATAGTCCTTTACTCCAGGCAGCTGGTCCATCTCACTATCTCAGAATACCTACGTTGGTTTCTACTTCCTCCCCATCTTTTACAGCTTTTATCATTAAAAGCTTCTTCACGAAGTTCTCCTTGACTATTTGGGAGCACATTGATTTCTCTTTCTTCCTGAGCCAGCAGTTAGAATTATTTAATGTTAGAGGTAAAAATGATCTTAGACTTGATCTAGGTTAAAGCCTTCATTTAATAATGGGGAAATGAATTGCTAGCGAGGTTATGAAAGCTTCCCTCCAAGTACTCTTAATGACCATGGCTCACATATTACTTTTCAATTTTGTATTTCTCTAATTTCGTACCAATCCGGTTAAAAGCTCCTCTAGAGCTAGAACTAGCAGTAGATTCAGCAATTCATTGAACAAATATTAAGTGCCAACTATGCGCCAAGCAATATTCTAGAATTTAGCAGTGTGAAACTACTACAGATATCTGACTTTTATATAACCATAGCCTACGGATAAAGCTGACTTTAACAACTACAAAAAATAACTGTAATCACTGGGTAATTAAAATTATGAAGGAAAACTAACACCATGAAATAGACACTAGAATATTTCATCTAGGCTGGAGGGCAAGGAATAATTTTTCAAAGTGACATTTCACCTGAAATCTGAAGAATGAGTACAAGTTAGGCAGGCAAAGTGGGAGAAGATTTCTTCATGCATAAAATTGAGAGTTCAAACAAATTTGCTCCTGAAACTAGTTTGCAATTTGACAGAAGAGAGAAACATGAAGAGATGCTTGACATCATTAATCATCAGGGAAATAAAAATCCAAACCATAATGAGATACCACCTCCTACCTGTCAGAATGGCTATCATCAAAAAGACAAAATAATAAGTATTGGTGAGAATGTAGAGAAAAGGGAACCCTCGTGCACTGTTGGTGGGAACATAGATTGGTACAGCTGCTGTGGAAAACAATGTGGAATTTTCTCAAAAATAAAAAAAAATAGAACCACCATATGATCCAGCAATTGCATTACTGAGAGTTTCAGAAGAAAAAAACCCACTAATTTGAAAATATATATGCACCCCACTATTATAGCAGTATTATTTATAATAGTCAAGATATGGAAGCAACTTCAGTGTTCATGAATGGATAAATGGATAAAGAAATGTGGCATATGAATGTATTCATTCATAAAAAGAATGAAATTTTGTCCATTTGCTACAACATGGATAGACTTGGAGGGTATAATGCTTAGTGAAATAAGTCAGACAGAGAAAGACAAATACTGTTGTTTTCACTTATATGTGGACTCTAAGAAAATAAAACAAAGGAATTATAATAAAATAGAAACAGACTTGCATTTATAGAAAACAAACTAATGGTTACCGGAGGGAGAGGGGTTCAGGGAGGAGTGAAATAGGTGAAGAGGATTAAGAGGTACAAACTACTAGGTATAAAATAAATAAGTTACAAGGGTTTCATAAACAGCACAGGAAATATAGTCAATATTTTATAATAACTTTGTATGGAGTATAATCTATAAAAATATTGAATTACTAGGTTGTACACCTGAAACTAACATAATATTGTAAGTCAATTATACTTCAATTTATAAAAAGAAACCCAGTATGATTAGAGCAACAGAGTGAGGGGAAACTGAGGATGAAAATGACAGGAAAGCTAGGTTGAGTACTATGTACACTGTCTATCAGTGAAGTCTCTCACTGAGGACTGAGAATCTTGCTGGATAATCAGTCCTTTAGAAAGTTATTACAGGGAAGTTATGCCATTATTTTTACATTTAAGAAAAGCCTGCTATGAATTTTATGTTAACAAAAAAAGGTGGGTAACATAAGCAAAATGAAAGTGGGAGACCTCCTCAAGCCCTGGGGAGAGAGAAAAGTAGCTTGGATAAGGTGAGAGCTGTAGAGATGGGGGGTGGTCTGGGTGAAGAGAAGAGGTTTGAGTTGGTAGAATACACAGGACTTCCTGTTTATAGAGACAAGGAGGTATTATAATTTCTTGTTTTCTGGTATTACCATCTGCGTGAAGTCTGTGATGCAACCAAGGAACAGGGATGATCAAAATTTCAGACTCAAGCCTATTAAGTTTGAGAGGCCTGTGAGCCATCCAAGTGAATACATTATGTAGGAGATTGGTGGTGTAGTTCCAGAGATATAAACTTGAGGATTGTTAGCATAATGATCAACGTAAATCTATAGGACTGAGTAAGATCACCAGGGAGAGAATATCAGGAATAATACCAATAAATTCAAACATTTTGAGGTCAAGTAGAGGTAGAAAAAACTGGCAAAAGAGTCTGACAAATAACGGCCATAGTGGAAGGTGAAAAACTAATATACGACAGTGTCATGAAAGTGGAGAACAAATAGTATACCTGACATAAAGGTGAGATTCAGAAAATATTCTTAAGATAAATGAATGAAACTACTTATCTGTATTGAATGCTCCCAACCAGTCAATGAAGATGGGAGCTGAGAAGTAGCCATCGAATTTAACAATATGAAAAATCAATGATGACTCTGCAAGAGTGGTTTTGATAATGGGATTTGGGGAAATGGGTGGGAAAGGATATCACATTAAAGCAGGCTGAAGAGTTAGGGGGCTCCAGCTCATAGGCCTAACCAAGATTAGCATCCAGAATATATACATAATATCTACATATTAAGAGAAGAGCAGACAGACCTAACTGAATTGAAAAATGAGAATAAGAACAGTTCACAAAACAGAAACCTTAATGGCTAAAACATGAAAAGGTGTTCAACTAATAATCGGGAAAATGTGAACGTGAAATGCCACGATAGGCAGCCTCTAAGATGACCTTCGATGACATTTGTTGCCTCCTGGTGTTCACGCCCTTGTATAATCCCCTTCCCTTAAGTGTGAGCTGGACCTAGTGACTTGCTACTAATTAGCAAAACATGACAAAAGTGATGAGATGTCTCATTCTGAGATAAAGTTACCAAAAGACTGCCTTCCCTCATGCTTACGTTCTCTAAATCTCTTCCTTGCTTTGAGTGAAACTAGTTTCCATACTGTCAGCTGCCCTATACAAAGGCACACGTGGCAAAGAACTGAGGGAGGTCTCTATCCAATAGCCAATGAGGATCACTGTGTCTGATCCTCAGTATAACAGCATAGAAAGAACTATCCCCTGCTAACAGCCATAAGGTTACAAAGTCAATCTTCCCCAATGAAGCCTTTATATAAAAACACAGCCCCAGCTAATACTTAATTGCCACCTGTGAAAGAATTTGAGGCAGAGATACCCAGACAAGGCTGCATTCATTACTCACAAAAACTATAAGATAAATATTTCCTGTTTTAAGCTATTACATTTTGGGGCAATTTGCCATGCGCTAATAAACAACAAAGGCAAGGACCATTTTGTACCCTTCAGTAAGCAACAAGTCTAAAAGTTTGATTAAAACAAGAGTTGATAAGAATGTGGAGAAAAAGGGAACATCCATGTACTGCTGATGCGAGTATAAATTGGTTCAATTGCATTGAAAACAATTTGACTACCCCTAGTAAATTGAAGACACTGTATCCTTGGCCATCAATTTCCCTTCTAATGAAACAATTTCATGCAAGCAAAGAAATATAGATAAGCATGATTATCGTATGAGTGTCTTACATGATTATGTAAAAACTGGACAACCTCAATGTTCATCAGTATGATAATTGGTAAATAAATTTTGCTATATTCATGTTGTGGAACACTATATTAAAGATAACATAAATGAACTAGACCTCTACATGTTAAAGTACAAAAGTATATTAATACTTGGATGATTTATGTAGATATAAAATATATAAATACCATGTATAATTTAAGGAAAAGTATAAATATTATAATGTATAGAAATTAAAGTGGAAATGGTACATACCTACCTCAATATAATAGTCAACCTTTGGAAAAAAGGAGTGGGAATTAAATGAGGGGTGATTTAATTGTATCCATAATATACTATTTCCTTGAAAAAAGATCCAAAGCAAATATAGCAAAAAAAAAAAAAAAAAAAACCCCAAACTGAAAAAAACTACATTAATTAAATCTGGGGGTAGGTGGTCTATGGCTATGGGTTATATTGTTCTGTTTTTCATGTTGTTTGAAATATTTCACAATATTTTAAACTTTAGGAATGGTGAATGTGACTCAGGTAGAGACCATGCTCATAGCAAACACTTTAAGAAGCTTGATTATGAAAGTGATGGAACATTACAGGTAGCTGAAGAACTTGTGAGGGCAAGAAAGAAATTGCTTATTATTTTTTAGATGGAAGAAACTAGAATACGTGTAGATGATAATGGGAGTGACTTGTCCTGAGATAGACATTGAAAGTCCAGTACATAAAGAGGATAAAGAAGAGAGCAAAGTAAAGTCTCTGAGAACATAGGAAGGACTCAATGCAAAATTAGTCATTGATATTTCTCCCATTGTAATGTAAGATAGGATGAAGATGAGTACACATTCAGGAAAATGATTTTCATGTTAAGACGATGATTAATTGGAAATATGAGGCACATGCATAAAAATAGAGGGATAAGAAGTGACAGTTTGCAATTTGAGGATGGGAGAAAAGCTAAGAAACACTATTTGCAGAGAATGAGTCTGCGAACTCAAAGAAAAGTTGCAAGATTTCTGGGTAGTGTTAAGGATTCAACTGAATCTACGGTGTTATCAACTCACCTAATTGTTCATGAAAGAAATGTCTGTAGTAGTAACTAATAAATATTCAATAAATTAAAACTGTAATCTTGTTGCTTGGGAAGATTGGGATGGTGTTTTTGTTTAATGTACTTTTTATTCAAGTATTTAAATACCAAGCTTAACTGTAAGAATATGATGCACTGCATTTTGCCACAAACCCAAAGTCACCTAAGGCAAGGGTAAACTTTCATAATCTTAATATCATTGTTTAAATTTGTGATTTTCTTGGTAAAGTAAAAAAGTGCTAAATCAACAGGTCTCAGAGTTTAATACAGTCTTGAGACCTGGCTAACAAATCAACCCTAGAGTTTTCTAGATCATGTAGAAGAAAAAACTAGAATAATTTATAATTTTACATTTAATATTTCCTTAATTCTATTCTACTACTATATGTATGTTTTATTAGAGCATTAAGATATATATGTGACATTTGGATTTCCTGAAGGTAAGATTTAGAAATAAAATCATCTAAGACAGCAAGTAGAGCATCAGAACAAAGTTGATTTTATTCTTAATTTGATTGAGGATGTAAAGTGTGGCAGAAAGAATACTCAATTGAGTCATTAAGCTCATATTCCAATCCTGGCACTATCTTGGGCAAGTCCCCGAATTCCTCTGGATTTCCTTGTCTACAGAAGTAGAGGGTTAAATTAAATGATCTTCCAAATCCTACCATTTTTAAGCTTCCTACTCTTCTTCAGTTCAACAGAATTTGGGAAAGAAGAGTCCTAATAAAGTCATAGATATTTCCAATTTTCAACTATATAATGAGAAATGTCCTCAGCACAGTCAGGCTGTGTGGAGGATTAACAACATCTCTTTGACATCACTGTCTTTGTGCTCTGGATGTCTGCTCTGTAACCTAGTTACTTCTTTTCAGGTTTAGAGGCAGCAAAAATTCAAAAGCAAAAGTAGATAGAGGTAAAAATCAGAGTGAAGTAAAGGGGATAAAAGTATGTGTGTATTCAAGTTCATGTCTTGACTGCAATGGGTGCTCCTTCAGCTTTGGGGATATAATTTCCTGAAAAGACGTAGATGGCAATGAACTAGAATGGAGAAAGACTGGGTTGAGATGAGAGCTAAAAAGCAATAGTAATCTGTAATCTTCTTAGCCCCAGTTTTATCAACTAGCATTGCTTATAAGCACTATTAATCTGTTATAAAAACAGTGTTAGAAAAATCAGAGATGAGAATTTCAGGAAAATCAAAAGTAGATGGCAAAGAAGGATTCTAGAGAGCACTAAGCAATGGGCCTTATAATTACCCTGTTGATGTGTAATAGTAACAACTGACCTGACATTTAGAAAATAAGTATGAGAAAATAACTTAATATTCCATGGATATAGTAGTTCTATTTTGGTAAAGGTCTGGTAATTTTCCCTTTCACAAACGATCTCTCTGTTGAACAAATGCCAAACTTCCCTTCCATCTTCACATAACCAGGCTCAATGCCAAAGTCAGAGAAAGACTGATTAGGAAGCTTTTCAAGTACATGTGTCCTTTCAAAATGATAAGCATAACTGAATACAACTTGTCTTGTGATTTGGGGGATTGGGAGCATTTTCTTACATAACTTACTTGATTGGAAAATATATTTAATGGGACATGTAACAGAAGGACTGCTTATCTGTGCCTTAGGACAATGTTAAACTGTTTTAAATATGAAGTCACATGAGAGTTTTTTTTTTTAATATGGAAATCTCTTCTCATTTAAGATATGAGAATAATGATCAACTTGATTTTACAGTGCCTTCTTTTTTTGTTTTTTTAGCAATCAGATCCAGTGTTTTCGTGCATATTATCTACTTAGAATTATGTCTTGTGTACATGTGGATAGGAAGCTTTGCTTGTCTTTTCACTCTGCATATGGGATATGGAAACAAACCCAAGAATACCAGCAGATGGTAGAGGCTGGAAAGACAGGGAAAGTTTTTTCCCTTGGAGCATCCAAAAGGAACTAGCTCTGCTGACACCTGGAGTTTAGCTTCCAGCAACAGGGAATTAATAAAGAATCCCACTTCCAGGTTTTTTTGTACCTGGAAGTGGGGTTCTGCTGTAATAAATACCTAAACTGTGGAGGTAGCTTTAGAAATGGGTAATGGACAGAGTCTGGAAGAATTCTGAGGAACATGATAGAATAAGCCTTGATTTCCTTGAACAGACGGTTAGTAGAAATAGGAACGTTAAAGGAGCTGCAGATGTGGGCTCAGAAGGAAGTGAGAAGCATGGTAGAGAAAACTTACATTATCTTAGCAAATGCCTAAACTGTCTGAAATAAACAGTTGGTAGAAATACGGATGTTAAGTGTGTTTCTGGTGAGACCTCAGAAGGAAATGATAAACACATTATTGAAACTGGAAGAAAGGAGATCCTTGCTATATCATGGAAGGAAGCTGAGCTGTACTGTTTCCTACAGTTATATGGAAATAGAACTTATAAGCAATGAATGATTATTTAGCTGAAGAGATTTTCAAGCAAAATATTAAAGGTGTGCCTGGTTTCTTCTTTCTGCTTATAGTAAAATGTAAAAAAAAAAAAAAAAAAAGACAAATTGAGAAAAGAACTGTTCAGGAAAATGGAACTACTTCTTGATGATTTAGAAAATTATCAGCTTATCCTGATTTCAAAGGATGCGAAATTAGGAGATTCACTGTCAGTAAAGTATGCTCTAGAATAGAAAGCCAAGGGTGTGACTCAACAATCCTTTGCTAGTGCCTTGAAAGGATAAAAATTGCAGAGCATTCAATCACATACAGGATGCTTTGAAGAGATTAGCCAAGTAGCTCAGCCATCTCAGAAGAAGCCAGGAAAAGAGATGGGATCATTTTTAAAAGATCTGTGGAGGAAACTCTTGTGTAATGGAGTGAATCCCTGTGACGTACGTGGGAGACCCACAAGCTTCTTGAGGATGTTATATCAGCAGAAGTGCTACCAGCATAAACTAAAAGGGACAAGGCAGCGCACATGAAAGAAGGCTGTTAGACTCCCAAAACTATAAAGGCAGGAAAAAGGTTGATAGAACTACTCGGCTACAAACATATACTACCCTTTCAAGAAAAAGGAAGAATGAGTCAGAGCAGAGCTGTGGGTCCAGATGGTGGAGGCAAAAGCCACAGAGTATTATTCCCCAGTCTTGAAACCTAATGGGGATTGCTTACTTGCATTTCTAAATCTGCTTAGGACCAGTGAGCTATTTTTCCCCCGTTCATTTTCTCTCCTTTTTAATAGCAATGTCTACAACTTGTATCTTATTTCCATGACACAACTGTATTTATGGAGCAGATAACTTGTTTTATAGTTTCACAGGTCCACTGATGGAGAGGAATTTTGCCCTAGGATGAATCATATAGAGGCTCAATTACACTTGAGTTAGGTGATTTAGATGGTGATGTTTTGGTCTTTTGAATTGATGATATTTAGATGAGAATTTGGACTTTGTGCTGATGCTGTAATGGGTTGAGATTTTTGGAAATGTTGGGATGGGTTGAATGTACTTTGCATGTGGATGGATATGAATCTCTAGGGGCCAGAGGGCAGATTTTGGCAGGCTGAATGATGTCTACTCCCTAAAGATGTCTGTATCTTCGTCTCTGAAACCTGTGAATATTACCTTAATGATAAAAGAGATTTTGCAGATGGGACTAAATTAAGGATTTTATGGTAGGGAGAATATTCTGGATTATGTGGGAGGGGCCCAATGTAATCACAAGGATCCTTGTAAGAGGGATGTAGAAGGTCAGATAAAGAAGGTGGCAATGTGCTGACAGAAGTAGAGATTACGGTGACGCAGTCATAAGCCAAGGACAGCTGGTAGACTCAAGAAGCTGGAAAACACAAGGAACAGATTCTTCCCTGAAGCTTCCAGAAGAAACCAGCTTGTTGACACCTTGATTTTTGCCCCCAGCCAATAGGAAACTATGCAGTATGTTTTTTCTTAGTCCATTAATTCAAAGATTATTTTCACTTATTTACAAATATGACATATAGCATACTCCAGTTAGATAGCGTTGTAAAATACTTAAGTACATATAATGTATTTATCCAAAAAAGCTCCGAGGTAAGCATCATACGTTTTCACATGGAAAAATAAACAGAGATTGATTTGGTTATATCTAGAATCAAGAAAGAGTCACGAGGATATTAAAAAAAAAATTCACATTAAATTTAAGACTCTCAGATGTCACCTAAGGGGTTTTTCGTTTTAATTATATATTTTTCTTAATAATCTCTTATAGAAGCAATGCCCTATGTCTGATTTTCAGAACCCAAAATATTTTAACTGCTATTTCAACATGTAATATAAATCTCAAAAATTCATACTTCATTTTAATTTATAGCATGAATATATGCCATATGTCATGCTGTAGTGTGAAAAGACAGGTGATATAAAGGGAGAAATAAAAGAATTGTTTGGACCAGTCCAGTGTTAATAATTATGATAATTTATATATGTTGTAGACTACTCCCATATCCCAGAAATTGCTGTGTGGTATATATATACATACCTTATTGCTAGTTCTAACAATGGCTAACACAAATATCATTATGATAGCTGATTTCCAGGGAATTTTAGTAATATTCTCATGGCCTTAGAGATGTCTATGATAGTTGTCAGCAATGGGCTGCTACTATTAAAGCTCACAGATTATTATGCCATCTTGTTTCCCTCTGAATTTGGAAAGGGCTTCTGCCATCATCTCAAAGAATTCATATTTTCCCAATATAGGTAAGAAGTGAAATTTTAAAAATATGAAAAACCCACACTCTACCTGTGATTAAATGCAATAATAACTTTACTTGTCCCAATGTTCATTTTGTTCTAATACATTATGAGCAAATGGGAAAAAAACCCCTCAAAACTCAGTCCTAAACTTTAGCACCATTTTGTTATAACCAGGGAAGTCATAGTTGGGACAACTACAGTCTGCCAAATTCAAGACTCTCTAGATAAAATTAATATGTTATCCACTGTCAATGAAAACCTAATATTACAATAATTACCCTATTAAATTTCATAACATATCTGTAAGCCAAACATCCTAATTTTAAAGATGAACGGTCCAAAATATTTAAGTAATTCCACTACATTCTTATTTAATTTACTACATAGTCATGCATTCATCTTATAGTTTGCACCAGAAAAAGTATGAAATTATTTTGCACTTTTACAACATCTTGATATTTCATAGCTGTTGGCCCTGGACCACATAAAATAAGGTGAATAAAAGGGTTTTTTTGTTTGTTTTTCTTTTGGTTTTGTTTTCTTTTGCTTTTTTAAGGTAGAGGAGTAAAGTGTCAGTAGATTGATGGCAAACCTCTCCTGTTCTACAGCTCCATTTAATCTTTTAAAATACAATTTCATATCTACCCTTGAGATATAGACCAAGAAATGTTTTCTTCCATGTAAAGCATTTCTCCAAATCTGCAGGCTACTAGAGAGTCTGAAATGATCAATTCTACCAATTAAACTTCAACATTAAGACCTCTGGTTTAGAACTGATCTGGCATATTTACAGCTTACGGTTCAGAGAGTTAAAGCATAGTCAGTAAATGATTCAGGAATTTAGACATTTTTAAAGAGAGGTTCTTGACTGCTGGGAACTCTGGACAAGTTCTCTATAGAAACATTGTGATGTACAATATAACTTAGGAATTCTACATTTTCTCCTGTCAATTTTCTTCCTAACAAATATTTTAATTCCAATTTATACATATACACATACATACACATATCTAGATGTTTTCATACATATAGTACATACACATAGGGAATGGTCTCCTTCATGTGTTTGTATTAACAATAATAGCTAATAGCTATTGAGCATGGAATATGTCCCAAACACTGGTCTAAGTACTCTATATTGACTTATACATTTAATCCTTACAGCAATAGGTATGTTCTATTAATATCTCTATTTTTATGTATTAGAAAAAAGCTGAGACACAGACACTAAGTCACTCTTCCAAAATCAAAATAAAATAAACAGTATTACAGGAATTTGAACCAAAGCAACCTGAAGATAGAAGTCATCATTTAATCTTCATGATAATCTCCACATACCTCATTTTATAATTAAAGAAACTAAGGCACAGAGAGTTGAAATAATTTATCGAGAGTCAAACAACTGGGAAGTAGTTCCGTGAGAATTTCAACCCATGTCATCTGATTCTAGAAACCACAGTCCTGTCCACTCAATATGTTGACACTTTGTTAGATATTTGCCTTTTTAGAACCACTGACTATGCAAAAGTCATTACACCTATGCATCAAAAAAATATTTCAATCAAGGGGCCACAGAAAGGAACATGGCTATCAAATGCCTCTCCTTTTACCAAGGATGGGTGGGTAATGATAAAATACTTATCTACTAAAGGTTAAGTTATTAATCTACCACCTTCCTCAGCCAAACCATTACCCAGTGCACATACAGCTCAAATCATACCTGGCCTGTTGATTATTTCCAAATCCTTCTCCCTTAACCATCAATTCTCAGAATAAAATTATAAAATCTACTGTAGATGCTATAAATTAAAGTGCTGTCTTACCCTCCTTGCAACCTAGCTCTTCCCTAAGGAATTTTCCATCTTAACCATAGGTGCTGCACAAACTAACTTCTGTTATCACTATATTTGCCTTGGTCTTTGAAGCTGTATTTGCATATACAGGTAAAATACATCATATGTGCTACTCAATGTTCTAGGCACTTTCTGTATATCATCACTATTCCTCACAACACAATCTAGCCAAGAAAGTATTCCCCTTTATACATAAGGAAAATTCTAAACAATAGGTAAGATAGCCAAGACAGACTAGCTAGTAAGTGGCATACCCAGGATTCAAATTCAGGTCAGTTGGCCTCAAAAGACTATCCTGTGTCCACTTAATCACATAGCTACACAAAAACACAAATACATTCCATTCTGCATATGTGGATGAGGCTGAAAACAATTTATTGTACCTCAAGCACAAACACATACATGATGTGTGCCCTTTGATGTGTATATATTACTTTTGGGATACATCACTATTGCTTTTATTGTGTTATATGTGTATAAGGAAATTTAGAGAAACAAACTTTAATGTGAAACAGCTCAAGATCTTTAAAAAACAAAGTTAAAATGAGATAATAGGTTATTTTCTTCAATTTTATTTTGCAAATGATTCTAATTAATGCTGGAAATGTAGTTTTTCATAAAACCTTAGAAAACTTCTTTGGATAAAATTTGTTTAATTTAGTACACCTTTAAATTTTAAGCCAGCAGTTTTTCCACCTCATAAATGTTTTAGTAACAGAATAAACACTAGTCAGCTGACTTATTTTTAAACCAGCTATAAAAATTTATTATGAAAATATCATCCCTGTCTCCAGTGTAAAAAGAGTGATTGAAATGTAAATTTCTATGATTTCTGATAGCTACGATAAAAATATGGACACATTAACAGCATTATCTACTCCTGTAAACACTTGGAAGACTAATTTTAAAAAGGCTACGAGTCTTTCATAAGGTAAACATAATAATGCAATAGGAAAAATGGAATTTCTGCCATTATTATTAAGCTATATCCTTTCCTACTTTATACATTTGTTTCATGCTTTTATGAGAATTGCTTTATCAGTGAATTTCAAAATATTTGCTTGAAGGCAAAAGTTTGAATTCCAAATGTGTTTTCAGTCCTTTTTTACCTTTCAAATATTTAGAACATAAACTAGGCTAAAATGATTATCTTGAATTTTACTGTGCTGTACAAGCATGCTGTCTCTTGGTATTCCAATTAATTATGTCCCTTTGAATGTTTTAGTCCATGCTGTGGTACAAGGGTCCCATATGTTCAAGCTAATTATATTTTTAGGAGGAAAAAATATGTTCAATCCAGAAAAATGATTACATCTATAAATTTATATATGTAATCAAAAGCCTAAATAAATTGGTCATGGGGATTCTACTTTTTTCCAACATTAGTTTGTATTTTCATTTTACAACCTGCTTTGTATGAAAGAGGATGAGGTAAAATCAGAGTCAACTGAAAAGAGATTAACAAAGATAGTAGTAGTATAGATTTGGGTAGCTGACATCAATAACTAGGGACTTTATCCTTATCTTTGCAAATCTCATAATTATATTTTAGTTTAAAACTGGCAGAACTCTAATTCTGATCCCAAAATCTGGTATAGTGTCTATGTCAAATTCTGATTAAAAATACTAAATTCTAGAGGAAAGTGTTAGCCATCAATCAATAAGAAACATTTCCTGGCAGTTGGATTCAGAGTTCACATGCATTCAGTTGGCTTCCATCATATAAAATTAAATGATGTATTCTTTACTTCCCTTTCTATTATAGTAAATTTTTCTGTGAGGTGCACCATCAGGACCACATGGGACATACAGAGGAAAAAAAGATATATTCTAAGAGTGCGTATAATTTAAGTTCTTAAGGGGAAAGCCAACAAGAATTTCTTGACATTCTGGCATTTCTAAGAATGCAATATTGGATAGACTTGAACTGATTTCTGAAATAAAAGATGAGAAAACCAATGGTTCAAGGAGGAGAGTAGTAATTGCTGAAAGGACCTCGTTACTGTTTACTTCAACTACTAGATTGCCAAGCAGGCATTTCTTAACCTGGTCCATTTATACTCAGATGGCTGCTGGAAAGTATCTGATGGCTAGGAATGATGCCTCTATTTGGGAGAAAAATACACCTCTATAATGAATATTCAGTGTAGGAACATAAGAGAACTTGAGATATTTTCTAGTTTCCCCTTGGTTCAGTCCCAGAATTTATGGCTCTGTGATTCAGTGGTTGTAGGCTGCAATGTTCCAGTGACCAGATGGAAGCAGAATCCCTTTTCTGCTCAAGTTAGAAGAAAAAGATAATCAACAAAGCAATCAGTCAACACACACATGTATGTGCTGCAAGGCATTTTGCTAGATACTTTGAGTTCTACCACAGAATCATAAGGCATGTCACAGGTCCTAAGGATCCTATACTTTTAGGAAGTCAAAGCACATGTAGGAGTCCATTAATTTCTGTACTGCATGATATTAACTCTAAATGCACCAGGGCACATTTAGGTATTTGACTTACTTGATTTCTTAACAGTATTTGAAAGTCTTAATTATTCTGTTCTGTGGAATGCCTGAATGTATGTTTTTGGTTGTTTCCACATTTTTGTTTTTGTTTTTAGGCAACCTGTACAAAATTGTCCACTCACATGGATTCTGTTTCTTTCCCAAACTCTTTCCTCGACATGAATGTCTTCCACACTCCAGAATCTATTATCCTTCTGCCCCTGGATCTACGTGAACGTCATATGGACAACTTGAATTCATCATTTCTAACATGGAAATCATGATCTTCTGCATAAGCCCACTCCCTGTCCAGTAGTTGATATCTCAGCAAACATTATGAACATTCACTCATTTTCCCAGTTGAAAATGCAGTGTCCCTGAGTCCTCATCCCTTCCTTCAGAAATCCTGGCAACCAGTATGTTGTCTGAATTCTCTATCTCCCTTTCAGATCCTTGGGGTTCAAGTCATCTTTCCTTGCTTAAATTAATGGAAATGCCATCTAACTAGCCCCTTAATGGTTTTTCTACAAAGCAATTAAGAGCCATTTTTCTAAAACATACATTTGATAAATTCACTCCCACTTAAATTCATTCAATGACATAAGCCTTTCAGAATAAAATGATCTATATCATGACTTGCATAGTTATCTATGATGTGTGCTCTTCATCTTTTCTTACCTCTGACTCTAAAATTAAAGTACACTAACATACTATGAATTCTCCGTGCTCTTACTCAACACAGCCTTTGCACAGAACTATTCCCTCTCCTTATATCTCTTTTCTCCTATTCTCTCTTCCATTTGACGAATTCCCATTCATCATTTTAGCACACCTTTGTTTGTGACTATTTCCTGGAAAAAGCCTTCTCCGGCCAGAGATTGGCTTCTATGTCCATCCTAAGTGTTCCCAGGGTAACCTGTTCTTACCTACTGTACTACTTTACTAAGTACACAGGATGGGTTACATAATTTGCCAGGGCCCAGTACAAAATGATAATGAGAGGCCCCTTGTTCAAAAGTTAAGAATTTCAAGAAGGTGAGAACAGAGCACTTAACCAAGTAAAGAGCTCTTCTAAGTATAGGGTAGTTTGTGACTGCACAGGTCATACATTCATAACATACCCTGAGAGTACACTTCATTGTCATTTACATGTCTCTAGTGCTCACTAGATCTTAAGCTCCTGGAAAGCAGAGTCAGGGACCTTGTCCTAATCCCCACTTTTCTTTAGCAATTAGCATTTTCCTTGTCCATAATAGCTGATCCAAAGATATCTGTTGATTCAATCTTCCATTCTGAGAAAGAAAGTCTCAATGTGGCCATCAGTTTTCTGCTAATACCTGTAAAACGAGAGGACTAGGCCAGATGCTGTCATTGGGCATCTCCAGGGCTAGGATTAATGTTAAGCTTCTTTTAATGCATAACCACTCCCAAGGTCATTCAGGACAGTAGCTAAGGGCATGCATTATAAAATCTGATATTATTTTTAATAATAGCAGTGACTAATAATATGTATTATATATATACAATTTATATATGACAAATACATGTAATTATAATTTATATATCATATAAATTTACATAAATATAAATACAAATCATTACTGTAATCCTTCCTAGTCTTTCAGTGGAACATAGGTTTCACTATGTTGCCCAGGGAGCTTCAATAGTTAAGTACTGAAGTACTTTTGTGGATTGTATGTAAACATTCAAGGAACACTAGATTTAGGCTTATATAGACCGGTAATTTGTTTCTTTCATATTCTGTCCATTTGTGTTCCTTCCCTAATTTATTCGTTAACCTAAATAACCTAATCCTAAAGGATCAATGTTCCAATATCATTTACACCAACATCCTCTCCTAAGTCCACCTGGGATTTTAGATTCACTCTGCCTTCCTCACATTTTCTTGTGCTGCCCCGAAAACCTGTCCACACTGCAGTTTGTCAGAAAGAGGAGGATTATCCAAATGTTGAATGGAGTACAAGGTTGTGAAATGTAAATTTCTAAGCAGCCCAAGTACCCGTTTCTCTCTCAGCCTCTGAGCTTTAGTTTCTTCACCTGGAGTGATATAGTGGGATTCTACAGCTTCCATGGTTCTTGCGAGCTTTACCATTCCATCACCTGCTTCTCAGACTTGAAAAGGCAGGACCTTGTGGGGGATTTACGTAAGTGGAAAGAAAGGAGGGAGGACACTGAACAAGGTCTGGCCGAGATAAGCACCCTGCACGCAGGGGACTAAGGACGAGCCTGTCCTGCTAACGCAGCCATGTTGCAGCATCACCTGTGGAGGACTTAATGTGGCAAAAGCCCTGTTTCACGAGCTTCTGGTGTGTAGGTCATTTACACATCAGAGCAATCTTACTCTCACCCTCATCTTACAGGTGTGGGAAGTGAAATTGCCTGGTTAGTGACAGGTTTAGAATCTGAAATCATTCAGTGTGACCTCCTGCTTTTTCTAGGTCTACACGATTACAAAATCCCTAAAAACTACATACTGAAGAATGTGGGCTTGTTACCATTGGATTGTTCCTGAAAAAACAAAGGAAAACACATCATCTCAATCTTGTCTTTTAGATATCTTTAGGGCAACAAGTGGTGCTCTTTAGAAACGACAATGAGCATAAACATGTAATTCTTACAAAATTCGAAGAGGAAAGGAGATATTAAACGGCAATGGATGAGAAGAATATCTTGTTACTTCTTTTCTGGGCCTTCTATTCCTGCACATGAATACATCCCATCTCTGCCTTTTATTTTTCTTGCTGAATAATTTTTCACAGAGCTTGTTCTGCACACTCATCATCTCTGATATTCGTTTTGATAGTTCTTTTTGTTTCGTTTTTTTTGTTTGTTTTTGCTTTTTTGCGGTACGCGGGCCTCTCACTGTTGTGGCCTCTCCCATTGCAGAGCACAGGCTCCGGACGCGCAGGCTCAGTGGCCATGGCTCACGGGCCCAGCAGCTCCGCGGCATGTGGGATCTTCCCGGACCGGGGCACGAACCCGTGTCCCCTGCATCGCCAGGCAGACTCTCAACCACTGCACCACCAGGGAAGCCCAATACTGTCATATTTGAAGGATATCTTCAAAGATGGAAAACAATGGTTTACCATGTGGTAAAAGGCAATAGGAATTAAAGGAAACATTCAGACATAATAAAAAATAGTAATTTTATGATAATGTTTTATATGTTGTAGGACTAATCTTAGAAAAAATAAAAGGGATTAATACAGCATTCTGGCCTGCATCAAGTTTTAATATCAAAGGCAGTCATTTCTGTAATTATATCATTTTCTTTTCTTTTTAGTAATGAGACATGTTTGTTATATATATCATTTTTCCATTTTTGTCTGTCATATTAAAATATTTAACATGGCATTCTTTCAAAATCAATAATTTATAGTTGATAAAATCTCAGCCATCTCTTTTCTACTTTATATTAGTGATGTAAAAATAAACACAGTAATCAGCAACTGTGTCAACCCCTCCTACTTCAGCTTAAAAATCAATGTGTATTAGCTGAACTATTAGCTAATCATTTGTAAACTAAGGACCATAAAACACTGAGTCACTGAAACAGTTCAGTACAGCATTCCTCTCACAGGTATAGGGTTGCTGTTAGGTTCAAGCTCGTTTACTCTCTTTTAATGTTGTGGAAAGAAGTGGCAAATACATTTGTTACTTTCATATTACATTTGAAATGTATGTAGAGATTAGGATTTAGTCCAGAAAAAAAAATTAGGTTACCTGTAGCAGTATTGGAAAGTAATGTAGTGATCTAAATATGAAAATACACAACAAATTTAAATGTTTTCCAAAAAAGATGATAGCAAAACTGGTAATGTAATATGAGGCTTGTACCTGGTTACTTCCTAAATCCCTTAAGCCTTATTGGTTATGTTGCACATATACATTACTCAGGCTGTGTCAGTTTGTTCTGGCCACCTGGAGATCAAACACGCTTTAAAAAATCCAGAGTCAAGAGACTACAGAAGTATGGATTTTCCTCTACAAAAACTGATTAGGCACCATTTACATAAAACTGGCTACAAGTGGCATTCAAAACCAGTAGAAGATTAAATGGCAAAAAGCATGCTACAGCAGAAAGTATAGCACCCTTAACTGTTATATGCTATAATATGATGATTATTACGGTGCTAATGACTAGTTTTTACTTATGGTGCTTCTACCCTTCTCAAGTTTATCCACTATCTTACATTCCTAAGCTGTATGGTCCCAAATATGGTGAGGAGATAGCATAGAATTACACAGAATGGCTAATAATTTGTCTAAGAATAGGTGCTGCTTCTCTGCAGAAATCCTTAAAGGTCAGTGGCTTCATGAAAACATTCTTACTTTGTGCCTACATTTTCAAGCACATTCAAACTTTTGGTGGGGGGCAGTGCCATTTCTTATTCACTTAAGGAGTGTCTCCCTGGGGTTTAGAACTCCCATAGAGGGGGCAGGGAGTGGGGAGGGGACAGTGGTAAGACAAATGAGGATGTGCTGTCACACATCATGCTGCCTAGCAGGGAGTCCAGACAATTAAACAAAGGATAATAGTAAGGAATGATGGGTGCTGCACAGGGTGCTGGGAAAACCTATAGTTCGTTGGTCTAATGAATCCAAAGATCAAGGAAAGCCTTTCTGAGAAAATGGTGAGGAAGCAGAAACCAAAAGGGCTCAGCAGATCTCCAAGTAAGGCCCAGGTATAAAGTCAGAGCACTTAAAAAAAAAAAAAAAAAAGTGTTGAATTTATTTTTGCTTTTGACAGATTTAACCCGTTAGGTCAACCAAATGGTAAATGGTTATGAAATACACCTCTCTCTGAGCTTTCAGTAATAGCTAAAAGATTTCCATACTCTACAGAACCCCTTCTTTTTCTCTGATTATTTGAGCTGATACATATTGTAATCAGACATTTAATAGCAACCGCAAAATGTTTGTGCCCAGGTTAGGAAAAATTTAAGGAAGAAAAAAAACATTACTCATGGGAGCTTAGGGTACTAACTTAGATCAGTGAGTCTCAATATTTGAGTACATGATATTCTCTAAAGTGCTTAATAAGATTTGACATTTCTGCCCTTGCACCACTTCTACTGAAACTCTGACTCAGGAGATCTGGGGCAGGGCTCAAAACTTTGCCCTTTTAACCAAGGCCCCAGTTTATTTTGATGCAGGTGTTCCCAATTCACACCTTGAGAAACACTAAATTAAAGGATGTGCTAAATACAGAGGGAGCAGCTCTTGTTGGGGACAGCAGAGATAATTTACTATCTGGTTTTCCCCTCTCCTTCATCAATGTCCTATTCAAGCCACAGGGATTGTGAAGAGGTTTCTCTGTGCATATCTTAAACCCTATCCATAGGTAAGAAGAGAGAAAGAAAAGAAAGAAGAGTACTTCCCAAGCCTGGATACACAGTGCAACCACCTGGGGACGTTTAAAAGTATACTGACACTCAGGCTCAGTCCCTCTAGACTTTGACTGACTGGGCCATCCCTAGCAGTATTTTAAGTTTCCCTGGAGATTCTAATATGCATGGCAGTCGGGGGATGGGGGTGGGGAGTCGGGGGGGAGAATGGGGGGAGGTGGAGTTACAAGCAAAAGGAGTTATTTAGTATTCACTGTTACAGGTCCTTTGCTAGAAGCTTTCATATCTATATATCCATATATAGAATATATCCATAAACACATATCTATGTATATATCTAAATATACATATATATTTTAATATTCATGCAGTTTATAAATATTGATAGTAAGCCTAAAGACTGATCACTCAAGGACCTAAAGGGAGAGTCAGGATTACATTTTGAGCTGCTTAATTCAATGCCTATGATTATTTTTGGTTTGTTTTTATCCCCAATACAAATTGTGTGGGTTTTTAAAAATATATTTAACGTGTAATCTGCTACCACCCCTAGATCACCTGTCCAATACTAAGATATGCTTTGCATGGTGGCATGGCCTTCCAGTCAAAAGTTCTATTTTGGAGGTGTTATATAATTTTCTTTGGCACAGTGCTTGGCATGTATTCAATAATATCAGGTTTTAAAATAGCCTTTCTAGTAGTGTTTTCACAAGCATATGGATATGTTGTATCTTGAACTCTGTTACATTCTAAAAATATGACAAGAAGAAAAATTAGAGTGTTGACACTAGACATGGTAACATTGAAGCAAAGATGGCATTATTAGGTGGGGCAAATGAGGTATATTCTTAGTCTCCAGAACACATTCTAGTTTATTGTATGTTAAGAAAGTTAAGAAAAAGAGTAAACAAAAGAACATACTAATGTGGAACTGTACCGTTGAAGCTAAATGTGAGGTTTAGTCTGTGAAGAATTAAAGTTATTGCTTTAAATATAAACACATTTTTCTCGCAATCTGAAGCTAAACTCCTCCTGTCCATTTAGCTTTTGATAAGAATACAGCTTGCTAAAGAAAACTTAAGTAAAATAGTGTAGTTATTAATTTTCTGTTGACATTTAAAAAAAACCTCGTAAGACACCATTATCTTCAACATTATTGCAACTTTCTACTCAAACTCTTTGCAAAGGCTGGCTTTTGTCTGTGGCCTGTCTCGGCTAGTAGACTCTAACCTCACGAGTGCAGATACCTATTTTATTCACTTCCATATCCACAGTGCCTAAAGCAGCACTTATCACAGAATGTATGCTCCACAAACATTTATCAAAAGAATAAAGGAAAACACACAAGAATGCCTTATCCTTAATGTTCAAATTAGTTTCTTTTTTTCCTAAAATTGCAACCTCAAATGGCCTAAAAGAATAATATATTGAGCTAAATATTCTTCGGAAACACTCTAATTTTTACATTTCATCTATAATATTATGTGCATATATATAATAAAATTACACCATAACTGGAACTAGTTTTCTATATGGTCAAATCCCCTTACATAATTTAAGTGTAGTAATAAACTTTTGGACATTTGACTTTCATAAACATTTTAAGGGACATATTAGATAATAAGAAAGGGCAGCCCCTATTCCTGGGGTTCTACAAGAAAGCTGGTAAAAATCTCTCTGGAAATACCGGCAATACACTTCATAATCAATGTGTCATGAGTCCTGTGATCTAGAAGACTATTAAGACAGATTCCTGAGTTACTACTAACATGTGCATATGTGTACTTACAGAACACTCAAAAGGGTTCTGACCAGAAAATAAGATTAATTGATAGAGGGAGCCTGCATCCTTTAAGGAGAACCTGTGCTTGATGCCAAGAAGAACTGGAATTTTCTCAGGGAATTATGGGTTCAATTTGAGCTGAGTAGAAAAGAAAAAAATAAAAACTGCTGACAAGATACCTGAGATGCATTTGCAAAGTCTGCTCCCCACCTCTTACTGCTTCAAATCTCCTGACTTCCCCAATTCTATTAATAGCATCAGTAACTAAGTGTGGAATTTTGATGTCCTTATCAGACCCTTTTCTCCCCAAGTTTCCTAGAATCAAACACTCTTCTTTGTTTCCCGATTGACATCTGAATTTACTGCCCGATTCACACCTGTCTGACCTGTACTTCTGCATTCTTGTTGGCCCCCCAGCCAGATGCAGTACATCATGCTGACCTTGGCAGAAGTTAATCTGATCGCATTCTACCTTTATAAAACTTGCAATGTTCTCCATCCTCCACAGGAAAATACCCAAATTCCTTAGCATATCTCACTTCATTCCGCCACATCCAGTGTTCTAATTATACTTAGCTGCTCACCATGTCCTAAACACATCAGGCACTTTCCACCCACTCTACCTTTAAGCATGTTGCACACACTACTCCTGGAGGGCTTCACCTCTCTCCATATGATGGACTCATAGGCCACTCCACACACGACCCCTTCTAGGAAGCCATTCTAGATTCACAATACAAAATAATTCATTCCATTGCTAGGCCCCTTGACTCAGTGTCTGGGTTCACATCTTGACTTTATCACCTACAACCTAGACATCCTGATGAAAGTACTTAAACTCTCAGTTTCTCCAGAACCTGCCTCATAGAATTGTGAGAATTATAGGAGCTAATATAAGGAAATTATTTAGAGCAGTGCCTGGAAGGTAGGTATTTAATAAATGATACATTACTTTCAAAAACATTCTATAGGCTTTTTCATATTATACTGCCCTACAATTTTCATCCATGCTAGGTTATAAACTAACATAGGAAAAGGCAGTGTTTTATTCTTACGTCTAATAATACCCCAAACAGTACCCAACGTAATTCAATTTTCGACATTCATTTAATGCCTATTATTCATATAATTTAGTGCTACCCCTGGATTTATAAAGAGATAAATGTAATTGTCTCAATCCTCAAGCAGTTTATAATCTATTTTGGGAAATTAACTATACAGAGAACATTGGCAACTATGCTAATTGTTTTCAAAACCAAATGGCAAATGAGTTCTATAGACCAAAGACAACATGAGGTGTCAAGGCAGGCACAATTCCTGAAGATAGAAGGAACTGGGAAATATTCTTGAAAAAGGAGAACTTGGAAGCAGTAGTAAAATGATGGTATATAGGGATGATCATGGTAAGATCGGCGGGGTTTATGCAGAAGGATTTTGTAGAATCTTACCAGAAATCAGTGGTTGCAAACTGCACCATTTACAGGCAGGTAAAGTAGATAAATAAAGCAGATCACGTCTAGGCAATAAGAACGTGGGGGGTCCGGGCAAACTTTCTGAGTAAAGGAGGCAGCCATCCCCCAGCTGTAATAAAACTACTGTCCCACTGGGATAGGTAGCAATGTTGCTAGAACATGTGCTTAAAAATGAGATCGCTTCTGATTTTTAAATAGGACTATTTTCAACATTTTAAAACACTGTAGATCAAACAAATTATGCTTGCCAAAGACTGTTGTCTCTGGCTGCCAATTTCTAACTTCTGGAAAAGTTTGAAGTGGCCATGCATAGGTCTAATTACCAGGTGAGACATTTATAATTCATACATTAGTAAGGAGCCACCGAAGACTTTTGAACAGAAATGTTACATGCTCAGGAATATTTTAAGCAGATTGTTCCAGAATATTGTTTGTAAGATGGATTGTTGAAAACAAAAGAATTGAGAAGCAAAATGTGCAGTTTAGAAATTATCTTAATCCAGGTTGAACTATTAAGGCCCCAACTAAGGTGTTAGTTGTGAGACTGTAAAGGGAGTGATCGAAGGTTCAAAGCAAACCACTTGAGCCCCTCTCTAATTTTGGTTGATTCAAATTAGTTTTTTGTCTGCCCAAGTTGTGCTCATTGCTCCCATTTCTCTTATTTCTCCTTTAATCAAGAGATTTACATAACTGGGCTCATTAAAAGAAAGCCACGTCTCACCAAATGAACCTTGCCATTTTGTGTAATAATTATAGCACAAAAGGAAAGGTTAATCTGATTATACATAATAGGATAAACAGCATTTCTGACATCTGTGCTAAGTAGTCCTGACTATTTCTTATATGTCCTCAAACGAGTAAGTACAATCATATATGATTTTCAGGAAAAGTCATCTTTGCACTTAGGCTTTTGAAAATTATAAACAGCATAAATAAGCAGCTATCATTTCCAACCTAAGGACAGAATATCACATTGTAAAATGTATGAGATGTTATAAGGGACCTTTTGGCTGAAGATTTTGCATGCTGTTACCAAGACATCCAGGAAAGACAAATCCGTGCTTCCTGTTCAGTGATAAAGCATTATCACCTGGCTTTTCCTCTCCAGGGTGTTACATTAAAAAGCAATGGTTAATCTATGGCTCATGGTAGTCTGTTTTTATGTATTAATGACACAATGATTATGGGTATTTCTTTCTTATGAAATGAAAAGCTTTCACAGAACATCAGTCGACTCAGCAACGATGTGCATTACTCCCAACACAGAGAGAAAACCATTACAGACCTGTGCCAAGCCACTTCAGATTGTTGGCTCATTCTGAGTTTTAGAGGGATATTATTTTTAATTTTAGAGTCCTTTCATTCAACTCTCACACACCAATCCCTGTCTTGAGCTTTCTGAAATGAATCCTGCAGGCAGCAAAATCAACCAGTCATTTCATCCCTAATCATGCACTGGTTTTAGCACTTTCCCACAATGGTATTGTTGAGGATGAATATGAAGGAAACCCAGGTGTGAGGAAAGGGGGTTATGTGGGCCTAACTGGCTTTGCTCATTTGCAAACGAGCTGCTTATGTTGGTTTCAGGTAGTAATTCAATCTCGCCAGAGTATTCTGCAACTATCCTCATATACACTCATGCAAGAAAATCTCTCATTATAAAGGATGTCTGAAGTTGCGACCCCCAGCCCTACCATTGTTAACATTTCCTCCTCCATATGTTGCTTCCAGGTCCCTGGTAATTCTGATGAGTCTTTACATCTAGCTTAATGGCAGAAACTCAGGCTCATTTTTTTTTAAAAGCCAAGTAAGTCGTCCATTTTAATGAGAAAAATGAAAAATGGTGAACTCAAAGGATTGTTAAGTCGTATAATGTTCTTGGTGAATGACTTATTTGCATTAATGCTTTAATGCTTAGATCAGGAATAGTTTTCAAAGTACATGTAATGTCATGATGTGTTGGGATTTTATTCCATTGCATTTTTGTTCTGTTTCATTTACTGACCTTTCTCTTATTTAAAATGGTATCAGTAGTGCAGGGAGATCAGCTCGGTGCTTTGTGACCACCTACAGGGGTGGGATAGGGAGGGTGGGAGGGAGATGCAAGAGGGAGGAGATATGGGGATATATGTATATGTATAGCTGATTCACTTTGTTATACAGCAGAAACTAACACACCATTGTAAAGTAATTATACTCCAATAAAGATATTATTTAAAAAATGATCGGTTAAAATGCTTTATTAACCAGAAGTTCTAAACTTATGTAAGGGTGGTTAAAAAAAAAAACAACTTGAAATACAGCATATTTGAAGTGCCCTATGAATCAAAGAAGTACGTATTTTATCAACATAACACATAAAACCCTCCAGGTTCCTGAATTTGAAATTTAGCCTTAAACTTTTAAGGCCCTTGGAGAATCATCTACGTTCAATTGCTTCTTGGTCCCCACTGCTATCAGTTGCAGCCCACCTCTTCATCTCTAAGCATTATGTAACATGCATAATGCATACTGAGCCCACACTTTATCTCCCTTGTTAAAAATCAGCTTAGCAGTCATCCCACACTAGATGCCTGAAAGCGTTTAATTGATACTTTCTTCCTGATATCAATGGTGCCCTGGCAGTAGTCTCTTCTCACTACATGCTCTTCTCTCATAGCCACTCAAGGATCTACTCATATCTTGCCATGTCACCAACCGTTAGCTGGTCTAATGGCCTATATCTCCAGTTCAGGCTGCTCATACAAGTTCCAAATTCCTATTTCCAGTTTCCTAGTGAACATGATCATTTAGTAGCTACCTGACGACTGGAACTCAAAGGACATAAAATTGAGCCCCTTATACCTTCTCACCTTAAAGCTGTATTGTGCAGAGTACTGATTACACAATAGAATACATTTATTTACCATAACGCCTGCTCTTTGGGAGCTTACTATGTGCCAAGTACCGTTCTAAACTTCAAACATATACTACCTCATTTAAACCTTATAACTACATATGAGAAAATACACTAAAAATCTCATTCTATAGGGACATTTGAAGCATAAATGTTACTTAACGTCCTTAAAGCCATGCAACCGGCAGATGGTGTGCCAGTATTTAAACCCACTGTATTTAAACACATTAACATCCTATCTGTAATCAGGAAAATCTAGGTTTGGACCCTAATTTTTGCTATTTATTAATGGGTGACTTTGACCTTATCTCCTTGAATTTCAGTTTCTTCATCTGTGGATTGGACAAGCATATTTCCTCACAGATTTTTTTGAAGAAACCCCTTTATATAGGGTGACCAACCCTTCCCAGTGTACCCAAGACTTTCCCAGTTTTAGCACTGAAAGTCCCCCATCTCAAGAACTTCCTGGACAAATGTGAAATTAGGCCACCCTACCTTTACATACAGGTAGTGCTTAGTTAATTGGCTTTCCCTACTCAAATCCATTTTACTAACACAGTGCGTTAGTTTTACTTCTCTAAAAGTTCTTCCACCAATTCACTTCATTCCCACTGTTACTCCTTTAGGAAGAATAACTCAAAAACCTTAACTACCATTTAGTCAGTGCTAACTGTGTGCCAGGCACTATTCACTAACTCAGATGTTGTCTTTGTTTCACATATGAGACAGGAAGGTTTAAAGAACTGAAGTGTCTCTTCCAGGGCTACACATCTACTAAGTGGAAAAGCAGAATGCATTTCTATTTGACTCCAAACAGACTCCATGCTTTTAAACATTCCTCCATATTTACAGTTCTGTTGAGCTGATCTTGTCATGTCTATTCTTAAGAACTTTATTGGCTACCTAAACAATATAGCATGGAATTTGAGGCCCCAACCTACATTTCCAGCTTCATTTTTCTTTTAGCAGTAATGGATTCAACTTCACCATTCGATAAAAACCTGTTTTTTCTTTAAGATAAACAGAACATGACTAAGTATATATCCAGAAACACTCATGCTGAACTTCAGGAAAGCTTGCATGAATAAAGTCCAGAATCTTTAGAATGACTCTCAAGACCATTCATACTATCACACTTAACTACAATGCAATCTTTTTTAGTGTATTGTATCTTTCATTCTTGATAGAATACTTATTTTACCCCAATACTGATGAATAAATTAAGACAATTTCAAGTCTTTGCCCAGGCTATGCTTCTGGATTGGACTGCCTGCTCTACCACTTTAAAATGTTCACATCCTTCAAGAAGGCAGATGACAGGACACAGGAGAGAGACTGCCTCTCACTCATCTTTATATCTCAGTGCCTTGCACTATGCAAGGTGTATAGTAAACACTCAGTAAACATTTCTTGAGTTCAATTAAATGAATTCTCTATAGTTAATCATCAGTGACAGCACTGGACTAAATCTTACGACTCAATTCCTAGAGTGGCGAGTTTCCCATTATACTAGCTTGCTTCCAAGTCCTCTGGCAGAATGGAAAAAGTCAGTTAAGTTCTCCATGTCTCAATTTCTTACTGAAAATCATCATCCCTGGAGTTTCCATGTGGAAAAAATGCATTTAAACACAGAAAGCAATGATATCTTAACCCATAATTATAATTTTTCAATTCTTTGATATTGCTTCCTTATTTCTTGTTGGGCCAAGAAAAGTATGAATTATGTAAAATGCCCATGACTGCAAAAAATTAAGGAATGTATACTTTTAATCACCTTCCAATCCATTATATCTATAAATTATACTAATATGTAATTTCAATCACTGCTTAAATACTTATAATATTGGATTCTATTCTATTGTTCTATTGATAATTTCTAAAACCCATATGAGGCAATAAAATCCTTTACTACCGAACTTTTTAGTAGCAAACTTATATGCTGTATAGATTTCATTTCAGTTTTTTCTCTTTTCCTATCTTTTTATTATCAAATTACCAAAACACAGAGGTAACAAAAGAAATACAGGGGCCAAGCAAATATGGATAAGCCAGAAATTAAAGGTCTCTGAATACATACCAGCATTAAGAAAATAAGTGCATTCTAAATGCATTCAGGTTAATGAAAATATTTATACAGACTTCTGGAATTGGTGACAGTTTGGATTACTGCTCACTACCTCTTATATATCATTATCACTGTACTTCCTCCAGGCTAAATCCTACAGGGACAGTGAGAAAGACAAAGGTCAAGACCTGCCAAGGATCTCACCTTTCTACTCATCATGAGCACTCAATGACTAAGCACAAAAGGTCTTATCGTTCCTTCTCAACTGAGCCATCAAAATCCATTCATCTGATACCAATTAACCATACTGTGTTATGAATTTATATTATAGTATTATCATCCCCGAGAATCTCTGGTCCTTGAGTTCCACCTCTAATATTAGAGGTACGCTGTTTAAGGCATTTGGGGCATCAGAGAAAATTTGTGTCAAGTTTCTACAGGCACTCCTGCAATTACTTCACACACGGGGCTATGGAAAGCTAGTTGTGTCAACACTGCTGTTGAAAATATAGGTTCTTCATGTCCTTTGGTCAAGAAATATTTATTCAGTGTCTGCCATGTGTCAAACACTTCATTATAGCCTGTGGAGACAGAAATGAATCAAGTGTGCAATCTAGTTAGGGTGACAAACATGGCAATGCATGATCTTTATGCAATGTACGAAATGCTGTGAGAGGCAGGTGCAAAATACCCCGCAAGTACAGGAGACAACCTGACTGATTCACTCAATCACAGGTATTTATTAAGATCCAACAAAGTGATAAGCATTATTCTAGGTGCTAAATTTGTACACAAAAAATTTTAAATCAAAAATTGAAAATCTTCCAACACTTGGCAGACAACTTTTTTCTATGTTTGCAGTAATCTTTGTGTTGCTTCAGTCATCAGTTTTGAAATACTGAAGAAAAATGCCATCTAATTGCCATGTTAGTTTAGGCACCTCCCAGAACTCCAATGTTGAGAAAATGGGAAGGAAAAAGTAAAAGGCAGCCATACCTTATTTTTTGACGTTTTTGCTGATGTTTCCCAGAATAAACAACCATCCCCACTCAAAATGTTTATGTAAAAAAATATATATATATATATATATATATATATATATAGGCTTTAGTTTCTGCAATGCCTTGTTTTATCGAAGATATCATAGGATTAGCAATATGACACATATCTCTTCAGGATGCCAGAAAGAATTCCTTCTCACAGGCTACTTTTAACAGGAATCAAATAACTAGCAGTAGGTGTTAGCTTCTACCTTCACAAGTAGCAGGACGTGAGGGCAGGGTGGGAGCTGATAGATTCACCCATGGCTGATGTAAGCACACAAATGTATATATTTTTTAAAAAGTTTGAAAATAACTGAAGATGCAATTTCTGGACTACTTTTCTGAGATTTCAAAGTCCACTGATGTTTTAAGTTTTCTAAAGTGCTTCTTTTAATATCTTATCATAGTCGATAATTTTGTCCCCTGAAAATTCATATGCTGAAGTCCTAACTCCCTACACCTCTGAATCTGACTACTTGGAGATAAAGCCTTTAAATAAGTGATTAAGGTAAAACGAAGTCTCCAAGGTGGATCATAACCCATTTTGACTGGTGTCCTTATAAAAGAAGAAAATTTGGACACATAGACACCAGGGGTGCATGTGCACAAAGACCACGTGAGGACACAGTATGAGACAGTTGTCTATAAGCCAAGGGGAGAGATCTCAGAAAACAAACGTGCTGACACCTTGATCTTAAGAGTTCAAGCCTCCAAAATTGTGAGAAAATAAATTTCTGTTGTTTAAGCCACCCAGCCTGTGATACTTTGTTAAGGTAGTATTAGCAAGCTAATACGTACATCATCCTTATCAACACATAACCTTTAAGAATTGTTAAAAAGTGATCCCTTTTGGATAATGTTCTCCAAAACAGATTGTTCTCATCCCAACTCATCTCAACTATGGTCTGGTTACAAGCTGGCAGAGATACTTTTTTTTTTTTTTTTTTTAGAGATCTCCAGAAAGTACTAATGTTTTGTTAAAGTATCTGTTAAAGCCCAAGACTAGAGATTCCTTGTTTAAGCTTTCATTGTTGAAATGTACTGGGATGGAAAAAAGTATTAAGACTTATTAGTAAGTTGTTAGTTGTACATCAGGTCATCATACCCTTTCCTGACAGTGGTTCGATGAAACAAGTCCTGAAGGGAAGACGGGAAAGCCACACAGCAATCACGGTATGTGGTAGATGGCGTAAGAGGCCCAAAAGGACAAAAGAAAGGGGTAGGTAAAGGCTAGAAGGTAGATTGTGGCAACCTGACCATTTTCAATAAGACCAGCATTGTTTTTGCATAAATAACATTTCTAAAATTCAAATTGAATACTATTTTTCTCACACTATGATCACAATCCTCTTCAACCTATTGAATGTTTTCCTAGTTTTTTGCTTTTAACTCCTCTCAATATCTTTTTTTTTTTTTTTTTTTTAACGTTCATCTTCTACATTATCTGTTAAATGGAATTGAGGATACGGATGCTGATTTTTGATTGGGAAAACCTCGAATGGAGCCTGTCAGAAAACTCTCAACATTGTTATTACTCTTACCAAACGTCTTCAGTGGTTACAAAGCAAAGAGCAGCTACCCTATGATCATCACAGTAAACTACAGAATTCTAGTGGGCTTCTGAGCACAGACATATGAAACATTTCAGGATCAGTTTTCTCCTCTCAATTACAGCATCTGTTGTTTTAGCCAAAACGGGTTAAAATAATTTAGCTCTAAAACAGCCAGAGAAAGAATCATTATGAACATTGCAAAAAGATCTGTATCATAGAGTAAGTGCTTATGCTCTCTAGAATTCCCAGTAAAGCTTTATTCAAGTCATAGATTCAGATATAAAAGGAAAAACAAAATACAGTGAAAATATTTCCAGCTCAGGCCTACACCTACAAATACAGACTACAGAGTAAACAGAATTAATCTGAAAGTCACCTTTGAATATAGCTATGAACAGATCAGAAAATTCATTAATTTCAGCTTAGCAAAGCTCAGATTGACTCAATCTAATGATTACTTTCATCTATTCTCTATCAGTAAACTTTCATCTATTGTATATCAATAAACTATCAGTCAAGTTAGAAAAGATCATTTTCTCCATTATATTGATTTTTTTGGTCATTAAATTTCTTGTAAGTTCCAGGAGAAACCTAGAAAAATATATTTTACCCCATATTTACACCTAGCTAATCTAACTGACTGTCTTTCTGGGAATTATTCTTAACCTTTCATCCCTGGTCTTTAAGAAAATTACCTTGTCAATTACCCAAATTGTAGTCTCTTATTTATTCCTATAATTTCACCTGGACATTAAACTCAATGACAAACTATACTTGAAACATTTTGGTTCCCCAAACCCCATGGGTGGTCCCTGGAACCACCCAAATATAATGTGCCAACCCAACCACAGCTGATTTGACAAGTAGCATACATCTGAGTCTAGCTACCAACCACATTTTCACCAAGGAATACTAGAATAGGAACAAGGAGATAATAAGTAGCTTAACTAGACCAACAATGAATTCTGCTAGTTAGATTAATTTGGTTAACAAATATGCAGAAGCAGAGAAAACCAGTCTTCAGAGGAAGGTAGATGAAGCAGGTAGAGAGAGAGGGAGGGAGAGAGCAAGGAGTGAGAGCAACACCCAGCAAAAAAAAGCTGCCTTAGTTATTATTATTATTATTTTTTTGCGTTACACAGGCCTCTCACTGTCTTGGCCTCCCCCGCTGCGGAGTGCTCCGGACGCACAGCCTCAGCGGCCATGGTTCACGGACCCAGCCGCTCCGCAGCATGTGGGATCCTCCCGGACCAAGGCACAAACCCGTGTCCCCTGCATCGGCAGGCGGACTCTCAACCACTGCACCACCAGGGAAGCCCAGATCATGCTATCTTTAGCACAAAGAACTGGCTATGTTACCCTGGGCAAACCACCACATTGGCCTCACTTCACATCTCATTGCTCTCACTTGTAACATGGGCATAATTGGTACCTACCTCATTTTATAAAGATTAAATGAGATAATGTATGTAAACATGAGTTGCTTGCCCACAGTAAGTGGTGTTAGCTATTTTTATTATTACACATGTTCAAGGTATTGTAATATACAAATGCTGTGCATTGGACATATTATCCTAATTCCATCTGGACATAAAAATAAATCCTATTAACTTTTTTTTTTTTTTTTAAGATTTTTCCTATTCAATTTTTGTTGTTGTTTTTTTTGTGGTACGCAGGCCTCTCACTGCTGTGGCCTCTCCCGTTGCGGAGCACAGGCTCCAGACGCACAGGCTCAGCGGCCACGGCTCACAGGCCCAACTGTTCCGTGGCATGTGGGATCTTCCTGGACCAGGGCACGAACCCACGTTCCATGCATCGGCAGGCAGACTCTCAACCACTGCGCCACCACGGTAAGCCCTCCTATTAAATTTTTAGAAGGTCTTCTTAAGCATATAATAAGACAGGAAATAATGAGTCCTAAAAAGACGCTGAATCTAATCCAGCTTTGAATTGACTCTGAATCTTCTTGAGGTCCAAAGACTACTTTGCCAAATGGCCAAGTCATTATTAAATTTGTTCGTATTTTTAATAAATTTATTTATTTATATTTGGCTGTGTTGGGTCTTTGTTGCTGTGCGCAGGCTTTCTCAGCTTGGGTGAGTGGGGGCTACTCTTCGTTGTGGTGCGCAGGCTTCTCATTGCATTGGCTTCTCTTGTGGAGCACGAACTCTAGGTGCGTGGGCTTCAGGAGTTGTGGCACGTGGGCTCTGTAGTTGTGGCACATGGGCTCTAGAGCACAGGCTCAGTAGTTGCAGCACACGGGCTTACTTGCTCCGCAGTATGTGGGGTCTTCCCCGACCAGGGTTCGAACCCGTGTCTGCTGCATTGGCAGGTGGATTCTTATCCACTGCGCCACCAGGGAAGCCCTGTATTTTAATATACTTTTAATTCAGTGACAAAGCTATTTATGAAATAAACCTATACTTTATCCAAATGAACACTTTCAATACTTTTCCAAAGTGCATTTGAGGAAATGGTAGGGCTAATGTGCAGTCAATGAGTATAATACAGCATACTAATGGTATATCAGTTAAAAAGCAATGTTAATATGCCAGACCAGGTTCAAATTCAATAAAACTCTACTCATGCAGAAGACCTTTTGTGAGCAGTTATTAGTTAAAATGAATTTTTATTACCCTAGTAAATTGCCAAATGGCTGTAATAAAGCCATCCAAGTATTTAAATTTAATTGAATGAGATTTCACAATATAGAAAAAGAATGTATTTATTTCAAATAAACTTATTCCTATTCTCATGAAACATTGGGTAAAAATACTTTTAGTCGTATAATTGTTTTTTTAATTCCTTGAAGATCAATCAAATTACCAATTAATTGGATCCTTGTCAGCTGTATGCCAATGTCTTTTCTCACCTTAGCATCATAAGCTATAGATATTTCGTGCCCAGACGTATGTTGGTGCCTAGATATTATTCAGCAATGGAGATTTCCTATCTGATTTGGTGGCTTTAACATTGAGCAGTGTTATTTGTCAGTAGAGTGACTATTTCCACGGTCATTCCCTTAACTTCCATTCCTTTCTTCTTTGGTCTGCAAGTGCAACTGTGAACTTATAGAATCACCAAAGATTAGAAGAAAGAATACAGGTGGTAAAATTTGGAGTAAAACCTGCTCAACCCACAATGTGAATAACTACACTAAGTATGTAATCTTTGTTTTCAGGATCTAGGTTTAACTCATTATATTTAGATGCGCTAAATGAAATGAGAAATTGTTCTCATCAGGCATCTGCTGGATGAATAGATGAATAGATAATGAATGTTACTGCTGATGACCATTAGTACTTACAACACAATATGCTCTGCATAAGCAGTGTTGCTTCCTTTGTTTCAGTGGTAAACAGTTTGTTTAATCCTGAAGTAGGTTGTCTCTCTAGGCAGTTTCTCTTTTGAGTATGTATTTAGGTTTTGTAACTTCATATTAAAAAGGTAAAATGCCTTTTTATTTGCCAATTCCTCCTCTTTTTTGATCTGAATGTACCTATTTAGTTATACTTCTTGTTCTTCAAAGAAACCCCTAAGTTTTAGCTTCAGGCTTTAGACAAGTTGCTATAGGCAGAGACTTTTAGAATCCTATGACCTGGTAGGAAGCTGCATTTTGAGTAGGAATCAGAGCTGGGAACAGAGGAAAGTGCAAACTACTTTCAGACAGGCAAATTACGACAGGGCCCAAATGACCCATAGTGTTATCAGAAAATGAAATGGAGGCCTGATTTTCTAAATCAGATTAAAATTGGAAATATGCAATATTAATGTGATGGGTTCAGATGTATATGGAGAGGATAAGGTATTAGTTGTGTTATTTTTTAAAAAAATTTTGACTTAGGAAGTCAGCTAGAAGCCTCGACAAGCTTGAAGAAATAATTCCAAAATACCTAAGGCATTTTGGTTATAATTTGTTTTACACTAATTGTTTTTTCGGACATTCTTTCACTAACAGAATCCGCAAGGTTGGTGATACTGGACTAGCATGACCCAAGTTAGTTTCTAGAATCACATTTCGTAACGGTGACCAAAGTGGACAAGTAGATTATTTCAGAGGTATTATTCCTGTTTGACTCACAATCAACATCAAATTTAGCAGTCTCCATAGTGTCTCCATTTATAAGAAAGCAGCCTAACTCAGAGCAGTACTGAAGCAAAAACTGGTTCTTGCTTCAAAGACTGTGGTTGCTAAAATAGTTTCCCCCGAATGTGGAAAGTTTACTTCCACTATATAGCTAGTCAGGGACTATTTGTTTGATAGTCAAAGTCAAGGAACTTGAATTCAGGTGGAACTCAGCAGCTCACCTCTGAAGATGGGGATCTGGGTTAGAATCATAGATGATCCCTCAACCAATGCTGACACACACCTTTGGGGTAGGACACAATAATAAAAGAAGTTCACAAAGTTCTCCATAACCTTACAAAAGCCAACTAACACTTTTTAACACTTCTAAGGTGACTCTCTCACCAGAGAACAGTGTTTCTGCATTCAGCACGGAGCTATAAAGGGATTAGAAGCACTCCTTAAAATGGTCAACAGCCACGGCAGCAAAATTGCAGTGCTGAAGTCCTGTAATTTGGAGAACAGGTATTTTTATGCCTTAGCAAGCTTTCTATTTTATTTCACTTTTGAGAGTCACAGATGCTAGTGTTTTAATGAAAATTTCTTTTGCAAAAGTGACAATATGCACCACCCCCATCCCGGGGAAGTGACTTGTTTTAGTGCTGGAACTCCAGTATGAACATGATGCTTGGTGAGAAATACATCACTTAAAGTAGGGAAGGAGAGTTTCAGGAAGCATCAGGAGGAAAATAAACTATTTCAGCAACAAAGTTCTAAGTTGCAATTTAAGGTGATCAGCTAACAGGAACTTGTTTGAAAGGATGGCTGCTGCTCTGCATGTTTTTGTCGTTTGCAAAAGCTAAAAGATCTGCTAAAGCCAAGCAGTTCTGGCGGCCTGCAATCTTTCTATAGCATGCTGTGCTCAGTTATGTTCAGTGACTAAAAGCAATAACGTTTTGATTCTAGACTAATATGTCTAGCTCTGCAATTGATTGTAAGCCACTTTACGAGACAGTCTGAAATCCTTCCTGTGTCTACTAGTCTGGATGAGCTCCTTAACAAAATAAATTAGCAATTTTGAAGCTTTCTTCCCCCTACTTTCCTACTGCCAAGACTTTCTAAGTAAACCCTCTGTATTTTCTCCCACAGCATGATTCACAGGTGGGGTTGCAATTCAGAGTTGCTTGTGTTTAATCTGGGTTTAGGTGCTCATGCAGTTCTCAGCAATATCTTCTACATTTGTACTTGCTTGACCTGATTTGATTCCATTTTTATTTTCTGAAAGCTCAGAGGTATGATATAAATGTCAATAAAAATTAATCTCTGTCCAGTATCAACCCCAAAAGACCTTCTCTATCTTAACCCAGAAAGCAATTTTTCTCAGCAACTGATTTGTAATTATTATTATTCTGGACTAAGTTCTTTTTAAATTTTAGTTACTGAAAAAGTCAAATGTTAGGGGATGGGTAATATTAGTGTACTTGAAAGATCACTCTTGTGTCTGCTCTTTATGGTTGAAAATATGTTTTTCCTCTAGAGCATCTCAAGTTGATCAGTAGTGTTAAATTGGCTGATCCAGTGGCAGAGCTCCTGTGCCCTTTAAATGTCAGGTGCCACGGTTAGTGGCAGCAGCAGCTCCTGCCACCTTGGCTTGCCAATATAACTCAATGTATCTTAAATGAAAACAGCAGTTAAAGCTGATTCAATCTAGGGTCCTTCTTCTGAGATTGTCTATAAAGAAGTCAGTAGGTACTAAATGTCACCTTGGTTTAAAACTAAGGACAACTGCTCTCTATAAAGGAAATGCAGATCAAAACATTTGTCCCAGGTCATGGGATAGATATATTAAATTCACGTTTGGCATATTCGTACACTATTAATTATTAGCAAAGTATATGGTCTATTGTTACTACTGAAAATAGTTAACAATTTCAAAATAAGTAGAGACTTTGATGAAAAGATACAATCATGACTAATGTTGAAACAAAGGTATAATTGATCTGGCTCCTTCTATGAGACATAGGGGACAAGTAATTTTTAGCCTCTTTGGACAGCCATCCAAGTTTTGCTGATAGTGAAGCTGATGAAGAAAAGAAGGTAGAGGAATATATGCTGATACTGTACCCTTGTCAGGGCTATGCATAGAAAACACACACTGTGGCCAAGGCTAAAGTGTTGGAAAGGAGTCTAAGAAATTACTACAGCTTGTAAGTCCCAAGTCCAGCTGTGCATATTGGTGAGGGGGGCGGATGGTCAGAGGAAGGAATAACACCTGTCACACCTCTGGAGTTTTTAGGGGAAAGGGAGATGCACCCCTGACAGCAAACTTACAAATTTTTCCAAGGACTAATCTTCCCTCCTTTTCCTCCCTAGACCACAAGCTGATTGGCATTTTTTTTTGGTGTGTGCCCTTATCTGGCCATTCTTCCTCCTTGTTTGACTGCCTTTGGTGATACATTAACCCATGTTTCACAGGTACAAGATTCTCATCTAACGTGTTCAGCCTAGTATATGGCACTAAGTATACATTCAAAGAAGAATGTTTTTTTCCTCCCTAACTCCAAACTCCTCTTAAAGTCCCCTTTGCTTGAGTCTCAGATTCCATCTAGGAATGATCCTGCACATCTGTAGCATTTCTAATGTTTGTGAAGATTTTATTTGTGCCCTCAGGTACTCAATGACATATATTTCATTTTTTCAACCCCTTGGTGGGGAACGAGACTTGGGATCAAAATCAGTCATGCCTAGAGTCTGTCATACAGAGTGAAATAAGTCAGAAAGAGAAAAACAAATACCGTATGCTAACACATATATATGAAATCCAAAAAAAAAGGGTCTGAAGGACCTAGGGGCAGGATGAGAATAAAGACACAGATGTAGAGAATGGACTTGAGGACACAGGGAGTGGGAAGGGTAAACTGGGACGCAGAGAGTGGCATGGACATATATACACTACCAAATGTAAAACAGGTAGCTAGTGGGAAGCAGCCGCATAGTACAGAGAGATCAGCTCGCGCTTTGTGACCACCTAGAGGGGTGGGATGAGGAGGGTGGGAGGGAGACGCAAGAGGGGAGGAGATATGGGGATGTATGTATACGTATAGCTGATTCACCCTGTTATAAAGCAGAAACACACCACCGTAAAGCAATTATACTCCAGTAAAGATGTGTAAAAAACAGCAGAGTCATGGATAAAGAATGTCCAAAATGCTGTAATTATGTTGTATCTTCTGTAGTAATGGTGTGAAAGGGTCAGAAATAAGGGAAGGTGGGGACTTCACTGGTGGTGCAGTGGTTAAGACGCCACACTCCCAATGCAGGGGATCTGGGTTTGATCCCTGGCCAGGAAACTAGATACCACACGCATGCCACAATTAAGAGTTCTCATGCCACAACTAAAGGAACTCGCTGGCTGCAACTAAGATGTGGCACAACCAAATGAATGAATGAATAAATAAATGAACTATACTAGAATGAGATAAAAAAAAAGAAAAATAAGAAAGTGCATCTCAGACACTGAAAACATTAGTCTGGGTACAACATACCTTCTAACAGAGCAGAGGAACAGAAGAGTGGACCATGGTAAGAGTTGATTAAATATTTCACATCCTGCCAATTAGTTTTACAAAAAGGAAATTCAACAGTTTGCCTACCTTCTTCAGAAGTGGGGGGGGACTAAAAAGAAACAGCAACAACAAAAACCCTAACAGGTTAATCTTGTCAGCAACTAAAGAGGAAATATTTCTTTATACTGAAGATTCTAAAATTAAGTACTGGGTATTTTGCCAGGAGTTCTAAAAAATATTAAAGCAAATTTAATGTAAGTTCACAAGTGAGTAATAAAAAATATAAACTATTTTTTCCAAGATTTTATGTTTTCATGAGTAAACATGTCAGTCATACAAGGGGGTGCTGAATATCTCAGACAGACATCACTATTCTCTAATATTAAGTCTAGTGATACAAGAATGTACATGTGTAATAAGTTGAGCAGTTTTAAAGTGGGTTTAAGAGCAACACTTTTTACAACTAACTTCAACGCAAACTTGTTTCTTTCTTGTTCTGTTTCTTGGCACATTTTAAGTAACTTTTAGTTTTATTTTCTTGAAAAGTCATCTAGCCTTAGCAGTTACTCTTTACCTCAAGAGCAGGACAGAGTTGCATGTAGTAGGAAACTCAATGTATCAGTAAACATGTCAATAGGGTTCCAACTTGGCAACCAGCTAAATATAAGGTCTTAGATCAAGCACTTCGCTTCTGTGGGCTCCATTTGCTCATTCATAAAAGGTTAAATAAGGACTATGCTAATGTTTTCAAGCATTTACAAACATATGCCTAATGGTATAAGAGACTCCATGATTTAGGATGAGAGATGAGAAAGGACTAGGTCAAAACTAAATGAATAAAGGACAAACTCTTTGATATTTTCACATAAAATTTACATTCACCTCTACAATATATTGGTGTACAAAAATAAGGTTTCAGATTGCCTCTATAAACAAAGAGCTGCAATCTGTCATTTGTTTCCAGCACCGAACAGGTAAATTTTAGAAAATTGTGCTGGATAAAAGAAAGCTATTACTATAACAGAATAACAAACCTGACTCTGCATTGGACCACTTCCTTTAGCTCTAACCCTTGTGCTCTGCTGCTGTGCTTAGTCATGCTGACTCTGCAACCTTTGTAAAAGCATGTTGTCTATAGCCTGAAATATACAGGATAGCCCATTCTCAAGGCTCTGACTTTTAAAGTATAACACATTTCCATTCATATAGAGATAAAAAGTTGCAGAACAGAAAATAGCATTTGTTTTGTTTAAAGTTTATAGGAACATTGTGACCAGACCTAAGTGGACAGCTGCAAGAACACAGGATTCTGGCACCAAGAAATCTGCAAGAGGCAGCCACACCCCCTCCCTTTTTAGCAACTCATCTCTTGTTGTATTGGCCTGTCATGTGGCAGTGAGCGCATGACTCAGTAACATTACCAAGATCAGGGGCAATGTTTAGACAAATTCTCTCACATCTACTTTGTATAGAACTTTGGTTTATATAAATACATGGATATAAGTGGCAATGGCACATTTTTAAAAACTGCTTTGTAAACTATGTCACCGAAGAGAAATGACCTGAATATAGAGAGAAAATGTATGGTATAACATTTTCAGAAATACTGTCGTTAGCAATTTTTAGTTTCTTAGAGCAGTAAGGTTGCTTTTGTCACAGAAGTGAAGACAAAATGTCTCTAATCATCCATCTTGCACCTTTTACCACTCCTTTTACTGAGTATTTCATCCAAAGATTTTTTTTTCCACGATAGAGATGGCTAATTACATTCTTCCTTATTTTAGCATTACTAATTCTAATTACATGTAAATGACTAGTGTCAGTAACTTATAATATTCATGACTTCTTCACCCAGCTCTCAAGCTTTACTTCCATTGCTATCCTTTCATTGTCACAATTTTGGCTTCAAGTTATGGATTTTGTCAGGCTCAACAAAATATTTGCTAAGTGAGCCAGTTCTTATTATGAACTATAAATTTATTTGTTGATTCAAGGTCGTAAATACATATGTTCGTCCCTTCTCCCATATGGAAAGTAATAAATCAATGGTGAATTGGAAGACTATTTCCAGTACATTTCTCTTGCTTGGTAATGCATGTGTTAAGTTTCAATTTTAATTATCACATTAAGATCATGGAAAGATAATCAAGTAGATGCACTTTTGACACATTCTCTCTAGTGAAGATACATTGGTTGCTCAGGCATTCAGGCTGTGGACTGGCTACCACTCCCAGAATTTTCCTTCTGATTGGTACAGCTCTATGCATATAGAAAGCTATACTATTTTTCTTTTAGCTAACCTCATGCTTCCAAAAAAAAAACTTGTTAGATAAAATATACCTCTTAAGTTATTACAATAGTGACAAATAAATCTGTTCAATCATTAGCTTCTATCCTGTCATCACTGAGGCAAAGAATGAGATTAACCTCTGACTGCTATTTGAACTCTGAGGTAGAGCTTTGAAGCACATTTACATGCATTGTTTGTACTGTTTGAGAAACCGTCTCTTTTAAGCTTTGCTGCCCCTCTTTCATTCCAAGCTTATTCAATCATGTATATGGCATTGGGCTGCACCCAATAGTTATCTTGTTATACTCCACAAGCAAAGAGAATGCTGAAATTGACTATAAATGAATCTTCAAGGGGTATGTTTCTTTTAAATGTGTTCTTCATTGTTTATTTACAAAAAAATTTTCTTGTGCTTTTATTCCAAAATTTGCTTAATTGGTTTTAATGTATGCTCAAGTAATCATTTAATGCCATTATTGCTCTTATTTTCTTCTTAAATTATTTTATCTATATAGACTGTTGTTACTTCGTATTAATTTACTAGTAATGGTTGAGCTAGTACTTTAGTTCTTAACTGTCAGGTAGATTGTAAAAAGCCTCTGACACAAGACCAAATTAGAGTCATTTAAGATATCAGATTTTCTGCATTTTTCAATGTTTTATCTTTTCATTGGTTGCTAGCTAATTTATAAAAATTCTTGTTTTTAACTCAGATCAATGTATGCCACTTAAAAACACATTTTCCATTTTAAACACAAACTTTAGAGAATTCTTTAAAAGACAGTATTGTTGGTATTTTTCTAAGGTCAGAGACTATTTGTTCACTAGGAAGAGTAACTAAGCAAAACCATACATTTGTTAAAAATAAATTTCCTGGCAAAACTATGATGAAAATACTGAACTTATTTGAGTTTACCAAATTTTCTTGATGCAAAACAAATTGTGAAAAATTACTGCTACGGTGCAAAATACCCTCCTCCCCCAAAATGTGTATAGCCATACGCTAAATCAACCACATCTTCCATCTAGACCATCAAAACAACCAAACCAGACTTTCCATTCCTCTGTTCCAACAGACCAGTTAGAGGCTCCTGTGAACCAGGGTCCTAACGAATCTGCTATGGTTTTACTTGCATTTTTTTTTTTTAAAATTCTTTAATATCATTTCCTTTTTCCATCGGGTTACTGGTATCTTAAAAAAAAAAATCAATCTATAGTACTTTAATAAACATTAAAGAAAAAAATAGTTTACCAACATGTTACAGAGATGCAAATTTGCTCAACTCTTTGGGTTCATTGTGGTATATCTATAACTGATTAAGGAACATTCTTCAGGATCAGATACAAAAAGTGTCCCAACTGAAATGAAGTATTTATTCATAAGCAGCAGAGACCAAAGAGAAAAAGTAGATTGAATAGAATTTGGGAATACTAAGTATGTTACTGTCTTTTATGTAAAAGGTGGCCTTGACTTTTAAAGCTCCTTGTTTCTTAAAAGTATTATTTAAAAGTATTTAAATGGCTTATAGGAAGATGTATTGATAAAAACTGATATGATTCTTCTGTAGAGGAAACTTTTTCCCTATAATTTCATTTCATGTACTAGTGTCTTTCCTCAAATTATCACCTCCAGGCCATTCCAGAAAATGTCCTAAAATATAAATGAACACTAGAAGCAAAAAATTACATATTCTCACACTGTCCACTGAAAATTCACCAAAAATGTCAACAGCAATCGGGCCAAGTGACACACTAAGTTTATCTTACTTTATAATGCTTCCAGTTATAGCTGATCCTCATGTTTCCCAGAAAAGCAAGAAGAAAGAAAAAGTCACATGATTCCTGGAAAGATTCAATATTGATAGGACCTTTGCTAGACAAGAAAAAGGATAAATCTGTACCTTTAGGCCTAAATATTTTGGAAACTGACCTAAATATGTTTCATGAGAAAATGTGTTTAATGAAATTTGGTAGCACATATCTTAATATTTTTTCTTAAATAACCCCTAGACACATAACAGAAAACAAACTACAAGCGTATTCACTTGCCTTAAAATTTGTGATAAAAGCAACTCATCTTTTTTTGGAAATATAATGCATCCTAGTTAAATTATTTTTGGAAGCTTAGATTTGGTATAATTTCCTAGCACCACAGAGTTCATGGTGAACGTGAACAAGTAAAAATATGAGTTGAATTTCTTAGTATGAAAGATATGGAACTTAAAAGATCAAAGTTCAGAATAAATGGAAGAATTAATTTTTTTTCATAATGCACTATTCTTCAACATCTAGTATGTGCTCTGTGCCAAAACCAATAATACAGATAATGTCTAAAATTGATAGATACTCTATACAAAGGGAATTTGAACCTAATTCACACCTAACCTCTAAGGCTGAAAATCTAAGGCTGATACCCTCTGCTCTAGTGGCTGTGATAAAGACCAAACATGCAGAATTTGTTTTCCCCACACAATACCTCATTAAATGTACTGATCTGGAGGAAATGAAAACACTAGGAGATACTTAATCCTTAAGCATATAGGAAAGATAAGAAAACTAAAGGAAGAAATAAATGAAAATTAGATAGGCTATGAAGGATGAGGAACAGTGAGATGGAAAATGAAATTTTTCGGGTTAGGAAATAGTCATGGTGTTCAGGCTACTGAATGCCATGAGCACAGCTGACCTTTTCTTCTAACCATTTTTTAGTTAAGAGAGACTTTCTCCATAAGTACCCAGAACGTTAGGGGCAGTAAAAGAATAGCAGGGGCAATAGGGACATATTAATGATTGCCACGGGCTAAGTGAAAATGAGCATTAACATTAAATTCTCCCTTTCTTGAGTTAAAAGCTGAAGTAGAAGCAAAGGTGAAGGGATTTTGACATCTGATATAGTCCCAAGGTTATAGTGTCTGGGATAAGGCAGGACAAAGTGTCTCTCAACTTAGGTTAAGAGATTGGTGACAGAATTGTAGGTGAGAGAATGTTTAGACAAGAATGAATAAGCCTAAGATCTAATGAAAGAGTTGAGGTAGATGTCTATTTTTGTAAGTTCTTAGTATTTGCGCTTTAAACATGGTTCTGTTATAATGACATTTAGCAAAACCAAGAATATAACAGATGCTCTAATAAAAAACATGCATTTTTAACTATATACTTGAGCGAGATATTATACTGAAGTATATCACTAATGAACTCCTTAAAGAGCATACTACTTCTGACGGAAAATTTTTCCAATTTCAGGCAGAAGACCAACAAACCTTTAGGTCAAGGAATCATGACATTGAAAACTCAAATGTATATGTTTATAACCAAGGTCACTTGGTCCAAATAGAACATTCTTTCCTGGATTTTTGTTTGTTTTAACTTATGAAATGGCAGCAGAGTAGGGAGAAGAGGAAACATAAGGACTCCGGTTTAATTTAGATTGATTATTTTGTCTTGTGTTCATCAGAACAATATCTCGGATTTGTAAAACAATCTGCGTTTGAAAATCATGTATTTGTTCCTTTCACACTCAGAAGTGCCCTTTTTTTAAATTAAATTAAATGGAAATACACTACTACTAATTTTAAGCCAATTATATTCCTAGGAAATATAGGTGGATAATTCACAGCAATAGAAACTGTTCCCTATGCTTTCTCCCACCCCAACATTTTATATGTCTCCTGGTCAGTTACAGAAAATTAAATTTAGTTCAAGAACACTATAGTGATGAAGAAAACGTGACATATGTATCTCAGTTAACTTTGAGCTCCTCTTTTACTTGCATTAGTGAGAGTTGGCACTCTGCTAAAAACAAGTTCAAATTCCATGATACTCCATCTCACAACATTTTTTCCATGGGATTAAATTTAATGTTTTCTCACAAACTACAAATCAGCTTTTCAAGAATAAATTTAAGTTTCCTTCACAGTGAGGGGATCCATTAAATTTATAAGACTAATATTCGGAGTTATGAAAGTAGCTATCTGAAGACTAAAAACAAATGGTCAAAAACTACTAAATATAGAAAGAGGGATGAAGGGATGGTATTGTCCAGAAAACTTTATTTCATACAATTCAGTACTGGGTATTTTTTTTTAATATCATGCAGTAGATTAATTCTGTAATCATTTTTAAATAACGGTGCTTCATATCTGTGAACAAATGCATACGTAAAGTACATGCATGTAGCGTTTATAAAAGCTACACCAAACAGGTTTGCTTATCTTTGGACTACAGATTTAAGTAATGTTTGTTTTATTCTGGCTTCTAATTTTTTCAAATAAATATATATTTTATAAGTAAAATAAATTTTAAAAACTTAGCTTCTTCAAACATTGGGAGAAAGCTTGTGAACTACCATATTGCTGCACTGTTGATTACCCAAGTAGTAATCGACTCGGTGTGAAATGCTGACTGATCAGACATCAGAAAAGTAGACATTTCAGAAGTGTCATTAAGAGAAAATGTTCACAATCTTTTCAATGTGGTAATTAAACTTGCAACAACAATAAAGAAAATATTTGAATTTTATTAGCCATAATGGGGATTTTGCAATTTGTTAAAGAGGATTTTTTTAGTAAGTCTTTTGAATACAGATAAGAATACGAATAGTCTTTTTGGTTGGGATGATATAGCAAATCATTTAGGATGGTTTTCCCTGTGACATATTTATTTTACTTTTAGGGATTTATTCTAGGGGCAAATATGATAAAGTAGAAATAAGTTAGGCTTGGCATGAGCCTATCTGGTTCTCAATTCTAACTACTCTACTTTCAAGGTATTTGGCATAGATTAACTTAAAGAAAATCTATTTTTAATCTGTAATATCTTTCCTCATCTATAGTGAGAAGGTAATAATTCCTACTTTGCAAACTAAAGAACGTATGAAAAGGAGTATATATATATAATGCCTAGCAAATAATAGATGCTCAATAAAAGCAAGCTATTATTCTTCTGCATAAATGTATTTATAAAAGAAAAATTAGAAAATATAAATGGTCTAAAATAAGTATGACTTTTGTCCAATAAAATAATAGATATTCAAAATCATTCAGAAAAAATATTTAAATGGCATGGAAAGATTCATGTTTTATCGTTTGGTTAAAAAAGGTACAAAATATATGAAGTGAGTGTGATCCATTATCACTTTTAAGAAATACATAAACATACATATAATTGAAAAGATGTGAACTAAAAATATTATCTCTAGGTAAAAGATTTGGTTTTTCATTTTTCTTGATTTTAGAAATTATAATTTAAACATATACTACTTTTATAACAAGAATGTATAATACATGATTTTGTTTAAAAAAATCAGGGTCCTAAAATAAAGTTACCTGTATTATACATTTTAGGGAGCATGGTAGTTGGTTAACTTGGAAATTCTACTCATTATTTTTGAAGTTACAGTGAATTGGGGTAATAGGTGAGGCCAAACACCATAATCCATTTCAAACATCATTAGCAGAACAAGCCTGGAAATTATTCCTCAGTAACATCAACCCTTAGTATACCAATAAATACATGTCATGAAAGAAAAACCTGCGACTATCCAGAGGATATTGGAATCAAAAGCAATAAAGTAGTGTGGCTTATAAAAAATAAATCCAACCAGTCAAATTCGATAGATTTTCCCTCCAGTGCAGTAACAGAATTAGTTGATTACAGGAACACATTTAAACAAAGCATGTGATGGGATAACTTATGACATTTGCTCAGAGAATTGATTCAAAGTTGAAGTGGATGCAATTTTCTGCCTGACAGATTGAAGATGGAAAGTAATAATACATGAAAATATTTTGAAGGATGAATTCTTTGGTGGAAGTAGCACACATTGTAAATTGTATGATTTCAGATCTGTATTTGTGACCTAGAATTGGGTAATCAGTGGTACATTTATTAAAAAGCAGAGTTAACACTAATTTGAAAAGCCTTACAACTGACAGAGGAAAAGTTACTTCTGCAGAACCACTAATAGAGATTTAATTCTCTAAGTTGAATGTGGGCTAATATATTGTTTTGAAGAGAAAGGAAATCCAGAGGAAAAATACCTTAGTATTCTTTAGAGAAAAGTAATAGCTGGCAATAGATGAGTAGCATAAGGACCACACATGCATGTACCCAACAATCCTCAGTTTAGCCCTATGAGGTGAGTCTTATGCTCCATTTTATAGATGAGGACCCTGAAGAACAGAGAGGTTAAGTAATTGGCCCAAGGTCAAACAGTAAGAGGCAGAGCCAAAATCTGGTTTACCTGGAATGCTTTCCTCTAATGTCTATAGACCTTTGCACTGTGCTGCAGTAATTAGATACAGGTTTGCAGTATGACTCACTAGCTAACCTGCCCGCCACCTTTCCAGTACAACTAAGGAGCTATATTGATTGAGGCAATATGACTTAAGGAGATTGACATTGTATTAGAGTCCTGGTAGTTCTACCTAAAAGACGTGTGATCTTGGTCAAGCCCCTTAATTAAGATCTGGTCTCAGTTTCCACATCCCTAAAATAAAGAGAATGGGATGACCTCCACTGTTCTCTCCAGGCCTAATATGTAATTCTCATCTCAAAGCCAATAATTTATATGTCTGAGAAACTTTTTAAATGAGTCCTAGGGAAGGGTTATAAAAGAAAAGATCCGAGCTGCGTTTGACAAGACACTATGATGTGCTTTGGACAAGAGAAGTGCTGCCCATAGAGACACACCAGCTTGTAAAAAAAAAAAAAAAAAAAACTACCAGTTGTCACAGTAAGAGGCTTGAAGGAGAGAAACATCACACTTTCTTCGTTAGCCTTTTTCTATTTTGAAACGTCTACTGATTTTCCCTTGGGAAACAGTACTTTCAGCTCTACAGTAGGGGGGGAAGAAAAACCTAGTCTAGAGAATGGCAGTATTTTTCAAGAGATATAACACAACTTCTGAAGGTGCTATAGCTGTGGGGAAAAAAAAAATCTAAGGAAGAGGAACTTGCAAAGAAGACTGTAGAGAGGAGAGAACTTGCAAAAATGAAAATCATCTCAATTGCCCAATACTTCTCTACATAGTAGTCTGTTCAAGCTGAAGATTCTCACTCCCTCTTTTCAGGGGCTGGAACGTGAGACAGTAGATGCAACAACTGCCTGAACCTCCTCCTTTGGTCCCAGGAGAGGAGTGCCAGGCCCTTGGGCATGACCTTACCCTCAACTGTGAGTCTGAGTTGAATCGAGAGCCTAATAAAGGATGAGAGTGCCTAGGGAATGATTTCTTCCTCTATTTTCCTTTCTGTTTTAAGCAAGTAGAAACCCAGGCCTCTGAAGAAAGATAAAATCCAAGTTAAGTGAGTTGTTCCTATGGCCCCAAAGTTAAGAAAACTGTAGACTGAATCACCCTGGCAGTAAATCAGAGAGACCCCCAAACACATTCCTAAAATGTGACTCTGCATTCCACCTCCTATTCAGGAGTAAACTGGACAGTAGCAATGCCATATCAGTGAAGCAAATTCAACACTTTTGATGTCTCACTAGCATCACGATTAAAAGGCCATTTTGAAATAGTGTAGACATACCATTTATTTTCACTTTGGTCTGGAAAGACTCCTGATCCCACAGGCTGTAGCAAAGCAACCTCCTTGACTGGCTCTATCTGCTCTGACATGAAATGCTTGGCTTGATACATGTTTTCCTTACATCTCTTCCTTTAAACATCAGTTCTCTTTCTGCCTTTCTGAATTTTCTGGGTGGATGATGCCAGGAGCGTTGTGTCTGCCAACAGGTAGCCAGACACTAGATCAGTCTCTCTCAATCAGCAAGTCCCATCTGTTAGCTAGAGTCTCTATGCATTCATTCTGCTTATTACAGCAGCTGAGCCTCCAAGTGGGTTCTTTGTGGGCTTCAGGCAGATGCTTAACAAGGTGAGCCAAAAGGAGTCTGGGCGTTTGGAGATGTGTTAAGGAGACCTCAGCTGGAATCTGTTTATGTTTTCCAAGTGCTTGCCTACAGCTTCCCCTGATAGCTTTACCACATGACATCATTGGGGCATCAACCAGACATCCTATTTGGTACTTCAAACAAAAATGCTTGTGGCATGCTGTTTTTTTTTTTTTGTTTTTTGTTTTTTTTGCGGTACGCAGGCCTCTCACTGCCGTGGCCTCTCCCGCCGCGGAGCACAGGCTCTGGACGCACAGGCCCAGCGGCCACGGCCCACGGGCCCAGCCACTCCATGGCACGCGGGATCCTCCCAGACCGGGGCACGAACCTGCAACCCCTGCACCGGCAGGCGGACCCCCAACCACTGCGCCACCAGGGAAGCCCGTGGCATTCTACTTTTTAAGTTTAATATCTTATTTTGAGTTTAAAAATGTTCAGTAGTTATCAACATCCTGGCTTAAGCATTCTTAGTTTTGAAGGAGAGTCTTAGTAGACAGACTTTAAAGATATCATCAGCTCTTCCGAGGGAAAGCCAATTTAAGTTCAGGATAAAGAGACCTGTAATCACAAATCACACATCACAGGGTTAGATGGTACATTTGTGGCAGTGCAGCCTCAGGAGGTGCTCCTCACTGGGTAGCCATAATAATTCCAAAGAAGTCTGATGGACGGGCCTTCGCAAGGAGCGAAATCCACACTTTGTAAAGGGGTTGGTGCAGACTGGCTTGTGCCAACCAATAAAATAATGATCTAAAATGACTGAATATTTTACTAGGTTCAGACATTCTTCAAATGGATTTACAGTTTCAAAATGTTCTTCAAGCACATTTTATTTTCTTCATTTTCGTTTCCTATTCTGTTCATGCTTGAGCAATACTGTAGGTGGTGGAAAATGGGGGGGGGAAGAACCCATTTCTATAGAAAATTATTAGAAATTCTTTATGTGGGATCCAATTGAGCAAGAGCCTGATAGCTAGCAAAGAACTGAGTTGGTACAAGTCATATCTCTCACAGAATAAGCAGACAGGTCTGGGCAAGAGTGGGCATTAAATGAAAGCATTTTTATTTAGTTGAGGTTTGAAGTCTATGCCCCTCTTCCTCCACTCAGCAGACACAAAAGGCAAAACTGTCTCAGGGAACCGTGGGCAGGCATTTGAGAAATGCGTGAGAGCAATTTCCAGCTGAGCCAATTTTTGTCAAACATCATGTGGCTTGGCCAGGATGGGCTTTGCTAATAGAATCTGAAGCCCGAGGAATCCAGCCCCCATTTCAGACGCCACTCTGAGAAGACGTGAAACAAGGAGTCCAGTCTCCAGATGGGAGAGGCTTTTAATTGGCTGAAAGAACCAGGGTCTGGGCACAGAAAGTCAGACACATCCTTGCTGGTATCATCATTACTGATTCAAACCGCACGAGGAGTACCAAGGAGCTGCCAAGGGGAGAAGCTGAGTCCTCCACAGATTTGAACCATATCTGAACGCCAGGGAGGAAAAGCAAAAAGTGCTTTCCTTGCAAAAATGTTTGAAAGTGCTGCTTTAACTCATTTAACATCGTAACAATGTGCTGCCCTGCCCACGTTTTAAGGCTACTCCTTTCTGCATTTCTTTTCCAAATTAGACATTTCCAACATCTTTGTCCTTTTATCCCCAACTGCCCATTATCCTAGTTAAAAATCAATTTTTAGGGCTTCCCTGGTGGCGCAGTGGTTGAGAGCCCACCTGCCGATGCAGGGGACATGGGTTCGTGCCCCGGTCCAGGAGGATCCCACATGCTGCGGAGCGGCTGGGCCTGTGAGCCATGGCCGCTGAGCCTGCATGTCCGGAGCCTGTGCTCCGCAATGGAAGAGGCCACAACAGAGAGGCTCCGTACCACCAAAAAAAAAAAAAAAAAAAAAATCAATTTTTATAGGTACAATTTATGCCTGAAAAGGTAAGGTCAGCATTCAACAATACCACTAAATACAGTATTTATGAGTTAGAAGAAATTTGTTTCATTATTAAGAGTTATATAAAAGCTTACCTACTTAACACATGATTACATGGTTTTTAGACTCAGGAATTACATTATGCACACATGGCTACTTACACTCTATGATCTGACCTGAAGTCAAAACTTGTGATTATCAAGCTGGACACCATTCACTGTATAGAATTTTTTTTTTTTTGCGGGGGGGGTGGGGGGCGGTGGGTGGAACTTGTAGGTTTTCCTAAACGTAAAGACTCTCAACATGTCATTTCTCCTTGAGTGGGTCAAATATTGAGCTACGACCTAATAGCCTGTCAGGAATTAGGAAATATTAACTTGAACACAAGAACCAAATAAAGTATAGGCCATGGGAGGACATGGGGAGGAAAATAAAAACAGGAGATTATGTCACTGACTGAAAAAAAAAAAGGTGGTTTCCCCAAGCAAAGCCGATTTTCCTAAGGGCTCCCCTTCATTTTAATACTGAACATTTTAATTATTTATGTATACAAGGTTTTTAAACAAAAAGGTTTTTAAACGAGAGAATACTTCAAAGTCATCCAGAGAACTTCCTCCAAATTCATATTCCCCAGGCTTTGGATCACACTGGCTCAGAATATCCAGGGATGGTATTTAGGCCTGCTTGAACATTTTGCAAAGTTTCTAGGAGGCTCAGAGGCACATTCCTGGTTAAGAATAGTGGTAGAGCTGCTCACGTTTCCTAGGTGCTACCAGATGGTCTGCTACACCCTCAACTCTCCCTGATTCCCATCCAACTTGTCTCCTACTTACACATGTAAATTTTAAAATGTCAAGTGAAAACTACATCCAGTTACTGCTCCTTTCTTTTCCGGCGCACTTTTCCATATCAGCATACAAAATCACCTAGTTTTCCCTGAAGCCCAGAGGAAAGCGGTGTGAAAGCTTTCACTTGTGCTTTGTACTAACCTTTTTTCTTTCTGTAGGCAGAAGTATTTTTGGACAAATGTTGTTTAAGCATCATGAACTGAGGCTTAAATTTAGTTCAGATAGCTTACCCCTATCACTAATTTCCGCTTGTTGAGTCAAGCCACAAAAATATCAGTGAGAAACGCAAAGATTTTACCAAAAAATGATAGTGAGTAGGTTGGCGGAATTTAAAGGGGGAAGGAGAAAGGCACGATAGAGTTTTCCTCAGAAATTTTTAAACAGAGCAGCCATCATTATGGGGCAGAAAGTATTATAGCCATTGCAACAGAAATATACAAAGTCACCTTAACATGTCGTTCAGATTGCAGGTTGGAAGACTTGATTATAATCTGAATTACTATTAAAGCAACGTGAAGAAATTGTCCATCATAAAGCAGATTGAGGAGCAATGGAAGCAGAGAACAAGTCAAAGTGATAGATCTTGGCATCACTAACTGACATACTATTCAAAAAAGCACAACTTCAGCTGCTGGCCTTAGAGTATTTTATATTCCAGTTTCAATGACGAGGGCATACCTAATGTGAAGATGGATGGTGGGAGTTGTAACCAAGGACTATGTATTCTGACAACTTTTAGCAAGATGGTTGTATCAGGCTATGCTTGCCTAAAGCTGTTATATGTTCTATGATTTTAGCTCTACCTATTCTGATTCTATATCAACAGTCTGGTCTATGGCAAGTAAATGGTTTGGTTATGAAAATACAAGGTTCCAGTTCCATGAACTGCATTTATTGCTGTGAGTTAACGTTTATGATCATCTTCCTGTCAATGTCTGCCCACAGACAGAGAATGGACTGGCCCTACAGACTTTCTTAACATAACACAAAATTAACAGAGATCCATGGTATAGCTTTAATTCTTAGTTCGGGGCCTTAGCTCTCTCACAGGGACTATTGCTAGCCTTCTAGCTTTTGGCTACGGTCTTACTCCCTCCAGCTAGTCATTCACAAGGTTTTCAGAATGACCTTCTTCAAATGCAAATCTTGTCATCTTACTCACTTGCTTAAATCCCTTTAATGTCTCCCCACTGCCTAAAGAATAAAGTTTAAATTGCTTAGATGAATAAGGAAGAGCCTTGAGCGCAGCTGTCACTTACCTCTTCAGTTACATCTCAGGAAATAAACTCCCACACCATCAGTTACCTGGCTTGGAGGCTCTCAGATACATTAAGCTTTCTCACGACTGCATGCTTCATGCAGGTGCTAATGCCGAAATGGCCCTCCTCTCTTTTCTGCTTGCCTAAACACAAGTAAATGTTCTGTCTGGTCTTGGCATGATAGTCAAGACTACTATGAAGCATTTCTTAAATACTCAATTACCAGATCATTCTTTTCTCCATGTCTCTGTTGTGTGTACTTCAAACTAGAACCTACAGTACTTAATTGCACATTACTTTATATATCTGCCTTTATTTTATTACAACCTCACTGAGTCTAGTGACCATGTCTTACTCATCTTTGTAGTCCTAGAACTTGTCATAATATTTTGCCTATAGTAGGAACTCAGTATTTGTTGACTGACTTAAATAACTAAGGAGGCTCAAACTGCCAGCTAAGGAGGTTGGCAATTAGATCTTGAAATAGGAAAAAAAAAAAAAAACCTTTATTAAGCACTTACTGTAAGCCAAAGACAACACTGAATCCACTTTAATTGACGAATTAATATCTAGATTATCTGGGAGGATAACAGAGGAAAGGCAATAAATACAGTGAATAAAAATTCTAATAATATATTCAACCTTGGAAATCTAGTAAAGTAAAAGTAACAAGAATAGCAATAAATATAATTAAATGAAAACAATTTAAGCTATATAAATTGTACAGATTCATGACTATATTTAGCAGTTAGACTTAACACCAGAACCTCTTTCCATACAAAAGATATTTAAAACATTGTATTGAAAACAAAGATAAAAAGATACTTAAGGAAAACAGTTAAAAGGTAATTTCCATTGCCAATATGCTTTATCCTAGCAATTTTTTTTAATGAGATCATGATATTTTTTAATTTTTAAAATGACATTTACTTTTATTTTGGTTTCAGGGCATTTGTGTTTGTGGTAAGTTTCAGTGTTTTGGTTTTTTGGTTTTTTTTAATATTTCTTAAGGGTCCCTCTGCCTATCTCCTCAGCATTATGAAGTGCTCCTGAAAGCCATTTGGATGATAACAAGTGTTGCAAACTGCAGGTGAATGGGTGTTAGAACCATACTAACAGCAAACAAAAGCATTTTATAATAACAAAGATAGAGACTGGGGAGTCCTTATGAATATGTTATTAAGCACCTGCACTGCAGTTCCCAAACTGGAGCTATTTGAAAAGAAGGGATGCTAACTTTCAGCCAGAATTGATGTCTGCAGAGAGACTGGTTTTTTGTTTTGTTTTGTTTTTAACAGCTGAATTACCGCAACTGAAATAGCTACTTTCCCCCAATACCTATTTGAGTGCTGAAGTCTCACCGTACAGCTAACCCTACTCCAGCCATATACCTGGGTAGGTAGAAAGGGCTTGACCTCCAAAACATTAAGTCATTTTCTATGCTGGGAGTTTAAGAAATGAAAATGATCATCTGAAAGACAAAGCCTAGCACAGAAATAGGTGTGTTGGAATGTACTATTCAGAGGAAAGAGTGTAGCAATGAAATGCAGGTGGCATAAGAGAAAAGTGCGTAAAATAATCAAACGTCAGAATGGAGAGACCTGTGGGGGAATACTTTGAGGAGGACTTGCCCAATCTCTTCAAGCCTGTAAAGAAAGTCTGAGTTTGAGCAAATATGGAGATAGTATTTAGAAACCCTAATCTCCATGGTTTACGGAAACCCAGCAGAAGCAGCACGTCAGCTGGATCCAGACTCACCTGCTGTGAAGGCTAGCATGGCACTAAAAACAAGAGCTGTTTGAAAGAAAAAATGCTAACTTTCAGCCAAAATTGAGAAATTGTTTTAAACTAAACTAAATTATGTAATGGTAGAAAGAGATGAGCTATTGAGAGAGAACAGGGCATCTGGGTTTGGGATGCTGGAGACGCAGGGAGCTCTCCTCCCTCAGCCTCTCTAGGGGCAGGTTGTTTTTGGAACAAAGGCTAAGTGATTTGAGTCTGGGTTTCTAATGTTCTGCTCTTTAATTGGCATACATTGCCCAGGCTGAGTATAAAACTGCCTTTCTGGGCTTCCCTGGTGGCGCAGTGGTTGAGAGTCCGCCTGCCGATGCAGGGGACACGGGTTCGTGCCCGGTCTGGGAAGATCCCACATGCCGCGGAGCGGCTGGGCCGGTGAGCCATGGCCACGGAGCCTGCGCATCCGGAGCCTGTGCTCTGCAACGGGAGAGGCCACAACAGTGAGGGGGCCCGCGCACTGCAAAAAAACAAAACAAAAACAAACTGCCTTCCTCCTTCCATAATGACTCTAGATGGGGCTGAAATATGTACTAGTGACAATGGCAGTGAAGAAACTCATGGATGCTCTTATGGGTTGAATTTTGTCTCTCAAAAAGATATGTTGGAATCTTAACCCCCTGTACCTGTGAATGTAACCTTATTTAGAAATAGGATCTTTTTAAATGTACTGAAGTGAAGATGAGGTCATTAGGATAGGCCATAATCCAATATACTGGTGCCCTTGTAAGAAGAGGGAAATTTGGAGACACAGAGATGGGATCATGTGAAGACACAAGACACAGAAGGAAGACAGCCATATGAACATAAATGCAGAGACTGGCCTTATTCTGCCATAAACCAAGGAATGTCTGGGGCTCCCAGAAGCTAGAAGAAAGGACGCTCTCCTAAAGGTCTTAGAGGAAATAGCCCTGCCAACATCTTTTAGATTGTAGCCTCTCGAACTGGGAAACGATAAATTTCTCTTGGTTTAAGCCGTCCAGTTTGTGGTGTTTTGTTATGGCAGCCCCTAGAGATGGCAACCTCATCACAGGAATAATAGCAACTCACTACAGTGGCAGCAGTAGAGGTCAGCAGAGGAGCCTCTGAGCTTCCCAGGAATCATTTGAAATTACCTCTTCTCAGAGGAGTGATAGCAGTTAAGACACATACCTTTTTCAAAGGGGACTTCTTTTAAGAATTCTAGTGAGACCAGAATATGTCTCCTAATCCATTGGAGGAGTGACCCCAAGGAAGAGACAACATTCTTTCTAATAGACTTATGAGATGCAGAATAATAGAAGCAGCTTGGAAAGGGAACTTAGATTTCCTCTGGACTCTCAGAGTAGTGAAGTCTTCATCTAAATCTTATCACAAGGCCAGTCTTCTCCTAGGTAGGGAGGGAACCACGTTCTCCTAGGTGGACAGATTTTTCTGAATACGGATGTTGCCAACATCCCAGCTACGGCTTACTAAAGACTTGTTGCTTATTAGGATACAGAGCTTCTTAAAAGTCAGAAACCCTCTTCAGGGTATTGTGGGAATAGGTCTTAAAATACAAAATGTATTGTTCAACTTCAAGAAAGACAATAAATTATTGGCTTAAGGGGAAAAATTCATGTAATAAGGCTGGCAGACCCCCAGTTTGGTCTAGTTTACTCCCTTATTTTATACATAAGAAAACCAAGGTCTGTGGAATTACATAATTTCAGGCAACATCGGTTTCCTGTCTTGTGCTTTCTCACATCCACAGTACAACGTATCACTTGCAAATCATGTTAGAGCTCTTCTGGTTGATGCTAATGTTGCTCCCGTTATTGACATTGGCTCATATTAAGTCATCCTGAGAAGTAAACTGTCTTCCAGTACTTCACTTAAACATCTTAGACGAAAGCACCTATGTTAAAAACCTCATTTATTTTTATTTCTCGTAAGAGATCCACTGCTTTGGGTCATCATGATAGAGTTTGCTGTCCTCTCAATACATCTCAGTTTCCATCACATTTTCAGTCACTTTTTTAGGCTAGTTTTAAAAGCCAGTTGGCAGAATTACTATGATTTCTCTTTTTTTTAAACCAGCTGATCCTCTCTTGCAAAGAGACAAACAGTCTCCAAGAAGGAAAAATTATGCTGTGTATAATGTTATCCGCAAATCAATGTTACTCATAATGTTTCAGGAAATAAAGTTACTATGGACATATGGGAACATTACAGATTTCTACATTAGTCCTAGGAATAGGTATTCAAAATGGTAGAAGTAAAAGAAAAAATATTTACATTATGCTAAATTAAGCCCAATTCTCTCACAACTGGCAAGTCTTTATTTCTGGATCTCCTAGTCTCCCAGTAGTAGAGACATGCTTTAATCATCAAGTGAAATCAGAATACTTATATATATATTTTTTAACACATGCACACATACACTGCAGAGCTGTCTACAGTTTAACAGGTTATACACTGCACAACTCCAGTGCACACAGTTTTCATCACAGTCAATGAAAATGTATCGCCTTCTGATGGAAATCTCAAAACCAACAAGCGGGTCACAGTGATCTTATGAAATATGTATCTGAACAAAAGGAAAATAAAATTGTGTCAGTTCTTTGAAGAAGGTAAGATTCATCTGAGTTTTATGACACACTTTAAGTTAATAAGTCACATCATATTCTAAGGTTAAAGTTATTAAGAAAACGTCATTCCTAACCAGGACAAGATTTCATAATTCTTCTTCCACTTCTAAATTTTTATTCCTTCATAAGAGTCTCTTTCATATAAAACTACTAAAGGGCTAGAGCTGCAAAAACGTCTATTGAAAAATATTGACATTCTCCCTCCTTTATACTCAATCCTATTCAAATTGCATGTGATTAGTAAACACCTGTATTTGTAAAAAAAAAGAATTAGATATATAAAAGGCAAGAGGATCTGCTTTTAATTTTTTTCTTCAACTTTGAGCAAGCCACTACAATTTTTATTACACACACCTTCACGCAGACACATGCACACTCACACATAAAGCAGGACTATAAATCAACACCTACTCTCTACCCAAAACTGAGCGGCAGCAGCAACAAAAAGCTGAAGTATCATTTGTGACCTTAATTGAAAATGGAACAAACAACAACCCTCCAAAATCTCAGAAGATTAAAATAATCTTAAAAATTTTACATGGTATCTGAAGATAAAGTGATTAAAAATGTGTCTTTGTTCTGTTGTCCTTTCTCTAAGTGCTAATCAGATTGGTAATCTCCTAGGAATGCTTATCCTACTTTGCTAAACCTTTCATTAAACAAAACCTTGGGTACAGAAAGACCTAATGACGCCTAAATCCAAAATAAATAAATAAATAAAAACACATAGATACATGCTTATAAGACATTTTTCTCATCATCTCATTTCAGAAGACAAATACTTGCATATTGTTTTGTAGTAGTAAGTGGAGCATTGTAGAAATCTGAAGAGAGCCAGAAGTAGGTTTCCATTCTGTTTCTAGTCTGTACCACTGGTGTGACTCCCATCAAATAACTTAACCTACCTAGACCTCAGTTTCTTCATCTGAAAAATGAGGTAAACACTTTCAATTTTTAAAGTTTTTATTTACATTTTTTTTGATGTGGACCATTTTAAAATTCTTTATTGAATTTGTTACAATATTGCTTCTGTTTTTATTTTTATGTTTTGCTTTTTTAGCCATGAGGCATGGGGGATCTTAGCTCCCTGACCAGGGATCGAATCTGTACCCCCTGCATTGGAAAGCAAAGTCTTAGCCAGTGGACCCCCAGGGAAGTCCCACTCTTTACTTTTGAGGTTGTCTAAAGTATATAATATAATGAAACTTTTCTGGCATTTTTACTACTATTAAAATTTTTGATCAATACTAAAGAATAAAGGACATGCAGCAGTTACTTAAAATACTACAGCGAGGGAAAGGTTTATCCTTCAAGAATAACTTGCTCACATGCCTGGACTCCACTGAACCCATTTTGTTCACCCTTCCTGAAATATATATTCTGACTGAGCTTAGAGAACTATGTGTCTTTTCCTCCTCAAAGCATAGCTCAAGACTCATTTCCTTTTATGAGGTCTGTCCAGATTAAACAGTGTGAATCAAATTACTGGCAACATTCCTAGAACATATATGAAGCGATATCTTTTAAAATTCACCACAAATCAATTTTGGACTGAGGTAAGGCATAATAAGAAAGCAAAAAAGTAAAAAATAATAATAATGGGCTTGTGAATACTTAGAAGAGGGAATTTCAGATCCTAAAAACCATTATAGTTTCATTAATTGAAATCAAATCAATCTAATGCCATAGCTGCTTTGGAGATATAACTGGTACATCTTGGATATGACATTGTTATATTTTTCTTTTAGTAAGATATCCAATAAGGTTTCCCATGAAATCTTTATCACAAGGTTGATAACTGTTGAATAGTGGCCAACAGTCTGGAATAAGGACAATGGGGGGGTCCCCTAGGAGGTTCCCTTCACAGTTTATACTTCAATGTAATCAGTGTAATACACTAATTAGTAATATGGCTGGGAATATAGAAAATGTCCTCATCAAATTTGCAAATGTAACACACTAGGACAGATAGTGTGCTGGAAAAACAGAATTATATATTTTTTAAATCCCAAAGAATTAAAAGCCAAAAATAAGATTAAACATACATAAATGTCAACTTTTATACTTAACTTAAAAAGTAGGACTCAAACGTGAGATTAATATCTTTAAGGCATGGCTGCCAAAATATAGACATGAATGGTACTCCTCCTTTGCAAATAACAATGACCCACAGTTGGCTTAAAAGCACTGAAAATAATTTTGCAGAGCATCCTTCATGGTGGAAAAAACCCAGAAGCCAAAAGTCTGTGAAAGGGGAGATAAAACGTCTTTCCCAAGAAGGAAAACTCCCTCCCCCTATTCTTCCTTGCCACAGCTAAGTCAGGCTAGACTACTGCAAAAGATTTTATTAACCATTAAGTGGAACCAAAAGAGAACTGGAAAGAATATAACGAATATACAAACAGGGGTCTTAGATCAATTACCACAAGTTAATACAGGATCAAAGAAATACTCCATCCTAAATATGGAAACCACTTGCTGTACAAAGCTCTTTAGCCACATTATATATTGAAATGAAATGTTAAAATTGGTCTAAAAACCCAGCTCCACAAACTGAGTAAAACTGTTTAATATTTTGTAGTGGATAAGGAGGTTTTTGAAGCCTATATGAGAACATTAAATATGCTCAGGTAGCAACAGAAATTGTAAAATTGGTGGTAAACTGTATATATGACTACGATTACAACTCTGCTAGAATATGCTCTTAAGAGAAACTTCCTAAAAGTGTTTTGAAAGGAAGCATTCTATAGCCTTCAAAAGACTATGTTTGGATGGTAGGCACGGAGTGATTTTTCTTTGTTTTGCTTTTATGTATTGTCTAAGTTCTACTTTATAATTAAATATAATAACACATCGATTACTGTTTGTATGTAGTGTACTTGTTGCTCTACTTGCATTAGCTTTGCAATAACTCATTTAATTCATGCTAAGAGATCATGAAATAGTTACTCCAATTATCTTTATAGATGAAGAAACTGCGATGCATGAAACTATCTAGATTGACTGTGGACATTAAGTATTATTCTAATATTAATGACAGTAACTATACCTAGTAGTGAGACTTTGATACAAAAATCTGGCAGTTTACCTCTAAAGTGCAAACTCTTAATTACCCTATAATATAAAATGATGCCCAACCTAGTTTGGTTAAAAGTCAGAATACCTCATTATGCCATAATTAATTTATAATCAACAGCTTAAAGCATCTATGTCCTACATTTCATATGCTGATCGCTAGACAATACCTATTCCCGAAGTACTGATACATTGTTAAAGGTGTGACCTTACACAAACTGTAACAATCTTATTTTCAGATGAAGAATTAACACATACCATGTAGAGTTTTTATGATAAAAATAACATGCATGAAAGGCCTATATCAATGACTATATTATTGTTGTCTGGGAGAAATTGTCCCCATTGACTCTCTAAATATTGTTTTCTAAGAAAAATGCCCAACTTTATTTGTTCCTTTATTACAGGAGGTAGATAGATGTTTCAATAAGTGGAACTTCTTCCGCTTAACAAGCACTCACTTATCAATCCTGAACAAATGTGAACCCAGCTCAGGGCCCTATGTATGGGCTGTGATAGAATGAATACTCCAGACCCATCTATCTCACCCCAGGCGTTATCCTGTTGGTATTATTCTGTAGTTTAGCATTTGTAAACTTGGTTGATGTGGTACCACTAGAACAAATTCACATGGGTTGTGAGAGTTTCATTCTTCATCATTAACAGGGAGGATACAATGGTTTCCATTCTAGAAGCATTCTGGCCTTTCCCAAAGAAGATGGCCTTTGGCTGTTGATGTCCAAATGGAAGAAAAGATCCAGGGCTTTTGAGTGCCCTGACTTATGCGGATGAAACAAATTGCTGCAATCACTTCTGCCTTGATCCATCGAGTTGTTATCTCCCAGAAAGAGTGGCTTTTATTGCTGCTAAGGGGCTGCTGTATTCTTTAAGAAGGAATGATTCCAACACAGATATGAATGCTCAAACCCTTATACTAAAATATTTAGGTTTAATTTCATTGGCTAAATCTGTAATCAGAGAGTGGAATAGAAATATTTTTAGAGAACAAGTTTAGAAAAAGAAATTTTATACAAAAAATAAATTGGCCCTTTATAGTAAGTTCTCCAAATGTTCCCAAGAATGATTTTTATAATTCCCTCATTATACATTTGGGAAATTGAAATGAATATGAAAACCTTGATTTCAATTCATGCTTGATATGAGAAGCTAGGCCTTTTAAACTTTTAACCAGATTTTCTAATGTACAGGTATGTAATTAAAAAGGGAATCCTATTGCCCTAGATTTTTATTACTTTACTTCATTGACAAACAGATTTAAGCAATTAACTCCAGAGATGAAAACACAAAGCCATTGGGTTTCTGGATGTGTCTGAGGCCTGTGTTGACACAAAGAAATGATACTATTCATGAGTATAGTGGGTAAATACCTGTATTGATAGTTATCATAACTGAACCTAAATATTGGAGTACTACTATCAAACCTAAACTTGAATGACAGCATTTGACAAATGAGTAGATAAAAACAAGTCAGGATCTTGATTGGTGAGGCATGTATATATATTCCATCTATGTTTAAACAGGGCAGTTTTACTTAGACCAGTGAGCTGGGAGGGTAGAAATAAGAGAATACTATGAAGAACAAAATTGAGTCCAATTCATGGAGGGTGGAACATATGAAGGAAACTTGGCTAATATACACAAACAGGGACAAGGTTGGCACTAACTGATATTCTAAATTATAAACCTTGTATAAGGCATGCTTCTAACATGTGTTAAACTACATTGAGGATTGGAGGGGACATTAATAATAACAATGCCTAGATGCCTGAGAAATTTGTCACTATCTGAACCAGAATGTCAGTGAGGTGATTTTTTTTTTTTTACTACCATAAAGGTATGAAATGAAACTACTGTGTAATACTCATGGTCTTGAGCTAGTAATCTAAATTAGGCTAAGTGTTGGTAAATTCAAATGAGGACTCAGTGAGGGGATTACAATGTCAATGTCTTTTTTTTTTTAACTGATTCTGAGGAAGAGCTAAAACATGTCTGGTATATCTCAGTATAAATATATACTGTAATTTATTTCCAGAATGAGGCACCAACTCATGGAATCCCTACAGGTATAATAAACTTAGGGATCTCTTCACTGGGTTATTTTCTAAAACGTTAGTGTTCCTGTTCATGCTACGTAGAAGATAGCCCAGCTCCACCTGTGATGATTAGCCCTTTATTTCTAGAAAGATGCTTTTGATTAAAAATAAGTTTGCAGGTGACATCAGGCATCCCTGAATTTAAGAGACTTCTTATCCTCAATACTGAAGCTGGATATTAATTCCCAATCCAATCTTTATATAGTTGCTTCCCTCTAAACCTAAAAGGGCAAGAAAAAAAAGCGCATCCCTGGAGTCTGCTGCTAAGTCCTTTCTTCAAGTCCTTCAAGCATCAGTAATCATTTTATTATTGCACTCACTTCTAAAGAAAAGCAAAAAGAAACTCCACCACATATTCTCTCAAAGCACCATAAATATTCTACTGTACTATTTGATCACAGTAGTTTGAATAAAGCAATGTATCTGTGAGGTAAGTATGATTATATCAGATATATATATAGATGTATTTTTTAAACAGTGAAAAATTTAAAGTATATTGCATGATGGTAGCTGAAATGAGAATAGTTCTATGAATTCTAGGTTTTTTCATCTATTTTCTTTACAGAAAATGTAAGAATATCAGTGTTAGAAAAGATTCATCAGAAATATGTAATTAGTGGAAGATAAAAGGTTTATGTAGCTAAAAATAAGGATTAAGTGATTAGGCAGTATTTTCAAAACTTTTAGATGAATTTCCATGATAAATTTTTTACAGCATTTATTTTTGATTCAATCATTTTACTATAATCCCTAATATTAAGATTATCCATCAGTTACAGAAATATTTAAACTTTTAAGGATTTAGATGTAGGCAACGACAATTTCTTCATATTCTCCCCTTCTATAAGAGAAATGCTTTACTTATTTTTGGCATTTTAAAATGGAATCATATGTTGGAGGAAACAGTTAACAAAAAATGTATCAAATAAATTCAGTATACTTGTCTTTAAATTCCTTTTTCTAGAAATATTAACAGAGGGAATTGGTAACAATATCCTACAGTTAGTTTGAATTTGTAGCACTTAAAAATTTAACTGTAGAAAATTCAACTGAATAAATGTGCTTTAATATTAAAGACATTTAAAACATGCTTCTAGACTAGTTTACTGCAAATTTACCTCTTAAGATCTTTTTGTATCAATGGAGTCTTAGAATATGTTGAATACCAAGATAAATATGCTGTGAATTAAGAGTTCACCAACTACAGAAAGTTACACAGGCTAGTTCCAAGAATTGGAGATTATGAGTGACTGATGTGCTAATTGGAAGGCTATTTCATAAACTAGACAATAGAGCAAATTAGATATAGAACTAAAATCTAACTATATCAAATGAAGAGTTCCCTATCTTTGCCTCTACCCCACTACAAAGTATTTTCCTTATCAATTATTCCTGAACAGACTATTTAGAAGAGGGAAGTGCATTACTTTAAAGTTCGTCTCAAAAAACAAGTAACTGAAGAACAGAAAAAGGATCTGATTTTTACTAGCAAGGATCTAAGCACAGTATTTACATAGGCTTGAAAACTGGGAATGCAACAGTTTCAGATTTTATCAAGCATTACTGATTTTTTTTTTACTTAAAGAGCAGTTTCTTGTGTGTTATTTAAATTGTTTCAAATTAATGTATTTAGGACAATCTGTCTTACAAGATTTTCAAATTTCACAATAAACAGTCATCTTTGTAAATGATTAAAATGGGCTTCATAATTTCTGGAAAAATAAGTGACAGATGACTTTTCCCCAATATACATTAAGCTCAGTGAAAAATCAAATGAGCTGGTATTTTGTACACAGAGGAATATAATTTGTTTTTGTATTAGTACTAGTCTTGACCTAAGTATTTACAAATCAATACTAATTTTAAATTTAATGGCATCCATAAATGTCTGTATGTAGGAAGTTTAATTTTTGTGCTGTAGTTACAAATGTGTTTTTAAGTATATGGGGAATTTTTAAAGGGCAGAAGAGAATTTAAAGGTGCTATTTACATAAATGTAAAAGCCCCTAAAGTGAAGAAATCTTTTCTAAGAAACTCCAAGTATTTGCTTGACTCTGGAGGCCTGGTGTAAGAAGCAAGCAGTTTTCCTGCTAATAATTAGACATCTGAACACTGTCCTGAAAGGGTTTAAGCACTTGATGCTGCTCTTTGGGGTACCAGTACCCGGATCCCCATTTAATTTACTTTTTTCCTACCTCTGCCTCAGCCTGGTGTCTAAGTTCTGCCCAGACCAGTGTTTCCTCACAGGAAGCTGTGAATTAAAGTGACCTGGGTAGCTTTGAAAACACTCTGTCCAGACCACACTCCAAACCAAGTAAATCTGAATGGTGGGCTGTGTGTGTAGTGGTGGTAAAGGTGGGAGGGTCAGGCATTGATATATATTTTTTAACACCCCAGATGACTGCAAAGTGCAGCCAAGCTTCAGAATCATTCCCCTCGACAATTTTTTTTTAATAATTTCTCCTGTTCAAGTTGTATTCTCCACAGACCCCATAACCTGCTTCATCTTCTCATCTGCAACCACATGTGCCTACCAGTTTTCATCAGAATACTCATCTCACCCAAATTCTGAGGACACCTTAGGGTCAAGCCTAGCTTATCAGGCCCTCAAGAGCAGCTGATTCCTTTTCACTTGAACTGTTTTCTGCAGACGACTGTAATAGTCTAGTAACCTGCCTCACTTTTTTCACTCTTGTCCTATCCAACCATTCCCCCACAGCAGTCAGGGTAACATTTTTAATGAAAATAGCATTGAGCTACTTCCTTCTTGAACACTCTCCAGATGACTTCCCACTGAGATCTCAATTCAGACTCCATGCAAATGATACTTTCCCTGACCCACTGGCTAACAGCATCCCTCAGCTGAGATCACTCTTTAAAATCACCCTATTCTCTTCACAGCACTTATTTCTAAGTAAGTATATCTTATTTGCTTGTTCTTTAAATCTCAACGTACAATTTCAGCACCACGAAGTCAGATAATTTGTCCATCCCAATCAACTTGTAACCCTAATATCCAGGACTGTGGTGCATACACAGAATAGGTACTTTAACTGATAATTTCCAAAAAAGAACAAGTCACTTTGAATTCAGACTTCTCCATGCCCGGCCATAGCTACCTAGTCATAGCCCCTCCAGCATGCTCTGAACTATAGCAACCATAGTTACCTGTTGGTCACCAGATAATTTATAGTTTTTTGCTTCTCATTTTTATCCATGAATGCAAAATAAGAAACTTAAAATTCGTAAGCCATATCCCTAGAGTCTTCCTGAGAATCTCATTTCCTGGAGACTGTCCCCAGGCTCTTACATTTTTGACATCTAGGATTTGTACGGCAGTGAATAAAATGCCCGGACAGATTAGTTCCCATTAGCATGGATAACTGACAGTTAACAAGGCACTATTGTCTTTCCAGGTGAGCAAGTTAGTGAGCAAGTTATTTCCTTTAAGCAATTAAAAAGATGTTACAGTTTTGGAATTGCATGGATTCTTGTGGTCAGCAAGAAATATTTCAAGCAACACAAATTTCAAAGAATGTATTCATAACCTGATGACTCGGAGACATTTATGTCTCTCAAAATATCCATTCGCCAACATATAATACGACCATATTTAGGAGAAAACAGTTTAGAACTTTGTCCAGCCTGTCAATGATAATTATACTGGAATGTGCAAGTGAATTGGCGTCAAGATATAACCCCTGCCACATGTGTTTCAGAGGTCTCCCTGTTGAAATAGTTTGAATGGATTCCTGTAAAGATACAGGGTTAAACCAGCAATTCCACTCTTCATTGGCACCAAATAAGACTTCTTTTAACCCAATAGCTGTGACCAAATTACATTAGACAGAAGGGTCAGTAACTCCAGCCTGCAATTGATTGTATGAAACGTGAGAAAGGGCAGACAGCAGAAGCAAGAAGAACTAAAATCCTGCAGCCTGTGGAACAAAAACCACATTCATAGAAAGACAGACAAGATGAAAAGGCAGAGGGCTATGTACCGGATGAACGAACAAGATAAAACCCCGGAAAAACAACTAAGTGAAGTGGAGGTAGGCAACCTTCCAGAAAAAGAATTCAGAACGATAATGAAGATGACCCAAGACCTCGGAAAAAGAATGGAGGCAAAGATCGAGAAGATGCAAGACATGTTTAACAAAGACCTGGAAGGATTAAAGAACAAACAAACAGATGAACAATACAATGACTGGAAAGAAAAATACAGTAGAAGAAATCAAAAGCAGAATAACTGAGGCAGAAAAACAGATAAGTGACCTGGAGGACAGGATGGTGGAATTCACTGCTGCAGAAAAGAAAAAAAGAATGAAAAGAAATAAAGACAGCCTAAGAGACCTCTGGGACAACATTAAGCCCAACAACATTTGCATTACAGGGGTTCCAGAGAAGAAGAGAGAGAAAGGACCCAAGAAAATATTTGAAGAGATTATAGCCAAAAACTTCCCTAACATGGAAAAGGAAATAGCCATCCAAGTCCAGGAAGCACAGAGAGTCCCATACAGGATAAACCCAAGGAGAAACACACCGACACACATAGTAATCAAATTGGCAAAAATTAAACACAAAGAAAAATTATTGAAAGCAGCAAGGGAAAAACAACAAATAACATACAAGGGAACTCCCATAAGGTTAACAGCTGATTTCTCAGCAGAAACTCTACAACCCAGAAGGGAGTGGCATGATATACTTAAAGTGATGAAAGGGAAGAACCTACAACCAAGATGACTCTAACCAACAAGGATCTCATTCAGATTCGATGGAGAAATCAAAAGCTTTACAGACAAGCAAAAGCTAAGAGAATTCAGCACCAACAAACCAGCTCTACAACAAATACTAAAGGAACTTCTCTAAGTGGGAAACACAAAAGAAAAGGACCTACAAAAAGAAACACAAAACAATTAAGAAAATGGTCATAGGAACATACATATCAATAATCACCTTAAAAGTAAATGGATTAAATGCTCCAACCAAAAGACACAGGTTTGCTGAATGGATACAAAAACAAGACCCACATATATGCTGTCTACAAGAGACCCACTTCAGACCTAGGGACACATACAGACTGAAAGTGAGGGGATGGAAAAAGATATTCCATGCAAATGGAAATCAAAAGAAAGCTGGAGTAGCAATACTCATATCAGACAAAATAGACTTTAAAATAAAGAATGTTACAAGAGACAAGGAAGGACACTACATAATCAAGGGATCAACCCAAGAAGATATAACAATGAAAAAAATATCATAAATATATCATAATATATGATATATATTAAACATATATAATAAAATATATTAAATATAATAGAATTATTAAATATAATACAATAAAATATATAAAATATAATATATTATATATAAAATATATAAATATATAAACAAAATATATATCAAATATATCATAAATATATATCACCTCAATACATAAGGCAACTGCTAACAGCTATAAAAGAGGAAATCAACAGTAACAATAATAGTGGGGGATTTTAACACCTCACTTACACGAGTGGACAGATGATCCAAAGTGAAAATAAGGAGACACAAGCTTTAAATGACACAATAGACTAGGTATATTTCATTGATATTTATAGGACATTCCATCCAAAATCAGCAGATTACACTTTCTTCTCAAGTGCACATGGAACATTCTCCAGGATAGATCACATCTTGGGTCACAAATCAAGCCTCAGTAAATTTAAGAAAATTGAAATCATATCAAGCATCTTTTCTGACCACAACGCTGAGATTAGAAATCAACTACAAGGAAAAACACGTAAAAAACACAAACACATGGAGGCTAAACAATACGTTACTAAATAACCAAGAGATCACTGAAGAAATCAAAGAGGAAATCAAAAAATACATAGAGACAAATGACAACAGAAACACGATGATCCAAAGCCTATGGGATGCAGCAAAAGCAGTTCTAAGAGAGAAGTTTATAGCTATACAAGCCTACTTCAAGAAACAAGAACAATCTCAAACAATCGAACCTTACACCTAAAGAAAAAAAACCCAAAGTTGGCTGAAGGAAAGAAATCAAGACCAGAGCACAAATAAATGAAATAGAAACAAAGAAAACAATAGCAAAGATCAATGAAACAAAAAGCTGGTTCTTTCAGAAGATAAAATTGATAAACCATTAGCCAGACTGATGAAGAAAAAGAGGGAGAGGGCTCAAATCAATAAAACTAGAAATGAAAAAGGGGAAGTTACAACAGACACCACAGAAATACAAAGCATCCTAAAAGCCTACTACAAGCAACTCTATGCCAATAAAATGGACAACCTGGAAGAAGTGGACAAATTCTTGGACAGGTATAACCTTCCAAGACTGAACCAGGAAGAAATAGAAAACATGAACAGACCAATCACAAGTAATGAAATTGAAACTGATTAAAAATCTTCCAACAAATAAAAGCCCAGGACCAGATGGCTTCACAGGTCAATTCTATCAAACATTCAGAGAAGAGCTAACACCCATCCTTCTCAAACTCTTCCAAAATATTGCAGAGGAAGGAACACTCCCAAAGTCATTCTAGGAGGCCACCATCACCCTGATACCAAAACCAGAGAAAGATGTCACAAAGAAGGAAAACTACAGGCCAATATCACTGATGAACATAGATGCACAATTCCTCAACAAAATACTAGCAAACAGAATCCAACAGCACATTAAAAGGATCATACACCATGATCAAGTGGGGTTTATCCCAGGGATGCAAGGATTCTTCAATATACGCAAATCAATGTGATATACCACGTTAACAAATTGGAGAAAAAACATCTGATCATCTCAATAGATGCAGAAAAAGCTTTTCACAAAATTCAACACCAATTTATGATAGAAACTCTCCAGAAAGTGGGCATAGAGGGAACCTCTCTTAACATAAAGTCCATATATGACAAACGCACAGCAAACAACATTCTCAATGGTGAAAGACTGAAAGCATTTCCTCTAAGATCAGGAACAAGACAAGGATGTCCACTTTCACCACTATTATTTAACATAGTTTTGGAAATCCTAGCCACAGCAATCAGAAGAAACAAAAGGAATATAAATTAGAAAAGAGGTAAAACTGTCACTGTTTGCAGATGACAGGATACTATACATAGAGAATCCTAAAGATGCCACCAGAAAACTACTAGAGCTCATCAATGAATTTGGTAAAGTTGCAGGGTACAAAATTAATGCAGAAATCTCTTGCATTCCTATATACTAATGATGAAAAATCTGAAAGAAATTAAGGAAACACTCCCATTTACCATTGCAACAAAAAGAATAAAATACCTAGGAATAAACCTACCCAAGGAGACAAAAGACCTGTATGCAGAAAGCGGTAAGACACTGATGAAAGAATTTAAAGATGATATAAAAGATGGAGAGATATACCATGTTCTTGGATTGGAAGAATCAACATTGTGAAAATAACTACACTACCCAAAGCAATCTACAGATTCAACGCAATCCCTATCAAATTACGAATGGCATTTTTCACACAAGTAGAACAAAAAAATTCACAATTTGTAATGGGGACACAGAAGACCTCGAATAGCCAAAGCAGTCTTGAGGGAAAATAAGGGAGCTGGAGTAATCAGACTCCCAGACTTCAGACTACACTACAAAGCTTCAGTAATCAAGACAACACGATACTGGCACAAAAACAGAAATATAGATCAATGGAACAAGATAGAAAGCCCAGAGATAAACCCACACACCTATGGTCAACTAATAAAGTAGGCAAGGACATACAATGGAGAGAAGACAGTCTCTTCAAGGAGTGGTGCTGGGAAAACTGGACAGCTACATGTAAAAGAATGAAATTGGAACACTCCCTAACACCATACACAAAAATACACTCAAAATGGATTAGAGACCTAAATGTAAGACCAGACACTATAAAAACTCTTAGAGGAAATCATAGAAAGAACATTCTTTGACAAATCACTGTAAGATATTTTTTGATCCATCTCCTAGAGTAATGGAAATAAACAAAAATAAACAAATGGGACCTAATGAAACTTCAACGCTTTTGCACAGCAAAGGAAACCATAAACAAGACCAAAAGACAACCCTCAGAATGGGAGAAAATATTTGCAAATGAATCAATGGACACAGGATTAATCTTCAAAATATATAAACAGCTCATGCTGCTCAATATTAAAAAAACAAACAACCCAATCCAAAAATGGGCAGAAGACCTAAACAGACATTTCTCCAAAGAACACATACAGATGGCCAAGAAGCACATGAAAAGCTGCGCAACATCACTAATTATTAGAGAAATGCAAATCAAAACTACAATGAGGTATCATCTCACACCAGTTAGAATGGGCATTATCAGAAAATCTACAAACAAATGCTAGAGAGGGTGTGGAGAAAAGGGAACCCTCTTGCACTGTTGGTTGGAATGTAAATTTATACAGCCACTATGGAGAACAGTCTGGAGGTTCCTTCAAAAACTAAAAGTAGAACTACCATATGACCCAGCAATCCCACTACCAGGCATATATCCAGAGAAAACCATAATTCAAAAACACACATGCACCCCAATGTTCATTGCAGCACTATTGACAATAGCCAGGTCATGGAAGCAACCTAAATGCCCATTGACAGATGAATGGATAAAGAAGTTGTGGTACATATATATAATGGAATATTACTCAGCCATAAAAAGGAACACAATTGAGTCATTTGTTGAGACATGGATGGATCTAGAGACTGTCATACAGAGTGATGTCAGAAAGAGAAAAACAAATATATATTAACACATATATGTGGAACCTAGAAAATGGTACAGATGAACCGGTTTGCAGAGCAGAAATTGAGACACAGAAGTAGAGAAAAAACGTACAGACAGCAAGGGGGGAAAGCTGCAGGGGGTTGGGGGTGGTGGTGGGATGAATTGGGAGATTAGGATTGACATGTATACACTGATGTGTATAAAATGGGTGACTAATAAGAACCTGCTGTATAAAAAAAAGAAGAAATAGATGCAAAGTACCTAAGTAATTATAAAATAGCTGCCTGAAGGAAATAAAATGAAACTTGAGATATCCAACTTTCTTTAATTATATAAATTACATCCCTTGAAAGACTAATATGAAATAGCTACTTTCTTGATCCTTTAAGACATTGAAACAGATATAGTTCTAGACCATTCACATTCTATTGCGCTTCCTTTCACCTTTTAGTTATTCAGTTTTATAGTGAAACTTAATGAAATAATATATATTGACAAATGGTATGTTTAGTATTCTAGGAGTTTGGATTTAGAAATTTAGGAATTTGATTCCATTTTTTTTTTTTTTTTAAGGAAAAAAGATTTCCTCCAAAATATCTTTTTCAGGATGAAATGTATGGTTCCTAATGCAGATTTGAAATTTTCTTTTTTAATACAGGATAACCATACCAAACTCTTCTATCCTCTTATAATAGGAAGGGAATAGAGGGGAGGGTAGGTTAACCATTTCTTACTTCTGTGTAATGGAAAGGTTGCATTTGGATAATTCCTCATATCAGATATTTTACACTTCTTGTTTTTGAAGTAATTATAGTGGAGAAGATTCATAGAATTTACTTCATACAGTTTTAAATTATGACCACAGATTGCTTACAAGGGCAAATGGTAAACAGGGAATACAGGCTGTATAAAAGATGTGGCCATTAGTCTCCTTAATGTATAACAGGTACTTACAAACCAATGTAAGTACAAATATTCTAATTTAGATACCTCAGTTGAAAAGGATAAAAATTTTAAAGAAATACAAACCAAACTTGAGGAAAATTTTTAAATAATAACAGAAGCACAAATACAAATGCATCTTATTTCAAATGTTATGCTGGCAAAAATGAAAACAAAAACTAAATTGGTCCTCAGTATCTGCAGGTTCTGCAAAATATATTCACAGACACAAAAAAATTCCAGAAAGTTCCAAAAAGAAAAATTTGAATTCACTGCACAATGGCAACCATTTACATAGTATTTACAAATATTTACAAAGCATTTACATTGTGTTTGGTATTATAAGTATTCTAGAAATGATTTAAAGTATAGGAGACAATGAATAGATTATATGCTAATACTACACCATTTTGTATAAGGAACTTTAGCATCCACAGATTCTGGTATCTAGCGGGGGTGGGAGGGGTGGTCCTGGAACCAATTCACCCTCAGATACTAAGGAATAACTATACTGCAACATTACTAGTCAGCCTTGGTAGGGATATAGAGAAAATCTTGTTCACTCATATTGAGCAGGTCACTAGGTAAAAACTTTCTGGAGGGCAAAAATTCTACCATATATATCAAGAGTCTTAAAAATGTTTCTTTTTGAATCACAAATTTGCTTGCCAGGATTTTATTCTAAAATAACACAGGTATTTGAAAAATGATGAAGAATGTTCCTGTAGTGCTATTCATGATAAAAATTTGAACCAATCTAGAAATAAGTAATTGGCTAATTAATTCCTCGTCTACCCATAGAGTAGAATGCATGAAGTAAAATCCATAGAGTGGAATTCAAAGTGTGGGTTCCAAATTTACCTATTTATTGGCTCTTCAGTAATGTGGAGAATCACACAAAACAAAAAATGTAAATCTAGCATATATGATTAGTTTTAAAATATAAAATTAATTGTTATATACAGGTAACTAAATATACAAAGGAAAGAAAAATAAAGATTTTTTAATAAAGATAAAATAAAAAGGTAGAATTGTGTGATTTGTATAATTTTATTTATGATTTTCTTTTACACATTATTGACGACCAGAAAAAGATAGCTGTTCTTGAACAAAACGTATTACCTCCAAAAATCCCTGTTAATTAATGACTGTCCCTCCTTTAACCTCCTTGTGCATCCTTTTTACCGGAATCTTCAGGATTAGTAATGCCTCCATAAATGTCAAGCATTTGAATCAGTATGTGGACATTTGAAAACAAATTTAGCTGAAATTATCAAACTGGCTATTTAAGCATATTTCCTTTTCCTAACAACCAAACCACTCAGCTGTCCCCAATACAAGGGTCCTTGAATTTGAGTTCAAATTAAATGATTTGACCAGCACCATACAACTGAAAAATATGTTAGAATTAGGAATTTAGGAATTAAGTCCAATTTCCCAAAGGCATTCATTCAGGACTTAAATTTCAATTTAAATTAAGCATGTTGGAGTGAGAAAATATTTTACCACTCTAACCTGCTTAAGTTTGATAAGTTATAATTCAGTCTCTCAATATATATGTACACACACATATTTGTGTACATCTATCCATATCCACAAGCACACAAATACATATATATACACACAGCATATGAACACATACTCATTTCTCGGTGTAGACAGGAAAAGCTATTATTTTTGCCTTTTAGAATCATATTTAATGTTTACACATTTTCTAGCTTCGATTTTACAAATAAAAACCTTTAAAAGTTATGTTAACCTTCGTCCTAGTTACATGATAGATGAAAAGCAGAAATAATCACCAGTAGAAGTTTTAAGAAAATGCCTAAATATATTAAAAAGCTTTCACTATCAATTTAAAACAGAAAACACTAAAAAGTCCTTGGCCATTTGATACATTTCAGGAGACCCAGAGATACATTTCTGAGTGAGGTTCCTTTATCAGCAACTTCAGCATGGATTGGAAACTTGTGAGAGGTGCACAGCCTCCAGCCTCACCTCGGCCTACTGAATCAGAATCTGCCCTTTTCACAAGATTCCCAGGGGAATCAGTGAACCTTAAAGTTTGAGAAATACTAAATGAGGGGAAGTAATAACAATGACAATAAAATTTAAGATCCATAAGTTCATGAGAAGCTTTGGGGCATTTATTAGTTAAGGAGCAGTCAATCTTTCTTATACTAATTCTCATTTAGTTCTTCCCCTTCAACAGTTCCTCATAGCTTACTGGTCTTATTTTTACTTTAGTATTTTCCAAGTCCTTGCAATACACACCAGAAAGATGAGGTTTTTTTCTCTTAATATGTGAATGCAAAAAAACTTAAGAGTGACAAAGTTTGAAGTGATTTTAAGCTTTTTTAGAGCCAGAAGATGGACAAAACAGGGTATAGCTGTATTTACAAATTATGTAAATTCAACAGCTGCAATTTATGCATATCATGCATAAACCCGTTGTCATTTACCTATATAAGTCCCTTGGGAATATTCATACCTAGACAAGAACAGTTTCTCCTTCCACCCCCCCCCCCCTTTTTTTTTTCTTTTTGCGGTACGCAGGCCTCTTCACTGTTGTGGCCTCTCCCGTTACGGAGCACAGGCTCCGGACGCGCAGGCTTAACGGCCATGGCTCACGAGCCTCGCCGCTGCGCAGCATGTGGGATCTTCCCGGACCGGGGCACGAACCTGTGTCCCCTGCATCGGCAGGCAGACTGTCAACCACTGCACGACCAGCGAAGCCCCCCCGCTTCTTTTCTTTAACCAGTATTGTAGGAGTATTAAATTTATAACAAAATGTTTTGCATTCCTTTCAGACTAAAAAAAAAATCACTAAAAATCACATATTGCTTTGTATGATCCACCTTATTAATTCATGCTATTTTAGCCTCAAGTCCTTATAATTTCAGAACCATGAATACAATCTAGAAGTCTGAGAGAATATTCAAAGTTGAACATCAAAATACAGTTTGTATTTAATCAATACTTAAGTTCTTCAGTCTATTCTAAACTTCAATCATTTATGTAGCAAATAGGTATATATACACACTCAATAACTGAAATGTCCAAATATTAAATTATAAAAATGTGAAAATAAAAAGTGAAATATCAATAGGTAATCAATAAAGAAATCTTAAATTCACAAATTCAATGATTTAGCAAAGTGTGTATTTGCTCATCTCTTCATTTATTGATTGCTTGCTATAAGCCAGGTATTCTACTAGACAAAGGATATATAAAGATGGGGGAAAAGACCCTCCCTACCTTTCAGAAATGTATAGTCTGGTAGAGAGACAACTGTATTTCATTTGATGTTTAACATTTTTTAATTTATTATTTCCTTTTAGTTGTATATGATGAAAAAAGCATCTCTTGAAACATTTATAGCAAAGTAGGTAAGTACCCACTAGACATTAGATTTTAAGTGAGTTGAGAAAGTCATTCTACACTTCAACTTTTGTTCTAGAAAATAAAAAGGATTTTCATGAATCAAATTTTCAAGGAGCATCCTACTATATAGCACAGGGAACTATATTCAATATCCTATGATAAACCATAATGGAAAAGATTATGAAAAGTGTATATATATATATAACCAAATCACTTTGCTGTGCAGTATAAATTAACACAACATTGTAAATCAACTAAACTTCAGTAAAATAAATTTTTTAAAAAATTTCAAAGAGCAGAATTAAATCAAACCTCTGTCTGTTGTGGCCAGCCAAATCATAATAGTTAAATATGTTGATAAAATCCAAGAAGAAGGCTTTGAAAAAGAAATGCAAGCATCAGACAAGGAAAAGTAGCATCACTCTGAAGAATGATTATTTTAAAAAATCTTCCTAAAATGTTTGCAACCCTTAATAGAAGGAAAGAACCCACATACTCTTGGAGCACAGCAAGCCATGATGAAAGAAGAAATAGAGATGAAAAGATAATATGAAAGGATGGAAAGCAGAGAATGAAATTAGGAAGAGTACAGGAAGTTCTAAACTCTCCTGCAGAGTTAAAATGTTGATGAAAAGGCAAAACTTGTATTGCAGAACAAAAGAATATGAAACATAATCTTGAGATGCTCTGCTAGAATGCAGAGAGGAAAGGGAAAAATGAATAATAAATTAAGGAAATGGATGATAGTTATGAATGATAGGGACAGGAGATCCAACTTAAGAATTATTAGTTATTATTGATGAAATGATTGGACACATTGGACAATGAAAATATTCAAAGATATAACAAAGTTTTAACAACCTTTAAAAATCTGCTATTTAAATAGTCAAATATAAGCAAAACCACTGAACAGAAAACCAATCTTAAACACACCATAGGGAATATAAAACACAAACAAACAAAACTAAGTATCTAGGTAGGGAAAAACGAGCAAATCATCAAGGTACAGAAAAAATAATGAACGGTCTTTTAAGACATTGAGACTATAATTAAGTAAAATCTTTAGATTTCTGATTTTTTTTTTTTTTTTTTACTATTGTAATTGTTTTGGGGCACCAGGACCTGTACCCACATAAGACAGTGAATTTAATCAATGAATGTTATGTGCGTTCTGACTGCTCCATCAACTAACCATTCCCTATTTCTCTCCCTCTCTTCCAGCCTCCCTAACTCCCTGAGACACAGCAATATCAAAATTAGGCCAGTTAATAGCCCCATAATGGCCTCTAAGTGTTCAAGTGAAAGGAAGAATTTCATGTCTATCGTTCTAAGTCAAATGCTAGAAATGATTAAGCTTAGTAAGAAAGGCATGTCAAAAGCTGAGATTGATGCAGGAGGCCTACCTTTTGGCCTAACAGCCAAGTTGTGAATGCAAGGGAAAAGTTACTGAAGGAAATTAAAAGTGCTTCTCCAGTGAACACACGAATGATAAGGAGAACAGCCTTACTTCTGATATGGAGAAACTTTTTCAGGTCTGGATAGAAGATAAAACCAGTCACACCATTCTCTTAAACCAAAGCCTAATCCAGACCAAGACTCTAGCTCTTTTCAATTCTATGAAGACAGAGAGGTGAGCAAGCTGCAGAAGAAAATGAAACAGCCTTCTCTTGAAAGATGCTATCTAGGACTTTCACAGCTAGGGAGAAGTCGATGTCTGGCTTCAAAGTACAGTCTGACTCTCTTTTTTAGGGGCTAATGCAGCTGGTGACTTTAAGTTAAAACCAATGCTCATTTACCATTCTGAAAATCCTAGGGCCCTCAAAAATTACACTGAATCTAATTATGTGCTCTGTAAATCAAACAAAGCCTTGATGACAATTTATCTGTTTACAACATAGTTTTCTGAACATTTTAAGCCCACTGTTAAGACCTGATGCTGATAAAAGATTCCTTTCAAAATGTTACTGCTCATTGACAATGCACCCAGTCACCCAAGATCTGATGGCGATGTACAAAATACATGTTTTCATGCCAGCTAATACAACATCCACTCAGCCCATGGATCAAGGAATAATTCTAATTTTCAAGTCATACTATCATGGTTACCAAGGGGGAAAGGTGGGGAGGGATAAATTGGGAGATTGAGATCTACATATACACACTAGTATATATAAAATAGATTAATAAGAACTTACTGTATAGCACAGGGAACTCTACTCAATACTCTAATGACCTATATGGGAAAATAATCTAAAAAAGAGTGGATATATGTATAACCGATTCACTTTCCTGTACAGCAGAAACATTGTAAATCAACTATACTCCAATAAAAATTAATTAAAATTTTTTTTAAAATAAAGAAATACAGCTATAGCTGTCATAGGTGGTGATTCCTCTGATGGATTTGGGCAAAATAAACTGAAAACCCTCTGGAAATATTTACTACTCTAGATGCCATAAGAACACGTGTGATTCATGGGAAGAGGTCAAAATATCAACATTAATGGGAGTTTGGAAGCATTTGGTTCTAACCATCATGGACGACTTTGAGGGGTTCAAGACTTTAGTGGAGGAAGTAACTGCAGGATGTGGTAGAAATACAAGAGAACTAGAATTAGAGGTGGAGCCTGAAGATGTGACTGAACTGCTTCCATCTTCTAAAACTTGGAGATGAGAAACTGCTTCTTATGGATGAGCAAATAAGTGGTTTCTGGGGATGGAACATACTCCTGGTGAAGACGCTGCGAAGATTGTTGAAATGACAACAAAGTATTCAGAATATTATATAAACTTAAATAAAGCAGTGGTGGCAGGGTATAAGAAGATTGACTGCAATTTTGAAAGAAGCTCTACCGTGGGTAAAATGCTATCAAATAGCATTGCATGATACAAAGAAATCATTTGTGAAGTGTCAGTTGATGTGGCAAACATCATTGTCTTATTTTAAGGCACTGCCCCAGACACCCCAACTTTAGCAACCACCACCCCATTGGTCAGCTGCTATCAACATCAAGGTAAGACTCTCCACCAACCAGCAAAAAGATTACGACTTGCTAACCATCATCTGAGCCTTCAGCATTTTTTTAGCAATAAAGCATTTTTCAACTAAGGTATGTGCATTTTTTTAGATACAATGCTATTGCACACTTGAGACTACAGCATAGCATAAACATAAATTTTACATGCATTGAGAAACCACAGAAATCCATGTGACTTGCTTTACTGTGATTTTTGCTTTATTGTGATGTTCTGCAACCAAACCCACAATATCTTCCAGGTGTGCCTATACATCACAGTCCCATAAAGGTCAAAAAACTGAAGTATTTATATCTAACAACTTAGAAACCACTGGAAAAACAATATAAGTAAGTTCAAAAAATAATATTTTCACAAAACTACAATTACTTTTTAATAGGATGTGTGTACCTATCGGACACAATATTTTCCTCAAACTTTGGAATCAGATTGGACAGGCTCACCCTTGCTCCTGATTCACACTGCTTTTCATGGAGCCTATGTTCATCATTGGAAATGCCCAAAACCCATCTTCACAAAGATAAGACGACATCAAAAGAAAAGCAGTAGGATCTAATGCTGAAACCATGAGCCAGCTTAAGCTAGTAGTTTGCACTGTGTCTAGCAGAGGGCTATGTTTCCTTGAGAATTTAAGACATCCCAGAGCATCCCCATGAGTTCCCTTGGTGCTCTAGGGCTCTCTGGCTCACAGATTGGGAATCAAAATTCTGAGAAGTTTATTTTCTGGGAAATACATTTTCACAGCACTCTTTTCATATTTAAAGCACTTTAATCAAGGTATTCTTTATGATTGTTGCCCTTTTTCTTACTTTTGTTTAATTAAAAATAATTGTTAACCACTGATTGGGTGAAGCTGATACTAATTATGGGAGAAAAAGTGGGAGAAATAAATACCCTTTTCTCAGTAAGCTGTACTTTTACAAGTCTTTTAAATCTTATAAATTGGCCACCCCTGAGATCTGAGTATTCCATTAACTGAAACCCAGGTTTCAGGGCAGGAAAACAAGGCAATGGATGATTCCAGCAGAGTAGTCAATAGAAAGGAAGTCTCAAACCCTTCAAAAAGGGAGGGGGGTTATGCAAGAGAGAACCTTCATTTTGTAGAATTTTACCTATGCCGTCCATAGGATGGCTACCAATTTTGTAGATGTTTCATTACATTTTGTGGACTTGATGTTAAAATAGACACAACATATGTATGTATAGACATGTCTTTTATTCACAGTGTATAAAATGAGAGAGATGTGTGAGTCTAGAGCATACCTTTAACTTAAAGATGCAGGAAGCATATCCAGAGGGAGAGAATGACTGGGGTTCCAAACAATTCTTGATGAGAAACCTCTGAGGTGTGTCTGTGTCTCAGGTGTGTCTGTGTGTCATTGTACATATACGCTAGAGGCTGAAGATGAGAAGGCTAATTTCTGGCCTAAATGTAATTTTTTTCCTTTACATACCCTTCTCTAGAAGGGTTAATAAGGCATTTATAGGGGGAAATATTTTGCAATTAATAGATATGGGTTACATTAAAAACAAGTACTAAGCTTAAACGACCTAAAGAAGGTACAAACTTTGTAGGAAAATCACATAGTGAAGAAAAATAAAACAAAAGGAAAAATAAAAAGACCTCAGAAAATATATCTCTGTTAAATTTAAATAACCATAATGGTGTTAGGTTTTTCTTTTATTTCCTTGTTTTTAATGAAACGATTACATGGTGACTGCATACAGTTTTATACAGTGATGGTGCAAGAAAAATTGTGTTTTCATAATTTTGGACAAGTAATTTCATTTCTCAGAACCTAAATAATGAGATGCAAATGAGGTTAATTACAGCATCATGTGTAACAGCAATAAGATTTTTTAATCTAAATGTTTAATATTAAGGATAAATAATATACCATGGCATTATAGGATGGACTACCTACATTTAAGCAAAAATATTTCAATTATAAAAAAGTGAATACACTTGAAAATCATGGAGAAACATAAAATGTACCAGCTGATTACTCCCGGGTAATGGTACTACAGATTATTTGCTTGTACATACTTTCATACTTTTTGAAATTTTCTATCACTAGCACATATTGCTTTACAATTAAGAAGTTCTTAATTTAGTGTTATCTAGTGAATTGTGTCCCTCTGACATCCATATGTTGAAGCCCTAACTCTCAATTTTACTATATTTGGAAATATGGCCTTTAAGGGGCCCATTCAAGTTAAAAGGTAATAAGCATAGGGCTCTAACACAAGAGGACTGGTATGCTTATAAAAAGAAGAGACCTCAGAATCCCCCTTTCTCATGCAGAGGAAACGCCATGTAAGACCATAGAATGGAGGCAGATGTGAGGACATAGCAAGAAGGTGACCACCTGCAAGCCAGGAAAGCAGCCTCACCAGACAAACTGACCCTGTTAGCACCTTGATCATGAACTTCCATCCTCAAACTGTGAGAAAATAAAATTCTGTTGTTTAAGCCACCCAGTCTATGGTATTTCATTATGGAAGCTTGAGCAGACTAATACAGTTTGTTCAACCAAAATGTTTATAACCATGTATAAGCATGGAAAATGTTACAGTCAACTTAAGTTAACAATCAACTTAAGTTAAAAAAAAAAAAAGACAGCACATAGTAGCATGCATATTCATAACTACAACTCAAGTTTGGGACAATAACTAGAAAATAATTACTGTATCAGATCAGTTTTATATTTTTTTCTGTTTTAAAATACTATTTATATTTTATCAATAATGATATTTTAAGAAATTGGTGCCCATGGGATAACTAATACTATTGTAGTTGGCTGCAAAGTCTCCTAATTCTATTAGATTATGAGTTCCTTGGGAAAAGCTCTTTAGTAACTCAAGAGGCAAGTTCTGCCGAGGAGAACGAGCCCAGGGCTGCCATGTTACCTATGCAGTCTTTCCCAATTTCTGGTGTAAGTTTTTCCCCACAGGTGAAAAAATTTAATGTAACATGGGAGAAGCTGAGATAGGAAAATTGTGTCTAGCAATTAACAAACAGCCTGACAAAAACAAAATATATTTAGAACACTTTAAAAGTAAATCACACAAGCTAAGAACAGAATTATCATCTTCTGAATATTTTATATTATTTTCATTATTTTAGTCAAACAGGTTTTCACTTACACATAGCTATTTTTTTTTAATTTTAGGCATTGTCTCAAACTTTCTCTGCTTCACTCACCCAAGCTTAATTACGGCCAGCTTGCTCAATCTTGGTTTCCAAAGCACCTGGAACCTGTTAGGACCAGGTGGCAGCAATACAGAGAGCTGATAATATATACATTGGAGTATTATTCGGCCATAAAGAAAACAAAACCAGGAAATCCAGCCTTTGCAACAGCATGAATGGACTTTGAAGGCATTATGTTAAGTGCAAGAAATCAGAGTATGACATACTATAAGATCTCACTTATAGTGAATCTCGAAAAACCAACTAGCCAAACCAATACCACCAAACTCATAGAAAACCTGATCCGATTTGTGATTACCAGAGGTTGGGGGTGGGGCAGGGATTGAAGGAAGGTGGTTAAAAGGTACAGATTTCCAGTTATGCGACCAAAGAAAGTACCAGGGTTATAATGTATAACATAACTATCGTTAACCCACTGTATGACATACAGGAAAGTTAAGAGTATATATTCTGAGAGTTCTAACCACAAGAAGATTTTTTCTCTTTTTATTATATCTATACAAGATGATGCATGTTAACGAAACCTATTGTGGTAACCACTTCACAATGTATGTAAACCAAACCATCATGCCGTACATCTTAAACTTACATAGTGATATATATCAATTATTTCTCATTAAAATTAGAAATAAATTAAAAAACAAAAACAAATAGAGACCAGGTAGAATTCTAAGTGATGTCTGGAAAAACATTAGATGAAAATTTCATAAAACATACCCTAAGAACTAATCAAAAGTGAGACAGTGGATAAGCTGGGGCTTTTGGCAGAATTGCCATTTTGCCCAGAAGAACTTTTACTCACATGAGCTGTTTTCTGGGATCATCCACGCTGTTCAATTCCAAAGGGAGCAAAAGCCACTTGGGGTAGGGCACCTTCTTCAGAGGGAATTTATAAATGGTGATTCTTTCCCCCCCTCATTTCAGTGACGCTGGACCACCACCAGCGGCACCTCCAACGAACTCCTACCAAATGCGAATTCACGGCCCTTACCCTCGACTTAAATAATCTGGGAGGTGGGCCCAGCATTCATTGGTTTAACAAGCCCTCCAGGTGATTCTAATGAGCATTCAAGTTTGAAAATCACCACCTGAATTGAATTTTCAGCGAGCCAAATATCTATTGTAAAGGACGATGTAAAAAAAATCACCCTATTCCTTTTTTTCCTCTCCATTCCTACATTATACCCTTAGTTACTTCCTATTATAGATTTCTTCCCTATACTTGTAAGTACAAAATAAGGTATGGATAATTAGCTAGACCTATTTTTCATCAAAGATAACTAAATAAAGTTAGAAAGGAAATCAAGAAATAAAAAGGAAATAGAGAAGTATAAATTTGTAGGTAGCTTAAACTTGGCCAAATTATCTTGAGGCAAAAATAAGAAAAATAAGAAAAGCCCAGGATAATCAGCAAATTTTGGTGAAAGTGATGTGTTTACTGACAGAATACAAAAGACTGTCTTTTGTGTATCCTGGGTTATGTGAAATTTCTAGTGATTCTTTACAGAAGCTTCTCCGTAACAAGGTACTACCTTTAAATGGGTGCAGGTGCATTTTCAAGGCTAGTATTATATTACAGCTACTGTTCTCTGCACTGAAAGTCATCTGAAGTGGTTAGCTCAGACAAATCTGAGCAGAAAGCAGGAGCCAGCTTTCTAGAGGATTTCATTTAAAACTCATCTTCCAAGCAAGAATGATGGCAGTCTTTCAGTTTCTCCTTAAGAGTCCTCAAGAACAGAGATGCTTCTCTCCATCAGAAAATGAAGAGAAGCAAATCAAAACTAATGCACTAAGGCACACTAGGACAGAGAAAAGTGCCTTTACAAAGACCCGGTTCGATGCTTACAAGGGGCTTCAATCATGGCACAGAAAATCCTTTTTGGCTTCTGTGTGAATGTCTTTTACATCTTTCTCTCTTTTCTTCCTCCCATAGTAGAAAAGTCATTATCCTTCTCTTGCTATTTTTTTAAACCACATAGCAACTGCCATGCTGACAGGTAGCCTTATAACCTTGTATACAAGCTATGTTTGATCCTCCCTTCCAACCCACCCCAGTGTTTGAACCTGAGAGAGAATATAGGAAAGAAAACAATCCCTTTGAGTACAGTTTGATTATTTACCTCTTTAAACAAGTCTTACACAAAAGGAGAAAACAGAACAATTTTTATTATTCTGAGTTACACTTTACTTAAGGGAAAAAAATGGACAGAAATTCCACTAGAGATAAGCTGTAGAAATAATAAGCTTTAGGGCAAAAAGCCTTGATAGAACAAAAATGGCATGTGCACATATACATAAACAGCAAACAAGAACCCATCAGCATTAGGCTCAGAGGGAGAATGGATCACAAGAATCTGGAGGATTCATGCCTTCTTCTAAAATCTGACTAGACTTTGAAGGAAAGCTACACAAGCAAAGTTTAATGAGCTATAGTATTAAGCAAAGTTGCATAAGTCACCGTTTTTATTTTAAGACAGAGCTCGCATAAGCACTTTCATGCTAAAACCTGTGGATTTTGTCTGCAAACACTTCTGAACCAAGCAGGAGAAAGCAATTGCATTTAATTGCTGAAGTTATTGGGTAGGTTCAGGTAAAATGGTCTATGTCCCTTAAATCTCCTCAAATGATTTCACATTTTTATCTTCTCAAGACTTATACATATTGTCAGACTTGATGAATAGACTCTTCATTTTCTTTCTCTCAGGGGTTGCAGTGCTTTCTGTCCTGACCTTAATTTTATAGCTTTATTCTATCACTCATTCTTTCCCCCAGGTTACTAAATATAAAAGAAACAGCTGAACTACAAGATTCTGAGAGCAGTCTGTTTGTATTAAAAGTGTGAGTTCAGTAAATGGACCAGCAAACCTGACACTAAACCCGTGGCCTGTGGGAACCAGAGAATTGAGAAAACATAGTTTTCATATTTCCCCTACTTCAAGTCAACCCACAGGGACAGGAAGATTAAACAGGGATTCCAGTTTCTGGGTGAAAACATGCCCTATTTTTCTCTTCCAAGGCAATTTCCATCGAATCAAAAGAAGCTAATTTGTTAAACTTCTGTGGGTCCCAAACTGGCACATAGTCAGAAATCATTTGCATGGCTGGTTATACTATTCACAAAATCAAAAGAAGACAATAAACCACCAGCCAGGAAACAGTGGGAGAGAAGGACTTGGGACAATATAACTTTCTGATCTCCTTGAGATGCCTACCCCAGTATATTAATGAAGCTAGTTGTAAATAATTCAATGAACGTCAAAGTAAATATCCTCAGGGTATAAGGAGACTCAAATTAAAAATGTGTGCATTGTGTCGATGACATGTTTCAGAGGTTTCTACATACTAAAAAGTCACTAAATGTTCTTTATATTCACTTTAGCTTTCAGTGGCTTGTCATGTAGATCTATTTTGTGGTTGCTGGTTTGTTTTCAAAATTATTTCTTAGTATTTATACTTGGATCTAAATGGTTGAGGTTTTCCAGGCAGATCTTTTTATGCTTGAAACTTTTTTTTTCTTATTTTCCAATACTGTATCTCTTTATCTTTCATCAAACTGACATACCCAACATAGAGTTTTATTTTATTTTCAATTTAAAAGGTGGCATTTTCAGTATAAGCTTTAAAGGGAATTTACCTTCCTTATTTCATGAATTTGCATTAAGGCATATTTTAATTAGGTGATCTTTCAGTTCAGAAATGAGGAGAAATTAAATTATTGCTCCTTATTTAATGAATGGCTGCGATTTTGTTTTCACTGAAAACTATTTATGGTCAATCATGATCATCCTTCCACCACTTGGCTTTGTCCACCAACAGGAACAGTCAAACTGAGGTCACATACTTTGAATGCTTCCTCCATAATATTTGATTTTAACTAAAAGTCTATCAAGATGACTATTATATTTGTTTGAGTAGATGAATAATTAACAATTACTGGGGTTATAGTATTGTCACGGTACCACTGTACTAAATTTTATATACATAATATTAAATTAATTATCCCCCCAAATCCTAAGAGCTAGAAACTATAATTATCCCTGTTTTACACATGAGGAAAAATGACTGTATAGACAAGAGATTACAGTCATCTGTAATCCATGAAGATCACGCAGCTATTCGTAAGTAAAGGTGAGATGCAAAACCAGAGGATCTTATTCCAGAGCCCACGTTTTAACCACTTCGCTTCTGTTGCATAATTCAATCTCACACGATAGGAGTTAGGCCTGACATGGTGTATAGACACAGTCATTGGTCATTTAAACTTTATGAGTTGAAGGACAGCCCAGGGTATCTGCCTGCACTACTATGTAAACCATCTCTGCATTACTTTGGAATGCTAACTGAAATCCCCACCATTAACACCATTGCTATCTCTTGAAGTTAAGACACTGTTTTTCAAAGCCTTCTGTGAAAATTGGCGTATATTTTCTCAAGAGGTAAGAGAGAAATAAAGTCAACAGAGATTTGCTTCTGAGATTCTGTAGTTCTCACCAGGCAGAGAGCAGTGCTTTAAGGAAATGGTACACACAAGGTGTTGATTTGGATCAGAGGAGAGATTTAGGGCAGATGTGGAACTTGACACATTAACACTGGAGGTCATGCCCCAGGTGAAATACAGCAGTAGGTGGCTTTGGATGGTAAGGACAATGAGACCCTGAACTGAAGTTAGAAATAGTACGGAAGAACCATGAAGATCACTGTCATCTTTCACACTCAATCCTGAGGACAAGGACGATGCTAACGAACGATTTAACCCAGGGAGTTAGTATTTTTTCTTGCAGCTCTGTAATAGGCACATTTTACCAATGACCTTTCAATTGGAATTACATTTTGCACTTGCTATGCCACTATCTTTCAACCTCGAAATTCTCACTATATCTTAAAGTTGATCCACTATAAAGGGGGTTATTGAGGCCGTTAGAGCAAGACGGAAGCTTGAAAATTATCTAGTCCTATTCCTTTCATGGACAGACAGAGAAGTTAATGCCAAGAAAGGTTAAGTAGTGAGTTCCAAGCGACCCAGTGACTTCCTAGCAAAATGCTGGGCACAAATCTAATTCCTCTCCATTGAAGACCACTTGCAGACAAAGAACATGACATATTAAAGCATGGAATGAGAATCAGTCCTTAAAATATTAAACTGAGTCAGCTGATGATTTCTGACTGGTTCTAACTTTTCCCCTCCCTCAATTTCAGTTTTGTTTTACTTCCCAGAAAAGCTTGTTAATTTTCTTTTCTCTCCCATAAGAGCTGTGTTCATATAGACATGTGCTCTTTCTGCATTTTGCTTCTGTGTGTTCTGGTATGCACCTCTCTTACTCAATTTCAGCAAAAGGATGGATCCTCTTATACTGATTTCAAATCCTCACTACTCAAAACTCTGTAAGTAATTATGCATATGCATCTCGATTCTCACTTCTACAGTGGTCAAATCAGACAGAATTGGACACTGCATTACTTCAAAGCTGAGACTGGAGGATATTTCTTATATCTGACAAATGGCATGTTCCCCAGGTGTATTTCATAATTGCAAATTAATTTTGATCTATTCAAGGTCATAGACATTTCACTAATACCTAGACTACTGGCTACACACTCAGCATCATAACTATCACAGCTATAAATATAGAGAAGTGCTCTTTTTTACTGCCAGAAATGCATTTTGTCTTTCTCTGAACATGCTTTCTTTCAAAGTGGTTTTAAAAGCTTTTAGTCTTATGCCATTATTTCAAGAACCATCCCCCTGCCCCAGCCTCTCGAAAATGGAATGCAAAGCCCAGCAGAAAGCACAGTTAGGTGGCACCTCCTGATGCTCTGTCCTTAAAGAGTTGGAAGAGGTCAGTGAGGGAGATTGAACCTGGGACCCCTATTGATATGCAGCCAAGTGTGGAAATGAGTTGCCTGTTAATAAGGTGGAAACTTTATGTATCTCAGTGCTTTCCAATCTTCACAGACTATAATTGCGAAAATAGCCCTCAGCACCTCCAGCTGGTTGTTAACACCTAAGAGAAGACTAACATGCAGGTCACTCTTGCTTAATTAAAAACAGAATGAAACACTGAGTAATGGATTAAGCCACTGGACTGACTTCTAGTCTTATATTACTATCCAAAAATACTTTGTTAAAAATAACAAAACATTGGCTTCCCTGGTGGCGCAGTGGTTGAGAATCCGCCTGCCCATGCAGGGGACACGGGTTCATGCCCCGGTCCGGGAAGATCCCACATGCCGCGGAGCGGCTGGGCCCGTGAGCCATGGCCGCTGAGCCTGCGCGTCCGGAGCCTGTGCTCCGCAACGGGAGAGGCCACAACAATGAGAGGCCCGCGTACCGCAAAAAAAAAAAAAAAAATTAACCCCTCAAAAACCCACATATACCCTATTACTTATAATTATTTTCTTTTACCAGTACTAATTAGATTTTCTAAGAGTTATTGACTGACTGGAGGAGTTAATAGCTTTGGGGCAAATAAGAAGTAACTCTTCCCAGCTGGTCATTAATCCTTAAAAACCTTAAGTGTCTTGAATACTACTTCTTAATTAGCCAACAAACTAGTTGGACATAATACAAGGCAAGTGTCTAACTTCCCCAAAGTGCCAGGGCCTGACTGGAAAATGATGATGTTCTTGAAATTTTACATGAACTTAATTGATTTTTACATATGTTAAATCCACCCAAGTCAGTTGTTTTGTTAATCTATTAACAATTTCTCCAGCGGGGATTCTAATCATGCATGAAATACTTATTGTTAAGTAAAAGAGAAGTCTAACCAAGAAAGAAAATGCACTAACAAAACTGAATTGGTAACTACATCAGAAACAATCTGAAAATAGAGCCCTTGTTTGGCAGAAGGATGCGTATTATTAGAACATATTTTTTTAAGACACTGATTTTACCCCCTGTTGCAATGGACTGAATGTTTGTGTCTCCCCCATATTCTATGTTGAAGCCCTGATCTCCAGTGGGATGGTCTTAGGAGATGAGCCTTTGGGAATAAGTAGGTCATGAGAGCCCTGATGAAAGAATTAATGCCCCTATAAGAAGAGACAAGAGAGAGATGATCTTTCACTCCCATGTGAGGGTACAGTAAAAAGATGGGCTTCCACAAACCAGGAAGAAGATCCTCACCAAACACCAAATCTGCCAGTACCCTGATCTTTGACTTCTCAGCTTCCACAACTATGAGAAATAAATTTCTGCTGTTTAAGCCACCCAGTCTATGCTTTCCTTTTAGAGTAGCCTGAACTAAGACAGCTGTTAATTTTAAGTTGTTCATATTTCTCCTCTAAAATCAATATACTTTCACAAATTTGTGTTAAAGGATATACAAGGTTCTATGTTTGCACAAGAATAAAAGATTTAATAAAATTACAATGTTCCCAAAGTGTGGTTCCCTGACCCATAGCATCAGACTCACCTGGGATTTGTTGAAAGTACGAACTCTCCAGCTTTACCTCAATGAATGGGTAGCTTTAGTTAGGGTCCAGCATTGGTGTTTTAACTGGATCCCGGTTGTTTATGATGCCTGCTAAAGTTTGAAAGTCACTGTTTTTGAGGGTTTGCTGTCTTTTTACTTTGACCGTACAGCACACACAAGCTACTCATCATAGATATAATGTTAGAACCATCTCCTGCGTTTCTCAACCTGGGATCTTGGGGCACACAGAAGAGGGGTAAGGGGCTTCCCTGGTGGCACAGTGGTTGAGAGTCTGCCTGCTAATGCAGGGGACACGGGTTCGAGCCCTGGTCTGGGAGGATCCCACATGCCACGGAGCAACTAGGTCCGTGAGCCACAACTACTGAGCCTGCGCGTCTGGAGCCTGTGCTCCGCAACAAGAGAGGCCGCGATAGTGAGAGGCCCGCGCACTGCGATGAAGAGTGGCCCCGCTTGCCACAACTAGAGATAGCCCTCGCACAGAAACGAAGACCCAACATAGCAAAATAAATTAATTAATTAATAAAATAAAACTCCTACCCCCAACATCTTAAAAAAAAAAAAAAAAAGAGGGGTAAGGCACCAAGGAAAATTTTGTTAGAGTCTCCTACAACAGACCGTGCTCCTAGACACCCTGACCATACTCAAACCCTCGTTTTTGCCCCTAGATGTTCTTAACTGAGAAAGTTGAAGAAGGTCTCTCAGTTATGGCTGCCTATCAGGGCTGACCTAACTAACTTGACTGAAGAGAGCCCACAGTTACCCTCACTCTTCCTTTGCCAGAAGACAGCTTTGGTGTAAAGGTCTTGAAGAACAACACTTGAAATACAAATTACCACTAGGTGGTGGTAATATTTTAAACCAGAGTAAATCGGGAAATAGTAAAATTTTTCCCCAAATGAGTTTTTATTTAATTTAAAATATTAAATACTGTCCATTGTTGTGAGGTTAGATGATTTCTTTTTCCATGTGTTTAATTTTCCTTCATGTTATAACACTACGGACACAGCATAATTTAGAGCTTATTTTATTTTTTTATGTCATGGTTTGATATAATTAAAAGTAGACACTCCTTTATCTGTGTCACAGTTTCTTTCTTTCATTTTTTTAATTTAATTTGTCCATGAAATCTAACATTATGGGAAATACATCATTAAACACACATTGCCCTAGATTTACTTAGTCTATCAACAGGTAGCTAATCACAGAGCCAGATGCTACAGGAACAAAAGCAAGGTCAAGTATGTTTTGCTGGAAGGAAAGTCAAGGAAAATTTAAGGCTTCGAGGTACCCAAAATGAGGAAGACTATTTATCACTACAAAGCAGGAAAGGATCAGAAGACAACGTAACTAGGAAAAAACATTTGTAGAATGAGAGAGCATGGCCCAGGATCATAGAAACTCAAGGCTGGGCATCTCTTTTAGGTTTCTTGGCATTATACTTAATGTTTTGTCTCTGCTAACTCTCCAAAACATGGTCTGCTCAGAATATCAGCTAGAGAGTGTTTAACCGCAACACTTTAAAGTTCTGTTTTGGACTAAAGTCTTGGGGAAAAAAAAAAAAACACCCTGCATCTATAGAGGTAAAAGTATTTTGCAAGGTACCTGAAATGCAAAGGCAGGATGATGGGTTATGAGCGTGCACTCAAGTAGAAACAGACTATATTGAAAAACAAAACAAAGCGAGTGGAAGTAGCATAAACTTTGCTGCCTTAAATCAAAAGAGAAAAATAAAAATCTAGGTATCAGTGTTTATGTCCAGAACTCTAAGCTTTTTGCTATTCTCAGAAATGTGCTGAAAGATATAGTAGTCAAAGACTACAAAAAAAACAAGATATGATGGATGATGTTATTTCAATTTTAGCATGTCTCCTTGTTCCAAGAATTTACAGCACTCCCACCATACTTTGGCTGACATGATAATTAAAATCATATTTTTAAAGTCAAATAAGAATCTTTGACTCATGAGGATGAAAGAAGTGCTCAAAAAGATGGCTGGGATAGTAAAGCATGGATTTTTCTTCAGAGTTAGAAAGTACCTATCTTATTACCATGGGGAACTCTGAGAAAACACTGTCCCTTCAAAAGCTACCTTACATAAATATTTACATATACATTTTCATATTAATTCACCCGACATCTGCCACCATGTGGTAACCCTTCATAGATATTTTATAGAAAATGTTCTTGATATTATAAGAATCTTCCCAGGGAGATCCAGGGAAGAGATCTGACCCTCACTGCTACCCTGACTTGCCTTTCACTCCAGCCAAGGAGGCTCAGATCCATTCATAAAATCTCTCAATGGAGAGGACCCTAACCCACCCTACTCAAGTTACATCCTTAGGTCACATTTTCTTTTTCAATTCTCCTACCCTTTAAAACTGAACCTGATTCTAATGCAATAAAAATGTTCAGGAGAGAACCATAGTTTGGTTTGTGTTAATTTTATACACTTTAAGGATAATCTTGGGAGTTCCCTGGTGGTGCAGTGGTTGGGAATCCATCTGCCAATGCAGGGGAAACAGGTTCGATCCCTGGTCCGGGAACATCCTACATGCCGCAGAGCAACTAAGCCCATGCGCCACAACTACTGAGCCCACATGCCACCACTACTGAAGGCCACACGCCTAGAGCCTGTGCTCTGCAACAAGAGAAGGCACCACAATGAGAAGCCCATGCACCGCAACGAACAGTAGCCCCTGCTCACTGCAGCTAGAGAAAGCCTGCACGCAGCAACAAAGACCCAACGCAGCCAAAAACAAATATAAATAAATAAATAAATTTATGAAAAAAAAGGATAATCTTAATATCTGTGCTCTGTTAAAAACCACAGGACATGGAGGAAGAGTCTCTCTCCACCACTCTTGTAGTGGAAAAATGTAAAATACATTGCAATGAACCAAAAAAAGATTAATGCACATTCTACCTAGCACAAACTTGTGGGTTATCTCAATCTTTTATTGTCTCTTATTATCTATTTCACAGATCTGTAAATTGTAGAAAATTAATAATTAATGCAAATGATTCCTGTTCATATACATTCCAATTAGTTGTGTGGAATGCAATTGATTTTTGCCCTGTAGATAGGCCTATTTTGCATATATTTGTAAATTCAATTCAGTATTCCTTATTTGCTTATATATCCGTGGTTGAGTTTTCCTTGAACCAGTTGTGACATCTCATTGGTTCTCTCATTAACTGGTGATTTAAACAAAATCTTTGACATGTGTTCATTGTTTATCAGTGGGAGAGTCACAATTATACACTCCTTTTTACTAAATGCCGGCTAACACAGAAATTATAGTCTCAAGAATTGAAAACATGTAGGCACTTGAACGAATAGTACTAACTTTAAATATAGATAGACTGTTAGAAAAAATAATGAACCTAAAAAGGACTAATTGCTCTTCTCCTTAATTAGACAATTGTCCTTTCGAATATCCTAAAAACCCTTTGCTAAAAGCTATACAAATATTTTAAGTAACAGAGAATCTAGATATGTATTTATTAACATATTCATCAAGTTGTACTACCTTTTGTCTCATTTGCAGTATAAGCCTTAATATCTTAATTCCAAAATTCTTAGTTCTTGGTAATGAAAGTGCTGTTATATATCAGTGTTCTCTATTTCCACAGTGTTGTTGACTAAAAGAACACTAGAAAAGAAAATACGGATATAAAAATTAATAAATTTTCTTCTCCAAATTCTATAAAACTGAATGTGACCTAGCTAAGTCATTTTGGCAAGAGCCAGTTCACATTTCCTTGCTAGCTGCAACAGACCTTAAAGTTCACCATACACTACCCCATCCTACAGAATTTTTATTCATATGCTACTGTTTTGTATATGTTTATCCCATGGTCCCACATAGGCTTAATGTTCTCAAGAGCAGAAGAAGTGTCATCCTTTCTGTAACTTGTACAATACCAATCATGGTAAATGATCAATAATACCTTCTTGATTGACTGTTTAGGAGTATCAGTGCTGGCACAGTAATGATGGCTTCATAAAATGAGCATGTTTGCACTTTGAGAGTCAGAAAGATCAACTTCTGAATCCTGTCTGGCACTTACTAGTTGTGTAACTCAAGCAAGGAACTCCAACTCTTTAAGAAGTACCTATTTTAAAAGTGCTAGGAAGATTAAATGAGATATTACACATGAAGTTCCTGATTAAATGAGATGTTATATATGGACTGCCTGCAAAGAATAGGACCTAATCAACTATAACTAATAATAGATTATAAAAGCTTCCATTTACTAGCAGTTTACTATGTGCCAGATACCATTCACATGACAATTATTACTATGTACTATATTTTTATTATAATCATTATCATTATTTAAGGTGCTATAAAGAATCTAACTATGCTATTTCTGCCATGGGTCACAGTACACAGTTCTTGTCACCTGTGAAACCAAGAGTGGATTCAAAGTGTTCAGAAAAGTTTAACTTGAATAAGTGGAGTGGAGGAGAGGTTACAACTGCTATATGACAACCGACTAGAAGGACTGAAAACTGACAAAAACGCTTTGGAGTAGCAGAGGCTAAAGGGTGACATGATTGACATCTATTTAATCACAAATGGTGCAGATACAGTGAAGATGGATTTGTTCATTAAATCCTGAATTACTAGAATGAGGGGCATCTTTTGACATGTGTGCAAGGTAATTTTAAAATGAAAAAAGAAAATCTAACTCTGAATACTAGATAGAGAAGCTATTAAATATGTTACACCAAGAAATGGCGAGGCAGGAAATGGGAGTAGAACAAAAAGAATTTGGCCAAGTTTATAAAAAGTGAAGCAAGAAATGAATTTTTAAAAACAGGCAAAAATGGGTTCAGGAAGACAATTAGAGCCTACCATAATCTCAATGGGCTATTAATTACAAAAAAAAAAAATGTTTGACTACTGAGACTAAAGAATTGATATCCAAAATATGGAAGTTACTTACTTTTATGATTTCACTGTTTTCTTAAAATAACACTCAAAATTTCCAGTGAACCAAAATTTCAATCTATTAATAAAGCAGACATGAAAAATTAAATATATGCAACTTTATGTATTCTATTCATATAGATACAGTATAACACATTTAAATAGTTATACAAAATCATAAGTATGAATACAAATTATTTGTGGTGGTGTTAGAAATGGGATCCTTTTGGGAAATCGAACAGCATTGGGAGAATTGGGAATTATAATGTCCTTATTCTGTATTTGTTTTCTGTTATTTTTGTTTTGTTTTCTTTTCTTTTCACGTTAATATTATTAATCACCTTTCAAAATAGTTCCAGCGCTAGTAAGTTTGCTGTAGTACAAATAAGAAGACGTGATTAGATTATATGATTTAGTTCACTTGATTCCATTTTCTTTACTTGGATTAAAGATAATCTTTGAATTCTTAGTCTTACAAAAGTAGTTCAGGGAGAGAGGGGGAAGATGGCGGAAGAGTAAGACACAGAGATCACCTTCCTCCCCACAGATACATCAGAAATACATCTACACGTGGAACAACTCCTACAGAACACCTACTGAACGCTGGCAGAAGACCTCAGACCTCCCAAAAGCCAAGAAACTCCCCACGTACCTGGGTAGGGAAAAAGAAAAAAGAAAAAACAGAGACAAAAGAATAGGGACGGAACCTGCACCAGTGGGAGGCAGCTGTGAAGGAGGAAAGGATTCCACACACTAGAAAACCCCTTCGTGGGCGGAGACTGCGGGTGGCAGAGGGGGTAAGCTTCAGAGCTGCGGAGGAGAGCGCAGCAACAGGGGTACAGAAGGCAAAGCGGAGAGATTCCCGCACAGAGGATCGGTGCCGACCGGCACTCACCAGCCCGAGAAGCTTGTCTGCTCACCCGCTGGGGCGGGCAGGGCTGCGAGCTGAGGCTCCGGCTTTGGTGAGAGCGCAGGGAGAGGGCTGGGGTTGGCGGCGTGAACACAGCCTGCAGCGGGTTAGTGCACCACGGCTAACCAGGAGGGAGTCCAGGGAAAAGTCTGGACCTACCGAAGAGGCAAGAGACTTTTTCTTCCCTCTTTGTTTCCTGGTGCCCGAGGAGAGGGGATTAAGAATGCTGCTTAAAGGAGCTCCAGAGACGGGGGTGAGCTGGGGCTAACAGCACGGACCCCAGAGACGGGCATGAGACACTAAGGCTGCTGCTGCCGCCACCAAGAAGCCTATGAACAAGCACAGGTCACTCTCCACACCTCCCTTCTGGGGAGCCTGTGCAGCCCGCCACTGCCAGGGTCCCAGGTTCCAGGGACAACTTCCCCGGGAGAACACATGGCGCGACTCAGGCTGGTGCAATGTCATGCCAGCCTCTGCCGCCGCAGGCTCGCCCCGCAAAACGTACCCCGCCCTCCCCCCGGCCTGAGTGAGCCAGGGCCCCCGAATTAGTGGCTCCTTTAACCCCGTCCTGTCTGAGTGAAGAACAGACGCCCTCCAGCGACCTACACGCAGAGGCAGGGCCAAATCCAAAGCTAAGCCCCAGGAGCTGTGAGAACAAAGAAGAGAAGGGAAATCTCTCCCAGCAGCCTCAGGAACAGAGGATTAAATCTCCACAATCAACTTGATGTACCCTGCATCTCTGGAATACCTGAATAGACAACGAATTATCCCAAATTGAGGAGGTGGACTTTGAGAGCAAGATTTATTATTTTTTCCCCTTTTCCTCTTTTTGTGAGTGTATATGTGTATGCTTCCGTGTGATATTTTGTCTGTATAGCTTTGCTTCCACCATTTGTCCTAGGGTTCTATCCGTCCGTTTTTTTGTCATTTTTTATTACTTTAAAAAAATTTTTTTTAAATAATTATTTTTAAATTTTATTTTATTTTACTTTATTTTCTTTTCTTTTATCTCCTTCCTTCCTTCCTTCCTTCCTCTTTCTTTCTTTCTTTCTTCCTTCCTTCCCTCCTTCCTTCCTTCCTTCTTTTTCTCCCTTTTATTCTGAGCCATGTGGATGAAAGGCTCTTGGTGCTGCAGCCAGGAGTCAGGGCTGTGCCTCAGAGGTGGGAGAGCCAACTTCAGGACACTGGTCCACAAGAGATCTCCCAGCTCCACATAATATCAAACGGTGAAAATTGCCCGGAGATCTCCATCTGAACAGCAACACCCAGCTTCACTCAATGATCAGCAAGCTACACTGCTGGACACCCTATTCCAAACAACTAGCAAGACATGAAAACAACCCCACACATTAGCAGAGAGGCTGCCTAAAATCATAAAAAGTCCACAGACACCCCCAAAACACACCACCAGACGTGGACCTGCCCACCAGAAAGACAAGATCCAGCCTCATCCACCAGAACACAGGCACTAGTCCCCTCCACCAGGAAGCCTACACAACCCACTAAACCAACTTTAGCCACAGGGGACAGACACCAAAAACAACGGGAACTACGAACCTGCAGCCTGCAAACAGGAGACCCCAAACAAAGTAAGATAAGCAAAATGAGAAGACAGAAAAACACACAGCAGATGAAGGAGCAAGATAAAAACCCACCAGACCTAACAAATGAAGAGGAAATAGGCAGTCTACCTGAAAAAGAATTCACAATAATGATAGTAAAGATGATCCAAAATCTTGGAAATAGAATAGACAAAATGCAAGAAACATTGAACAAGAAACACTAAAGATGAAACAAGCAACAATGAACAACAGAATAAATGAAATGAAAAATACTCTAGATGGGATCAATAGCAGAATAACTGAGGCAAAAGAACAGATAAGTGACCTGGAAGATAAAATAGTGGAAATAACTACTGCAGAGCAGACTAAAGAAAAAAGAATGCAAAGAACTGAGGACAGTCTCAGAGACCTCTGGGACAACATTAAATGCACCAACATTCAAATTATAGGGGTTCCAGAAGAAGAATAGAAAAAGAAAGGGACTGAGAAAATATTTGAAGAGATTATAGTTGAAAATTTCCCTAATATGGGAAAGGAAATAGTTAATCAAGTCCAGGAAGAACAGAGCGTCCCATACAGGATAAATCCAAGGAGAAACACACCAAGACACATATTAATCAAACTGTCAAAAATTAAATACAAAGAAAACATATTAAAAGCAGCAAGGGAAAAACAACAAGTAACACACAAGGGAATCCCCATAAGGTTAACAGCTGATCTTTCAGCAGAAACTCTGCAAGCCAGAAGGGACTAGCAGGACATATTTAAAGTGATGAAGCAGAAAAACCTGCAACCAAGATTACTCTACCCAGCAAGGATCTCATTCAGATTTGATGGAGAAATTAAAACCTTTACAAACAAGCAAAAGCTGAGAGAGTTCAGCACCACCAAACCAGCTTTACAACAAATGCTGAAGGATCTTCTCCAGGCAACAAACTCAAGAGAAGGAAAAGACCTACAATAACAAACCCAAAACAATTAAGAAAATGGGAATAGGAACATACATATCGATAATTACCTTAAATGTAAATGGACTAAATGCTCCCACCAAAAGACACAGACTGGCTGAATGGATACAAAAACAAGATCCATATATATGCTGTCTACAAGAGACCCACTTCAGACCTAGGGACACATACAGACTGAAAGTGAGGGGACGGAAAAAGATATTCCATGCAAATGGAAACCAAAAAAAAGCTGGAGTAGCAATTCTCATATCAGACAAAATACACATTAAAAAAAAGACTATTAGAAGAGACAAAGAAGGACACTACATAATGATAAAAGGATTGATCCTGTAAGAAGATATAACAATTGTAAATATATATGCACCCAACATAGGAGCACCTCAGTACATAAGGCAAGTACTAACAGCCATAAAAGGGGAAATCGACAGTAACACATTCATAGTAGGGGACTTTAACACCCCGCTTTCACCAATGGACAGATCATCCAAAATGAAAATAAATAAGGAAACACAAACTTTAAATGATACATTAAACAAGATGGACTTAATTAATATTTATAGGATATTCTATCCAAAAACAACAGAATACACATTTGTCTCAAGTGCACATGGAACACTCTCCAGGATAGACCATATCTTGGGTCAAAAATAAAGCCTTGGTAAATTTAAGAAAATTGAAATTGTATCAAGTATGTTTTCTGACCACAACGCTATGAGACTAGATATCAATTACAGGAAAAGATCTGTAAAAAAATACAAACACATGGAGACTAAACAATACCCTACTTAATAACGAAGTGATCACTGAAGAAATCAAAGAGGAAATCAACAAATACCTAGAAACAAAAGACAATGGAGACATGATGACCCAAAACCTATGGGGACGCAGCAAAAGCAGTTCTAAGAGGGAACTTTATAGCAATACAATCCTACCTTAAGAAACAGGGAACATCTCAAATAAACAACCTAACCTTGCACCTAAAGCAATTAGAGAAAGAAGAACAAAAAAACCCCAAAGTTAGCAGAAGGAAAGAAATCATAAAGATCACATCAGAAATAAATGAAAAAGAAATGAAGGAAACAATAGCAAAGATCAATAAAACTAAAAGCTGGTTCTTTGAGAAGATAAACAAAATTGATAAACCATTAGCCAGACTCCTCAAGAAAAAAAGGGAGAAGATTCAAGTCAATAGCATTAGAAATGAAAAAGGAGAAGTAACAACTGACACTGCATAAATGCAAAAGACCATGAGAGATTACTACAAGCAAATCTATGACAATAAAATGGACAATCTGGAAGAAATGGACAAATTCTTACAAATGCACAACTGCCAAGACTGAATCAGGAAGAAATAGAAAATATGAACAAACCAATCACAGGCACTGAAATTGAGACTGTGATTAAAAATCTTCCAACAAACAAAAGCCCAGGACCAGATGGCTTCCCAGGCGAATTCTATCAAACATTTAGAGAAGAGCTAACACCTATCCTTCTCAAACGCTTCCAAAATGTAGCAGAGGGAGGAACACTCCCAAACTCATTCTACGAGGCCACCATCACCCTGATACCAAAACCAGACAAGGATGTCACAAAGAAAGAAAACTACAGGCCGATATCACTGATGAACACAGATGGAAAACTCCTCAACAAAATACTAGAAAACAGAATCCAACAGCACATTAAAGGGATCATACACCACAATCAAGTGGGGTTTATTCCAGGAATGTACGGATTTTCTATATATGCAAATAAATCAATGTGATACACCATATTAACAAATTGAAGGAGAGAAACCATATGGTCATCTCAATAGATGCAGAGAAAGCTATCGACAAAATTCAACACCCATTTATGATAAAAACCCTCCAGAAAGTAGGCATAGACGGAACTTTCCTCAACATAATGAAGGCCATATATGACAAACCCACAGCCAGGATCATCCTCAATGGTGAAAAAATGAAAGCATTTCCACTAAGATCAGGAACAAGACAAGGTTGCCCACTCTCACCACTCTCATTCAACATAGTTTTGGAAGTTTTAGCCACAGCAATCAGAGAAGAAAAGGAAATAAAAGGAATCCAAATTGGAAAAGAAGAAGTAAAGCTGTCACTGTTGGCAGATGACATGATACTAGACATAGAGAATCCTAAACATGCTACCAGAAAACTACTAGAGCTAATCAATGAATTTGGTAAAGTAGCAGGATACAAAATTAATGCACAGAAATCTCTGGCATTCCTATACGCTAATGATGAAAAATCTGAAAGTGAAATCAAGAGAACACTCCCATTTACCATTGCAACAAAAAGTATAAAATATCTAGGAATAAACCTACCTAAGGAGACAAAAGACCTGTATGCAGAAAACTATAAGACACTGATGAAAGAAATTAAAGATGATACAAATAGATGGAGAGATATACCATGTTCCTGGATTCGAAAAATCAAAATTGTGAAAATGACTCTACTACCCAAAGCAATGTACAGATTCAATGCAATCCCTATCAAACTACCACTGGCATTTTTCACAGAACTAGAACAAAAAATTTCACAATTTGTATGGAAAAACGAAAGACCCCGAATAACCAAAGCGATCTTGAGAAAGGAAAACGGAGCTGGAGGAATCAGGCTCCCTGACTTCAGACTATACTACAAAGCTACAGTAATCAAGACAGTATGGTACTGGCACAAAAACAGAAAGATAGATCAATGGAACAGGATAGAAAGCCCAGAGATAAATGCACACGCATATGGTCACCTTATCTTTGACAAAGGAAGCAGGAATGTACAGTGGAGAAAGGACAGACTCTTCAATAAGTGGTGCTGGGAAAACTGGACAGGTACATGTAAAAGTATGAGATTAGATCACCCCCTAACACCATACACAAAAATAAGCTCAAAATGGATTAATGACCTAAATGTAAGGCCAGAAACTATCAAACTCTTAGAGGAAAACATAGGCAGAACACTCTATGACATAAATCACAGCAAGATCCTTTTTGACTCACCTCCTAGAGAAATGGAAATAAAAACAAAAATAAACAAATGGGACCTAATGAAACTTCAGAGCTTTTGCACAGCAAAGAAACCATAAACAAGACCAAAAGACAACCCTCAGAATGGGAGAAAATATTTGCAAATGAAGCAACTGACAAGGAATAAATCTCTAAAATTTACAAGCAGTTCATGCAGCTCAATAACAAAAAAACAAACAACCCAATCCAAAAATGGCCAGAAGACCTAAATAGACATTTCTCCAAAGAAGATATACAGACTGCCAACAAACACATGAAGGAATGCTCAACATCATTAATCATTAGAGAAATGCAAATCAAAACTACAATGCGATATCATCTCACACCAGTCAGGATGGCCATCATCAAAAAATCTAGAAACAATAAATCCTGGAGAGGGTGTGGAGAAAAGGGAACATTCTTGCACTGCTGGTGGTAATGTGAATTGGTACAGACACTATGGAGAACAGTACGGAGGTTCCTTAAAAAACTACAAATCAAACTACCATATGACCCAGCAATCCCACTACTGGGCATATACCCTGAGAAAACCATAATTCAAAAAGAGTCATGTACCAAAATGTTCACTGCAGCTCTATTTACAATAGCCAGGAGATGGAAACAGTCTAAGTGTCCATCATCGGATTAATGGATAAAGAAGATGTGGTACATATATACAATGGAATATTACTCGGCCATAATAAGAAACGAAATTGAGTTATTTGTAGTGAGGTGGATGGACCTAGAGTTTGTCATACAGAGTGAAGTAAGTCAGAAAGAGAAAGACAAATACCGTATGCTAACACATATATATGGAATTTAAGAAAAAAAATGTCATGAAGAACCTAGGGGTAAGACGGGAATAAAGACACAGACCTACTAGAGAATGGACTTGAGGATATGGGGAGGGGGAAGGGTAAGCTGGGACAAAGTGAGAGAGTGGCATGGACATATATACACTACCAAATGTAAAATAGATAGCTAGTGGGAAGCAGCCTCATAGCACAGGGAGATCAGCTCGGTGCTTTGTGACCACCTAGAGGGGTGGGATAGGGAGGGTGGGAGGGAGGGAAATGCAAGAGGGAATCGATATGGGAACATATGTATATGTATAACTGATTCACTTTGTTATAAAGCAGAAACGAACACACCATTGTAAATCAATTATACTCCAATAAAGAGGTAATAAAAAAAAAGGATTTCAGGAATTAGGCATGTTTACACACTACCTCAGAGACTCAAAGGATTCTAAAAGATTCCAAAGGATCAGGCAAGTTCTTGATATACTTCTGAAATCTTTGCTTTCAGTATAGTCCTATCTCCAGTAAATTCTCCACTGTCTAGATAAAGTGTAACTGCTGTTTTCACTCTACTGCCTGCACCTCAGAGATAGGCAAAGAACAGCTGAACTGGTGGGAGTGGTGCTTCACAGGCAAAGTGGAAACTAGCTGTATTTATCCAGGACTTTGTGGTTAGTTACAGTCATTTCCTATCTCAGGACACCAAAGAGCTGACTGCATTTTCCACCATGATGTGTGTAATGCATCTCAAAACAAATTTATGGTATAACCATGAACTACAAAATGCAATTGGGCAGAAAATGCAGACAACACACATTATTTTGCCTCCTACGCACATGGAATTTCTATCTTCCTCGCTCTAGTAGCCTTTGAAATTGACACTCTCCACACCCCCCAACACCCACAATTTTGTGTGTGTATGTGTAGTATAGAAAAACAATACATGGAGAGACAGGAACTATACTTAGATCCACAACCACATCATCCTTTATAGGAAGGAACACTGTCACTGTTTAATATTTTAGGAATAAATGATTAAGCACAGAGCAGAAGCAAGAAGAACTACAATCCTGCGTCCTGTGGAACAAAAGCCACATTCAAAGAAAGATGCACAAATGAAAAGGCAGAGGACTATGTACCAGATGAAGGAACAAGATAAAACCCCAGAAAAACAATTAAATGAAGTGGAGATAGGCAACCATCCAGAAGAAAAAATCAGAATAATGATAGTGAAAATGGTCCAGGACCCTGGAAAAGTAATGAAGGCAAAGATTGGGAAGATGCAAGAAATGTTTAACAAAGACCTAGAAGAATTAAAGAACAAACAAACAGAGATGAACAATACAATAACTGAAATGAAAAATACACTAGAAGGAATCAACAGCAGAATAACTGAGGCAGAAAAATGGATAAGTGACCTGGAAGAAAGAATGGTGGAATTCACTGCTGTGGAATAGAATAAAGTGACAAGAATGAAAAGAAATGAAGACAGCCTAAGAGACCCCTGGGACAACATTAAATGCACCAACATTCGCATTATAGGGGTCCCAGAAGGAGAAAGAGACAGAAAGGACACGAGAAAATATTTGAAGAGATTATAGTGGAAAAATTCCCTAACATGGGAAAGGAAATAGCCACCCAAGTCCAGGAAATGCAGAGAGTCCCAGGCAGGATAAACCCAAGGAGAAACATGCCGAGACACATGGTATCAAACTGACAAAAATTAAAGACAAAGAAAAATTATAAAAAGCAACAACGGAAAAAAGACAAATAACATACAAGAGAATTCTCATAAGGTTAACAGCTGATTTCTCAGCAGAAACTCTACAAGCCAGAAGGGAGTGGCACGGTATATTTAAAGTGATGAAAGGGAAGAACCTACAACCAAGATTACTGTAGCTGGCAAGGATCTCATTCAGATTTGACTAAGCTATCACAAGCTTTACACACAAGCAAAAGCTAAGAGAATTCAGCACCACCAAACCAGCTCTACAACAAATGCTAAGGGAAATTCTCTAAGTGGGAAACACAAGAGAAGGAAAGGATCTACAAAAACAAACCCAAAACAATTAAGAAAATGTTAATAGGGACAAACATATTGATAATTACCTTAAATGTGAATGGACTAAATGCTCCAACTAAAAGACACAGGTTTGCTGAATGGATACAAAAACAAGACCCATATATATGCTGTCTACAAGAGACCACTTCAGACCTAAGGACACATACAGACTGAAAGTGAGGGGACGGAAAAAGATATTCCATGCAAATGGAAATCACAAGAAAGCTGGAGTAGCAATTCTCATATCAGATAAAATAGACTTTAAAATAAAGACTATTACAAGAGACAAGGAAGGTCACTACATAATGATCAAAGGGTCAATCCAAGAAGAAGATATAACAATTATAAATATATATACACCCAACACAGGAGCACCTCAGTACATGGGGCAAATGCTAACAGCTATAAAAGAGGAAATTGACAGTAACACAATAATAGTGGGGGACTTTTAACACCTCACTTACACCTATGGACAGATCATCCAGACAGAAAATTAATAAGGAAACATAAGTTTTAAATGGCACAATAGACCATATAGATTTGATTGATATTTAAAGGACATTCCATCCGAAAACAGCAGATTGCACTTTCTTCTAAAGTGCACATGGAACGTTCTCCAGGATAAATCACATCTTGGGTCACAAATCAACCCTCGATAAATTTAAGAAAACTGAAATCATATCAAGCATCTTTTCCAACCACAATGCTATGATATTAGAAATAAATTACAGGGAAAAAACGTGAAAAACACAAACACATGGCGGCTAAACAATACGTTACTAAATAACGAAGAGATTAATGAAGAAGTCAAAGAGGAAATCAAAAAGTACCTAGAGAAATATGACAATGAAAACATGATGATCCAAAACCTATGGGATGCAGCAAAAGCAGTTCTAAGAGGGAAGTTTATAGTTTATAGAAATAGAAGTTTCCTCAAGAAAGAAGAAAAATCTCAAATAAACAATCTAACCGTACACCTAAAGGAACTAGAGAGAGTAGAACAAGCAAAGCCCAAAATTAGTAGAAGGAAAGAAATTATAAAAATAGAGTAGAAATAATTGAAATAGAAATGAAACAAACAATAGCAAAGATCAATAAAACTAAAAGCTGGTTCTTTAGAAGATAAACAAAATTGATAAACCATTAGCCAGACTCATCAAGAAAAAGAGGGAGATGACTCAAATCAAAAAAAATGTGAAATGAAAAAAGGAGAAGTTACAATGGACACTGCAGAAATACAAAGTATCATAAGAGACTACTATAAGCAACTCTATGCCAATGAAATGGACAACCTGGAAGAAATGGACAAATTCTTAGAAAGGTATAACCTTCCAAGACTGAACCAGGAAGAAACAGAAAATATGAAAAGACCAATCACAAGTAATGAAATTGAAACTGTGATTAGAAATCCTCCAACAAACAAGAGTCCAGGACCAGATGGCTTCACAGGCGAATTCTATCAAACATTTAGAGAGGAGCTAACACTCATCCTCCTCAAACTCTTCCAAAAAAATTGCAGAGGAAGGAACACTTCCAAAGTCATTCTAGGAGGCCACCATCACCCTGATAGCAAAACCAAACAAAGATACTACCAAAAAAAGAAAATTACAGACCAATATCACTGATTAATATAGATGCAAAAATCCTCAACACAATACTAGCAGACAGAATCTAACACATTAAAAGGATCATACACTGTGATCAAGTGGGATTTACCCCAGGGATGCAAGGATTCTTCAATATACACAAATCAATCAATGTGATACACCATATTAACAAATTGAAGAATAAAAACCATATAATCATCTCAATATATGCAGAAAAAGCTTTTGACAAAATTCAATACCCATTTATCATAAAACCTCTCCAGAAAGTGGGCATACAGGGAACCTACCTCAACATAATAAAGGCCATATATGACAAACACACAGCAAACCTCATTCTCAATGGTGAAAAACTGAAAGCATCTAAGATCAGGAACAAGACAAGGATTTCCACTTTCACCACTATTATTCAACATAGTTTTGGAAGTTCTAGCCATGGCAATCAGAGAAGGAAAAGAAATAAAAGCAATCCAAATTGGAAAAGAAGAAATAAAACTGTCACTGTTTGTAGATGACATTATACCATACATAGATAATCCTAAAGATGCCACCAAAAAACTACTAGAGCTAATCAATGAATTTGGTAAAGTAGCAGGATAGAAAATTAATGCACAGAGATCTCTGGCATTCCTATACACTAAGGATGAAAAATCTGAAAGTGAAATCAAGAAAACACTCCCATTTACCATTGCAACAAAAAGAATAAAATACCTAGGAATAAACCTTCATAAGGAGGTAAAACTGTAAGACACTGATGAAAGAAATCAAAGATGACACAAACAGATGGAGAGATATACTAGATTCTTGGATTGGAAGAATCAATATTGTGAAAATGACTACACTACCCAAAGCAGTCTAGACTCAATGCAACACGTATCAAATTACCAATGGCATTTTTTACAGAACTAGAACAAAAAATCTTAATTTTAAATCTTAAAATTTGTATGGAGACAAAGAAGACCCCGAATTGTGAAAGCAAGATGAAAAGACAACCCTCAGAATGGGAGAAAATATTTGCAAATGAATCAATGGACAAAGGATTAATCTCCAAAATATGTAAACAGCTCATGCAGCTCAATATTAAAAAAACAAACAACCCAATCCAAAAATGGGCAGAAGACCTAAGTAGACATTTCTCCAAAGAAGACATACAGATGGCCAAGAAGCACATGAAAAGCTTCTCAACATCACTAATTATTAGAGAAATGCAAATCAAAACTACAATGAGGTACCACCTCATACCAGTTAGAATGGGCATCATCAGAAAATCTACAAAAAACAAATGCTGGAGAGGGTGTGGAGAAAAGGAAACCCTCTTGCACTGTTGGTGGGAATGTAAATTGATACAGCCACTATGGAGAACAGTATGGAGGTTCCTTAAAAAACTAAAAATAGAATTACCATATGATCCAGCAATCCCACTACTGGGTATATACCCAGAGAAAAACATAATTCAAAAAGACACACACACCCCAATGTTTCTTGCAGCACCATTTACAATAGCCAGGTCATGGAAGCAATCTAAATGTCCATCAACAGACAAATGGATAAAGAAGTTGTGGTACGTGTAGTTGGAATATTACTCAGCCTTAAAAAGGAACGAAACTGGGTCATTTTTAGAGACATGGATGGACCTAGAGACTGTCATACAGAGTGAAGTAAGTCAGAAAGAGGAAAACAAATATTGTATGTTAACACATATATGTGGAATCTAGAAAAATGGTGCAGATGAACCAATTTGCAAGGCAGAAATAGAGACACAGATGTAGAGAACAAACGTATGGATACCAAGGGGGGAAAGTGGGGTGGGGCTGGTGGTGTGATGAACTGGTAGATTGGGATTAGACTGGTAGATTTGTATAAAATAGATAACTAATAAGAACCTGCTGTATAAAAAAAAATAAAGTTAAAAAAATGATTAAGCACAAGTCTCACAATGCATAGAATCACTAAGGTTGGCTACAAGTGGGTAGACGTGTAAAATTTCCATGACCTTTATCTCTTAATGTTCTCAGTATTCTCGAATCTCAGGGCTCTGGTTGCTACTTGAACATTCATATTATCTCATTTAATCTGAGAAATAAACCTGTGCTGTAATAATTATTCCCACTTTACTGAAGAGAAAATTGAAGTTCACAGAGGTTATGTAACAAGCTTAAGGCCAAATCACTTAACCTAGACTTGTATTTGAGTAGATTAATTCCTTAGCTGCCTGGGTCCTCCTATGTCAAATAAGATGATTGGATTAGTTCATTGCTATTAATTCTTCTGATTCTAAAATTCCTGACTCCATGAAATACCTTTCGAGTGTGTGTTCATCTCTGAGCCAGAGCTAGTTTTCTTGTATTGTTGCTTCAGATTAGCTATGTTCAAATTATTCCCTCCAAAAAGACTTTTATATAAGATATACTGGCCCTCTAGCATGAAATATCCAAATGTGTTTACATATATATATGTATATATGTATAATATATATGTAATAAATATATATATACATATAATTTTTTTAAAACCTTTAAAAATTATATATAGTTTTTAAAAAACCTTTAAAAAGATTTAAAAATACCTTTTACCATATTACATGACATTTTTAGGCACTTTTCCTACATCGTCCTATTTAATTCTAGAAACAGCCTAGTGTAATAGTTATCCTTCCCATGTTACAAATGTGAAAACTGAACCTCAGGGAGGTTAAATAAATATATATAGGGCTTCCCTGGTGGCGCAGTGGTTGATAGTCCGCCTGCCGATGCAGGGGACACGGGTTCGTGCCCCAGTCCGGGAAGATCCCACATGCCACAGAGTGCCTGGGCCCGTGAGCCATGGCCACTAAGCCTGCGCGTCTGGAGCCTGTGCTCCGCAACGGGAGAGGACACAACAGTGAGAAGCCCGCATACCGCAAAAAATAAATAAATAATAATAAAATAAATATATATATATTGCAATTCTTTCTCCTCCTCTTAACTACATTAGAGATTAATTTGAATTAGCAAGAATGGTAACAAGACTACAGGTCAAATATTCCTAGAGAGTTTATCTCCATGTCACCTTATCATAGATTGCTTTTTCGGATATTCAAGTAATTTCACTTCACATCGCTAGAATACTAATTTAGGTAATAGGTATCTTGCATTAGGGAGATGAGGTGAGGAGTAATTAAAATTTGTCCTTTTGGATTGCAAGTCACTGTGCAAAAGCACTCAAGAATAAGGAAATTGGACATGGGGAGACGGCTGGGATGTGGAGAACATGAGAACAAAGTCCCAAGAAAGAACATGTGACACTGATGGTAAAAAGGGAACGGTGGCTTTAAAAACAATTTCTACCTACTTTTCAATTTTTCCTAGAACTCAGGTTCCCATGTTCTTAGGAAAACCCCATATGGGTTACCTAGGGTTTTCTTCCACAAGCCATTGGTTGCTAAGCACTGCACTCAACTAACCCTATCTGTTTAAAGGCTCTTTATTTTTGTGATAAGGTAAGATAAATAGATGCAAAGGGACTAATATAAGCCTGTAAAACAGTCCAACTAGGCATTAATACAAGGATCTAATTGATGACAGTACTATTAAACCCTATTCTTATGCTGAGCAAGTTTGAAGAAATGATATTAAATCTGTTTCCCTATTTACATACTTAGCTACTACTGTTCTTCACGCAGCTAATGCATTTCCTGTGGCCATCTTTCTATACAGTGAGTAGATCTTCTGTGGACAGAACTGTAATCAGTGCAAAAATAGAGAGAGTAGCACTCTAGCTGCTCCTGAGAATCTGGCTGTCCTTCCCTCTCCTCACAGGTTTGGTCACAAAGCAGCATTAAAAACCAGAAAACAGCGTAGAAAGCAGCATTTGTTTGAGGGAGTTTGGAAGAAGAGTATATCATTTAAGGAAATTTTAATAAATTCTGTACTTTAAACTTCTCTTTTTGTGAATTATAAATAGCACTAGCTGGCTTTATTCAGAATCCAGGAAGTCTCTTTGTAGTCACACAGATACAGATAAAAGATACCTAAGTACATTTTCCAAAATTCTCTAAGGGGGCCAGAAAAACTATTCCTGCTAGTTAAGCAAGCAAGCTGCTTTCAGTGGGATGATGAAGATGATGATAATGATGATGGTTCTTTTCTTCATCAGATTTCTTAAAACACTTTTTAAAATAAATCTTAAAATAAATCTCCTATCTGAGCAACTTTTTCCCTCTCACTTTCATAACATTTTCTGTCAGAAATCGGCCCTTGAGTCATTTTATAGTACAAAAACACAGGAAGGTTGGGGAATATTGTCTAATTATCACCTCCCAGAGGATGGCTGGAAATAAATAATTTCTGCTTGAGTTTTGATATTTACAGACTGAATTGTTCTTCTAGAAAAATGCTGCAGCGAGTTATATAACTAGTATCCCACCCCCAATGGGTTATTAATAATCAAATATAAATATAAATACAAATATAAAAATCAAATCATACTTGCCAGACATGATTGGAAGCTGCTTATAATGTCATGGGTGAAGATAGACATTTTCAAGTATATATTTTAAAAGTGCCTTCAAATTTTCTAGAGGATAAAATTTCAGACTGAACTCAACCCCTCCCCATTTAAACAGTAATGGATTTTACCTCAAAATCATTATTTCTAATTAATAAAACTTTGCCCCACTTTCTGCTTTATGCATGTTTATGACAAAATGACATTCTCCTTTACCCATTTAGGCTCCCTTATCTCAGACTATCCTTTATCCCCTTTTTTCCTTATAAAGTTCAGTTGCTTTGGTTTATGACTACATTTCTTTGCATGTCCTACTTTTCATTTTTTCTGGTAACATAATGTCTTAAATATTCAGCTCTGAATTGGAGCAACAAACACTCATAAAAAAAAGAAGAAGAATAGAATTATAGTGTTTTAGACATTGATCATATAGAGTTTGAGCAAAACTCACCATTGCATAGTAGTTAGCAAAATTACCATAAACAAACATATGTTCATGAACATTGAGCATATGGTCAACGAGGAATGTGTGATCTAGGTAAAGTAACTGCACTGTCAGCTTTTCACAGAAGCTTTTTTTTTTTCCCATTTCAGTTCAGATCAACACATTTTATTTGTACATTTACTCTATATAAGGCACTGTGTTAGAAATCCTTTCTGAAGAGAACTGAAAGATGCTTTCTCCCAAGAGGAAATGCAAACAGGGCACATGTAGAAAGAGGTAAGGGCAGACTCCCAGCAGTGAGTGGTCTCCCAAGCAATCACAGAAACAGAGAATATTAAACCTATGGAGAAATGTAGAGACCATTTAGTTCACTTGTTAATTTATTCACTTACATAATTAATAAATATTTATGGGGCTCTATGTACATGTCAGGATTTATATATGACAAAGAGTGGCATGGTAGCCCCTGATTGCAAAATACAGTCAGTTCTCACAGAAAAACTAGGAATTTAATTTATGCCCAGTTGTACATTAGTATGCTTCTGCTGTTAGGTGCACAAAGTATGAGCATATTTTCTTTAAAGTAGACAGTTCTGTGACTTGAGATATTACTAGAATAGAAGGTTAGGGAGAAAGGAGTTCACTTCTGGGCTTGCAGGGAAGAATCAATGAAAAAGGAAGAAAGAGTTCTTTAGCACTATACTCTACAATATCCAAAGATCTTACAGTCAAAATACGTGAACCCAATCTCCTTTATCATATGGTAATTTTACTTGACTTCATATTTTGAACTACTGGATTGACATGCTGAAAATTTTCCTAATATACCCAAATCTATTCCTAACAGAACTAGACTTACTGCTTTTGTTTCCATTATTTTTCTAGTCTCTAAATCTATGAATTTTGTCTACTGCTTTATCTTTATTATTTTACTTAGTTGTGAAATACTGTTATTTGAAATTTGTAGCATTTTATGAAGCACAACACGTTCTCTAGCAGACCTAAGAAAATATTCCATTATACGTGTGGAAATAACATGTTAGATTAAATACTAGATATTATATATCAAATAATACCAGTATTAATCTCTTGAGAATTATATCTTCTGTTACGATGAATAGACATTCAATCACTAATAAAATATAAATTACTAATAAGATATTAATTACCAAGATATAGATTCAATATCTCTAAATTATCTTCAGTGTTATTTTTCTGAAATATATTAGACAAATGTTTACTCTTTTAACTTTCATTAATGGACTTGTTAAAAAAAATCAATGTCTTGAAAATTAGATACTAGGACCCTCCAATATAGTTAAAACAGTTAATGTGATAAAACTAATTTATTCAGCTTTAGTTATTTCTTTTAAAGTGATCACATTCGTTGGTACTTAAGTTATTGTGCATAATTTTACAGGTAAGAAATGACTCTATATATCTATCTTACAGTAAGACATATAAAATGTATCATATAGTATAGATATACAAGGGGAAAATTTAAAAAGCAATTAACAAATATGACTAACTTCATTTGCTACCTTTATCTTCCCAAAGTGGAAATAGTTACATATGCTGGTGGTGGAAAGAACACTTGAAGATAAATATGCGCTAGGCATTTAATATTTACATTGTAATCAGATTAAACCTATATATAGTGTGCATGTATACTTTTAAACTTGATTTTCACAAGACAGATGATACAATTCACATTTCTGTGTACTCTGAAGTAGATATTTAATTGAAAAATTGTGTTAACGTGCTGCAATCCTAGTCCCAGCTCTATACCACCAGCTACGTGATCTTTAGTAATTATTTAGTAAATTATTAGTAAAATACTTAACTAGTCTTTTCACCGACAGTATATCTAAGCAAAAAAAGTAACACTTTAAAAAAAAAAGTGGTTTACAAACTTCTATCTTTGATTAAAGAGTTAATATCTAACCACTTTAGAACGTAGTTTGATTTGTAGAGATAATAAAAACAGGATGTCTGGTTTTCTTGTGTCAAACAACCAAATGTCAGATTATTCAATTTGTCACTCTTTCTTCTTCTTCCTCAACTTAAACAGTAGGGATGTGGAGATTATATAATAATTCATTTTATCTCCAGTCTCTTAAATACGATATGGTAATTTTAAAATTCTTGTATTAATAATATGGCACTCACTTCAATATGATTATTTATACCACTTTTAACATTGTCACCCATAAGAATCAATGTTTTCTTAATTCTAGCCTAGTTTCTCTTATGGATGGTGTAATACCTTTGATTTTACTCAAGTCTTAGATGTGAGTTGAGAAATATATGCAGACTGTCAAATTCCTAATGGGTGGATAGATATGGGAGTGGTAACCCCTCTGGAGACCAAATAAATGAGGAGTTCCCTGGCATAGCAGGGACTTCTAGTGCTCACCCATTTCTGATTTCCTTCTTCTTCTTTGGTTCACAGAAAAACAACACTTCTAAGCCCCCTTTGATTTTAAGCAGAAACATGTGACTAGGTTAGCAAATGACAAACATTACTTCTGGCTGAAACTAAGAACCAGTATACTACTTCCATGGTCCCTGTTCCCCTACAATGACCACCTTGGAATCCTTGTGATGAGACGACAATGCCATGCAAAGGAGACACCACATGGCCAAGCACACTTTTTGAGAGTCATCAAACTTTGAGTCAGCATGTAATAACTAAGCCACTGAGTTTCAGGGTTTACCTGTTGCAGCACCTAGTTAGTTATATACCCTGACTAATGCATCTGTGACCAATCTGTGAGAAATACATGATAGCACAGGGAAAGAAGCCAGTCCTCACATAATAGCACAGGGAAAGAAGCCAGTCCTCACATATAGCTATGCATCACGGTATTGGCTCTGAAAAAGAAATTATAAAGGTGATTCTTTCCATGTGTCAGAATGTGGTTCATAACTACAACTCCCTACAAGAGATGCAGAGGAGCTAAACGAGCCAATAAGATGAAGGTTGTTTGATCCCAGAGATGACAGGAATGAGGATAGTCAGAATGTTACAATGTCCAAAACAGGAAAAGATAAATTTTCTTTCACATCCAGTATGCCTAATATGTCTTCAGATTAGCAAAAATGGACCAGAAATTTACTTACACATATTCATTTTATAGTTCAAGCTATTCTTGAAACTAACAGAGCCCAAGGCCCATATATGAGGCTAACCATAATGCCTCCCTTTGGGAGAAGGGAAGATAGAAGTTTTGCATGTGTGCAGAGAGTATCACCTATATCATCAGCTTTGACCATGGAGAGTGTTGCATTCATGTTAACATCTGAATTCCAAGGAGAGAGAGATAAGGACATTTTGATATAGGTTCAAAGATATATAGAAGATGAAGTCTATGGGGAAGGTACAGTCAATGTAATTCACAAATATTTTCGAATTAAAAAAATTCAATTTAGGCACCATATTAATGTTTTGGAGATGACTGAGATGCACTGTATACCCTTTTAATCTCTGGAAAGCAGTTAGATAGGATTTGCCTTCTATGTAGCAATGAAAGAATTCCAAGAAGTAGTCTGACACTTCTCAACTGTGTAATCACCATGTTACATTTTTGTGGAAGGAGAAATAAAAGTGATTTAAGTAAGAACACATAATGGCAACCTTTAATTCAACATAAAATGTTTCCTTTTTTCTAAAGTAAAAAGACAAAATGGAAGACTTCAATATCAATATTACTGGATTATAATTGACCTATTTGAATATGCTCAACTGTGTTTGTGAGCATGTGCTATGGGGATTATAGATAAATGAGAAGTGCAGAATGATTAGAAGCCTAAGGACCATGCTCACTCCTTAGTTGTTGTTACAATAACTTTCTATTGGACCAACCATTCTCTCAATTGCTTTTAACTGAGTCAAAATCAATTTGAATATGGAAATGTAATTGCCTTTTGATCTTGTATCTTGCAACCTTGCTAAACTCATTTATAAGTTCTCGTAAATTTTTTTTATCATTTGATGATTTCCTACTTAGAATAAATATCGTGTTGACTAAAAATAGAGATAGTTTTTCTTTCTTTCCAAACTGTCTTTGATTTTGTTTTATTGCCTCATTGGACAGGCTAGGACCTCCAGGATGATGTTGAATTTTATGGGGAGGGCATACATCCTTGTCTTGTTCCTGATTTCACAGGAAGAGAACTCAATATTTGGCCATTAAGAATGATGTTAGCTGTAGGATTTTTTTAAAATGTCTTTTATTATGTTGAAAATTTCACTTTAATTCCTAGATTTCTGAGTTTGTGGGGTTTTTTTGTCATGAATATATGTTGACTATTGTCAAATGCCTTTTCTATATCTATTTAAATAATATAGCTTTTCTTCTTTAGTCTTTTGAAATAGTGACTTATATTGATTGATTGAATATCAAAACAACCTTATATTCCCAGTATCAACATCAATTGGTCATGATGTATTATCATTTTAAAATAATATTTTGTTGATGACTTTTATCATGTCTTTATTTATGAGCGACAATATCAAGTACTGGTAAGGAGGCAAAGCAACTGGAACAGTCACACTTTTCTAGCTGGAATGCAAAATGATACAGTTACTTTGGAAAACAGATTGGCAGTTTCTTATAAATTGGTACACTTGCTTATATGACCAAGAAATCTCATTCCTAGAAATTTAACCAAGAGAAAGGCAAATGTCTGCTAAAACAAAATCTGTTCATGAAATTGTATAGTAGCTTTATCCATAATCACCCCAAACTGGGAACAACCCAAATGCCTTCCAGTTTGGCGAATGGGTAAACAACCTGTGATACATCCATACAATGGAATTCATAAAAAAGAATGAACTACTGATTCACACAACAACATAGATCAATCTCAAATGCATTATGCTGTGTGAAAGAAGTCAGACATGAAAGGCTACACACTGTATGATTCTACCTAAATGCCATACTGGAAAAGGTGAAATAATAAGCACAAAAGACAGATTTGTCTCAGGGGCCAAGGAGTTGGCTACAAATGGAAAAAAGGGAACTCTCTAGGACTGATGAATATGTTCTAAGTCTTAAATTAGCTGATGTTACATAATGGTATGCATTTGTCAAAACTCATAGAACTGTACACTAAAAAGTATGAGTTTTATTCTATTAAATTACACTTTAATAAACTTAACAAAAATAACAAAAAACCTATTGTTCTTCCACATGATGTGAAGTACTATAGTTGGCTACATATTCTAAAAACATTACTCATAATTAATTACTGATTTTTAATAAAAATATAGGTTTTCTTATTAAAACCTTTTTCTCCATATCTCTTTTCTTACTTTGTAGTAAGTTTATTTAAAGCTACTAATCTAACCTCTCCGATGAGCATATTTTGAAGGAACATTTTCAAATGTTTATAAACAAATAGAATTTCTGTCCTAAATTTGAGCTTTCAAAGACCTATTTTTTGGTTAGTTTTTCATAGATAGTAGAAAGTACCTGATATCTGAGACAGAAATAAGTTTTCCTCTTCTCTGCCTAATACTCTTCAGTATAGCACATCTGCCTCTACAGATTCATGTGACAAGCCCACATTTATAACTCTCCCAAGAAAGATAAAACTAGTATTTTTGTGCTGTCTGAAACAAACCAGGATTTGAGCTGTGTACCATTTGAAATCATTTTACAGAAACCCTGGAATTGCTGAGCTTTAATTCGTCAGCTCCCCTAACACTCATGAGATGATTTCTAACCTGGGAAGATTTTGTGAGCTATCCTATTATGTATTTCTGCTAGAGTCTCATAAACTGAATTTTTTAAAAGCAGGAACTATAGTAATATTGCTGCTGTCTTATATTCACCATATATTGACAACTAAATGAGATCATTAGAAACTTTGTAAAACTATTAAAGTAATACCTGGAATTTAGCACTCATTAAATTATGGCTCCCAATTGTACTATTATTCTTTAGAAAAAAATAATATACAACTACTAAATAAGAATTGATGAAGAAAACTAGATGTTTTATAGTTTTCTAATAAACTGGGGGTTGTCCGGTTTTCTAATTGTGACTCTTCAAATACCTCACAACATTGTTACAAAAGAATAATACAACTCAGTACTACACTTAGTATACTATCTGCACATGATGAGAATATGATAAATGTTAGCTATTAAAAATAATATTTCATTACTGTAAAGTAATAACAACAACAGCAAGAATGGCCCACATACAATTCACCCAGAAGGATAAGAGCAGTAGCTTTATGGTTGACTACATTATCAATCCAGGCATGTCAGTAATTGCAAGCCTGAGGTTTAGGCTTAAAAAAAAAAAAAAAAGCAGATAAACAGATAAAATCATGCCTTGGATTAATAAGAAATGCACCAGCTTTATTCTATGTTTTCTTTTTGGTTGGTATAGAATAGAAACTGCTTTTATAGGTATCTCTGAGTGTCTTGGCTGAAGAGAACTGCTTGTCCTTTCCATTTTCATGTAGTGGGTAGAGGAGAAAAAGAAATAAGTAAGAATAACTCATGGGGTGGTATTGCTAATGTGAGCAAGGCCAAGGAAACACATGCCAATTGTGCAATTAGGTGGCCTAATAACTTTTGAAATAATGTTTTCAAGGCTGTGCAGCCTCCCTCTGATCTGCTTCAAATAGGTACATTCTACTTGGAGGTGACTAAAACGATTCCAGATGTCCTTCATTTGTCTCTTTTATTGATGAGTTAACCAGTGTCGATGTGCTACATTATAGCTTCAAGTACACCATAGTCCTTGAAGTTGAATGGCTAAGATCCATTGAAGAATTCAAGTTAGGAATAAAGAAACAGTTCAAGCCTAGAACTTTTCCACATTAACAATATCCTCCTACTGCTACTTCAGATTCATTTTTCAGGTGTTAATAGCTTGGACACACACAGTTTGAATCATTACCTCAGTATTATTGATGCATAGTTTGTCTCTGAAGATAAACCTTGCATTTATCTTCATGTACGCTTTATCATGAAAAATTATCAGTGAAAGGCTCCAGTAGAGATTCAACTTTTTAATTAAAATAAACATATTCTGTTAATGAATAGTATGAAGCCTACAACACACATTCTTTGATTTTATTTGGATTTAAGATTTTTAAAATAATTTCCCCAAAGAATTAACTTCCTATGTATAATTCTTCTGATCTTAGATAGATTTTAAGCAGTTGTTTCAAGCTGTGTCTTCTGTGTCCTGCGAATTCTGGAAAGGCTTCCCAGGGGCTATTGTGGGGTGAAGTGTGTTTAGGGGGCAAGAGATCAGGGGTCCTCATTTCCACCCAGCTTGAATAATAGTAACCAAGACTGTATCTAATTTATATAATGGGAATCACTCTTTAAAAGTGAAAAATGTTGCTTGACTAAAAAGAAAATATTTTAGAATCTGAATCTCCGGCCGTATCATCTTATAGCCTCCTTCATTAACTGCCTTTAATAATGAAAAACTATTTTAAAACCATAATAATGAGTTCCTTAGAAACAAGGAATTTCATATTTTATTCATTGTATTTTAAAATTATTTAGAAAAAAAATAAGGATACTAATTTTATGTGCATTGTAGTAATATATTAAAGATAAAAGGAATAGAGAAATTGATGTGACAAAACTTGAAATATATCAGTAAATTTTCTAAGACCTTGTCATTGGTATAAAATTGTTAATAAGTGAATTTCTGTTATTTAAAAGTAATACATTATTTTTTTATATATTATCCCTATCAAGAATATAGTTTTCACTGAATTTATTCTTAAAAATTTTGGTTAAAATTTTTTTCAAGTATCACAAGCAATGAAGTGTGTTAAATGCAGAACTTCTAAGGAAAATACAAAATGAAAGAATTACACCCTCAAAGACATTTAGGGGATGTAAATATGAAAGTGTATTAAATGTATGTTTTCATACATAGATGAGTAGAGTATCTGTTCTTCTTTTTGAAGGGTAACATACAAACTAACAAAAATAGACTTTAAAACAAATACTGAAAACTCATTTTTCTAACTTTATCAGAGTTCTGTTTATATTGATGGAAGCTGTATATACACACACACACACACACACACACACACACACACACACACACACACGCAAACCCTGAGAACCTATGTAAAGATAATACATAAGTACTTTAAAACATTTTCTTAATACTTTGTCCATGATAAACACTATACAAAAGCAAAGTTCATATAAAACAGTTTTAATTTTTATTTTATTGTTTGATTATCAATCAATCTCAGATCAATCTTCAGTAATGTTTAATATTTAAAATTGCTCCTCTATCTTAATTTGGTACATTGTCAAAAAAGACAAATTCCAAATTAACATTGAGGTTGCAACATCATTGTTCACTCCATCGGTGATTTTCAGAATAATTAGCAACCAGTATGGCATGGGAACCAATAAGAATGGACCTATGGAACAGATGCAGGCTCTGAAAAACTACAACAACCACAACATGCTAGCCAGAAAGCAGTCCTGCCCACTTCTGCTGAGTTTTCAAAATTTAATGGTTAATTAATTAATTACATTATGTTCCAGGAAGGTTGAGTCCACTAACAAAAGATCATCCAGTTAGTGAGCAAATCATAATTAAAGCACCACATTCCTGTTTTCCAGTCTCTTCCTGAATAGTTACATGGATTCCCATGAGTCAAATAACAACTTAATTCAATAATTTGATATATTTGGCTACTGCATTTTGTTAAAGAAGTTTTCCATGACAGTTACAATAATGTCCATTTATTTTGTATGTTTTTCCTTGATATCAATGACAAATTCCAAGACTTAAAAAAACAAAATCCAGTTTCTCACAGCTTCCTTTTTTATCATTAGTATTCACTTTGCCTATACTGTAAAAAAGGCTTGGAAATTACAAATGCAACAAACTAAATGCTCCTATTAATAAGCAGTCAATGCAGCAAGAACACAGAATTAGAAGAAAGAATGAACTAAGGACAATGAAAAAGGAAAATAAATACTGGGCAGAGCCATTGATCTCAAATCCAGACTTTTGACATTCATACCTCAGAATCTTCTTAGTGGTTACTGAAATAAAAATGTATGACTCTCCATTTCCATTGCCTTAAAAAGAAAGTGCAGGTGGTCAGTGATATAATGGAGGAACCAATTGTGTACCTTGCATCTATCTTCATCTATGTTTTATCATGAAAAACTACCAGTGAAAGACACCAGTAGAGAGTCAGTTATTTAATCTAAAAGAATATCTGCTCCACAGGGAACAAACAATGTAGTGACATTCTGCTTAGTCAAATTTAGATCTAGTTACATTATTTTATCAAAATATAGGGGAAAGAAAGGGTTCAAGAGAAATATATCATTAATTATTCCTATATTCAATAAAATATTTTAATAATAACATTTTTATGATGATATGCCTTTGAGATATAAATCCATTGATAATTGTGAAGAATGTAAATAATATTTCAAAAAAAGTTTACTTGCCTTTCATTTTAGATAAGTATCGGTTACCTTGCTAAAAAGTCTAAATTCCATTTAGGTTGATACCCCTTGCTCGTTACAGCAAGTTATCATTTTCTTTTATTGTTATACACGTTGTCAATATCTGTTTCTTTTTCCTTTGTTCATAATCAAGTATCTTTGTTGCCAATTAAAATAGCTACATATTGCATGTTTTATGAAACCTTAAAATACTTATTTTAAATCACAACTTTTATTTTTAAGAGTGACATGCTCTTCTTTCTGAAAGACCATCTGCTTTCAAATGACAATAGGTTTCATGAGTAATTCTAAGGAGAAAGGTGGTTATTACACTTTAACACATTTTTTACTGGAATAAGGGGTTACGTTCAACTACTGCTTAAATACATTGAACATTTTTGCACAGTACCTAAAGGCCAAACATCATTATTGTAATAAGAGTTTCTGTAACAGATTTCTTTGTCTCAAGTTCCAAGGTTAAAGTGCAGAATGACAGGAGTTCAGGAAAAAATAGTCAAAGAAAATTATAATTTAAAAGTCATTCACAGTTATAAGACATATTTTTATATAAAAATTAATACTTCCAAATTTCAAAATCTCTACTTCTATTTGCTTTTTCATTATAGAGAATAGCAAATGAAACTCTTTATAATATATAATGATTTTTTATTGTAAGTATACAAATCATTTGCTGAAATGCATATACATTTAACCTATTTTGCTCTGTACTATTAGAAATGTTGAGAGTCACTTGTTTTAAGAAACTTCAAATTCTCTACTTATGTTTATTTTAATATATTGCCTCAACTGCAATTATATTAGAATTTGAGTCAGCTCTTTGAAATTAAATTTGTTTTTCTTCCTTATTCTTTTTAATTTTTATTTATTCATAAATAGGGATTTTTTAAACCCCACTGATTCCAATTAACTCATAATATTACTGAAACTGAATCAGTAGTTGATTAAGTAGCTATGTTTCTTTATAACAAGTAATAGAACTATTTGAGGAAGATAAAAGTTGGCAAAATAATATAAATGAAGAAAATCTTAAAAATACATTGACAGCAAGATGTTATGAATACTATCAGAATTAAGAGATTTAAAATCAGGGAGAAAACAAGTGGAGTGGGAAGGGAGAGAAACAAGGTCACAGATAATTTTTAAAAAGATTAACACTTCAGTAGTGTACCAACATGAAGGAAAACGTTAAGACAGGAGTCATGTTTAGCACAAGAAGCATCAGTATGAATAACAAGATGGAAATGATATGAATCTACAAGTAGAAGAACAGATAAAGATGAAAGAGATGAAAAAAGTAAGATATGAAATAAAAGCAAGCTAATAATGGTACAGCAGATATTTGGTAAACAATAATACAGACAGTGCTCATTTAAAAACCCCAGAAGAGCCCTTTAGGTCTAATTTTTAGATCATCTAGTCATCACACTTTTTAATTAATTCCCATCCTTGGAATGGACATTTTCGTCTGGAAGAAAATAACTATCTCCCCATACCTTGATTGTTGGCATGGCACTCATGAATGTATTTTAACTTTGACTAATGTAAATCTCCATAAAAGGTCATGGGCTAAGCCACAAGAGATACTAATGAGAATGTTTTCCCTTTGCATCTCTACATCTGTGAAGTCAGGGAAACAGGATAGTACTGATTCCAATTGACACTGGGAGAAGCTTATTACTATATCAAGACAAATGTTTCACATTTTGTAAAATCTAAACTCCTGTAAATTATCTGATTATAAATCTCAAATTAGATAAAACATCAGGTGAAGCTTTTTTTGCTGTCAAACCTGGTTAAAATCTGTTCAGACTGGAAGACTGTTATCCTTGCCAAAATCTATCCTAATTAGTTCTTTGAGTATGAATCTCTCTGAATTAATGTACCAATCCCCCCCAAAATTAACATATTATTTCTTTTAAATTGCAGATTAATTCATTTGTTAATAATTGAAGATTTACAGTATGTAATACATCACATATGTAGGGTATGAGAGTAATAAGATGCTTAAGAAATAGTCTATATTCTCAAGAAAGGCCAACAGACTTTTATGTACCTTTTCTGCAAGTCCAAATATATTTTAATAAAACATAGAGTAAAGTATATAACTTGTATTACCAGCAATATTAAGTCCTCTGACCAGTCTAAAGAATAATACTTAAAACAGATCTCAGGGAATGATATATCAGAAATTCAAAGTGAAGTATTTTCAATATGTATGGTACATTTCATATTTGGGAAAGTACATATAAAGGTATTGGGCAGTATTATTTTATCAAAACCTGTAAATATTCTCTTAAGGCCCATCAGTATTTCTACCACAGACTTGTACACTGGTGATAAGGGCGGAGTACTGCTTTGAGTAAAAACCTGACAATGGGATCATGGGTTAAATGTAATTAACTATTTATAGATTTTTCCAAGAGATTGTTATGGTTACTTTCTAGGTTATTGAAAACTAAAAGAAAACTAATTGATCCACAGTGTTTACTGAAGTGTTGAATATAAGTTAAAAACAGCCTGAAAGAATATTTGGCAGGCATAATGGGATCTAATTGCTTTTGGCACAGATATTCATCCCTTGTATTGGGATGTTTTTCTGGAAGTTAAGCAAGGGGAGTACCATTTACACTTTTTTTTTTTTTTCCTACTGATGATACCCTCCCATTTTCCATGCTATCACATAAAAAAGGATTTGCACATATATTAAGTACACAGATCACTTGTCCTTTATAGAAAAATATTACATAGTATGTGTGGTGTGTATACACGTGCATGCATACACGAACACGCATGCATGTGCACATACACACCAGGTTTTTTTTAATACCTTTATTGGAGTATAATTGCTATACAGTGCTGTCTTAGCTTCTGTTGTATAACAAAGTGAATCAGCTACATGCGTAAGTATATCCCCATATCCCCTCCCTCTTGCATCTCCTTCCCACCCTCCCTATCAAACCCCTCTAGGTGGTCACAAAGCACCAAGCTGATCTCCCTTTGTCATGCAGCTTCTTCCCACTACCTATTTTACATTTGGTAGTGTATGTATGTAAAAGCTGCTCTATTACTTCGTCCCAGCTTACCCTGCCTTGTCTGCGTGTCCTCAACTCCATTCTCTACGTCTGTGTCGTTATTCCTGTCCTGCCCCTAGGTTCATCAGAACCTTTTTTTTCTTAGATTCCATACATATGTGTTAGCATATGGTATTTGTTTTCCTCTTTCTGACTTACTTAACTCTGTATGACAGTCTCTAGGTCCATCCACATCACTACAAATAACTCAATTTTGTTTCTTTTTATGGCTCAGTAATATTCCATTGTATATATGTGCCACATCTTCTTTTCCATTCACCTATCGATGGACACTTAGGTGGCTTCAGTGTCCTGGCTGTTGTAAATAGTGCTGCAATGAACATTGTGGTACATGACTCTTTTTAAATTATGGTTTTCTCAGGGTATATGGCCAGTAGTGGGATTACTGGGTCATATGGTAGTACTATTTTTAGCTTTTTAAGGAACCTCCAAACTGTTCTCCATAGTGGCTATACAATTTACATTCCCACCAAGAGTGCAAGAGGGTTCCCTTTTCTCCACACCCTCTCCAGCATTTATTGTTTGTAGATTTTTTGAAGATGGCCATTCTGACTGCTGCGAGGTGATACCTCATTGTAGTTTTGATTTGCATTTCTCTAATGATTAGTGATGTTGAGCATCTTTTCATCTGTCTGTTGGCAATCTGTATATCTTCTTTGGAGAAATGTCTATTTAGGTGTTCTGCCCATTTTTGGATTGGGTTGTTTGCTTTTTTGATATTGAGCTGCATGAGCTGCTTGTATATTTTAGAGATTTATCCTTTGTCAGTTGCTTCATTTGCAAATATTTTCTCCCATTCTGAGGGGTGTCTTTTCATCTTGTTTATGGTTTCCTTTGCTGTGCAGAAGCTTTGAAGTTTCATTAGGTCCCATTTGTTTATTTTTGTTTTTATTTCCATTTCTCTAGGAGATGGGTCAAAAAGGATCTTGCTGTGACTTATGTCAAAGAATGTTCTTCCTATGTCTTCCTCTAAGAGTTTTATAGTCTTTATAGTCCGGTCTTACATTTAGGTCTTTAATCCATTTTGAGTTTATTTTTATGTATGGTGTTAGGGAGTGTTCTAATTTCGTATGTTTACATGTAGCTGTCCCGTTTTCCCACAACCACTTATTGAAGAGGCTGTCTTTTCTCCATTGTATACTCTTGTCTCCTTTATCAAAGATAAGGTGACCATATGTGTGTCAGTTTATCACAGGGTTTCTATCCTGTTCCATTAATCTATATTTCTGTTTTTGTGCCAGTACCATAATGTCTTGATTACTGTAGCTTTGTAGTATAGTCTGAAGTCTGGGTCCTGATTTCTCCAGCTCCGATTTTCTTTCTCAAGATTGCTTTGGCTATTCAGGGACTTTTTTTTCCATACAAATTGTGCAATTTTTTGTTCTAGTTCTGTGAAAAATGTCATTGGTAGTTTGATAGGGATTGCATTGAATCTGTAGATTGCTTTGGGTAGTAGAGTTATATTCACAATGTTGATTCTTCCAATCCAAGAACATGGTATATCTCTCCATCTGTTGGTATCATATTTAATTTCTTTCATCAATGTCTTATAGTTTTCTGCATACAGGTCTTTTGCCTCCTTAGGTAGGTTTATTCCTAGGTATTTTATTCTTTTTGTTGCAATGGTAAATGGGAGTGTTTCCTTAATTTCTCTTTCATATTTTTCATCATTAATATATAAGGATGCAAGAGATTTCTGTGCATTAACTGTGTATCCTGCTACTCTACCAAATTCATCAATTAGCTCTAGTATTTTCTGATAGCATCTTTAAGATTCTCTATGTATAGTATCATGTCATCTGCAAACAGTGACAGTTTTACTTCTTCTTTTCCGATTTGGATTCCTTTTATTTCTTTTTCTTCTCTGATTTCTGTGGTTAAAACTTCCAAAACTATGTTGAATAATAGTGGTGAGAGTGGGCAACATTGTCTTGTTCCTGATCTTAGAGGAAATGGTTTCAGTTTTTCAGCATTGAGAATGATGTTGGCTGTGGGTCTGTCATAAATGATGTTTATTATGTTGAGGTTGGTTCCCTCTATGCCTAATTTCTGGAGGGTTTTTATCATAAATGGGTACTGAATTTTATCAAAAGCTTTTTCTGCATCTATTGAGATAATCATATGGTTTTTAATCTTCCATTTGCTAATACAGTGTATCACATTGATTGATTTGCATATATTGAAGAATCCTGGCATTCCTGGGATAAATCCCACTTGATTGCGGTGTATGATGCTTTTAATGTACTGTTGGATTCTCTTTGCTAGTAGTTTGTTGAGGATTTTTGCATCTATGTTCATTAGTGATATTGGCCTGTAGTTTTCTTTCTTTGTGACATCTTTCTCTGGTTTTGGTATCAGGGTGATGGTGGCCTCATAGAATCAGTTTGGGAGTGTTCCTCCCTCTGCTATATTTCGGAACACTTTGAGAAGGATAGGTGTTAGCTCTTCTCTAAATGTTTGATAGAATTCGCCTGTGAAGCCATCTGGTCCTGGGCTTTTGTTTGTTGGAAGATTTTTAATCATAGTCTCAATTTCAGTGCTTCCGATTCATCTGTTTATATTTTCTATTTCTTCCTGGTTCAGGCTTGGAAGTTTGTGCTTTTCTAAGGATTTGTACATTTCTTCCAGGTTGTACATTTTATTGGCATATAGTTGCTTGTAGTAATTTCTCGTGATCCTTTTTATTTCTGCAGTGTCAGTTGTTATTTCTGATTTTTCATTTCTAATTCTATTGATTTGAGTGTTCTCCATTTTTTTCATGATGAATCTGATTAATGGTTTATCAATTTTGTTTATCTTCTCAAAGAACAAGCTTTTAGCTTTATTGATCTTTGTGATTGTTTCATTCATTTCTTTTTCATTTATTTTTGATCTGATCTTTGATTTTTTTCCTTCTGCTAACTTTGTGGGTTTTTTGTTTTTCTTTCTTTAATTGCTTCAGGTGTAAGGTTAGGTTGTTTATATGAGATGTTTGTTTCTTGAGGTAGGATCGTAGGCTCTAAACTTCCCTCTTAGAACTGCTTTTGCTGCATCCCATAGGTTTTGGGTCGTTGTGTTTTCATTGTCATTTGTTTCTAGGTATTTTTTAATTTCCTCTTTGGTTTCTGCACTGATCTCTTGGTTATTTAGTACTGCATTGTTTAGTCTCCATGTGTTTGCAATTTTTACAGTTGTTTTCTTGTAATTGATATCTAGTGTCATAGCATTGTGGTCGGAAAAGATACTTGATACGATTTCAATTTTCTTAAATTTACTGAGGCTTGATTTGTGACCCAAGATATGACCTATCCTGGAGAATGTTCCATGAGGACTTGAGAAGAAAGTGTATTTTGTTGTTTTTGAATGGAATGTCCTATAAATATCAATTAAGTACATCTTGTTTATTATGTCACTTAAAGTTTGTGTTTCCTTATTTATTTTCATTTTGGATGATCTGTCCATTGGTGAAAGGGGGATGTTTAAGTCCCCTACTATGACTGTGTTACTTTCAATTTCCCATTTTATGGCTGTTAGCAGTTGCCTTATGTATTGAAGTGCTCCTATGTTGGGTGCATAAATATTTACAATTGTTATATCTTCTTCTTTGATTGATCCCTTGATCATTATGTAGTGTCCTTCTTTGTCTCTTGTAAAAGTCTTTATAGTCTATTTTGTCTGATATGAGAATTGCTACTCCAACTTTCTTTCGATTTCCATTTGCATGGAATATCTTTTTCCATCCCCTCACTTTCAGTTTGTATGTGCCCCTAGGTCTGAAGTGGGTCTCTTGTAGACAGCATATATACAGGTCTTCTTTTTGTATCCATTCAGCCAGCCTATGTCTTTTGGTTGGAACATTTAATCCATTTACATTTAAGGTAGTTATCAATATGTATGTGTCTATCACCATTTTCTTAATTGTTTTGGGTTAGTTATTGTAGGTGTTTTCCTTCTCTTGTGTTTCCTGCCTAAAGAAGTTCCTTTAGCATTTGTTGTAAAGCTGGTTTGGTGATGCTGAATTCTCTTACCTTTTGCTTTTCTGTAAAGGTTTTAATTTCTCCATCGATTCTGAATGAGATCCTTGCTGGATAGAGTAATCTTGGTTGTAAGTTTTTCCCTATCATCACTTTAAATATGTCCTGCCACTCCCATCTGGCTTGCAGAGTTTCTGCTGAAAGATCAGCTGTTAACCTTATGGGGATTCCCTTGTATGTTATTTGTTGCTTTACCCGTGCAGCTTTTAAAATTTTTTCTTTGTATTTAATATTTGATAATTTGATTCGTATGTGTCTTGGCGTGTTTCTCCTTGGATTTATCGTGTATGGGACTCTCTGCACTTCCTGGACTGGATTGACTATTTCCTTTCCTAAATTAGGGAAGTTTTCAAATATAATCTCTTCAAATATTTTCTCAGTCCCTTTCTTTTTCTCTTCATCTTCTGGGACCCCTATAATTCGAATGTTGGTGCATTTAATGTTGTCCCAGATATCTCTGAGACTGTCCTCAATTCTTTTCATTCTTTTTTCTTTATGCTGCTCTGCAGTAGTTATTTCCACTCTTTTATCTTCCAGGCCACTTATCCGTTCTTCTGCCTCAGTTATTCTGCTATTGATCCCTTCTAGAGAATTTTTATTTTCATTTATTGTGTTGTTCATCATTGTTTGTTTCCTCTTTAGTTCTTCTAGATCCTTGTTAAATGTTTCTTATATTTTCTCCATTCTGTTTCTGAGATTTTGGATCATTATTCTGAATTCTTTTTCAGGTAGATGCCTATATTGTCTTCATTTATTTGGTCTTGTAGATTTTTACCTTGCTCCTTTGTCTGTAACAAATTTTTTTGTCATTTTTTTTTTTTTTGAAAGGTGGTGCTGTATTCCTGTCTTAATGTTTGTTTGGCCTGCAACATCCAGCACTGGAGTTTGCAGGCAGTTCGATAGAGCTTGGTCCTAGTGCTGAGATGAGGATCTCTGGGAGACCTCACTCTGACTGATATTCCCTGGGGTCTGGGGTTCTCTGTTAGTCCAGCGGTTTGGATTAGGAGCTCCCACCACAGGAGCTTGGGCCCAACCTCTGGCCTGGGAACCAAGATCCTGCAAGCTTCGTGGTGCACTAAGGAAAAAACAAAAAAGGAAGAAAGAAAGAAAAAAAGGAGGAATACAATAACAAAGAAAAAAAACAAAATTAAATTAGAAAGATAAAAAATGTTTTAGGAAAAATAAAACTATTGAAACTACAACAAGGTAAAATAAAACCACAATAGAAAAAAGAATAAAAAGGGGTGGGGGAGAGGTGAACAAGCCAAAAGGAGAGATCACTAACAAAGGATAAAGAATAAAATAAAAATAGAATAAAATGTTTATTAGGAAAAATGATAATATAAAAGAATCAACAAGGTAAAACATAATCCCAATCTAAAAGAGGAAAAAAAGACAAAGGGATTGTTTTAAGATAGTGGAGTAGAAGGACGTGCTCTCACTCCCTCTTGCAAGAACACCGGAATCACAACTAACTGCTGAACAGTCATCGACAGGAAGACAGTGGAACTCACCAAAAAGATACCCCACATTACAAGACAAAGGAAAAGCCATAGTGAGACGGTAGGAGGGGTGCAATCACAATAATATCAAATCCCATAACTGCTGGGTGGGTGACTCACAAACTGGAGAACACTTATACCACAGAAGCCCACCAACTGGAGTGAAGATTCTGAGCCCCATGTCAGGCTTCTGAACGTGGGGTTCTGGCGACGGGAAGAGGAATTCCTAGAGAATCAGACTTTGAAGGCTAGTGGGATTTGATAGCAGGACTTCAACAGGACTGGGGGAAACAGAGACTCCACAAAGTAGTGTGCGCATTGGGACCCAGGAGAAGGAGCAGTGACCCCATAGAGACTGAACCAGACCTACCGGCTACTGTCGGATGGTCTCCTGCAGAGGCAGGGTGTGGCTCTGTCCCACTGTGAGGACAAGGCCACTGGCAGCAGAAGTTCTGGGAAGTACTGCTTGGCATGAGCCCTCCCAGAGTTCACCATTAGCTCCGCTTAAAGAGCCCCGGTAGGATCCAGTATCGGTTCGCCTCAGGCGAAACAACCAACAGGGAGGGGACCCAGCCCCATCCATCAGCAAACAAGCAGATTAAAGCTTTACTGAGCTCTGCCCACCAGAACAACAGCCAGCTCTAACCAATACCAGTCCCTCCCATCAGGAAACTTGCAGAAGCCTCTTAGATAGCCTCACCCACCAGAGGGAAGACAGCAGAAGCAAGAAGAAGTACAATCCTGCAGCCTGTGGAACAAAAACCACATTCACAGAAAGACAGACAAGATGAAAAGACAGAGGACTATGTACTAGATGAAGGAACAAGATAAAACCCCAGGAAAACAACTAAATGAAATGGAGATAGGCAAGCTTGCAGAAAAAGATTTCAGAATAATGATAGTGAAGATGATCCAAGACCTCGGAAAAAGAATGGAGGCAAAGATCAAGAAGACGCAAAAAATGTTTAACAAAGTTATAGAAGAATTAAAGAACAAACAAACAGAGGTGAACAATACAATAACTGAAATGAAAACTACAGTAGAAGGAATCAATAGCAGAATAACTGAGGCAGAAGAACGGATAAGTGACCTGGAAGATAGAATGGTGGAATTCACTGCTGCAGAACAGAATAAAGAAAAAAGAATGAAAAGAAATGAAGACAGCCTAAGAGACCTCTGGTACAGCATTAAACACAACAACATTCACATTATAGGGGTCCCAGAAGGAGAAGAGAGAGAGAAAGGACCCGAGAAAATATTTGAAGAGATTGTAGTGGAAAACTTCCCTAACATGGAAAAGGAAATAGCCACCCAAGTCCAGGAAGTGCAGAGAGTCCCATACAGGATAAACCCAAGGAGAAATGTGCCGAGACACATAGTAATCAAATTGGCAAAAATTAAACACAAAGAAAAATTATTGAAAGCAGCAAGGGAAAAACAACAAATAACATACAAGGGAACTCCCATAAGGTTAACAGCTGATTTCTCAGCAGAAACTCTACAACCCAGAAGGGAGTGGCATGATATACTTAAAGTGATGAAAGGGAAGAACCTACAACCAAGATGACGCTAACCAACAAGGATCTCATTCAGATTCGATGGAGAAATCAAAAGCTTTACAGACAAGCAAAAGCTAAGAGAATTCAGCACCACCAAACCAGCTCTACAACATATGCTAAGGGAACTTCTCTAAGTGGAAAACACAAGAGAAGAAAAGGACTTACAAATCCAAACCCCCCAAAATTAAGAAAATGGTCATAGGAACATACATATCGATAATTACCTTAAATGTAAATGGATTAAATGCTCCATCCGAAAGACACAGGCTTGCTGAATGGATACAAAAACAAGACCCATCTATATGCTGTCTACAAGAGACCCACTTCAGACCTAGGGACACATACAGACTGAAAGTGAGGGGATGGAAAGAGATATTCCATGCAAATGGAAATCAAAAGAGAGTTGGAATAGCAATACTCATATCAGATAAAATAGACTTTAAAATAAACAATGTTATAAGAGACAACAAAGGGCACTACATAATGATCAAGGGATCAATCCATGAAGAAGATATAACAATAAAATATAAATATTTTATATTTATAAACAATAAAATATAAACATGAATATATATGCACCCAACATAGGAGCACCTCAATATATAAGGCAACTGCAAACAGTTATAAAAGAGGAAATCGACAGTAACACAGTAATACTGGGGGACTTTAACACCTCACTTACACCAATGGACAGATCATCCAAAATGAAAATTAATAAAGAAACACAACCGTTAAATGACACAATAGACCAGATAGATTTAATTGATATTTATAGGACATTCCATGCAAAAACAGCAGATTACACTTTCTTCTCAAGTTCGCACGGAACATTCTCCAGGATAGATCATACCTTGGGTCACAAATCAAGCCTCAGTAAATTTAAGAAAATTGAGATCATAACAAGCATCTTTTCTGACCACGATGCTATGAGATAAGAAATCAATTATAGGGAAAAAAAAACATAAAAAACACAAAAACATGGAGGCTAAATAATACATTACTAAATAACCAAGAGATCACTGAAGAAATCAAAGAGGAAATCAAAAAATACCTAGAGACAAATGACAATGGAAACAGGATGATTCAAAACCTATGGGATACAGCAAAAGCAGTTCTAAGAGGCAAGTTTATAGCTACACAAGCTTACTTCCAGAAACAAGAAAAATCTCAAATAAACAATCTAACCTTACACCTAAAGGAACTAGTGAAAGAAGAACAAACAAAACCCAAAGTTAGCAGAAAGAAAGAAATCATCAAGATCAGAGCTGAAATAAATGAAATAGAAACAAAGAAAACAATAGCAAAGATCAATAAAACTAAAAGCTGGTTTTTTGAGAAGATAAAGAAAATTGATAAACCATTAGCCAGACTCATCAAGAAAAAGAGGGAGACGACTCAAATCAATAAAATTAGAAATGCAAAAGCGGAAGTTACAACAGACACAACAGAAATACAAAGCACCCTAAGAGACTACTACAAGCAACCCTATGCCAATAAAATGGACAACCTGGAAGAAATGGACAAATTCTTAGAAAGGTATAACCTTCCAAGACTGAACCAGGAATAAATAGAAAATACGAACAGGCCAATCACAAGTAATGAAATTGAAACTGTGATTGAAAATCTTCCAACAAAGAAAAGTCCAGGACCAGATGGCTTCACAGGTGAATTTTATCAAACCTTTAGAGAAGAGCTAACACCCATCCTTCTCAAACTCTTCCAAAAAGTTGCACAGGAAGGAACACTCCCAAACTCATTCTATGAGGCTACCATCACCCTGATACCAAAACCAGACAAATATACTACAAAAAAAGAAAATTACAGAACAATATCACTGATTAATATAGATGCAAAATTGCTCAACAAAATACTAGCAAACAGAATCCAACAACACATTAAAAGTATCATAGACCATGATCATCTGGGATTTATCCCAGAGATGCAAGAATTCTTCAGTATACACAAATCAATCAATGTGATAAACCATATTAACAAATTGAAGGATAAAAACCATATGATCATCTCAATAGATGCAGAAAAAGCTTTTGACAAAATTCAACGCCCATTTATGATAAAACCTCTCCAGAAAGTGGGCATACAGGGAACCTACCTCAACATAAAGGCCATATAGACAAACCCACAGCAAACATCATTCTCAATGGTGAAAAACTGAAAGCACTTCCTGTAAGATCAGAAACAAGACAAGGATGTCCACCCTCACCACTATTATTCAACATAGTTTTGGAAGTCCTAGCCATGGCAATCAGAGAAGAAAAAGAAATAAACAAAATACAAATTGGAAAAGAAGAGGTAAAACTGTCACTGTTTTCAAATGACATGATACTGTATATAGAGAATCCTAAAGATGCCACCAGAAAACTACTAGAGCTAATCAACAAATTTTGGTAACTTAATGGTTGCCAGAGGCTAGGGGAAGGGGAGAATGGGGAATGATTGCTAATGGGTACAGGATTTCTTCTTGGCACGACGAAAATATTCTGGAATTAGACAGTGGTAATGATTGCACAACTTTGTGACTGTACTATAAACCACTAAATTGTACACTTTAAACATGAATTTTATGGTATATGAATTACATCTCAATAAACCCATTATTTTAGAAAAATAAAATTAAATAAAATAAAAGAGGAAAAAAGAAAAGGAAAAAAACAGCCTTGGGTATGGGGGTGGAGTTTTAGCAGGGGGGTGGAACTTAGGCAGGGGCGGGGTTTTGGGTGGGGCGGGACCTAGGCAGGTGGGGATGACTTTGAGCATGGGGCGGTGCCTAGGCAGGGCAATGCTGAAGCGCGGCGCAGGGCCTCTGCTTAGGACCTGCTCAGAACAGGAGAGGCAGCACCTCTAAAGGAGGGCCTCTGGAGTGTAGAGTTCTGAAGGTTGGAAGAAGGGCCCTGAGTGAGGGTGTGTGGGTGGGGTTTAGGCCGCTCCAGCTTGTTGGAGGGGGTCTCCGAATGTAGAGGTAGGGCCCTGGGTACACACCAGCTTTTGAGGCTAGAAGCAGTTGTTAAAGTTACTTTGGGAATACACCTCTATATTTTATTTAAAATTTTGAAATTTAGTTGAATTTATTTTTTCAGATTCTGCTTTTTATGCATTTGTGTTAGTGTTCTGATAAATGATGAGATGCAATAAATATAGAATGGTTGTAGAACTGTATTACTGGGAGGCACACATGCAAATTGAAAAGAAAAGAAAAAGAGGGCGCAAGTCACGGGTATGTACATTTCAGTCACAGGTCTGAGATTTATTCACTATGTGTCCTCAAGCCAGTTGCTTTTACCTCACTGAACTGTAGTTTTTAGTTTTTAGTTTTTCATCTGGAGATTATGTAGTCTGAACCTATTTCAGTTCCTAGCATCTACAAGGGCCCAAGTAAATCAACATATTACTCTTAGGAAGCAAAGAATAATAGGAGCAAAAATCCATCTTGAAGCAAAATTTAATAAGAACCTGGCAGTCTGAATCCCCATCACAAAGGCTGTGGCTCATGGCGGTTTGACCAGATCCAGTTTATCTTGGGTTAAATCTTAAACAGAAGCCAGTCTTCTCCATTTAAGAGTACATCCTAGACAGCCAATCCGATCACTGTGATTCCTTGAACCTAGACTTAATCTATATCTAATTTATTAAATCAGTTCTACTTTTGAGGAATAGCAAATTCTCACACTCTCTCAAATATTCATCAAGCCCAGAAATTTTGAAACAAAACAAACTTATTATATATTTATATTCCTATTCATCCGTGGAGGAAATACTTAAAGATAACCAGAAAAAAGAGTTGAGCAGTAATGCAAACTCAATTATTTGATTCCAATCAGAGTGCAGAAATTCCACATCCACATCTGCAAGAATCCACTTCCCTCAGAGGTTAACTGTTTCCAAACACACACCCATCACTGCAGTAAAGAATCATTAATATCTTGTTGAATTTATAAACTGCATTTTGGCTTAACATTGTCAGAATGTGTCTGACCTGCTTTGCCTTAATTTGGATGCTGTTATAGTTGGCCTTTTTCTAACTAGTGTTGGTGTTATTTTCTTTTTCTTTCTTTTGTTTTATAACCTCAACTTCAAACTGAACCTATAGATACCATTTTTTTTTTTAAACTTGGATGACATGTGAAAAGGTTCCAGTGGAAATGTAGAGTCATCACTACCCCATTGGGATGAAATCCTGACAGGTGACAAACGTAACAGAAATGGTTATAAGTTTCTCCACTTGCAAACATTTTCTCCTGCATTTTCAGTTGTAAAACAGATTCAAATATTTTCTCTTACTGACACCAAAGTGTAGTGCCTTACATAATGACTAACCCCGGGAGGAATTTGTGTGTGTGTGTGTTAAATGATAATACAGTCTTTCATAGTCACTTTTACTTTCCCTTTTGAAATGCTGCATTCAATTATTTCACTGGTGAACCACTTAACTGAATATAAAAAACTTGTTGACAGCAGTAAAAGAAAGATTGGATAAAAAATTTGTAAATGGTAGACTCTTTCCTGTCTCAAGGAGCTTTTTCCATATTTATGTGAAGAAAGCAGGTTATAAAGCAATGGTGTAAACTTATTAAGTCATATTGGATATAATTCTATAACTCATACATTCCCTAAATAAGGTAACTATTCAAATAAACTGATAAAGTTTGACTTTGAAAATAATCATAAATATATAATCAGTGTATATATATAAACTGCCTACCTATATAGTCACCTTTCAAATGTCTGACAGACAAAAATGTATGTGCTGCTCACTGTGTACAGAACAATGTATGGGTATAAGAGTGGAAAAGATGCCTGTCCTTAAGGATGCTAACAATGTAATGTGGGATTCATAATATTTGTTACTTAAATGGAAGTGACAGTAATTCTATGCTTCATTCATACTTAGCTATACATAGAGAAACTTGAAAAACCAAAATTAGATTTTTTTAAGGGTGAGTGATACAACTCAAGTGATACAAAGTCCAAACTTAAAGCCTCATTCTTCAGCTGATTTCTGTTTTCAAGTTCAAATAACATGAGACTATCATGATTTTAAGCTCTTAATTTTACTCCTTTTCTAAGTCTTTTTTCTGATGGACTAGTTAAGACTGGAAAACACTCTGCTATGTTAAACTTCTTAGCTGTATAGTTCAGAGGTGTACCTTATGTTCTGGCAAACATTCTGTTGTAATTCTGTTTTGGTAACCATGTTATCAAGCTTTCATCAAACTGACCTGTCTTCTGATTTAACACAGTTGGAAATGTACGTCATGACCTATAGTGTATTCTTGGCAAAATACTTACTCTGAGTCTAATCAGCAGAACATAAATAGAAAAATTCGGACTCTGTGACATTCTACAGGAAAATGTCAATGCCATAACAGACAAAAGAAAAGTTGGAAAATATTCTGGATTAATGAAGACTGAAGAGCCATGTGATTCATTATTCTTGGTTGGGTCCTGGATTGGGCAAGAAAATAACTGCAAATGATGTTTTAGGGACAGTTGGAGAAAGTTGAATATGGATGGGATATTATATCCAAGTCAAATTTCATGGGTGTGATGATGGTGTTATAGTTATGTAAGAGCACGTCTTGCTCTTAGAATCATTTCAGGATAAAATGTCATGATGTCTACAACTTATTTAAATGGTTCAGCAACAGTCATATGTGAACATATATATGTATACGTGTGTAAACATTCCAAACATCTATACACAATTCAGACAGAGAGAAAAAGATAAAGCAAATGTCACAAAATGTTAAGGGTTGATAAATCCAGGGTATATAGGTATTTACTATACTATTCTTTCAACTTTTCTGTCAGCTTGAAATTTTTCACAGTAAGAAGTGGAGGGAAGAAAGTAATTCAACTTCTTAAACAAATAACAATTTACATTCATTAGATGAACTATAATCGAAAAAGAAAAGCAAAATCATCTTGTGTGTTATAGGCTGAATTGCATCCTCCCCAAATTTATATGTTGAAGTCCTCACCCATCCCTCAGTACCTCAGAATGTGAGAGTGTTTGGAGACAGGACCTTTAAGAGGTAATTACGGTAAAATTTGGTCATACAGGTGGGCGTGAATCCAATATGACTGGTGTCTTTATAAGAAGAGATTAGGACACAGACACACACAGGGGGAAGACCATTTAACAACATGAGAGGAAGATGGTCATTTACAAGCCAAGGAGAGAGCCTTCAGAATGAAACCAAGGCTGCCAACACCTTAAACTTGTAGCCTCCAGAACTATGAGGAAATATATATATTTTTAAAATTTAAACCTAAAGTCTATGGTATTTTGTTACGGCAGCCCTAACCCACGAATACACTGTATTACTCAGAATTCTAAGAATCACTCTCATTGACTCTCTTCCTTGTATAACCCCTTCTGTTTTGAATGTCAGTGCAACCTGTGAATATGATGAGATATCACTCCAGGATTATATTGCATTATACGGCAAAAGGAAATTATCCACGTCTTCCTAATCTAATCACACAAGCTGTTTAAAAGCAGAAGGTGTTTTCCATCTGGTTGCAGAGGAGGAAGTCGGGGATTGAAAGCATGAATCATGAGGGAGCTTCAACATATTGCTGGCTTTGAAAATGGACAGGGTCCCCTGCCAAGAAATGTGGGTGGCCCTTGGTTGTCAAAGGTTGAGGCTGAAGACCATCAAGAAATTGTGGTCCCAGTCCTACAACCACAAGAAACTAAATTCAGCCAACAACTTAAATGAGCTTGGAAGCAGATTCTTTCTCAGACTCTCCGGATAACAGCCCAGCCTTAGGAATACCTTGATTTCTGCCTTGTGAAACTTTAAGCAGAGTTTGATCCCATTTGATCCTAACTAGATTTCTGAACTATGGAATTGTGCGATAAGAAATGGGTGTTATTTTGACATGTTAAATCTATGGTAATTAATTATACAGCAATAGAAAACTGATAATCTCCTCAGTTATCCTCATCAGTGTGTTTTTATTTTTTATTTTTTTGGTAGGGGCATGCCCCACGGCTTGTGGGACCTTAGTTCCCCGACCAGAGATAGAACCCAGGCCTTGGCAGTGAAATTGCCGAGTCCTAACCACTGGACTGCCAGGAAATTCCCAACAATGTGTTTTTAAATTAGAGTGAATATGTGTGTTTTGTTTGTCTGTGTGAGGAAAAATGGTGAAGAGAATATTATTTTTTCCAGATTCAATTTGTGTATATGCACACACAAAATTCATATACATGCATATATAAATGTTAACCCATATACCTTTTAAAATTATTAGTACAGTAATATATACACATTTATATATCCTTTAGAATTGGATAAAAGAGAGAATTAAAATCCTCTATCAGTTGTTAACAATATCTGTCTTCCAGCTTTAGCATATTTATCTTGTCATTCCCAACATCTATCACAGGACCTATTACATAGCAGTCACTCAATTAAAATTTGTTATGCATAAATTTTATAGATATATAGACACATAGATACATTGATAGATACATATAGAGATAGATAGATGGATTATGTACAGGATGCCAACTTAAATGCCAACTTAAATATTATGTGAGATAGGCATGTAGGAAAGTCTGGTCTTCACTAAGGGGGAATGTTAGTGGAATCTATTTAACGTCTCTGAACTTCATTTACCTCATCTAGGAGGCTATATAGCATAGTACAGTGTTCAACTGTAGCACTGTCACATAATTGCTTTAGGAACTCTAGCAAGTAACTTCTTGCATGCTTTATTTTTATCCTCTATAAAAGCTGACCATGATTAGTATCATACGGAGGCCACCATTAGCTCATAGAGTGCCTTCATGCAAATTACAAACACTGCTCCCTTTCAAAGATCATTTATTTCCATTTGTAGGAAAATATATATACCCATGCTGTCTGCATTATTTATGTCACCCTGATGCCTTGCACGACCTGAACAACTGTACCCAATGTCCCGCTCAGGGCTGTTGTCAGGATCAAAGGATATAATCCACATAAGGGTCATAGCACAACATCTGGCCCATATTAACCATATATTTTGTGTCAGTAATTGTCATCCTTATCTTTCACATAAACATCTTAATATGAAATTAGTATCATTTTACCAGGATAGAAACTAAATTAGCATAGGTGAAAGCCCTGGCACATGGTAAGGCATGGAAAAAATGGTTGAAGGACCATGCTTAGTAAGCACCTTGAACACAGTACTTCCTCAGTAAATAGCTGCTGATTGATTACATTCTAGTTTTCTTAAAGAAAATGCACCAATACATTATGGGAACTGTAGTTTGGTAACAAAATTCTCTTTACTCCTTAAGTGAAAATATATAGTATGCCATTTATTTTAAAAATTGAATTGTCTAATATGTGCAAATTTGGAAGTAAAATGTAACAACATTCTCCAAAGTCCCATGTGGAGATAGAAGCATTATTTTAACTATCAAATTACATCTATTTTATTGCCTAACCCAATTATCAAATGCGAGTCAACAATGATAACAATCTAATATAGATTATAGCAACCTAATATATAATATTATTAATAGGCACGCTATGACTAGTATACGCCACTTATGAATTTCTACTGTTTCCCTCAGAAAATAATGTTAGTTAAGCCATCAATCCAAGTTTGTCTTTTGTGTTGCAAATACGTAGCATTGCGGAGATGGACTCCAACTGCACCACTAATTGAGTGTTCTAGATCACCAGCGGGAAGGATTAAGGCAAAACTACTTTTTAAAAATTTTGGAGCAACCCATCATCCATAAATATTTGAAAAAAATAATCTGTAGTAATTACCTACTGATTTTTTATTAAAACAATGTTTTTTCATTTGTATAAGAATTGCACTATGTGATCACATCAGGCATTCTTAGAGGGTTAGGACCACTGCTGTAGGAATGGGCCCTTTATTTCATCAGAAACTGATGATTTCATTTCATCTCTCTAAATAAAGCCTATAATTTCAGTACTCTGGTAGTTAGTATATATCTCCAAGGAAAAGGAGGGATTTTTAAATTGTTGCAGTATTCTTTATATTAACATAAAAAACATGGAAGTGTAGTAGACATATACTAGGATGTTATATTAATCTGCTACGTCTGCCATAACAAAATACCATAGACTAAGTGGCTTAAACAACAGAAATTTATTTCCTCTCAGTGCTGAGGCCAAAAGTCCGAGATCAAGATGTTGCCGGGTTTAGTTTCCCCCAAGGCCTCCTTGGATTGCAGAGCTCCACCCTCTGACTGCCTCTTCCTATGGTCTTCTCTCTGTGTACAACACCCCAGTGTCCCTCAGTGTGTCCAAATTTCCGCTTCTTACAAGACACCAGTCAGATGGGATAAGGACCCACTCTAATGACCTCATTTTTACTTAATTTACCTCTTTTAAGCCTCTAGCAACAAGTTCAATTACATTCTGCAATGGTATAATTTTAGGGTTTCAACATGTGAATATTGAGGGGTGCAATTCAGCCCATAACTGATGCTATAATAGAAAGTTAGGAAATGCAATTTCTGAATTCCAGTTTTAGCCTTGTTACCCATTAGCTATGAGACTCTTGACCAAGCAACCTGTTTGTGCTTTAGATTTCTTATTTTTTTTATGGTCATAATACCTGGCCTATTTTTCTCAAAAAATAGGTACTATGTCAAAGGATATTTATTGATTCTAATCTACATGTCCTTAAATTATCAAAGTGCTATACAAGTATAAGTCCTTTCTATAATTACTGTTTCTGAAAGATTGAAATTATTAGTCTTATGACTGTATGCTGAAGTCTAAGACAAGAAGTTTATTAAAAATTACTTTTCTCCTGGCAACTCCATCAGAGTTGTTGAGAAGTATTTACTAGTTTGTTTTCTTTCTTGCTTTTTAATACCCAGAAAGATTTGTGCAAGCTGAAAGATTCTCCCCTTTCGTATCGGATCCTTGGTTGGCCAAGGAATAAGGTCAAACTTTTCCCTCCCAAGGCATCATTTTTCAGAAAAGTAAAACAAACAAACAAAAAAACCCTGCAAGATGAGTAGACTGCTATAAGCCACCTTTACTGAATTGGTATCCTTCCACCTAAGCCCTATTTTTACCCATCTTCTCATGAACTTTACTCTTTGCAAGCAATTTCTCCCATCCCCAAAATCAAAAAAGGCTAATGTTACAGAGATTTTAATTGAAAATATTCAACCCAAAGTCAATTATTGTGCCTAAAACTGAAACGGGCCAATACAGCAATTAGTAGAAGGATGATACTTTTTGTCCTACTGAGAATTCCATAGGCATATTATAGTAGGGTTTTATATTCTGCTTTCAGGGAAGAAATAATATAAGATATGGGGGAAGGGAGAGAGAAAAAAGACATTGCCATTAAAATAAGTTCGTAGAACAAAACATCCTTCAGTGCTTCATTTAGCAAAATATGTCATTGCAGAAGCACTTCCGAGTGAAAGTCAAATGTAAATTTTATACACTGACTATAAAGAATAAAACCTCCTCTGGGAAGAAATTTGCTCACCCATGAAAGGTAAGAAGCCTTCACCCCCAACCCCACATGCTAGATTAGTTGTGGATAAGTGATGGATTGAATCATTTCTGAGAAGGCTCCTTGCTCAGCCTTCAGCTTTGTCCCAATAGAGCCCTGCAAGACCATTTGTTTACTATACCTCATCCCTTAAGCAAGGAGATTGTATCAGAGATGTCTCTAGAATTCAATAATTTTATTTAATCCCCTTTATTTTATATCATTTCAAAGTTTTCATTGCCTATAATTTCCAGTCCAGGCTGAGGGACATGAGTTCCTTTTTATCCTATGACCTGTGAACTTGGATCAGAAAACCAAACAGCAGTGGCTTCTTGAAGAACAGCAAGGCCTTCTGCAAAGCTGGTCTTGCTCCACTTCTGTGAATTGTGGTGCACTCAGGTTTATCACCTATGCCTCCAATCAAATTTGCTTAAAATTGCGGAGGCAAACTTTCAGAGACCCGTTAGCACATTGCAGGGCAGGATGAAGGGAAATGTCACCCTCCATCCCGTCCCCACTGTGCTGGGGAAATGAACCAACCTTAGGCCCTTTCAATTCCCAATTATACCGTTCCTCACCTTCCTGTCTCCCCTTCATATCAACTCATAAGTGGAAGTCTCTTTATTATGAAAGAAGGGTCAATGTTTCTTGCCTCTTCATTGCAAAAGAGGGAAGCCTCAGAATAAAATGAAGAGCAAAACAAAAAGAATTGAAAGAGACATAAACTGCCCTCATGGGTCTCATATGCTCTCCCTTTAATCTGTAAGATCGTTTCCGCTTCTCTTCCTAACGAAAAGCTTAGCTCTGTGGCTCTCATATATTAGCTCATTGCAAAGTGACCTCTAAATCACTATTACTTAGAAACAAGGACCATATTTCCGTTCATTTTATTGTTCCTATAGTCTACTTTCAGTGCCCTATTCTGCTATTTATTTTTAAAGGGCAGTATCTGTTTGCTAATAACCTCCCACCTGAATTTTTGTTTTATTTCTCTGACCTCTGTTAAAGAAAGAAAGTTTAGAAGGAAACCGGAAAAGGATTTCTACCTCGTATCCTAGGAGAAAGGTCAGTGTACGAATATAAGGAGTTCATTAATATCCTCCTATCTAAATAAAGCTTAGAATCCTACAACAATGGAAATGCAGTCAAAGCAATGGTCAATTCATGCAGAGGCATATCTAACCCTAATAACTTACAGCCATTTTCATTTTTCACAAATGCTTCTATTCCTATTACCCAGGAGACATGGTGTGTTTACTGAATTATTCAATTAGAACTGATTACCTCCAAAGTCAGTATGATATAACTGTTGGGATAGCATCTATGTTTTTCAAATGATACCATATTTTTAAATTAGGTGGCCTAAGGCTTCCTTTTAGGAGTTAGATTCTTCCTTTCCTGAGTATTTATAAAAAGAAGGGCAAGTTGAAAGAAATACAAACTCTGCTTTCACCGATAACAGCCAACTTAGAGGGCATAGAAGGACTGTAAACTCAGTTTCCTCATTTCTTAAAATGAGATAACAGCTACATTTCAGGACTGCAATGTTGATTAAATAATATTATTCATTAATGTGTTTTTTACCCATATATTTTAACTTTAGCTAATTCATCAACATGATGTCTTTGGAAGAGTTCTTAGGAAAAGCCACCTGTCCCCAAATAATGTCTACACCTTATGTATCTTAATGCTTGAGTGTAATATACTTAATTATTAAAAACTGTTAATAACTTCTCTTGAATTAGCGTATGTGGTAAATTAACCCTATTGCTAGCCACAACCTTAGAGAATAAAGCCAATCTTCAGTAAGAATGGGAGAGGGGGCAATTAGCATGCTCTATCAAAAGACCCTCAGGGTAAGGTGCTTGGTCGGAGCTCTGGCATATGGAATACAGGGAGGGGGTGCTGGGTGGAGAAGGGCTCTTACTCTGGAACAGGCACTATTCTAAGCACTTTACTGTGAGGTAGGTACTATCATGCCCATTTTACAGATAAGGTAATGGAGACCCAGAATGACTTAGTCTGTTGTACAAGAGCAAAGATATTCATCTGGAGGAACTGGCTTTGGTGTCAAGCATCTGGGATTCAGAAGCCCTGATCATGCACTGTGCCTGCCGCCTCTCCTCAGTGGATGAAGAGGGGAAAAGGAGTGAAGAGACACTGTGGCACATGCTACCTGGGGCCTCTTCTCGCCCAATATCTAGTCTTTTTCTTTACTAGCAGAACCACAGATCTTATTCTGGAAAGCCCTGTGGAAATACTCATTGCCCCATACTTTAGGTGATCAGTTCTGGCGAAGGACATCTAAGCAAGAAACCTACTGAGTTTGCTTTCCATAAAAGTTACTATTCTCCTGACAAACAGATAGACTCAGCTGGCACTGGCTGTTTCTTTTTTTTTTTTTTCTTTCCCTTCTCTCTGGCCGAAATGGAATTATCTACTGGGGAAGGTGGAAAAGCCCTACTGTGGCTAAAAGACTGACAGCTCCATGCTAAGAGGTAGAGGAAGCCTGGTGTCATTCTGGAGCTTCCATATTAATCCTGGATTGTCCACTTTTGCACCTTTTTATATGAGAAAAGTAAACCCTTATTTGTTTGAGCTCCTGTGTCTGTCCCTTATGCTCAAATGCAATCTTAACACGTAAGGAGATGTGCAAAAATAGAAGAAAGAAGCCAGCTTTTGCAGAGAATGCCATCTTGCCCAAGTCTGGCACCGTGTGGGAGTGGGTACACACACAGCTCTATGCCCCGTTCTTCCACTTTGCCCAGTTATGCTGCTTCCTGTGGCTGCAGTACCCGGACACGGCCCCACCTCTGCAGCAGTACAGCGGACACGGCTTAGCTAGGACACTGCAGTAGGGTTTGGCAAACTACAGCCTGCAAGACAAACCCAGTCTGTGGACTCTTTTTGTACAGAGTGTAAAACTAAGGATGTTTGGCTTGTTGTTCCATTTTAACTGTTTTACAAACAAATAAAAACAAAGAAGAATATGCAACAGAGATGACATAAGCTCAGGAATCCTAAAATATGTACTGTATGGTCTTATACAGAAAAAGTTTGCTGATCCTTGCAGAAGGACAGGACAGAGTAGAGTCAATATGAAAATTATTATAACAACTACAGTAAGTCCCCTGCATACGGCCATGTTCCGTTCCGAGAGCGCATTGGTAAGTCCAATTTGTTTGTAAGTCCAATGAAGTTAGCCTAGGTACCCAACTAACACAATTGGCTATATAGTACTGTACTGTAATAGGTTTATAATATTTTTCACACAAATAATATGCCAAAAATAAAGAAAACATTTTTAATCTTACAATACCTTGAAAAGCACAGTACCATACAGTACAACAGCTGGCACACAGGGGCTGGCATTGAGTGAACAGGCAAGAAGAGTTACTGACTGGAGGAGGGAGAGGAGGTGGGAGAGGGTAGAGATGAAGGGTCATCAGCAGTAGGAGATGGAGGGCAAGCTGCAGTGTCACTCACGCCTGACGTGGATGGCACAGGTTCTGGCTCCTTGCTGGATTCAATTCTATCTACCCTTTTGAAAAAACAATCCAGGGATGTCTGGGTAGTAGCTCTTTTTTTCTCATCATAGATGACATGGTTGCACTGGATTACATCCTGAACAGCTGTTGTAACCTTCGTGTATTGTTCTACGTTCTGGTCCTTTGCCTCAAAAACTAACAGTGCCTTATCGAATAAAGAAAATCTCCTTGCCATTTCCTGTGTCGTGAATCTCTTTGGTTCTTCAGTTATTTCCTCTTCCTCCTGTCTCTCTTGGTGTTTCTTAGCAGTACCAGCTACATTACCACTGCTTTTACGCTTGCTTCTGGACATCCTGGACTTGAAACAAAGATACTGTACTACTGTGCTCTATACAGTACTGTACAGTATACAAAAGCACAACCACTTGTAGAGGATGCACTCACGTGACAATGTATGCCAAACACGTGAACTAATTTACCATGATTGGCCATGTGAATGCACATCCTCATCTTTGAAAGTTCACAACTTGAAAGTTTCCATGTAGGGGACTTACTGTATCCAGGTTGCAAACCTTACCCTCCTATAATGTCATTTTTATACTCCCCGGTTAGTCAAAGAGTCGTCATATCCACAACATGATCTATAGCAGAAGGACTCTCTACGTGATTTTCTGAAGCGGGGTAGTGGAGGGCAATAAGGAAGAAGGAGAAGGAGCAGAACAAATACCTTCCTGACTTAAAAGGAGGAATCTAATTTTAAACATCAGATTGCCAAAAAACATCACACATCTGCTGCAACTGATTGTTGGAAAGGAAGTATCATTAAGCATTCAACAGAAAATCCTAGAAGGAATTATGTATCGAATACCTTGGAATAAAAGCACCTTTCAGGAAGACTTCCCTGTCACAGGGGGTACCAAGTTTTCATTCCACAAATAACATTTCTACTATTCACTTTAATTCTCGTCATACAAAATGCTAGACTTACAACTGGATTGAAAGCACTGAGTAGAAAGAGGGTGATTTTTCCTGATTTTCTCTTCTCATTGCCTCATAGGACCTAAAAGATGGTTAGCCATTTAGACACTTAACAAATTACTTCAAATAATGTAGCAAAATAAAGACTTTCATTTGTAACATAAGGCTAAAGAACCATTTCTCATATTCAACGGTAAGGATAGAAATTATTAAATTTCTCTAATCTCATATTTTAGAAAACTCATCCCAACATGCAGTCAGCTTAGTGGTAAATCAGCCCCGTTCAAGACGGGTTTCTTTGGCCTTGGATTGCTGTTAGTGAAATCTCACTTCTGCCCCATAAATAGTAGAAAATACCCCTACAACCTGGGCCTAAACAAACACAGAAGAGAAAGAAAATATGTGCCTGTTAACCTCTCAGATCCCCAAATACCTCAATGTCCTTTGATTTTCACTTCCTTTGTTTTTCTGTAGGCATGTTTATCTTCTAACGCATCTTTGTCATCAGCCTCTCACAAGTAAAGCTTTTCCTCCTCCTCGACAATATCTACTTTTTTCCCGTTAGAATTTTGTCAAGGCAGAGCTTTCACAATGTCATAATAAATTCTATGCTATATTGGTCCTCTTATCATTTTAGAGGCTAAGTGGATTTAGGAAAAGTAAGTGCATTGCATCAGCGGTTTTCATCTACTATTTTGTAGATACAACATACTTTGTCTTCAGATCAAATATGATAACATACTTTTGTTCATACACTGAGCACAAAATTATCCTTCTTAAGAATCAAGCTTCAAGGTTTTTGATTTCTAGTATTTATCTTTCACATTGAATGTATATACATTCATATGATTATAAAATTACGCAATTATTTTATGTAGATCAGTGATGACTACATACGAATGTTATAAAACAACAAGTTACAAAGCACTATGCTTAGGGAAAATGGTAACTGTGAACATCTGGATTGAGAAATTTAAATTTGAAAAAGTCTGATTTTTCCATAAAGCTTTTTCTCTATGCTTGTCCAGATTTGAGTTAGTACTGAAACCACTTATCTGAAACAGGCTAATTAAATGTGGATCCAAATATGTTACTCAGATTAAACACCCAGGTTAAAAAAAAAATGAGTATTTTTCTTTCTTTGTTATGTTGCTACATTGATATAAGAATTTTTTTTTAGTGTTGCTCTTGAGGATATTCAGCAATTTCGATGCCCGAGAGTAGAATAAGAATGACCAAAATGGGAAAACATTTTAAAACTGAATTCACCAAATTTTATCAAGGAAAATAACTATATACTTGAAAACTGCCAAAAATATCTTGAGGAGGTATGAGTTTCATTTTAAAAACTAGATAAGAAGAAAATCTATCTCTATTTCAATTAACCCACATGCAATTCCTAATTTGAAGCTTCAGTCCGCCAAAGCCCCTAATCTCTGCGAATTGAAGGACCTACCTTTTTCCCCCGAAGCACAAGGTGGTGTCTACCTTCTGGGCAAGATGGATACTCAAACCATTTTCAAACATTGTGGTTGAGACACTGACCATTAAGAACAGAAGCTCAATCAATCAGGGCAGATGCTGGCCAGCAAACACAAGCCTAGCTGACTGGCGTGGCCCTGCTTGGTATCGGCCACGTTCCTAGAAGCACAGAGCCGGCACGGGAGGGGGAGTGGAATACTGTTATCCACCCACTTTGGTATTCACTTTGGGGTCTCTTTCCTCTTTGGGTTTGAGTTTTAACCACCAAGGTCCTTGTGCCTCCTCTGTACCACAGATCCTCTCCAGCCTGATTCTCCCACTAATCCCCCTCCTGAGTACAAAGGGAGCATCATTTTTCTCTATTATTCAAAAGCATGAAGGGAACTCCTGCCTAGACAGACCACACAGCCTTTTCTTCTCAATCACTTTTGCACTGTGCCAGGTACAAGTTCCAGGGCATTCCTCCTTCAACCTGCCTTCCTACGTATGGATTCTGCAAATCTCTCTCACGTCTCTGTCATGTTTCCCAACAGGAATTTGATAGTAGGATCAGGGCAAAAATGCAAGACTCCAAAACTCAAAAATTTAACTTTTTAGTCCGATTATGCCATGGCGATCATCCCTTGCATCTAACGTGAAGAAAACTCTTCTATGGCACCTAAATAGGGGAAGGCTTAAACAGTGTTAAGTCCCACTACTTATACAGGTGAAATGTAGTCCAACTACTTATATATTTCATGGGCGGGGTATTTTATTATTGTTGTCTTTTCACATTCCTATACCATCTGCATCCATATGCAGAATTTTGAGATTCTTCTCCTTATTTTCCATTTTTAAACAACTTTGTTAAGGTATAATTCACCTACCATACAATTCACCCATTTAATATGCACAGTTCAATGTATTTAAATACATTAACAGAGTTGTGCAACCATCACTGCAATCTAATTTTAGAACACTTCATCACCTCCAAAGAGACCCCATACTCATTAGCAGACATTCCTCATTCCCCTCCACCCCACTGGCCACTGGCAACCACTTATCTACTTTCTGTCTCTATAGATTTGCCTATTGGGATATTTCATATGAATGGAATCATAAAATATGTGGTCTCTTGTGCCTGGCTCCTTTTCCTTCACATAATATTTTCAAGATTTATTCATGTAGCATGTATAAGTACTTCAGTCTTCTTTTATTGTTAAATAATATTCCTTTGTATGGATTTATCAGATTTTACTTATCCACTAGAGTATTTTCTTATTAATATACTTTTTCCTCTTATCATGCCTAGAACCTTAGCTATGCTATAGGGGTCTCGTAAAGGTTTTCAGAATGAAACTGATGAAATTGGTGAAAATCAGAAATGTAGTAAACAACTACAACCTCTTACTATCGAAAAAGCGATCTGTTCAAATTGAAGAAAGGCAACTAATGCAAATATTCAAGTACCCATATGTCGAGAAACTTTAAAAACACGAGCAAACATGAAGAAAGTGAATAAGCATTGCTTCTGCTTTCTATCACCAAGATTTTCATCAAAACTTATGTTGGTTCCATCTATAAGACTTATAAACAAGTAGATAAAAGTGGAAAATGGAACCAATAATTATTATCTCTACAATATCAAGCAATAAGAGTGGTGGATTTTTCTTTTTTCATGTTGATTTCACAGAACTATGTAGTTGCTTTGAGGATGATTCTGAGAAGCTGACATACCTGTTTGCGTGGGGAGTAAAAACTGATATTAGCTGTGCTAGAAAATATCAATATGAAAATTTAGGGGACTCTTCACACTCCTTACAACAGTGGGTATTTAAAAGAAAGTGTAGCAGATTTAGCTGTCATCCTGTTATTATTTACAATTTTGATTTAGTGGTATTTTTCACATGGGCAAAACCCTTAATGGACTCCCAAGTTAGACACAGTGGTACAATTATAATTAGGACTCATGTGTATTAAGAGTTCTGAATCTGATATTATAAAGTCAAAGATCCTCACTGCATGGATGGATAAATGTAGTTTCTATCTTTCAGGTGCAAGAGAAAACATGTTCAATAATTTGTGTAGTGCCCTAGATATTAATAGAAATAATATGGGAGCTAAAGCTTGATTAGTTCATTATTCCTTCTATATGCTCCTCTGTCTCAAAACGTGTGAGATACATTATTGGAGAGGACCTTATTCCCTCTCAGTGCTGTGTTTTCAAGGATTTTTTTTCTCTTCAAGTAAATTTTTTTCTAGGAGTAACACAATCACATTGAAATAACCTTGCATTTTCTTCCCTTCGTAAGTTAATTCACACGACAAAACTGCATTTTATGCTCTCATTCACGTAGTCATTTTAAAGGACACACAAACAAAGGGTTTTAAGTTTTTAGGCTATTTGGGAAAAGAAAGAATAAACGGAAACAGCAGTCATCTGTGAAAACAGCTGACATTTAGCTTCAAATGTAAGGTAAATCCGAATGGCATGAGAACCTTTCTACTCACAGGTCTCTAAAGATTCGTCTGAATCATCAGGGCAGTCTGGGTCCCCATCACACAGCCAGCTCTGGGAGACACAAGTCACATGATCGTGGCAAAGAAATTCACCAGGATCACACAACTGCTGATCTGAAAATGAAAATGTTTCAAAATAAAATATGAATGATCTGAACATGAACACAAGAGCAGTACAAAGATGAAATGTGAGAAGGCAATGCATAAAAGGTCTATGAATGTGGTCCCCACTTTCTGTTCGGCAACAAAGCTAAACGGATTATTTTTCTTATTTTTATCCACTCAGCTCAAGCACTCAATTCTGATAGACTTAACATTGTTGTGGTCTCACACAATCTATCCTGAAAATAGTTAAGAATTCTATTTGTGTTTAGGACTAGAGGCTTCCTCATATCAGATAAGGCATATAGCTATCACAGCAAGCAGGTTTTATAGAAGATGTTGATCCAAAGCAGAAGCTCTTGAGCAGAAAAATTTTAGTTTCCTCCTCTGCTCCAAGACAATGAAAAATCAGCAATAAAAATTAAACCTTGTACGTAAACTCCATCTCTTAGTATTTAGTTCTTAACTATCCAACCTTACGCTAGAGTTTCATGCCTTTACATCTGTTAGATACCCAATATCATAATATATTTTTCACTACAACTTTCCAATTGACAGTTTCTGCTACTGGACAGTGAGAGTGATAGTAAAATCCCATAAAGCTTTGTTCTAACTCAGGTTTCTACATTTGATTGTATTCAAAAAGTCCATTATTTTCCTTCCATTGTTTCAGAATATTTAGGATCTGTTGCCTTTCCTCAGGTCCTAGTAAACTCATCAGATGTTGTTTTTTGCAATATTCTTACTTATGCCCTATAAGTCCATTCAACAAAATATTTCTTTTTTAAAAGTATTTAAAAACATGTCTGAAATAGAAATGTTTCTCACAATTGATGACCTCGGAGTGTTAAAGTGTTAGGAGTGTCAGACATGTGATATCACTCATTCTTTGTTATGTATATACAGGAATGATCCAACGTCAAAGAAATCCATCAGTAAATATGTCTTTCAGTATATACCGAATGCATATTCTAAGTGATACAAAAGCATTACACCGTAGCTTAATTGGCCTTTTTCCCCTAGCAATCTACAAAATGGCGGCACATCTTCCACTTAATCATTTGATAAGATACAGTATGTCTTTCCTTTCTCTCCCTCAACCTCTTCCCCTGACCCCAAAATAACTTAAAACAAATATACTTTACAAACACACAAACACATCCAGACACACACAAACACACATCTTTCATCTATAATTAACTCTTCCCACTCTCACACTATGATATTTTCTGAAAATTCATATATTTTACCTTATTATACACCGTCAATACCACACTCATTACCACTGCTATCATAATCATTGTTGTTTTTTTTCACATTAGGTTGTTTGTGCATACTTTGATATTGGCCTTAGAGTTGGTGCTATAGAATCAAAGATGTATAAGTCTCAGTCTTTGTCTTGAAAGATGCAGTCAGGCTACTTACACCAACAGATCCCAAAGGAAAAAAAAAGTACATCGTATACCAAAAGTTGCCAAATAAGTGATTTAGAAAATAACTGCTAAAAGGAGAGATCACAGGTAGAGACAGATGGATACCAATACAAAGAAAAGTCTGGGGATAGAAGCATGATTTTAAACGTGGGTAGGCTGTGGATAAATGGAGAGTAAATACAGGACATTTCAGACAAGAGGTAGAGTAATAAAAATTGTTAAGGCAGTAATTATTGAAATGCATTTGAGACAAATGTTTTATACTGAAGTTGAAATGACATTCAGGTGATAAGATCCATCTAGGCTCTTCTCCACCAAACATTATGTGTGATATTTATAAGTATGTCCTGGTGTTAGAGGAAAGGGACTTAAATTCTGCTTTAGACAGTCATGTCACCTTTGTAGTTAATGTAGGGAAAGAGCACATGAGAAAATTCAAATTATTTTTGCTTAGAGACAGAGACTATATGATTTATCACCAAACAGGGAGAGTTCTGAAGGTGAAGGAAGACATTAATAATTACATGGGGACAGCGAGTATAAACCAAGTCTATTCCAGAAAAATCAGAATGACTGCTCACTGTACCTATAGCTAGTCTGCATTGGATCTATGATTTTGAGATGCTAGGTTTTCTCTTCCTTCATTCCTCCCAAACTATAACCAATTGCTATAAGAAAAGGGGAAAAGAGATGGTGCCTTGCTAAATGCCACTGTATAGTGTCTGTCTCAGTAAATAATCAACAAGTTACTTGCTGAAGTATAAAGAAATAAAAAGGGCCAACAGAACAATTTATAGTGCTGAAAAATAGTGTCTCAAAAACATAGGTCAGGGACTTCCCTAGTGGCGCAGTGGTTAAGAATCCGCCTCCCAATGCAGAGGACACGGTTTCTTCCTGGTCCAGGAAGATCCCACATGCTGTGGAGCAACTAAGCCCGTGCGCCACAACTACTGAACCTGCACTCTAGAGTCTGCAAGCCACAACTCCTGAAGACCGCACACCTAGACCCCATGCTCCACAACAAGAGAAGCCGCTGCAATGAGAAGCCCACGCATGGGAACAAAGAGTAGCCCCTGCTCTCTGCAGCTAGCGAAAGCCTGAGTGCAGCAACAAAGACCCAATGCAGCCAAAAGAAAAAAAAAAAAAAAATAGGTCAGGGTTAGTAATAAAGAACCTTGAGTACCACAGGAAGCATTTTGTAGATAATTTGAAGCCATGGACAATTACTTAAGAAATGGTATTTATGTTAAAATATACTGCAAAGTCACCTGTGAGGCGACTACTGCAATTGTCTAGAGAAAAGTTTAAGATGATTGGGGTAAAGTAGTGGGGACTAAAATGGAGACTGTGCTCCAAATGATCTAATATAAGAGTTAGGAATCAGTGACTAAATAGTTGAAAGACTCAAATATGCCTCCAAGTAAATAGCCTCAAAAATTGATTAGATGGGGTCTCAAAACCAAGATAGGACATAGAGATGGGGAAAAAAAAAAGAGAAGATATTGTACATGTGAGTGTAAATGTGTATGTGACCCTTGTCATGGGGGCAGTGGAATAATAATAGTAGGAATAATTAGTATTTTTATCATGCTCTGCAGTTCAAAAAGCAGTGCCACCCCTGATATCTTAATTTGTTCATTCATTTATTTATTCAACAAATATCACTGAGCTTCTAGTATGTTCTAGGGACTGAGGATACAATAGTGAGGAAAACAAAGCAGAATCCCCTGCCATCATAGAGCTTACTTACGTTACAGTGGAGGATAGAAACAGAAACAAAATAAACACGAGTTAACTGCAAAGTATATTAGAAGATAAACACTATGGAGAGATGAGGATTAAGGGTTGGAGAGCAGGGTCAGGGGGTGGACATACAATTTTAAATAAGGTGGTCAGAGAACGTGTCACAGAGAATGTGACGTTTAATAAAGGCTTATAGAAGGTGAGAGTGACATCCATTTGAATAAAAGGTCATGTGCTAAGAACCTCTGGCAATATTCCATTTTATATATGTACCACGTCTTCTTTACCATTTATCTGTCAATCCATTTAGGTTGCTTCCATGTCCAGGCTATTGTAACTGGTGCTGCAATGAACATTGGGGTGCATGTATCTTTTCAAATTATGGTTTTCTCTGGATATATGCCCAGGAGTAGGATTGCTGGATCATATGGTAGCTCTATTTTTAGTTTTTTAAGGAAACTCCATACTGTTCTCCATAGTGGCTGCGCCAATTTACATTCCCACCAATGTAGGAGGGTTCCCTTTTCTCCACATCCTCTCCATCATTTATAAAATGGAATATTACTCAGCAACAAAAAGGAATGAAATAATGCCATTTGCAATAACATGGAGGGACCTAGAGATTATCACACTGAGTGAAGTCAGTCAGACAGAGAAAAACAAATACCATATGATATCACATATGTGGAATCTAAAAAAATGGTACAAGTGAACTTACTTACAAAACAGAGTCACAGATGTAGAAAACAAATTTATGGCTACCAAGGGGGAAAGTGGGGGGGGATAAATTGGGAGACTGGGATTGACATATATACACTAGTATATATAAAATAGATAACTAAAAGGACCTACTGTATAGTGCAGGGAACTCTACTCAGTACTCTATAATGGCCTATATGGGAAAAGAATCTACAAAAATAGTGGATATATGTATATGTATAACTGATTCACTTTGCTGTACGCCTGAAACTAACACAACACTGTAAATCAACTATACTCCGATAAAAATTAATTAAAAAAGAAAGAACCTGTGGCAAGAGGGAGCCCAGCAAATTTAAGGAACACTAAGGAAGTCTGAGTGGCTGGAAAAAATGTGAAAGTGGAAGAACTGAGGTCAGGGAATCAAGGAATATGGTGTAGAGGTTAGCGGATGAAGATTCTAGTTTTACTAAAAATCAAGATGGGAAACCATTGGAATGTTCTGAGTAGAGAGACACAATCTAACTGACTTTCTTTTTTAAAGGATCACTCCAGGTACTGTGTGGAAAATAGAGTGCAGTGAAGTGAAGGTAGAAGTAGGGAGGTCAACGGGGATGTAATTGCAATAATGTGGGTGAAAGGGAGTAGTTGTGCGAATACATGTGTTGGTGAGGTGGAGTTTCAAGACTATTTGATAAGGAAACAAGTCAGATATCTTTCTACCATCTCATTAAATGTCAGGATCTTACACTCAGATCTCTGACCTCAAAAGTATGACTTTGCAACAGTTTTTTTGAAATATACTGACTATGAGATGCTTGGGAGACTTCCAAGAATAAATATGCAGTAGACAGTAACACATTGAAGTCTGAAATTCAGGAGAAACATCAAAACTGAAAACACAGAAAAGAACTGGAGCTGTAAGAAGACAGCGAAAAGGGGCTTTCCTTGTGGCACAGTGGTTGAGAGTCCGCCTGCCGATGCAGGGGACACAGGTTCGTGCCCCGGTCCGGGAAGATCCCACATGCCACAGAGCGGCTGGGCCCGTGAGCCATGGCCACTGAGCCTGCATGTCCAGAGCCTGTGCTCTGCAATGGGAGAGGCCACAACAGTAAGAGGCCCGCATACCGCAAAAAAAAAAAAAAAAGAAGACAGTGAAAAGCATAGGAATAGATTTAGATGAAATTAAAGTGAGGTGGGGGAAGAGGGAAAGACAGAGTCAGGGAGAGAAAGGCAGCAAAGTAAGAGTAGGTCAGGCAAGGAGACAGAGGAGACAGAAAGTTTAGTCAGAGATACAAGAGAATAAGGTCAAGGGGAAAGAGGATGCACTAAAATCATGAAAAATTTTAAGAATGGATTGAGGAAGGGGGTCACCAGTGACCAAGTTCAAGTATGATAAATTCTAATAAGATAGGGTAGACTTGTACGCTGAGGGAAAGGTGCCACTGAAGGAAGAGAGACTGGAGGCTCCAAAAGGATAGGAAAGTGCAGCAGTTTCCCAAGAACTCACGGGGCTGGAAGTAAAACCTAAACAACAGTAGGAGCACTTGCCCTGAGGAAGAAAGGACAGAAAAATGAGACAGATAAATCATTAGCTTGTAGGGAAGAAGGTTAAGGTATCCTTACCTGGTTGTGATTCCTCAAAGAACTGAAAAGCAAGATTAGTTTTCGTAATTTGAAGAAGGTAGACTTGGAAAGAGTAGTAAAGATTTAGAATGAGTAGAAAATTGAAAAGGAAGTCAACTAGAAATCTGTGAAAGGATTTCTTTCTAACAGCAATGAGAATACAGTTAAGGTTGAAAACTATATATTTGACAGTTGATTTCTTTTCTATGAATGCCCAAATGTTCACCTGCATTGAGCCATAGATATAGAATAATTCCTTGAGAAAATCCCAGAAGAAAGTCCCTTGGGAAAATATGCAAACCACCCATCCTCAACATATATGCACATGTATATAGACACATACACAAAACCATCATGATTCAAAACAACAATTTTTTTTTCAGGAGTGAGACATACTTAAGGGGATTTACCTAATGAGCCTATGTTATCAGCTTGCTAAGCAAGCTCCAACCTTTAAAGGGAGTTTGCATAGTTGCAATTTTGAGGACAGTTTTATATTATCCCTCTAGGAAATAGCAGTTAAAAATAGCTTGCTACAACCCACCTATTTATTTTTCACCTTGATACTCCATTTCAGGGTCTGTTTCTAAAAGCATTGATTATAGGATTAAAATAAATGAATTTTCAGTATTTCAAGGTGATTATTTTAAAATACATACACTGGATTGAGTTCCTTGAATCAGAAGCTAAATATGTTATGTCTATGTGTATTTTCCATTTATCCTATTTGATGCTTCAAGCTACACTTCTGAGATTGCCAAACTAATCTTATTTTATATGTCTTCCTATTGTATGAAACACAATATTATACACTGTAATTAAAACAAGAAGCTTATGAGAATGTGCAGGAAGTTTCGCTTACATCCCTAAGGAAGAAGATCAAAGCTAGCACTGAGAGACCTTCAGGATGGCAGACGACTAAAATGTGGAGATCACCTTCTTCCCCACAACTACATGAGAAATACATCTACATGTGGAACAACTCCTACAGAACACCTACTGAACGCTGGCAGAAGACCTCAGACCTCCAAAAAGGCAAGAAACTCCCCATGTACCTGGGTAGAGCAAAAGAAAAAACAGAGACAAAAGACTAAGGATGGGACCTGCACCAGTGGGAGGGAGCTGTGAAGGAGGAAAGGTTTCCACACACTAGGAAGCCCCTTCACTGGTGAAGACTGGGGGTGGTGGGGGGGAAGCTTCGGAGCCACGGAGGAGAGCACAGCAACAGGGGTGTGGAGGGCAAAGCGGAGAGATTCCTGCACAGAAGATCAGTGCCGACCAGCACTCACCAGCCCAAGAGGCTTGTCTGCTCACCCGCCGGGACGGGCAAGGCTGGGAGTTGAGGCTCGGGCTTCGGTTGGAGCACAGGGAGAGGACTGGGGTTGGCAGCGTGAACACAGCCTGAAGGGGACTAGTGCGCCACAGCTAGCGGGAAGTGTGTTCAGGAAAAGGTCTGGAGCAGCTGAAGAGGCAAGAGACTTTTTCTTGCCTCTTTGTTTCCTGGTGCGCGAGGCGAGGGGATTAAGGGCGCCTCTTAAAGGAGCTTCAGAGAGCGGCGTGAGCCGCGGCTAAAAGCGCGGACCACAGAGTCTGGCATGAGACGCTCAGGCTGCTACTGCAGACACCAAGAAGCCTGTGTGCAAGCACAGGTCAGTAGCCACACCTCCACTCCCAGGACCCTGTGCAGCCCGCCACTGCCAGGGTCCCATGATCCAGAGACAACTTCCCCGGGAGAACGCGTGGCGCGCCTCAGGCTGGTGCTACGTCATGTTGGCCTCAGCCGCTGCAGGCTCGCTCTGCATCGTACCCCTCCCTCCCCCAGCCTGAGTGAGCCAGAGCCTCCGAATCAGCTGCTCCTTTAACCCTGTCCTGTCTGAGCAAAGAACAGACGCCCTCAGGCAACCTACATGCAGAGGCGGGGCCAAATCCAAAGCTGAAGCCCAGGAGCTGTGTGAACAAAGAAGCGAAATCTCTGCCAGCAGCCTCAGGTGCAGAGGATTAAATCACCATAATCAACTTGATGTACCCTGCCTGCATCTCTGGAATACCTGAATAGACAACGAATCATCCCAAAATTGAGGCAGTGGACTTTGGGAGCAACAGGAGACATGGGGTTTGCTTTCTTCATCTAATTTGTTTCTGGTTTTATGTTTATCTTAGTTTAGTATTTAGACTTTATGATTATTGGTAAATTTGTTTATTGATTTGGTTGCTCTCTTCCTTTTCTTTTAATATATATATATTTTTTTAATTTTTCTCTTTTTGTGAGTGTGTATGTGTATGCTTCTTTGTGTGATTTTGTCTGTACAGCTTTGCTTTTACCATTTGTCCTTGGGTTCTGTCTGTATTTTTGTTTTTTGTTTTTAGTATAGTTTTTAGCACTTGTTATCATTGGTGGATTTGTTTTTTGGTTTGGTTGCTCTCTTCTTTCTTTCTTTTTTTTATTACTTCTTAATTTTTAAAATTTTCAATAATTTTATTTATTTTTATTTTAATAACTTTATTTTATTTCTTTCTTTTTTTCTTTCTTTTATCTCCCTTTTCTTTTGAGCCATGCAGCTGAACAGCGTCTTCGTGCTCCAGGCAGGTGTCACACCTGTGTCTCTGAGGTGGGAGAGCCAAGGTCAGGACATTGATCCACCAGAGACCTCCCAGCTCCACATAATATCAAACAGCAAAAGCTGTCCCAGAGATCTGCATCTCAATGCTAAGACTCAGATCCACTCAATGACCAGCAAGCTACAGTGCTGGACACTCTATGCCAAACAACTAGAAAGACAGGAACACAACCCCACCCACAGCATAGAGCCTGCCTAAAATCATAATAAGGTCACATAAATCCCAAAACACACCACCGGGCACGGTCCTGCCCACCAGAAAGACAAGATTCAGCCTCATCCACCAGAACAGAGGTACCAGTCCACTCCACCAGGAAGCCTACACAACCCACTGAAACACCCTTAGCCGCTGGTGGCAGACACCAAAAGCAATGGGAACTACGAACCTGCAGCCTGCAAAAAGGAAATACCAAATACAGTAAGTGAAGTGAAATGAGAAGACAGAGAAACACACTGCAGATGAAGGAGCAAGGTAAAAACCCAACAGACCAAATAAATAAAGAGGAAATACACAGTCTAACTGAAAAAGAATTCAGAGTAGTGATAGTAAAGATGATCCAAAAACCTGGAAATACAATGGAGAAAAAAAAATATGTTTAACAAGGACCTAGAAGAACTAAAGAACAAACAAACAATGATGAACAACACAATAAATGAAATTAAAAATTCTCTGGAAGGAATCAATAGCAGAATAACTGAGGCAGAAAAACGGATAAGTGACCTGGATGACAAAATAGTGGAAATAACTACTGCAGAGCAGAATAAAGAAAAAAGAATGAAAAGAATTGAGGACAGTCTCACAGACCTCTGGGACAACACTGAACGCACCAACATTCGAATTATAGGGGTCGCAGAAAAAGAAGAGCAAAAGAAAGGGACTGAGAAAATATCTGAAGACATTTTATTTGAAAACTTCCCTAATATGGGAAAGGATATAGTCCAACAAGCCCAGGAATCACAGAGAGTCCCATACAGGATGAATCCAAGGAGAAACACACCAGACACATAGTAATCAAACTATCAAAAATTAAATACAAAGGAAAATATTAAAAGCAGCAAGAAAAAAAAAAAAACAAATAACATACAAAGGAATCCCAATAAGGCTAACAGCTGATATTTCAACAGAAACTCTGCAAGCCAGAAGGGAGTGGCAGGACATATTTAAAGTGATGAAAGGGAAAATACTACAACCAGGATTACTCTACCCAGCAAGGATCTCATTCAGATTTGATGGAGAAATTAAAACCTTTACAGACAAGAAAAAGCTAAGAGAATTCAGCACCACCAAACCAGCTTTACAAAAAATGCTAAAGTAACTTCTCTAGGAATGAAACACAAGAGAAGGAAAAGAGCTACAATAACAAACCAAAAACAATTAAGAAAATGGTAATAGGAACATATATATGGATAACTACCTTAAATGTAAATGAATTAAATGCCCAACCAAAAGACACAGACTGGCTAAATGGATACAAAAAGAAGACCGTATATATGCTGTCTACTTCAGACCTAGGGACACATACAGACTGAAAGTGAGGGGATGGAAAAAGATATTCCATACAAATGGAAATCAACAGAAAGCTGGAGTAGCAATTCTCATATCAGACAAAATAGATTTTAAAATAAAGACTATTACAAGAGACAAAGAAGGATACTACATAATGATCAAGAGATCAATCCAAGAAGAAGATATAACAATTGTAAATATTTATGCACCCAACATAGGAACACTGCAATATATAAGGCAAATGCTAACAACCATAAAAGAGGAAGTCGACAGTAACACAATTATAGTAGAAGACTTTAACACCCCACTCTCACCAATGGATAGAACATCCAAAATGAAAATAAATAAGGAAGCACAAGCTTTAAATGATACATTGAACAAAATGCACTTAATTGATATTTATAGGATATTCCATCCAAAAATAACAGAATACACTTTCTTCTCAAGTGCTCATGGAACATTCTCCAGGATAGAACATATCTTGGGTCACAAATCAGGCCTTACTAAATTTAAGAATATTGAAATTGTATCAAGTATCTTTTCTGACCACAGCGCTATGAGACTAGATATCAATTAGAGGAAAAAATCTGTAAAAGTACAAACACATGGAGGCTAAACAATGCGCTACAAAATAACGAAGAGATCACAAAGGAAATCAAAGAGCAAATTAAAAAATACCGAGAAAAAAAATGACAATGAAAACTCGACAACCCAAAGCCTATGGGATGCAGCAAAAGCAGTTTTAAGAGGGAAGTTTATAGCAATACAATCCTACCTCAAGAAACAAGAAACATCTGAAATAAAATACCTAAGCTTACACCTAAAGCAATTAGAGAAGGAAGAACAAAAAACTCCAAAGGTAGCAGAAGGAAAGAGATCAGATCAAAAAGAAATGAAAAATAAATGAATAACACAATAGCAAAGATCAATAAAGCTATAAGCTGGTTCTTTGAAAACATAAACAAAATTGAAAAACCATTAACCAGACTCACTAAGAAAAAAAGGGAGAAGACTCAAATCAATAGAATTAGAAATGAAAAAGGAGAAGTAACAAGTGACACTGCAGAAATACAAAGGATCATGAGAGATTACTACAAGCAACTACATGCCAATAAAATGGAAAACTTGGGAAAAATGGACAAATCCTTAGAAAAGCACAGCCTTCCAAGACTGAACCAGAATAAATAGAAAATATAAACAGACCAATCACAAGCACTGAAATTAAGACTGTGATTAAAAATCTTCCAACAAACAAAAGCCCAGGACCAGATGGCTTCACAGGCGAATTCTATCAAACATTTAGAGAAGAGCTAACACCTATCCTTCTCAAAGTCTTCCAAAATATAGCAGAGGAAGGAAAACTCCCAAACTGATTCTACGAGGCCACCATCACCCTGATACCAAAACCAAACAAAGATGTCACAAAGAAAGAAAACTACAGGCCAATATCACTGATGAACATAGATGCAAAAATCCTCAACAAAATACTAGCAAACAGAATCCAACAGCACATTAAAAGGATCATACACCATGATCAAGTGGGGTTTGTCCCAGGAATGCAAGCATTCATCACTTTATGCAAATCAATCAATGTGATAAACTATATTAACAAATTAAAGGAGAAAAAAACGTATGACCATCTCAATAGATGCAGAAAAAACTTTTGACACAATTCAACACCCATTTATGATAAAAACCCTCCAGAACGTAGGCACAGAGGGAACTTACCTCAACATAATAAAGGCCATATATGACAAACCCACAGCCAACATCGTTCTCAATGGTGAAAAACTGAAACCATTTCCACTAAGATCAGGAACAAGACAAGGTCGTCCATTTTCACCACTATTATTCAACATAGTTTTTGAAGTTTTAGCCACAACAATCAGAGAAGAAAAATAAATAAAAGGAATCCAAATTGGAAAAGAAGAAGTAAAGCTGTCACTGTTTGCAGATGACATGATACTATACAAAGAGAATCCTAAAGATGCTACCAGAAAACTACTAGAGCTAATGAATGAATTTGGTAAAGTAGCAAGATACAAAACTAATGCACAGAAATCTCTTGCATTCCTATACATTAATGATGAAAAATCTGAAAGAGAAATTAAGGAAACACTCCCATTTACCATTGCAACAAAAAGAATAAAATACCTAGGAATAAACCTACCAAGGGAGACAAAGGACCTGTATGCAGAAAACTCTAAGACACTGATGAAAGAATTTAAAGATGATACCAACAGATGGAGAGATATACCATGTTCTTGGATTGGAAGAATCAACATTGTGAAAATGATTATACCACCCAAAGCAATCTACAGATTCAATGCAATCCCTATCAAACTACCAATGGCATTTTTCACAGAACTAGAACAAAACATTTCAAAATGTGTATGGAAACACAAAAGACCCCGAACAGCCAAAGCAATCTTGAGAAAGGAAAACGGAGATTGAGGAATCAGGCTCTTGGACTTCAGACTATACTACAAAGCTACAGTAATCAAGACTGTATGGTACTGGCACAGAAAAAGAAATATAGATCAATGGAACAGAATAGAAAGCCCAGAGATAAACCCACGCACATATGGTCACCTTATTTTTGATAAAGGCGGTAAAATATACAATGGAGAAAAGATAGGCTCTTCAGTAAGTGGTTCTGGGAAAACTGGACAGCTACCTGTAAAAGAATGAAATTAGAACACTCCCTAACACCATACACAAAAATAAACTCCAATTGGGTCAAGACCTAAATGTAATGCCAGACAGTATAAAACTCTTAGAGGAAAACATAAGTAGAACACTCTATGACATAAATCACAGCAAGATCCTTTTTGACTCACCTCTTAGAGAAATGGAAATAAAAACAAAAATAAACAAATGTGACCTAATGAAACTTAAAAGCTTTTGCACAGCAAAGGAAACCATAAACCAGACGAAAAGACAACCCTCAGAATGGGAGAAAATATTTGCAAATGAAGCAACTGACCAAGGATTAATCTCCAAAATTTACAAGCAGCTCAATATCAAAAAAGCAAACAACCCAATCCAAAAATGGGCAGAAGACTTAAATAGACATTTCTCCAAAGAAGATATACAGATTGCCAACAAACACATGAAAGGATGCTCAACATCACTAATCATTAGAGAAATGCAAATCAAAATTACAATGAGGTATCACCTCACACCAGTCAGAATGGCCATCATCAAAAAAAACTACAAACTGTAAATGCTGGAGAGGGTGTGCAGTAAAGGGAACCCTCTTGCGCTGTTGGTGGGAATGTGAATTGGTACAGCCACTATGGAGAACATTATGGAGTTTCATTAAAAAACTAAAAATAGAACTACCATAGGACCCAGCAATTCCACTACTGGGCATATACCCTGAGAAAACCATAATTCCAAAAAAGCCACATACCACAATGCATTGCATCTCTATTTACAATAGCCAGGACATGGAAGCCACCTAAGTGTCCATCGACAGATGAATGAAGAAGCTGTGACACATATATGCAATGGAATAATACTCAGACATAATAAAGAAACAAAATTGAGTTATTTGTAGTGAGGTGGATGGACCTAGAGTCTGTCATACAGTTAAGTAAGTAAGAAAGAGAAATACAAATACCATATGCTAACACATATATATGGAATCTAAAAAAAAAAAAATTGTTATGAAGAACCTAGGGTTAGGATAGGAATAAAGATACAGACGTAGAGAATGGACTTGAGGACACAGGGATGGGGAAGGGTAAGTTAGAACAAAGTGAGAGAGTGGCATAAACATACATACACTTCCAAATGTAAAACAGCTAGTGGGAAGCAGCCGCATACCACAGGGAGATCAGCTCAGTGCTTTGTGACCATCTAGATGGATGGAATAGGGAGGGTGGGAGGAAGATGCAAGAGGGAGGAGATATGGTGATATATGTATAGCTGATTCACTTTTTTATAAAGCAGAAACTAACACACCATTGTAAAGCAATTTTACTCCAATAAAGATGTTAAAAAACAAAACAAGACATAATGGCCATTTTTTTGTGAATATGCCATGACTGAAGTAAAATTATATTTGCCCTTTGTTACGTACAAAGTCTATATGTTTATATAACTTATATAATAACATATAAGTCTATATGTTATTATATAATCAGATATTCAATACCCTTAAATATTTTTTGTCTATTTAATCTCTTGACTACTAAGTCTGTTTAAATCTCTATCATAAAAGTGGAATAGTCCATTTCTACTTGTCTTTTGGACACTTGTTTCCTGTATATCTCAAAGATATATTGTTAAGTTATGATACATTAATATATTGATATAAGATATATTGTTATATGATATATCACTATGATATACTGATATGTTGTTCATGGTAATGGTTGTTAAATCTTATCGGCAAATTGTAACTCTATCAAATAAAATAATTATCTTTTTGTCTTAAAAAAAGAAAGCTAGTACTGTGTCTATCTCTTTATAATAATAGACTCTTGCAACCAAAATACATAAAAAAATTAGGACAACCATAACCTATAGAGTTTACTGAGTTTGGATTCATCCTGGCATGAGAAAAGCTTAGTATAATAATCCTGCTACACATAAATGAAAACATCTAATTACTTATCTTAATAAAGATGTATAATATTATTTTTGGAGTTTGGATGTAAATGGCCTTAGCTGAAAGATTTTATATACATGAGATGCCACATATTAGCTAATTTATGTTTTCTCATTTTAACATCATGATGAACTGCTAATTTCAATCTTTCTAAAAAACAAGAACTATCAAAGTCAAATACTAAAACTATTATTTATCAATAGGGGTCTATTGAACAACTTTGTAGCCTCTAGTTCCTTCAGTATTTCATCATAATTATTTTATAATATTGTTATGTCATTTCCCTTAAAAGTTGACTTGCTATTTAAATACTAATGAGAACATTAGTTTACCAATAAATTGTGTACTGAATGCATAACAGGGCACCATATGGGAACATTTAAAGGACATATACATGATGAACTATGGTAGCTAATTAAAAATTAAAGATAAAAGAAGGGTAATACCCACTCAACTGCTGAATTACTGAGAAGTCTTATTCTTCTAATTAAGTTAAAGAATAAATAGGTACAACCTCTTGCACAAGCTAAGTATGAGGGAAATGCTCTGAGTTAGGTTTTCAGAACTTTGTTAATATGAAAAATATTTATTTATTATATCTATATCTCATTGCTAACTTAAACATAGGTATTGTAGCTACTGGGTGCTGAGCTCCTGGAAAGCAGAGGGTTCTGTCTTAGACTTCACATTTGCCATAACAAGGTGATTTTAATGGAAAAAAAATCAAATATTCTATAAAGAACTATACATTACTTTTAGAAAGAGAGGGGGGAAAGAAAAAACAAAGCAATACTAGTGGTTTTTGTTTTATTATCAAAATGATAAATAGCTTTATTTACTTAACCACAAAAATAAAGCTAAGTTTCCCCATGCTTAAAATAAAATACCCTGAACAGCAAATATTATACCATATAAAGTTAAAGCATCCATGAAAACTAAAAATCAAACTTGAGAGAGATTCTATGTTATCCTCCAGAGTCTCTTAAAGACTATACTGAAAATTACACTTTTTACGATAGCTGGTTGTACAAAGGTAACTTAGATAAATATGTTAACAATAGTTTTTTTAAATGATAATTCCTTTAGGAATATCATTATTTTAAGTGTAAGATAAAGTGAAACTCACCATGTTAAGTCCGTGCTTAATAAAAATACAAAAATAGATTTGGATTATACACATTTGGAGAGATTGGTAGAGGGAAGGTAGGTCAAAAAGGGTCACACCTGGTAGTTTCATTTTGGCAAGAAAATATATCTCCTTCACAAAATTTGTGGTTGATTGAAAAATAAACCTTATAATATACAATAAGATTATAATTCATGGTATCATTTATTTATGCTAAGTCCATCCTTAAAAATCTTCCCAGGCCTATATCAGAGAGTCAGTTAATAATGAAGAGTATCCATATTTGAATGATAACATGGTTTTTAACTAATAATTCCCATTGTCATGCTGAGTCACTACTGATAATTTAGAAACATAATTACTCTTACTAAATATATATGTGCACACACACTCACACAATGTGTACACATGATCTTGTATAAACTTAGCATACAGCTCCACCAGGAGCTCTGTTATCCCTGAAGCTAAGACTCATTAAGAGAGGCTAATCGAATTCCTGAATAAGAGCCCAGTGGTAGGCTGAATAAAGGTACCCCAAAGATGTTCACATCCTAATTTCCACAGCCTCTGAATGTGTCACCTTACTATGTGACAACTGTGATTAAGAATCTTGAGGTGGAGAGACTATCCTAGATTATACAAGTGAACTCAATGAAATAACAAGATGTGGTACATATATGCAATGGAATATTACTCAGCCATAAAAAAGAATGAAATAATGCCATTTGGAGCAACATGGATGGACCAAAAGATTGTCACTCTAAGTGAAGTCAGTCAGAGAAAGACAAATATCATATGCTATCACTTATATGTGGGATCTAAAAAAAATCATATAAATGAACTTATTTACAAAACAGAAATAGAGTCACAGATGTAGAAAACAAACTTATGGTTACCAAGGGGGAACAGGGGGAGGGATAAATTGGGAGATTGGGATTGACATTTACACACTAGTATATATGAAATAGATAACTAATAAGAACCTACTTTATAGCACAGGGAACTCTACTCAATACTCTGTAATGACCTATATGGAAAAGAATCTAAAAATGAGTGGATATATGTATAACTGATTCACTTTGCTGTACAGCAGAAACTAACACAACATTGTAAATCAACTATACTCCAATGAAAATTAATTTTAAAAAAAAACAAGTGTACTTATAACGGCAAGTCAGGGGGAGAGAAGATGTGAGCACAGAAGCAGAAGCTGGAGTGATCTGAGGAAGCAGACATGGGCCAAGGAATGTGGGCAGCCTCTAGAAGCTGGAAAAGGCAAGGAAGTGGATTCTCACCTAGAGCCTCCAAAAGAACTCAGTCCTGTGCACACTACTTAGAGCTTCTGACCTCCAGAACTGTAAGATAATAAACTTGTGGTGCTGCAAACCCACTAAGTTTGTGGCAATCCGTTACAACACCAATAGGGAACTAACATCAGACCCCAGTTCATCTCACAGTCCAGATATCACTTATGTAAGTCTGATTAAATTAGTAGGAAACAAGCAAACTATCAGCTGTTTTACCATTAATTTAAAGGTCTTTTTTCTCCTATGTTGCTTTCTGTTTGTTTCAACACTATCTACTTAAATAAAACACCTTTCTTCTTGATGTCGAATGACAGTCAAAATAAATCTGCACAGGACTAAGCCTAGTAATAATGACTAGAATCACATGATAGGATTTTATAAAAATCACTATAAATGCTCAAATACATGACACCCCTGACTGGGAAATATATGAATTTGGAACTGTGGGCATGTGTGGGTGTACGTGGATGTGTGTACATGTTTTTATTCTCATTAGATGAGAAAGTACAGAAATGTGATATCTTTCTATTATGAGAAAATTGTACTTAATTGTATATTTCTATGCTTTCTATTGGCTACACAATTTGCAATCATCCTATGCCTTATTAAGCACCAAGTGTTTTTGGTGCTGCAAATGGCAATTCGTACTTACAAGAACACCTTATATAAAACCAAGACAAATTTGAAAATTTTAAGAAGTACATTATCCCCAGGAAGAAGCTTTGCTCATTTATCATTTCTATCATAATGAACAAATGAAAAGTATCTCTGTAAACATTTCAAATTCAAGTTGACATTTAATTTTCAAGGAGAAAGTTGTTGTTTTTTTTTCTTGATCATTTAACATTGGCTCCTTGTTTTTTTCAGGCAGTGATATGGAAAATTGTAAAGCACTCAGCATAGACTTGTTTGGAACTGCTTCTTTACCAAGAAAAGGCAAAAAGTACCCATAATGAAAACCTGGTTCTTTATTCAGCAAGAGACAGAGGATATATTTTTTCAGTGGAATAAAACTGGTACGTTCAACATAGTTGACTCAAGTTTTTATTACTAGACTAATGCTTTGCAATTCTGTTTTCTTTTCTGCAATTTCAATAGCAATGCTCTATTTCCTTTTTACCTTCCCTTTCTCCAAAGCCCACTGAAATGATTCTACAGAGTTATTTCATATACTACATTTTTAAGGAAAGAAACAATTTTGACAGGTTTCCTTCTTAAATGTTAAAGAAATAGCCTAAATTATTGACATTTCCCTGCAAGTTCTATTCTCTAAATCCTGTATGATTCTCATCCAATCTCCCAGGGGGTACCAAATTCCACATCTTTTTTCTCATCTCTAAGCTTAGTGAGATATGAAGCAGATGGTTAGGCTTTGGCTGTTTCAGGGATGATGCAATATCTCCTATTCCTTTTGCTGTTTTTTAACTATTAAGGGCTCTTCGAAGACTACAATTTTACTTATCTCAAGTCCCTATTTTGACTTTTACATATATTTTTCAATCACAATTTCTTATTCTCTATTTAAAAAGACTTTAAACTTATTAATTTAACTAATGTTCACTTACTATGAACCAAAATAAGCACTGAGAACATAATGATGGAAACAACAGGATTTCTACCCAGAAATTGCTGAGGGGTAGACAAAAATAAATATTTACAGTAATGTGTAGTCGGTGCTAATACAGGTGTATCTAGTATGTTGAAGGAGCACTGAAAATGGAGCAACTCCTGCTGTAGGCAACCGGGGTCAGGGGCTGAGATGAGGAGAGAGCATGCAGAAGATATTTTTAGTTGCCTACCCGACAGCTACTTTTACCACTTTTGAAAATCCCACTTCCCACTATAGAGACAGGGAAGGCCATATGCTTGCTTTCCCAGTCCTTCTTGAACCTACGACATGGACATAGACCCCACTGTTGATTAACGATTAATTCCAATCATATCATTGGGCTACCCTGAGGCGCCCCTGCATCCCATCCTGCTAATCTCTAGACATTTTGTTACATTATGCAATCAATACCCTTAATTACTTAGCCATGGTATGCTGGGTAATTTCACTACCAATCAGAAGTAACTGATACAGGTATGAGGGCAGCTTCCCAGAAAAAGGTAATTTTTAATCATTTTAATAAATGTATATGAGATTGCCAAGCTGAGAAGATGGGGGATTCCAAACAAAAGGAAGATCACATAAGGAAAACACTGAATATTAATGGAACACCAAGTGATTAATATAGCTGAAGTTTAGTTTATGTGTCAAAGATAGGCTGGAAAATAGATTGAATATTTATATTGTTTGGCTTAAATATAGTCAATATTTTAATATGCTCTTCATAACCATTTAGTAAGACTTCTTACTGTGTTATTTTAAGTTACTAGATTTTGAAAAGACTCCTTTTATGGGAGGTAATAAAATAATACTATAAATGGTAATAGTTATTGAGTGTTCACTATGTACCACATGTTAAATTAAACACTTTGTGTATTTCATTTAATACTCACAAAAATCTGTTATTGGCATCTTGCAAATCAGATATGAGATTGTTTGGAAAGTTAAGTGACTAATGTCACCCAACTAGCAAGTGGCACGGTCAAGACACAAATACTCATCTAACTGACACAAAGCCTGCTCTCATAACTACTAGAGGAGGTTTTGTTTTGCATTTGTTTCTGTTTTTGTTTCAATTTGTCATTTTGAAAACAATTATTTCACTGGGAGTATATTTATCACTACTGACCTCTAGGCATTAAATGCCAACAGTGCCTCCATCACTGTGACAACTCACCGTGACATCCCACGTATTAATGTGCATTTAACACAGATGCTGGACTAAAGAAACCTACTTGGAAATCCTATAAACAGTTATTATTCACCCTACTTTAAGTTACTGAGACTTTGCATCAACCTCATACTTCCAAAATAGGTCTCAAGGCTTTCTTCTCAAATCTTTCCCACCTGTTGGATGTTACCTAAAATTCTATGTGTTTGGGTCTCAGATCTGTAAAGGTAGCAACTATCCCTGTAAGAAGTGAAACTTTGCTCATCATTTATTTACAACATTGTGAATAAAAGATAAAAGGAAGGTATTTATGGAAATGGGAGCAATCATGAAGATATACTGCAGATGAAAAGACTGAATATTAACAAAGGAGGTTGGAAGCACCATAGGCACACACCCTTTATGACACTGTCAAGAACCTGTTCCCTAGAATTCTCCACAATCAAAGGCATGGAGTAAATGAACTTTCCAACTCCTTTTATTTTATCTCCATGATCAAACAAATATTTAAAATGTATGCAAGTCCTCTGGGGGAAAAACAAAAAGGATGGTGAAATAGTGGTTTTCATACTATGGTATTCTTTTGTAGACATATATCTAAACCCCAAACTATCAAGTGAGAAGAGTATCGTTATTAGTTAGTGTGATAGAGGACAGAGGTCCTAGCTAGGCGGGCTTGTGTTATTTGGGTAATTGTGAAATATCAATAAAAGTTCAATGGGTTTCCTAAACACAACTATAAGTAACACAGATAATTAAGTACTCTACAGAAGACACACGTCATGAGAACATGAATCCTCGTGAAAGTAATTATTACTCTATCAAAGAAAAGGTCTAATGTAACATTTTAATGTTAACAGGGAATTAGAAAAGGTAGCCATGGGGGTCTAAATGAATATAAATTAAGCCTCATAATGTTTTCAGAAATGTAAATGCACACATTTTCTCACATTATACTAGTGCTTGTTCTTTCTTTCCACAATTAAGAAATTATTGAGAAACAGTATACTTGAATCTAACAAAACACATATTAAGTCATGTTATCAGACTAGCAGAGTGTTGTTATTTTCTGTAGTTTAAGTGTTGGTGATCTTTTTAACATCTTTATTGGAGTATAATTGCTTTACAATGGTGTGTTAGTTTCTACTTTATAACAAAATGAATCAGCTATACATATACATATGTCCGCATATCTCTTTCCTCTTGCATCTCCCTCCCTCCCACCCTCCCTATCCCACCCCTCTAGGTAGTCACAAAGCACGGAGCTGATCTCTCTGTGCTATGCGGCTGCTTCTACTAGCTATCTATTTTACATTTGGTAGTGTATATATGTCCACGCCACTCTCTCACTTTGTCCCAGCTTACCCTTCCCCCTCCCCGTGTTCTCAAGTCCATTCTCTAGTAGGTCTGTGTCTTTATTCCCGTCCTGCCCCTAGGTTCTTCATGCCCTATTTTGGTTTTTTTTAGATTCCATATATATGAGCTACCATACGGTATTTGTTTTTCTCTTTCTGACTTACTTCACTCTGTATGATAGACTCTAGGTCCATCCACCCCACTACAAATAACTCAATTTCATTTCTTTTTATGCCTGAGTAATATTCCATTATATATATGTGCCACATCTTCTTTATCCATTCATCTGTCGATGGACACTTAGGTGGCTTCCATGTCCTGGCTATTGTAAATAGTGCTGCAATGAACATTGTGGTACCTGACTCTTTTTGAATTATGGTTTTCTCAGGGTATATGCCCAGTAGTGGGATTGCTGGGTCATATGGTAGTTCTATTTTTAGTCTTTTAAGGAACCTCCATACTGTTCTGTATCAATTTACATTCCCAAGTTTTGGTGATATTTTCGCTGCATAAGTCATATTTAATTAAAATATAAGAAAATGGAGGATAATAAAAAAGGAAAAAATTAAATCTTCTGAAATTTACCACTTGTAGATGATAACCACTATTGCATTTTTAAACATTTCTGTAGACTTCTGTATACAGAAAAAATACATATAAATTGTTGGAATTTTTTAGAGCACTTAATATATTGCTCTGTGCATTGCCCTTTTTTACACAAAAATATTTCGGGGTAAAGCTTCATCTTGGTAATTCTAATTCTGTTTAAATAAGTAGAATAAGGACATGACACGCTATATATGAATTTTCCATATTTTTTTAAGTTTTAAAAATTGGGAACTACTTTGATGTTCAAAATAGATACTAGGTAAAACTAAAAGTTGCAATAAACAACTCTGTAGGTAATCACTGGTTACCTGTTTTACTTAAAAAAAAAATACAACCTAATGAATAAAAGTGAGATTCTGCAAAAGAATTGATTTTTAGAGCTTTTGATGCACTTAGACAAGTTGCCCTCCAATATAATGTCAAAATTTAAATCCCAAACTTATTTGTATCCCACATCTTAACCTACACTTACTTGTTAGTTTTTTATCTGTCAGTCCAAGAGATTATATCATTTTAAATATTTGTGTTTCTATGACCCTCAAACATTTTCTTCACATTTTCTGATCAGTTTCAGGAACATGTTAATTTTCAGAGACCCAGTGATGACATAACTTGGAAAAACTTCATGAGGCCTGAACATCCTGGTGCCTGCCACATAAATAATCTATGTGTCTGAGGAAATTTAGGTTTTAAGTTAAGTGTGAACTGATTCTGAAGGTGTATTCTTAGGATGCGGTAGCCTTCCCAGAAGATACCTCTAGAGCAGGCTTGAGGGAGAATTAACTACACATGCAATTTTGTAGTTAAAGTTCCTTTGTTGAATAATCCTCCTCACTTGCTCTGTTGATAGGTACGGCTGGCCAATTTTAAGGAAAAGCCTTGTCACTTTACTTTCCAATGAAAACTCCAATAGGATTTTCCAAAAAAGTTTCAATATAAATTTTGCAACGAATAACATTCTCTTTCCTGTTTTTCAAAGAAAGTGGGAAAGGGACTCAAAATACTACCTCTGTTTTGGGAAAGCTCAAAAACAGAGGAAGTATTTGGAGTCCCTGATCTTCCTGTCCAGCCTCTACCATAAGGCCACTGAAAAGCCCTAGGTAATATCTTTATTATCATGTGCCTACAGTCACACAGGAAAAACACTACCTGAGGAATCTAAGAGAGTTGATAATGGAAGACCACCACCTTCAACAGAGGATGGAACATTATGTAGCCAACATTCAGGTATCATTGGGGTATCAATTCTGATACTAAGTTTCTACTGTACCAAAATTAATATATTTAAATTGTAATCTAATTCAGAGAAGGGAAACACAGAAAATTCTGACATATCCTAAAGCTAGAATTCACTTTAATATTCATCAAACTGTCTTTAAAAATGCACATACATATGCGCACACTGTAGGTACTGGTTAAAAATATATTTTTACATATGTAATGTATGTATATTTATGTTTAATCGTGATACATGTCTTTATGTAACTTTAAAAGATACACTATAAAAGTATACATATATATATTTTTATGTACAAAAGTAACATAAAAGTTATGTCATCTTCTAATCAGAAGAAAGGAGTCCTATTTTCTTCTTTAGTTACACATAGTGTGCCAAAAAATCTAGCTATTTCAACCTTTTAATTTGTAGGATTTGGATCGTCAGTCTTCTAATTTGCATATTTATATTTCTTTCCCCTCAGAGCTTGGTAAGTCATGAAAATCATTCCTAAAATCTTCTTAAGATCATAACAGAAATTAATGTTTTTTTCCCATTAAAATATGTCAAATCTGGATATTACTTGTGAATTGAATTACCTTCTATTTGTTTGAGGAATGGATAACTATATTTTAAAAGCCTATTGGCTAGTGGTCAAAGATCAATAGATGAATAATAGAAATCTGTGTTCTATAGAAAAAAAGATAACGAGCATTATGGATGTGTTCATAAAACAAAATTCAAATATGTTATGCCCATAATGTTATGGCCATAATGTTATGCCCATAACGCCCATAATCTTTTGAGAGATTATTAGCAGACAATTGGGGAGGTAAAAGTGTGAGCAAACATGAGAAAACAGAAAATTTTAGGGATTCTGTGCTTTGATTGATATTACCTATGAATAAGTCTTGATTTCTAAAAGATTAAAGTGGATATCTTCCACTATGATTAAATAACCTCTTTGAAGTACTCTAAATGTTTAAGCTATTTTAAAATATATTTAGAAAAAATAATTAGACACAAGAAAAAGTTAACATTTAGATAATAAACACTCAAGAAAAAAATATATCAGTACCTGCCATCACATATTTCTGTTACATTTTTGAATTTCCCAAACTATGTTGTATATTTAAAGAAGACTAAATTAATTTCAACTCTTGCAAATATTAGTATATTAACACAATATCTCATTATGTTTTTATTATCAACCTTCTTAATTATTATTCATTATATACATTTATTCTCTTGTTTCCCAAGGATACTTATCCTTTCTTTCAGCTGGAACTATAAACACAGTTATGTAAATATCATTATGTGTCTTACACATCATTCAATAAATGCTTTAATTAATTATGGTGAAAGTTTTATTTTAAAAAACTTTGCTGAGGAAAAACATTTCTTTCTCATTATTTAAGTGGTAGCAGTGTTGTAATTCAGTTTAAAAATCCAAAATTTTAAAAAATTTAAATAAAAGCAATTTTAATTCCTTTATGGTCAGCTAGATTATAGTAACTACTAGAGAGCCCAACCTAACTGTAAAATTTTACCCAATATAAAAAAATACAGGGAGAAACTAAAGTGGTAGAAAACAACTGTTAGGGAAATGGATATGTCTCTAAAGATTGGAGAAAAGATTGAGTAATTAAAATTCCCAAGGGATCGAGACTCCTTATGCCTGCCAAAATCATGACATCCTTTGAAGAAGTTTCTACCTTCTACTTTATAATTGCTCCTGGATACCTATATGGGCTAGCTGCAAAAATGTGATTTTGATTACTCTTCTTTCCATATGTACTTGAGTTAACTCAAGTAAGCAAAGCTCTTTCTCATTCTAAAAAGTGTATATGGCAAATATGAATAATAGGGAAAAACATTTAAGGATGAGATTTACCCCCCAAAAAAAAAAGAAAAATTCCACTACCCCTATTCTGTTTCTCTGACAAGGGAAAAAATAATGTCTAGCAGCAATTTTTGTTCTTCTGCTTCTAACTTGAAGATGAAAGTCGATTTGTGAATATTTAAAGTTTTTCTTAACATGCTGATATTTGAGGTAGACAAATTATAGTAAATTATTGTGTTGAATGTTTTAGTATTGTAACGGATGAGTTACAAGTTGGAAATTTGTGGACTCTAAAACAAGAAGAAATGTAAATTAGTGGGGAAAGTTTCTGAACACCTGGTACTTTCTTTCAGTTGTTTTATATGTCATATGTTCTCCACCTCCCCCAAAGAGATTTGGGTCATACCCATGCTCAGTTTTGAATCATCTTCTTTTTTACTTAGTTGATACTATTTTCAACAAAGTCTTAAAGATTTTGATAAAATTATTTTCAATGCATACATAATATCCTTTATTATGTCTAAAGTAAATATTCAAGAATTGTACACAATTTGATTTCAAATACTTTCTATAGCTCCAAAGACTTAGAATAAGAGAGCAAGGAAAAGAGAGTGCATAACTTCAAAAAATTCGGGGTTTGTGACAAATGTTTGGGAATGTGTTTAAATGACCCATCACAAACAGAATGAAAATGACGCTACTGACAATGGAAGGAAAATACTGAGTAATCATGTGCAAGAAAGACTAAAAGTCAAAATTCTAAGCCAAAATCTGTATTTTACTTCACTCCTATCTCATCTATTTAACATTGTTATATTATATGCTTAATTGATAAACTGTAAGTGCTCCTTATCTGATGAAAATTGTGCAGCCTTGGAAATTTCCCCATACCTAACCTGAGTACTCATAGAAGAAAACAGAATAAAAAAAAACTGATTTTAGTAACAGGAGTCACTCCTAGTAGACATTTAAATTTCTGGTAGTCTGAGTTCTTTTCCTTGCCTCATTTCTGCAATTTCTAATCTAGCCACCTCACACCTTTCCTATTTACTATCATGAAACAATATTTATTATTTGAGAGATTTAAAAGTAAATTGAATCTACTAAATAATATCTATACCCTGGAATAGACCAAATAACATTCCTTTTCTCAGCATATCACCCAACTCAGACCACATGATAAGATTCTTATAAATACACACAGTACATAAAGTATTTTATCTTCTCCTTAAAAATATTCATCCATTTCAGCTACTTGCAATGACCAATAAAGCTAGCTGTGTTTCTCTTACCTTACTCCTACCAGTGTTTGAAATAGCTCCTTTGGTGGGACAATCTATAACCTGAGTGTAGATAACACCTGCACAAGTGATTCATTAGTTTAAATAAAGATAAAAATGTGAACTCAGTGGATTTTTACATTGATATAAATTTAAAATCAAGAGTTGGATACATCCCATTCCACAAAAGTTTGGTGTAACTGAAAAGCAAAAAGGAAAGTAGAGGTCAGACACTGGGCTCCAAACTCCTCTTGATGCTTTCTCCTGGGCAAATGACATCAGGGCTTTGGTCATGATTTTTCTCCTTTAGAAAACTAAATATTGCTGACAGCATCTTTAAAATTGTCCTAGTGATCTTGTATTTGAATACTGTGCTATGCAGACACATATATGCTGGATAAATGAATATTAAAGGTTTGACTCTTTTATTTTGAAATTCCTCCTAGTGAAAACTTACTAGATTTGCTTCATTTAAATACATTAACTTCATTACTTAATATCCTTATCTTGTTTTTGAGCAACCGATTTCTTTTTATTTTGCAACTTTGCTCTAAGTTATTTTTGTGAATTTTTAAAGAGTCATTTGTACAAAGACTGAAAAATAGTCACCATTTTTTATATTCAGAATAATCTGACAATATAAATTATATCACAATAAAGTTGATTTAGAAAAAACATGATAATGGTTCTTACCTCAATGCTAATATATTTGTTGTAGACATATTTTGAAAAATTAGTTTTTGGAATAAGGAGATACATCTTATTGTGACTTCTTCAAAGCATACAATATATATCTAATATATTTGTTGTAGACATATTTTGAAAAATTAGTTTTTGGAATAAGGAGATACATCTTATTGTGACTTCTTCAAAGCATACAATATACATCTAATATATATATTAAGTCATTTAAACTGGGCAATTATTTGTATGTGATTCATTTTATTCCTTTTTCAGCACCATAACTAATTTCTGAGGTTTTCTAATGAATCCACTTGTTTTTACAAATACAACCTTGTTATGTTCCCGTTATTATAAATTGCTTTATATTATAATATTTTATTATATAGAGAGATGTTTTCTTTTCAGAGGATATTTTCTAATTAGCAATCTAAACCTATTTCAGCTCCTCAAAAGTGGCAAGAGCAATTTTTGAGAAGAGATACACCAATCCATTTGCATTATGGAAATCCATACTGCCCTAAAATCAATAGTTAACAAAGTTGTTTGGGGGACCATCTGCATTAGAATTATCTGGAATGTGGGTTAGCAAAAGCAATTCCTGGTTTCTTGTTAGGATCTCTGGAGGTAGGGTCCCCAAATCAGAATTTTATAAAGCTCCTCAGGTAATCTTTAAGCTTACTAAGGTTTGAGAACCTCTAACCCAGAGTGTTATGCTTCTTTGTTAATTCTGAATCATATCTTTATATAAGTTAGGCTTATAATTTAAAGGGTTTCTCATCTTCATTATAATCTAAGCAACCTACCGTGTGTTTTACAGTGAATACTAGATCCTCAGTTTGGAACAAGTGCATCTCTTGTTATTGTGAGATTCTAACATGGTCTCATATGCCCAGCTGTGCTCCGGAGAAAAGTGTCAGCCTCTCGCCATTGATTCTCCTTCTCCTTATTAAGAAAATGGGCATTTATTTAAAATGTGAAAGAAATTACAACACATTACAAATTTTAAAAAGCTGACAAATACATAAAACATCAATTCAAAACTAACATGATGTTTTTATTAATTGACTGGCGCAGCTCCATAATACCTTTTCCTCTATATTTTTTTTAACTACAGATACATGAATCATCTTTCTAATTATATTTTCTACAGAGAGAGTAAAAAGTTAATCCAGTCTTTCCTCTTGAGTACTTGATCAAATTTTCATTATCATTATTAGCTTAGAAAAGTTTATTTAAATTTCATAACTTCTTACTGAAAGTGCCATGGAAAGTGCATGCTTGTCAATTTGGGGGAAATCTCTCTATAGCTTTTTCTTATATATGAGCTGTAAGATTTAGAATAATTTTCTGTAGAGTAGTTGCTTGCTTTTTGTTCACTATCCACCTAGAATACTTCTGATGTCATTAAGCACATTCATATTGTGACATGACCACTGGTCCTGCACCTGTGGATCATGATGTTGGGTATGTCATTACAGTGAGTAAAAGCCAATGATACACTAGAGTGGTTATAAATAACTATACATAAAAGTGATTGAATCATATAAATTACCTTACTAAACACAAATTAAATATATTATCTGCTCAATTCCCTCAAATCAGACTCCAAAAATCACTCCATTGTTTATTCTCCACAGTGACTCCACAGTCACTCCAATGTTTACTCTCATCTCTATTTTCACCTTTCTCAGTAATAAGCACTACAGTTCACCCATCTGCGAAACTGGGAAATTTTGTTTTCCCAGTTTTAACTATGTCCACTTGGTTTGATTTCATGGAGACAGAACAAGAAAAAAAAAATCTTCACAGTTAAAATTTAACTTAAAATTCTATTATTATTGGCAGGCAGAGACCTGGGACTATTTCTAAACCTCTGCTTCGCAAACAACTCACATATCCAATGAGTCACTGAATTATGGTAATTTTATTTCCTACATCCTACTTAGCACTAGAATCTCATCTCTTCTTTCATTCCAACTGGCACTTCCACAGTCTAAGTCAGGAGCATCTCCTGCCTAGAGCCCCACAATGGCCTCCTCCTGCATTAAGCTTTGTTGCCCTTCAATTCATTCTCTACAGTATACGCCATTTTTAGAATGTGCATTTGGTCATTTAAAATCCCTGCTTAAATTCTTCAAAAATTTAGAATTAAGTTTTTGTCCTACGTCAGTAAACATAGTGCAAAGGATCTTTAGGATTGAACGCTTGTCCACAATTTCCCCCTTTCTCCTAAAAACTCAGGGATCTAGCCCAACCTGACTGACTTTGGTCTTTCACTACAACATGTATTTTCTTGCCTCAGTGCCTTGATAGTTTCTGAACCTTCTGCTTAGACCACTCTTCTCTTTTCACCCACTTCTTTTTTTCTTTTAAACATCTTTATTGGGGTAAAATTGCTTTACAATGGTGTGTTAGTTTCTGATAAAGTGAATCAGCTTTACATATACATATATCCCCATATCACCTCCCTCTTGCATCTCCCTCCCACTTTTCCTAACCCACCTCTCTAGGTGGTCACAAAGCACTGAGCTGATCTCCCTGTGCTATGTGGTTGCTTCCCACTAGCTATCTATTTTACATTTGGTAGTATATATAAGTCCATGCCACTCTCTCACCTCGTCCCAGCTTACCCTTCCCCCCCCCTTGTCCTCAAGTCCATCCATTCTCTATGTCTTCGTATTTATTCCTGTCCTGCCCTTAGGTTCTTCAGAACCTGTTTTTTTTTTTTTTTAGATTCCATACATATGTGTTAGCATACTGTATTTGTTTTTCTCTTTCTGACTTACTTCACCCTGTATGACAGACTCTAGGTCCATTCACCTCACTACAAATAACTCAATTTCGTTTCTTTTTATGGCTGAGTAATATTCCATTGTATATATGTGCCACATCTTCTTTATCCATTCATTTGTCGATGGACACTTAGGTTGCTTCCATGTCCTGGCTATTGTAAATAGAGCTGCAATGAACATTGTTTTACCCACTTCTTATACCAGATCTACCTTATGTCTCAATTTAAAAGTCAGATATTATGGGAAATCTGACTCCTGTGCTTTTCAATGGAACTTTGTATTTCTGTTCTCATGATACTAATCATAGTTGACTCTCATACCTTGTTCAATTATCTGCCTTTCTCCCTAGATCATAAGCCTAAGTGAAAGTAGGAACAATGTCTTGCTCATCATTCTCTGCCAAATATATAAACTCAATAAGTATTTATTGGAATAAATTACTAAATAACTGAAAAATATTTGCAATCAAACATATTGGGGCATTTTTATGGCTTCAGTAAAGTTATTTAAATGGATCATAAATCAGTTTTCTGATGTATAAAACAGAAATAATAGTATACACTCCATGGGTGTGTTGTGAAAATTATTAATAATATATATGAATATTAACAGTCTGTGGCATGCACACTGGGAGTGCTCAACAATGAAGTATACTACCATTAATTAGATTTTTATTGCTTCATATTGACTTCGAATTTTGTTTTTTGGTATATTCACTTTGGCTAGCTGAAAACACCATCAATTGTTTCATTGGTCAAACCACTGGTCAAGGAATCCTAACCCTTGTCATTTTTTCTCCTGGTTCAATGACTTTCTATGCTGTAAATATTGGTCAGTGGACACTTTGGTGGGAATAGCTTCTTGACCAGTAGGAAAGTGTCATTGTACATTACACTGTGATATTGTTTTCTCATTCTTACATGCTTTTCTGTTCTTGACCAGCATTTTTTTGTCTATATTATTTTTACAAGAAACAACAGACTTTGGTGAGGGTGCTATTAGAATGACTACTGCTCAAATTTAAAAAAAAAAAATCCTTTTTCTCTGGTTCATTTCTTTTTCCTAAAGAACAAATCCATTTTCACAATTATATTTTTTTAATAAAATTCTGCCAGCTGAAATTGACTCAGAAAATTGCACACTGGTGGGTAATCACTATTCAATTACACAAACACACACACAATTTGAATGAACAAAACAAATGACATAGAAAAGGAGAGAGTAGGCAAATAAAAACAGTAGTATATGAATTGAGGTAAGTGGACTGCAATATAATCTTTCACAAAAATACCTATTTTCTCTTGTCCAAATTGTCTTTCTGTGAGCTTGAAAAGGTTATTCTGTTTTGTTAAATTGAAATTACTGTGTTGACTATTTTGACAATGCAATCAAACAGTTCAATCATTCTGTGACCATTAGCCTCCCTGGCAGAATCACAGCCACAGGGACATCTAATGCTGTGAAAAATAATTCTCAGTGTAATTTCCAAAAACCTACTGGCTGTAAATAATAATAGACGTGTAAGTTATATTTCAACTAGCAAGACTTGTTTTCCTGTTCAATTTCTATGAAACCAAATCAAACGCATATATGGTACATAGTATATGTGTAAACAAAGTTCCAACCATTCACTCAGCTTAGCGTTTTCCACCTGTTTTATAAAAATGAATTAAACTAGGTATTTGTTTAAAAAAGGTTTACCTTTCATTTCACAACTCTGTGAAAAAATACTACTCTTTTTCACCTTATCTCAAAGTTCTCCCACAAATTCTATGTATTTAATTTTATTACAAATACTATTTTTATTTAAATTATGTTTTTGAATATAGGCAGTACCTCTCTCCCTAAAAGGAAAACAGGGCATTTTGAAGAAAAAGCAAGATGCACACACTAAGAGACCTAAAACTATAGGTTCACAAATTAAGTTGATTGATTATTAATTCTTAAATAATTCCAGTGAAGTCAAATAAAGTAGTTCCACTAAGTAAATTAAATAATAATAATCAAAGGAATATGCAATTTCTTCCCCTACATTCAATCCTGCAACATCAAGTATATAATTTTTTCCTTTACAAAAGTCTCTAAATTTTTGATAAATTATAAATGTTATTGGATTGAACACTGTCCCTGCCACTTAAATTTAGGAGAAAAAAAAATTTTGTCTGACTTAGTGAATGTTATTAGCTTTGTGTCTAGTTTTTATTATAGTACTTTCACCACTAATGCAGGAAATGAGGGTACTATGAATGTATTTTGGGACCTCAAGAGGAAGTAATTTCAATGCAATATGAATATTATAGGGAAAAGACTCATCCAAAATATTTCAGAGTATAATAGTGACAGAGTGAAAAGAATACTATATTTATCAATTAATAAACATTTGTATAGCTGTCTTGGAGTCAAGCTCTGTCCTAGTTTTACACAAACCTGAAAAACTTCAAGACAATAACAGTTTAGCAATAAGATTAATCATAAATTAAAAATGGCAATGCACATTTCCAAGAGCAAGTCATTAGACCAGAAAATGACACTGTCATATCTCTAACACCTAGTACATAACAAGCATTCAATTAATATTAGTTGAAGAAAGAAATGTTTTTGTTAAACAGATGTGTTTTTGTTAAACAGATGTGGGCTAAGGGGATGGAAAAGACGGTACCCTTCCCTTTTTTTCAAGAGTAGAGAAAAGCAGAATAAAATAAGGAAAGGCTAAAAAGAGAAAATCTTTTATCTGGGCTTGAAAGATAATGGATGATGGATTTCCCAGGCATAGAAGGGGATAATGAAAGAGGTAAAGTTTACCACTTGAAGAGGTTTAGGAAAGTAAGGACACTTCAGGAAGAAGAAATAATTTAAATAAAAGGCATATTGTTGAGCATAACGTGCTCAAAAGTTTTGGACTTTACTTCATCAGTAGAGGAATGACACTGAATAGTTTAAAGAAGGTTTTAAACGTTGTTTTAAAGAAGCATCTCATAATGTGACAAAAGGAGAACTTTGTCAGCAGTTTGGTGAATGACTCAGAGATAGAAAATCTTGAAGAAAGTAGGCAGACTAATTAACAAAGTGTTACAACACCTTCTCAGCCATGTAACAAAGAGGGCCTAAACTTGGATAATGAAAAAAGAAAGGAGAGATAGAAATAAAGTAGCCATTTCAGAGGTGAAATGGATGGCACCAAGTGGATCAGTGTGAAAACACTGCAGGAAATGGCGGTGTACCTGGTGCAAGTGTTCTCCTGAGTGGATGCACCATTAAATGAAGTAGATAGGAAAAAAAAATAAGTTCAGTGGGAAAGATAAGTGCTGTTTTGAGAATATGGGATTGAAGGGAATAATGTGAGATTAAGGGGGAAATGTCCAAAAACTGTTAGAAATGTGATTCTAAGATAAAGGTGGGAGGATGGGGCCACCATGTTTGTTCATAGTGTCCAATTTCATGGAGGATTGGAATCAGAGGAGGCTGCACTGTTAGAAAGGAACTAACTGGAAAACCGAAATGATTTTGACAAAGAACAAAAGAAAAGTCTTAGTTACAGTAGCCTGAGGAGGTTAAGATGACAAAACAACTGCAGAGTGATATTTCCAAAGTAAAGGAAAAAACTGCAGGTGAATGAGAAAGTAAGAGCTGAGCTTGGAGTGGGGTGTAAGTGATTATTTGTCATGTTTGCTGTTTTTCAATGAAGATAAACATGGGAAAGAACTGTAAACTGAGGAAATAAACCCAAGGGTATGTAAAGATTAATAGTTTAAAGGGAAGATCATGATGAGGTTAATAGAGAAAAACAAGATCACAGAGAAAAACATTGAGAAGATAATTTAGAAGAGATACTTTTTCAAAGACAAAAGGATATCTAGATAAGAATTTAAAGTATGATTAAACATGATGATAAAGTGGGAGAAAATTGAAAAAATTCTTGTTTGATGAATTATTTTCTCTGTAGGCTAAAGGTGAAATGGGGGTGGCAGGGTTTGAAAAGAGTGGTATAAATTTGAAACAGCTCTTGTTCAAAGTATTTCTGGAAAGCGACAGCCATGAAATGGCATTAGAGATCCTTCTTTTTGATTCATTGATAGCATTTGTTCACCCAGTTGAATTAATATTTCTCAGGTAGAGTTCAGTATACTCTAACAACTCTGACCTATGTTTTGAACTATATTATTGCCCTACTGGGCTGACTCCTACTAAAAAATTTGTTTCCTTCTCATTGTTTCCTCCTCCTTTTATATGGTTTTGAGAATTATTAAGCTTTGCCTATCATAGAACACATTATTCTAATAGTAAATAAATTATTATTCATATTATTCCTAGGAGAATGTTGTTATCATTGGTTGACTCTGCTTGGCACAGACCTTATGGCATCAGAGGGTCTGTATTTACATTTGGTCCCTACATTTACTTGTTCTGCATCTTCTAGCTACCTTAAGTTGTTTTCTCATTTTTACGAATTATAGGAATAATATCTATTGGAAGGATCAACTGAGCTAAAGAGTGTATCTACATATAGAAGCTGATGCATAAAGAATAGTTATAAACCCTTTGCGGATGTTTTTTGACGATGTTACATTCTATTAGGACAAAAGTACTATTATACCACTCTTCAGTGTTCATTGATGCCTCACCCTTGCCATCTGTCCCAGAGGTATCTGTCTGTCATGCTCTTTCCTGTCTTTTTTGTTTAACATGGAAATGGCTAGATTTGAATTGAAGTAACCAAAAATAGCAAAATTGATTTACTTTAGGAAAGCTACTAGATGAAGGTCAGAATAGATTCAGAAGGTGAAGGAAGGAGAGCAAAAATGAAAAGTTTGGTAGTAGGAGAATGGGGAAGAGGAATAGGAAAGAGTTTTGAGTAACTGCCACTCTGTGGAAATTGCTGGAGAAAAGGATAAGATATTTAGTACCATTTGTTCTGTTTTGTGTAATGAATTCTCTTCAACTCCTCTGCAAAGGATTCCAGTACAGATGAAATTTATTTTTCAATACTTTAAAAAAAAATTAGTCTGGCTATTCCTTTGAATGAAACACTAGGACACCATACTGTCATACTACTGCTCTAATCAGGTCATAAAAATATTCTTTATCTGATTGTCTACATGATAGATCTAAGCAGTGTACACATTAAATGGGGGCAGTAAAACGAACACTCACAAATGTTAGCACAACATTTATACATAAACTGAACGGGTGAGAAACAAAATTACTAATTTCCCTAAGTTAGATGGCCTCTATTAATCTATCATCATCTTTTTCTAAGTTCTTAATGGAAATACTTGTGTGAAAGTCAGCTCTGGCGTAAACATAGAGCTGTATCGTCATTGGTAAATCCTATAAATTAGTCTAAATTAATTCCTCTATCTGCCTCTCAACTCCAATCCAAAAAAAAAAAAAAGAATTTCTCATATATCTATCCATAAAATTCCCATGGATTTTCATAGAAATTGTTCACCCAAATGAAAGACACTTCACCATATGAAAGGTTTTGTGAAGGGAAGAGAGAGTGGCATTTAATATACAATTGGAAAAAAATATTTCCCTCTAAATCAACCACAACAAAAGATACAAGTAAGTAAAGTGCTTGGATAGGTGAAGCAGTATAACAGAAGACTTATTAAATGGGGATGAAAGTTTCTTTCTTCAGTTCTACAAATAACCATTTTATTTCTTTTCGTTCACTGTCATATTATACTTAAACTGATTATTAAAAGCAAATTTAGCATAGTATTAAAGAGATATTGAGATGTACTAAAAGACAAAACCAAAAATTATTATATTAAAAAACAAGATCTATTATATGGCTACAAACTTGTAGGTAGTGTTGTATATGTGTATGAGTGCATTTTTGAAACAAATTTGACAATAACAACATATATATGATATATATGAATATATGATTCCATTTAGAGTAGGCAATTATGAATATATTTTAATAACTGATGCAAGTGTTGACTACGTAATAGAGAAATCAAAATAATGGATAGGGCTTCCCTAGTGGCGCAGTGGTTGAGAGTCCGCCTGCCGATTCAGGGGACGCGAGTTCGTGCCCCAGTCCGGGAAGATCCCACATGCCGCGGAGTGACTGGGCCCGTGAGCCATGGCCGCTGAGCCTGCGCGTCTGGAGCCTGTGCTCCGCAGCGGGAGAGGCCACAACAGTGAGAGGCCCGCGTACCGCAAAAAAAAAAAAAAAAGGATAATTGGTTTGACATGGTGTTCTTCAGTATAAATATAATAAAATGAACAAATCCTATGCATATGCTGAGGTATTTGCCTAATGAACGTCTATGTATTTGGGAAAAGAACCCTCTGTATTAATTTACCTGTTGGGAAACTAGAATGCTTTAATCCTGAGGCATCTTGAATTGAGATGATTATAAAGGGGTAAGTCAAAATATTACAGCCATTATTCTACAAAATTATATTGATGTAATTTACCAATTATTAGGATGATTAAATATAGCATTAAAAATTCATGTTTATAACTATTTGGAAATGCTTATATAGATTCATTGTTAATTTTCATATTAAAAGTATTTAGCTTTTCTATCAGATAATCATGAGAAAATGTGAAATGGATATGATACATCTATGATAAATACATGTCCATAAATAAAATATATTTCCTCTGTTCTATTTTTTTCTCCTTTTTCCCAAAGACCTCATAGTGTTTTATTTTCTGAAATCTTTCCTCTAACCAGGAAGAATCAAGTAGCTACTAAAGATAAAATGAGCATCACCAGCAGATATTAAAACTGTCACCTGATGGAAGCTGGGGCTCACCATTACGCCTTCAAGCAATAACCTGCAGTATAATTTTGTAATTCATATATCAATTAACTTTATATTACTGTCACACATGACACTAACAGCTAACAATATTTCTTCATCCTGCTATCTTAATTGTGATGTATGTATGCTTAACATGAATATCTCAAGATCAAAATATGCCCTATTAAAAAATATCTCAGCTGTTTGGTGAAATTTATTAGAAATCTATAAATCTAATGGTAGAAAGATTTTTATCTTATTTTTAAATAACCTTCAGAATTAATGTAGATTTGTTATTTATATTACATAAAGTAATTTTTGTCTAATTTGGACATTTAAAAATGTTTGTGTTTAGTGATCTTCTATGAAATAATTAAGTTACCTGTGTAAATTCAATACAGTAATGGGAATCAAGTAGTTTCTAGGTTTTCAATAACTCATTATTTTAGGATGGTAGCAATGGTCGAGGACCTAGAGAAATCTGATTTTACTTGAGGTTAATATTATTCAGACTAGCAGTTAATGCAGGGTTGGAAAAGACAACCAACGTTAGAATGTTTGGAGACTATCATAAGGAAATAGGCTGTCAGGGAAAGACAGTAGAGGTGATGTTTGTTCTAAGGGTAATGAGAAAGAGGGAGGAGAAACTCTTTAAAGATGAATTGATAGGGCTTCCCTGGTGGCGCAGTGGTTAAGAATCTGCCTGCCAATGAAGGGGACACGGGTTCGAGCCCTTGTCCGGGAAGATCCCACGTGCCGCGGGGCAATCAACCCCGCGAGCCACAACTACTGAAACCCGCGTGCCTACAGCCCGTGCTCCGCAACAAGAGAAGCCACCACAATGAGAAGCCTGTGCACCACAACAAAGAACAAAAGCAGCCAAAATAAATAGATTAAATAAATATAAAAAAAAAAGATGAATTGATAAAAGTTGCCATTAAAGGGAAAGACATTAAAATTAACAGTGAAGGACTGTGAAAAAATACTTTTTCTTTTCTGATTGCCCTTTTTTATCTTTAAAATAAATGTTTTACACTAAATTAAAAGATTTTTCTTCATCTTCAACCCCTGGGTAAACTTCCATTTTTCTGTAAATCCTCTGAAATAATACACAAATTTTTAATACGTGTGGAATATTCAGTTATGCTGAGGAAATCCTTAGCTTTCATCATAATCTTAAAGGCACCCTGATCTTAAAAAGGCTAGAAGCAATGGTTGATTATCTTTACATTTCCACCATATGTTCCGTAATAATGTGGCTTTTGCAAACGCAGACCAAATAAGCCTGCTAGACTGAAAGTTCTTAAAAGAAACAGCATTTTTCTTCTTCATCTGTATATCTGCCCAAGCATCCAGTATCATGTTTTGTACACAAGTGGAAGTCATTGAATGCTGTTTGAATGAATGAATCAATGAATCAATGAATTAAAAATAAAGGACTAGATGGATGAACCAAGAATGTTTTCTTTTCTGGTAGTATTAGAATATTAATCCTCACCAACATATTAAATCTGAATGTTTTCCAATCAAAATTCAACCAAGAAATTAATTCTCTTACATCAAACTCCCAGAGAAGTGTTTGCAATGTTTATGTAATTGATGTGAGTAAAAATATATGACATGTAGTTAAAAACACAGTCAAGGAAAACTGAAGCAGGGAGTACAATGGAGCAAATAGGAGTATTTATTGACCCAATTAGGTTCCCATGGATTTAAGAAAGCAAAGAGAATTGTTTGTTGACCCATAACAAACCATCTCATATTACATTGATTCACTAAACATATTTATTGGGCACTGATTATATAGCAGATCTTAGGCTAGAAGTGAGGGATATAGAAATGTAAAGTTAGCGTAATCTACAACCTAAGCTATCTCAGAGTCTGGTGGATACCTAGACAGGACAACCAAGAAATCAAATAATTACCATTGGAGGTACGAACAAATGCAGTGTCAACAAAGGAGTACCAAACTGACAACAAACAACACCTGGTCTACAGAGCCACTGCATTTAATTTGAAGAATTGATATAAGTTGTGATTGATGTTGATGTATTTCCTAAACTCTCTGTCCCATTTTTTTCCATCTCTCAGCTATTAGTTTAGTGATTGTTTGATTCTTCCTTCTCATCACTCTGCTAAAGTATGATAAGCCTGGATTTCTTTTGGACTTTGAGAAGATAAAATTAAGGAACAAGTGATAAACACACCATTAAATATATCTCTCCTTTATAGTCAGCATATTTGGACATTTGACTTCTCATGTACATACTCAATGATCCTTGTGGGGGGGACATTTCTCTATATTTTGGTTGAATGCTTCAGCATGCCTCAATGACTTGATAATTGAGCACTAACACACAAATTGTAAACTTTCAGGAAGAAATTCACTTATTTGGTCTCTCACTGGAGAAAGTATTTCTTAAGGCAGGCTGAATTTATTCAGTCCAGAAATCCATTGCTTTTCTAAGACACAAAATGTTTCACAGTTGAGCTGGACTGCAAACTCTTCTAAAACATACAGAACAGGATTTTTCATTGGAGTGGTGGAAAAATTCTTTGTGAAACTTGAAATTCAGACTAGCATTTGTGCTTTCCATTCTCTGTTAGGACTATCATGACGCAGCTTCGAAAAAGTGAAAGCTGAATAATTTGAGCAGCAGTGTACTTCCAGGGAACTACTGAGTCAGAAGATCTGGAGTTTCTGAGTGTGGACAAAGAAAGAACATTAACTGTTTTTGTTTGTTTGGCTTTCTATTTTTATACTTATATTGGTAGGTACAACCTGAATTATACTGCAACAAAGATGTTTTAAGTCTTGAAGAAAACTTCATGCTGTTCTTACTGGATTTAAGAGAGGCCCAAATTGTATTTCCTTAGTCTGAACCATTTTTTATGTAAGAGAAGATACTGTAAGAAAAAGAAATGGTGAGGCATTACTGCTACCAATGTACCTTTTCATAATGGGAACACCAAACAATAGGGAAAGTATATTAAGCTTATATCAGTCCAGAATTACAAGTTCTCCAACACATGTAGCTTACTTTTCATATGTATACCTACATACATGTAGCACTGAGCATACTTAAATATTGTAAATGCAGCCCAAATGCTGAGACAAGAGGATTTATGTCAGAGGACATTCCAAATTCATTTAGATCATAAACAAAAAAATACCCCCAAATTTAGATTCACATGGAAATCTTTTGCTCTGGCCCCCCCCAAAAAAAAAAAAAAACAACTAAACTAAGCCATACATCCACCCACTCTGTCAGTCTGTAACAGCCTTAGGCACTGGCTCCTTTTCTTAACTATTCTTAGACACCTGAAGTACCAAAAATTGTATTTCAATTTTAGCAAGACCTATGAACGTAAGGAAAATCTATTTTACATTCTGCTGGAAGGGAAATGAACCTTAACGAGACCCTATAGATATTAACTAAGGAAAAAATAATCACCTTGTTTAGTCCTATTTGGCAATAGGCCTAATTTGCTGAAAAAGAAGTCACCATAGATTTACCCTAACATAAAGCACAGATCAGTTGTTTACTTGCCATCCTCAACTAATGAAATGTATCTAAATGAAAGACGTTAATAATTTAGTATTATAATAATCCTCACACATGTGCCTTCCCAGCATTGGTTATAGAAAAAAAAATTAACAGCACTGAAATGAGTTTTGTGCCTTCCAGAAAGAACTCTTCATTCTTGGATTGCACTCATGCTTTAGTTTAGTCATCTCAGAAATAGTCGGTCAAAGATTTGTATTTAATTAATGAATAATTTTCATTAAATTTCATTAAAAATTGCATTTTTAAGTAATGGATTTTAAAATAATTTTCATACCCATTAATTAATCATATAAAAATAAGAATTAACTATTAAACTGAAATAAAAAATTGAATCAACTATATACTGAGATTACATTTGAAAACAAAAAAACAAAATTTTGAGTTATCTTTATTTTTTTTTTCGGTACGCGGGCCTCTCACTGTTGTGGCCTCTCCTGTTGCGGAGCACAGGCTCCGGATGCGCAGGCTCAGCGGCCATGGCTCACGGGCCCAGCTGCTCCACAGCATGTGGGATCTTCCCAGACCGGCGAACGAACCCGTGTCCCCTGCATCGGCAGGCGGACTCTCAACCACTAACGCTACCAGGGAAGCCCCTGAGTTATCTTTATTAAAACAAGTGTTATCCTCCAAGTATTTATTGAGCATCTGCTTCGAGTCCAGTCTTTTTTAGCCACTTGAAAAGTGACAGAAAAGTCAGAGATCTCAGGTCTCATGGGAGACAAGAAATATGAAATTAACATAATAAACTCAATAGTATGTTCAATGGTGGCAAGTTAGAATTTTTGGATAAAACACAGGATTACCAAATTTATAAAAGTAAATATGTTTTTCAGATAAATGAGAAATAAGTTTGGTACATGTATGTCCCTTATTGCGTATTTCATGGGACATACATATACTAAAAATGCATTTGTCGTTTATCTGAAATTCAATTTAACTGGGAATCCTGTATTTTTATTTGCTAAATTTAGCAACGTTAAGGTAGATGCTATAAAAAAGAAAAAGAAGTGTAAGAATAAAAAGGGAACTGGACTGCAGCTTGGGGTAAGGTGGGGCAGGGTTTGCTGGGGTCGGGTGGGTAGTGGGCAGATAAAGTAAAAATTGGTAAGGACTGAAGGAGATGACTTACTTAGCCAAAGGGATATTTGGGAAAAGAATGTCCTAAGCAGAGGGATTGCTAGAGCAAAGGTCCCAAAGCAGAATTGTGTCTGGCTTGACTGTGAAATAGTTGAATATATGGCTTCAAATGAAAGATGACCAATGACTTAATGTATGCATACTGCTCAGGAGAGGTAATGAAATTCCTCAGAATGATTTTTGTACATGGTCACTATTACACTTTAGGTATGTGCTGTCTCCACAGAATCATATTTCATAATGACAAGTACCTTCAATTCCTTATTTTTAAGGAAATGCTGATCCTAATGCTTCTAGGGGGGGAAAAAAGGTGGGTTTTTTTTCTCTTTCAGAGATAAACTGGTTTTCCAACCAAAAGTAAAATATTTCTACTGGTTATGCAGTATATAGCCTTAGAGTTAATACATCTCTACAACAAACTAGTTAGTTGTCTTTCAGTAGAATCCAGGTTAATGTATCAATAGTTTTGTTTCACATGAGCATTTTCTTTAAAGAAGCCTTAGGGAACCTTCCTACACTGTTGGTAGGAATGTAAATTGGCACAGCCACTATGAAGAATAGTATGGAGGTTCCTTAAAAAACTAAAAATCTAATTACCATATGACCCAGCAATCCCACTCCTAGGCATATACCTGGATAAAACCATAATTTGAAAAGATGCATGCAGCCGAATGTTCACTGCAGCACTATTTACAATAGCCAGGACATGGAAGCCACCTAAATGTCCATTGATGGATGAATGGATGAGGAAGATGTGGTGCATATATACAATGGAATATTACTCAGCCATAAAAAAGAACAAAATAATGCCATCTGCAGCAACATGGATGGACCCAGAGATTGTCATACTGAGTGAAGCAAGTCAGACAAAGAAAGACAAATATATGATATCGCTTATATGTGGAATCTAAAAAAAGGGCACAAATGAACTTATTTACAAAACAGAAGTAGAGTCACAGATGTAGAAAATAAACTTATGGTTACCAGGAGATAAGGGGGGAGGGATAAATTGGGAGATTGGGATTGACATATACACACTACTATATATAAAATAGACAACTAATAAGAACCTACCGTATAGCACAGGGAACTCTACTCAATACTCTATAATGGCCTATATGGGAAAAGAATCTACAAAAATAGTGGATATATATGTATATGTATAACTGATTCACTTTGCTGTATGCCTGAAACTAACACAACATTGTAAATCAATGATACCCCAATAAATATTTTTTAAAAAAAGAAGTCTTAAATATAGTTCTAGTTAGACCAATGGTAAGTAATGATGTAACTGCATAACAATTAAAAATTGGAGAAGTATTGAATGATACTTTTATGAGTACAAATTAACTTAAATTTCAATTATGAAATGATATTAATTTATTTAATCTTGGATATAAAAAAATGACTGCCTTATTTTAAAATGACATAAATTTCTAAATGATACAAAAATAACTCAAATATCAGCAGCTTCCCATTTTTTATATAATAGAAGTATATATCTATATTTGCAAAATTGAGTGTTAAATTGGAAAAAATATACAAAAATATATTTTCCTTATGTATGCATATTGGAAGAGCTCTTTGCCTGAGTTTTCTGGATAAATGGTCTCTCTTTAGTCTTTTAACTTCTGTGTTTAATCACAGCTTCCCTGCTGTTAATGCCTTTCAGATAATACTGTTTGTTTTATCTTTTGCTTGAGATAGGATGAATAAACATTTTACATGACACAATATTCTACATAGCTAGACAACAACCAAGACTTCATGAGCCATAAATGGAAGCCAGTGAGTGACAGCAAAACTGATTCAACTAGTTGGTGAAATCTAGAAGTAATCATGCCCTTGCAGAACAAGATGGATTATTGGCATATTTAATTTCCACATATAATAGGAGCAAGAATGTTACCTGCTGAGAATATTACATCATGTAATAACTAAAATGAATCGAGGCATGATAACACAATAATAAATATATGTCTGTGTAATAACCAATCTAAGTATAATTAATGATTTGAGTTTGAATATTAATATATATTCATTTTTGACAGACCAGCTAGAGCAAGTATCAAAAAGTAAAAGCCATGGGAAAAAACCTAAAACTAAGGAATTTGTTCCTCTTAAATAAGAGATCTACAAATTGTGAATAGCCTTCCATTGATTTCTATTTAGTATCGTAAGAGGTGGTTGCTACCTGGATGACTCTCATTTTTTTATGGGAGAAAACTGCTGCTACTTGAGATCATACTCTCTGAAATTCACCCCTGACACTTTTTACCCTGCCTAAACCCCTAGAACCAGCTTATAACAGCTTTATCACAGTGAACTGAAATTATCTACTCATGTGTTTGTATTTCTTCCTATATTAACTTAAAAGTTCATGCTATAATTTATGCAAAACTTTAGGGATTTCTCTCTCATGGAGATAGAAGAGCTTAATGATTAAAAGCATTCTTACCTAAAGTTTTGCTAGATATGAATTTTACCACTTTTCAGCTATGTGAACATTGGCAAATCATTTCATGTCTCTTTTGATTTCCTTACCCATAATGGGATTAATAATAGGATTTGTAGTTTTTGGATTGGATGCTTTATTGCAAATAAAATGTTTTGATGCATTCTAGACACAGAATATTCAATTAATGTTATATCTTATTATTAGCTATATTATTTATCTCATAATACAATGTGTGTCACAAAGTAAGTGGTTAATTAATATTTTGGAATTAACACCTGGAAGGATGGATAAATGGATAGATGAAAATAATGTGAAAGAGTGGTACTTATTATTGAAGTTCAAATATTTTACCAAGAAATGCTGTCCATTTAATTCAATAAATATCTTATTTTAAAGATCTTCCAAATGTATTTGGAAAAGTTGGTGCACAACTAATTCTGATCAATTGTATAGACCTAATTTTGCTAGTGGGTTACAATAAATACTTCAAGTAAAATCCCAGAAACATTTCATAACAAAGGCAAACCATTTGAAAACTAACATCATGACTTAATAGCAACAATTATTAAAAATATTTATATAGCAATGACTATTAAAATATTTCATCATTATTAACATAAGAAGATTAATTAGACATGCAGCTCTTAATGTTTTTGGCCTGTTTGAATATATAGCTAGAAATCTCATAAAAAAGCTTAGCTACTTAATCAATTGGTTTCTTCTGTTCTTTTTTTTGCCTTAATGAATATTTTGCACATGATATTTTGGCTATATTTAGGAATGTGCTTGAAATATCTTTGATACTGACCTTTGTGGCAAAGCTTTAGCAATAACATGCAGACAGTACAATGTTCCAAAATGAAGCAAGCATTTAATACATTGGTAAAATAGGAGTTGGTTATATATAATCAATCATTATTATAGAATGGTGCTGTCCTGAATTTCATTCATTTAAAGAGGTCACCCTGTAATTCCAATGAGCCTTTTAGAAATTGTTTAACCAGACTGTACACAAGAAAATGCCAAGGCTAATGACCGTATTTTAATTAAATGCATGATCACAAACTAAGTTGTGCCCTGAGTAAGAATATAACATAACATCATGAGGGCACAGCTCACCTATGTTCTACCTGATTACAAAACTTTTGTTTGAGGGCCTAAAAATAACCTACATAGATTAAAAACCTATGCCAATCTCAATAATACAATGGAAAAATATTCTCTCTATACCCTTTTTATAATTAGTAAATTAGAAGCATTGCAGATATAATATGAAGACAGCCTAACCCAGATATTATTACCCAATTTAACAGTTTAAGAAGAAAACAAGGTATTGATATATATTCCATCATGCTGCACGCTATTGCACTGAGCCTTCTCAGGGCCGGAAGCAGCAAATTTCCTATCTTTTTAATCACTGGCCTCCATGCTGAGGCAGTCAGTATGAGTGGTGAGGCCACAAGCAAGATTGTATGGTCTTCACCTCATTTACTCAGCAAATGTTTTATCCAGGGAACAATACCACCAGCCAGCAGGGATGACAATTTAAACCTACCAATACAAATGGGGATCCTTAGGCTTTCATTCACTCCATTGCAGATTGCCTCAGATCCTGTTTAATCACATTCTCCCTTCCCATTCACTTAGCAGCAATGAAAAACTGGAACCACGAAGAAAAGCTAATAGTCTCCATTAAATTTTGACCTCACTGTAAGAATCCATTAGGGGTATGGGCTAGGAGACTAAAAATTCTCTTTCCCCCTGCCCCCTACCCTCACTCTTGGCCAGTTCCCACTCTTGATTCAGGTCCAGGTTTAAATTTCACTCTTTCAGAGAAGCATTATTCCCTGCTCATCTAGAGTTAATTCTCCCCCACCTCCATATGCTTTCATAGGGTTCTAAACCTTTCCATTTTTGTTACTATTAAAACTGAAATTAAATAACCCCATTTTTAATTAATTGTTGAACTATTATCTCTCTCACTAACCTACAAGCCCCATGACAGCAGTGACAGTTTCTGTTGTTTCACTGATAATAACGCAGGGTTTACAACAGTGTCTGATATGTGTATGGTAGGTGTGCAACGAACATTTTTTCAGATAAATAGGTGAATGAGTAAACTAATTTATGTCCAATTTAAAGGCAGTATTGATTTTGCCTACCAAATTACAATGGATGTGATAAAAATATAGAAGACTCAAACACTGAAACCTCTTTGTCTTAGAACATTTTTGTCCAACTTCATCAGTTCAGATGTTACGGGAGAAAAGTCTCATTGTGTTAAACTGTTATAAAGTTATATAATTAAGATGTAACTTAACACTAGTTGGAAATGCCATGGTTTTGCAAGGTGTTAAATGATGACTATAATATAATGATTTGCTTGTTAGACCACTTTAATCATACACCAAAGATACCTTATTCTAAAAACATTTAGGTTCTATGATGATATACAAGACTGGATTCTTATTCCAATGAGTTGGAATTTCCAGAATTTATTCATGTTTGCCTCACAACTAGTTGGTACTTTCTCAACATCTTGAACTTTTCTCTTATCAAGAACTTAATCTGTCTTACTCTATTTAAATATTTTGTCTTTCATCAGTTTCACAATTAGGTAATCTTAAATAATTTATGGCAAAAATTTCCTGTAAATGATTTATCACTGTTATGGTCATCATTTCTAGGAAAGTGATAAAACCCACTAATAGTATTTTAGTAATCTTTCATGTCCAGAGTTTTGTGTGTGTGTGTGTGTGTGTGTGTGTGTGTGTGTGTGTATGTGTGTGTATGTGTTTTGATAGACATGACTGAATTTATCAATATAGTATGGCATTCTCTTTTTTCTTATAAATACACTCAAAAATTATAATAAGCCAATTATATTATCTTAAAAACTAAAGACAAATAGGATTAGGATTAAATAAGAATGCAAAACTCTATGGAGGTTAGATTGAAAGAATTCATAGAAAAAGGAAATATGATGGTCTTTGGAAATGTCAAAGAAGCTTGCAGTTTATTTAAACAAATGCATTAAATTATATATTTTTCTATAAGATAGTAATTACTTTTGTCTTCAGGTGGATTAGTATCTATCACAATACTAGAACAAAATTGTAGAGCCAATTAGGGAGACGGTAATAGAGAGTGTCAGAGGCCAGATTGTCATAATGGATTGTAAATTCTTCCATTAGGCCACCAACTCCCACCTAAAGTCACATGGAGAGAATAGACCCTAGTCTTTTTTGCCTCATTGAAGGTAGATATTTCTAGCCGAGGCTGAGACTCTATAAGCAAAAAAGTAGGTGATATCAGAGAAATGCAAATATCGTAAAAGAAAGAATAAATATAATAACTTATCAAAAGCAGAACTAAGGCAGCAAAACGAACAAGAATCTAAAACAAACATTATAAATGTACTCTGTAAGAATAGGACAGTTGGAAAATAGAAAACAAAAGCAAGCTATTATTTTTTTAAAAGTAGAGAGTATAATTATAAATATAATTAATAAAATAAAGAATTTAATGTATAAGTTGAACAGCAGGAAAGATTAATCTGAAGGAAAAAATAATGAGTTGAAACAACAACTCATGGATTTTTCCTAAAAGATACTGAAAGGAGATTAAAAATAAGAGAGAAAATAATTAACAATGTAAAGAATAGGGGGGAAAAAGGTACAATTTAATTAAATAAACAGCAAAAATTAAAAGAATCAACAAAACCACAAGCTTTGCAAAGACAAAATTCTGGCAAATCTGAACTAAAAGAGAGAAAAAAGTAGGCCAAAAAATACAGAAAGAAAAATAGGAAATAGCTGAAGATACTGCAAAAATTTTATTTTATGAAATAATAAAAAAATTATGCTCTATCACATTTAAAAACCTAGCTAAAATTGATAATTTTCTAGGAAAATATATGATAAATTATAAAAGGAGAAATACATAATGCAAATAAACCATTAATCATAAAATAATTTGAAATGACAATCAAGACTCAACCTGAGATTCCTCACAAAGGCTCCACAATTTTATAGATATATTTTACCAGTATTTTTGAAACATGTTATCCCTAGATTAAATAAATTATTCTAAAAAAAAAGAGGGGGTGCTGTCTTTCCTTGAATCCAAAACCGATAAGAAAAATAAACTACAGGTATATATGAAGTTATAAAGATCCTAAAGATAACAACAATTAAATTAATCCAATAGTGTCTTAAAATACAAGTATAATTAGGTAGGATTTACTACAAGTTATTTAATGTCAGAAAAATCCATCAATAAAATTATGTATATTAATGAACTCAAGTATAACACAATTATGTTATCACTTGCAGTGCCACAAAATGTAGTTAAGAATGTAAAATAGATTTTAATAACAAAAATACAATTTTTGAAGCCTAAAAATAACATTAAAAATAGCATTTTTCTTAAGTAGAAAAATGTTATTTATAAAATTCTATAGTAAATGTTATAGTTAGAAAATAAATTTTTGTTATATTTCTTTGAAGTTTTGAGAATAAGATGAGACTGATTTTGATGATGTGTCACCCAAGGTTCTAGCTAACTTAACAAGATGAGAAAAGGAAAAAAAGACGCATAAATATGAAACAGAAAGAGGTTTGACTGGTTTGCTTTTGTTTTGTTTCACTTTTGCAAATTACGTGATCACTTACATAGAAAACCTAAGGAAGTACATTTTAAAAACTACTAGAATTCATAAGAGGACTCAGCAAGTTTGTGACTTTATAAAATAAAATCACAACCAAAATGAATTACAACAGCTAATTGAAAAGATTCTATTTACTGTAACAACAAAATATAGAGTACCCAGTAATTAATCTAACAATAAATGCACAAGGCCATCATGAATAAAATTTTAAACAGTGCTGAATAAGTGGAAAGATATATACCTGTTCATGAATGATATGTCCAAATACCATGAAAACATAAGTTCTCAACAAAGCAATTTATAAAACCAATTCAACTTCATTCAAAATCCCAGCAGAGTTTTTTGAAACTTAACAACTGATTTAATAAAAAAAAAAATTTTATGGATGCAAATAGGTCAAGAGATGGTTAAAACCAATTTTGAAAGTGATAAAAATTGGTAATTTTTCCCTATCAGGAAAAATTATATCATTTATTTGTATATATAAGTCAACTTGATATAAAGACATTATTAAAAATCAGAATGGGTTATTTTGTAAATGTTAAATTAGTAAAAGAGGTTGGGTAAAAAATGACTCACTACATGGAGGAAATTCTCTATCTAACACCATGTATAAGAAGAAGCTCCATATCCTACCTAAGTGTGAAGGTAATAAAGTTTAAAACATGAGGAGAATCCTTTGTGACTCTAAGGGGAAATAATTGATATATCTGAGCACAATTGTGGATTTTAATGTGATGATGCCAGGGACAAACTGGGAAAGCTATTTACAACATGTTAAATCTAAAAAGGAGATGATTTATATTTATAATATATAAGGAATCTTTCAAATTAGAAAAATAAAGCCTTTATGTCAGTATGGAATGAACAAAATATATGAATAACCAATTCATGAAAACAGAAACTAAAATGTGTATGACAAAGATAGAGACATAATCTACCTCACTAGTCAGAAAAAAAAATTGTGACATAATACCAACGAAATATTTCTGACTATGAAAATGTAAATGACAGACAAATGTCAATTGTTTGTGAGGACTGGGATAACAGAAACCCACGATAAACTGGATGGAATATAAACTGGTAAAGCTATTCTGAATATTTTTGCATATATCCCATATTAATCAAAGCCAACACTGAGTATACATCCCAGAGAAGTCTCTTGTAGAGAGACATCGGAAGAGAGTAAAGGGAGGAGATTAAATATTCTGGGACACAGACATAAACCAGATATGTCTTAAGCAAGCAAACAGATCACTAGGCATATCATATACAGAAAGATATTTTTAATAACAGTGTTTATGCTAGAATGTTGGATTCAACTTAGGTGTTTATCACTAGGGGAATCTGTAAATGATATGTGATATATGCATAGGCATACAATGGGATATTATCCAGGAGAAATACAGCCAAAAGTATAGATCTTAAAAATAAAATGTAGAATTAAAACCATGCTAAGAAAGAGGATGAAATTTATAACAATACCATTTGGGTGCATTAAAAATAAACATACCCACATGAACACTATGCATAATTTCAAGAATATACATACAAATAGATTAACAGCTTGTGGTATGAAAAGAATAAATAGTATAGAAATTAGAATGGATACCCATGCTGGAGTGCAATGTGTTTTAGATAGGAAAACAAAAGGAAATTACAGAACACATTTAAACATCAGAAGGGCTTTGCGGGAGCAGATGGCAAAATCTCCAAGGATATTGTCTTCTGCCAATCACTTTTACTGATGTCATCTAGATGCTTAAAGGAGTGCCTGGCACATAATAGGTACTCAATAAATGTAATTTCACGAGGATTATAATAAAATACATTTTGTGTGCCAAAGATCCCGCGAAAAGATAATTAAAATATATTTTTTGGTTTTCATGTTAATATCAATTGTTTTAATTACTCAGGCTTCTGATAGTTTGTATGTAATGCTTAACTAAATTTTTTCATTAATTCTAAAAGTTTTTTCAGTGGATTCTCTTGGGGTTTTTGGTGTATAATCACATTGTCTACAAATAATGAAAAATCTGTCTCAATCTATCATGTCTTGTTGCTTTACTGGAATGTTAATTATGATTGCAGGGGGGTTTTTTGGTTGTTCATGATCAAATTATCACTAGTTTTTTACCTCTTAATCATGCTGTTAGCTTTGACTTAACATAGATCTTAAAAACATGCCAACGAAGTATACTATTCTCAAATTCTTAGAATTTTTTAAAAAATTATAAACTACTTCCAGGTTGTTCTGTTTTGTTTTGTTTCAATTTCACCCCTACTGCCTCATAGTACCTTGCTGAGGAAATACATGTTGATAATATAAAATATCTCATAATAATCAATATGAAACATATTATCAAATGACAAAAAGGAAATGAGGATTTTACACAGAAAAATAAAAAGTTTCCTCGACTAAATTTATGGCTTATGCTAAATATGACCCTTAAACACTTTAAATGAAAGAAATAAAACTAAAGAAAGTCTAAATTAATGATTCCATAGCCACAGCAAAACTTCATAGCCATAGCTTAGTAGTTCAAAATTATATATGGGAAACACATACCAACTATAAGACTTCTGTTTAAATCTCTGATTCTAGGAAATCACAGCTAAATGATGGCCAAGAATCCAGCTGTTGACAGAGTAAAGTTAGAATAAGTGAAGGTTTCACATGCTTTTTAGAAGAAAACATTTGCTAGTATTTTCCCCAATACTGAATTGGGCACAACATGCATTTTCAATAGCAAAGCCATCAATAGATCAAGTAATTACTATATCCTTAGCTCCTGAGTTTATTTTATGCCAAAACTGGATGATTCATTCAATTTAGTTAAAAGGTCAAGTTAGTTAACTGAATAATTTTTCACTATTAAACGAGTTGCTGTCTTTTGCAAGGATTAATTATCAGCCCAACTGCCCCTTTGTCAGTAGAGGTCATTTTTACGCTTCTTTTCATGGTTCTGAGTAAAAATAATTAAAAAAGGAATGATACTAAGCAAAACAAACTGATCAGATCCTGGTCGATCTAAAGCCTGTCAGAGAGTCAAGAACACATTCCAAACTTCTTCCATGGTCTTGTGCTTTGTGACACGGGGAGTATTTATTTTATTCTTAATAGAATAAATATAGAAATGCATCATGCATTTGTCATGATGATGCATGATGTCAAACATTTTGGATTTGCCTCAACTTGTTTTTTAACTAAAACTCTTATTTCAATTTTAATACATGATCAGTTTTCAGATAATATACTATCTTATACTGTAACATACACACACACACACACACATTGATATTTGATATGGATGTGTGTGCTTTGCCCTAGCATAAATTATTTTATGTGTAGGTGTGCAAAACCAGTCCTCAAAATTCTCATTCCAGGAAGAGTTTAATAAGCAGAGGAAAAATATGTTAACCAGAAAACCACTAAGAGGCACCCTCTGGCATATCTGTCCCTCTGGTCCCCAAGCACTCATCCACAGTAACAAGAATTTCCTGAAGCATGCACAGTTATCCTTATTTGACGAGTCTGGAAATTTTTTTTTTTCTCCTTAAAAATCAAAGGAATTCTAGACACTGGCAATAAACATACTGATGGGAATTATAATCGTATGTCAGAAAAATATATAACTCCTTTGGGCTCTGTAAGAAGCCGACAGCATTCCCGTAAAATATTAACTACTCACAATAAAATTTCTTCACAAAAAGTGAGAGGTTAGGAGGAAGAATCTGGAAGCCCTCAACAATGAATTTCGATTAACAGGTTGACTTTAACTCCTTACTTCTAGTTATTTTCAGGCTTCACACAGGTGGATAAAAAAGCACGGAAGTCCCTAGCATATATTCATTTGGTAAATGTTTGAAAGATTAAAAAATGTGAAAGCCTTCTTCTCAAATGAATATATGAATAATAATTTGGCCACATTACATTTGGCAGGAATGGAGAACATGGAGCAGTATCTGTTCCACTAACTCCTGGCAAAGTCAAGAATTTGGTCACCCTGATGATCACATTTCCCCCAGCTGTGTGAACAACATCCACCACCCACCTCTTTGCCCAAACACAGTTTGTGGATCTTTCACAAGTGCTGTTTCCTATTCTGCTACATATTGAAATGAGGTGGGCTCAGGAATATTCATATTAGGCTTTATTGCATAGTTTTTCCTCTAAATAAGAAATTTAGAGAGCTGTGTGAAAATCTGCCAGTTTGAGGAATCAAAACTCAGCTTCAAATGCAATGCATTAACCATGCACAAATAAAATTAGATCTCCCAGGAAATGGGCATACCAAACAAAGCAGTGAAAACATCAGATGGGCATTTGAGTGCCTTACTAAGATATCTTGAAAGGCAGTAAATCAGTTCCAAATCGGACAGGATTGTGTTACTGTTTAGTTTTCCAGTGAAGTTCCAAAGAGTAGCCATAAAGAATTTGTATTCATCTAAGAACTTTCACCACATCTCAGTCAGTCCAGATACTGCCAGATAGACATACCTATATGGAAAGCTACATGCTCCTGTAAATGGACTCTAAAATATGCTAGATTTTCCAGATTAACAATTCCCTTCAAGAGAGTGGGATTTTTATCTTGGGTAGATTTTTCTAAATTTGATAAATAGTGCAAAGTTCAGTTTTAAAGCTGTGGCCCTAAAACTCATTTTGTTTCCAAGCCCAACTTACTTGAAGGATTAGCCACAATTCTGTCAAGTAAAGTAGGGATCCCCTCAAATTCCTCATTTCACCTCCCTCCAACCAGACAAGAATCAATAAATTAATCTCTTAAAACTGGGTCCCTGGAAAAGGTAGGTAGGATAAACCAAGAGACCAATAGTGTGCTAAGATGCATTTGATTTACACTGAATTAAACTTAAAAATTTAATAAAACCATGCAATTTTTATTAGATGCATTCCTATATAATCACAAAAAGTTTATCTTTTGTTAATAATAAAACACCTATCGTTACATCTTGAAGCTTGGGTAGTTACTGACTTGGCATTCTTTGAAATGAATATTCTTCAAATGTACATTCAACATTTATTTGGTAGTTAAGGGGGTTTTATAATTGGTTTTTAATAGTAAAAATTATTTATATGTATATGTAATAAATTTTTAATGTGTTGATATGCCAATCAAATAGTTAAGATAATTTTGCAATAAAAATAGTAATATAGTGCTTAACAGTATAAGTTATTAAAATATGACATACTAATTATCCTAAAATATTAAAAAGTAATAAAACATTTTTATTGACAAAAGAGACAAATAGGTCAATGGAAAAGAACAGAAGTGGGAAGAGGCTCAAATACATATATAGAAATCTTGTATATAATAAAGGGAATATTTTAGGTCATTTGAGAAAATAAAGATTATTCTACAGAGTGCTGGTTCAGCTAGCTAGCTAGTCATTAACTTAAAAAGAATGAATAAAACTGAACTGAACCAAAAAATTATAAGTGGGTCAAATATTTTTATAAAAATATTAAAATTAAAAATATTAATAGAAAACTGGAACATATATATATATTAATTTTATAGGAGAGTAGGACATTCTAGGTATAATTTAGAAAAAAACTTGAGTAGAGATTAAATGATAAATACATCACTGCCGTATAGTTGAAGCTCAATGTATATTTGTTTAATAACTGGATAGAGCTATTATTTTAATTCCAATTTAGGTAGTATAGAGGTATTCTATTATGGAATATATAAATAAGGAAAATAAGAAAAAAAAATTGTAGTCTGCTTCCTGTAGAAACAACATGCATCAAAAATATGTTTTTTTATTATATCAATGTTAATATATCTGGTGATTGTTAGTACCCGTCTAAAGAATAAATAATATGAAAACATAAACTCAAAGATTTAAAATATATAGATTCTACCAAGCTGTTTCCTTTCTTCAAATCTTGGTATTAAGAAATGTAGTGTTGAGGGAGGAGCATACCTTCCAATACCTGGTATGCCTGGGTTATAAATACCTTGCAAACAGTATTTTCTTGAAAATCTTACTGCCATCACCACTTACCAAGATATAATAGTTATGAAGGATTATGCAATGAAACGTACCTTCATTGTTAATACTGCATTTCAGCTGTGCCTGTTCTGTTTATGTTAATGTTTTGTCAAGTTGAACAGATGAAATATTTTGTATATTTTCAAGTACTTTACAAAGAAAAGTACTTATTTCTTTGCCCTTAGTCAAAAATTTAAAGTGTATATACATGTTGCAAAGTCTCGGTATAGTTACAAAAGCCAAAAGGAATATATATATATATATATATATATATATATATATATATATATATGCATATATACATCTTAAAGTTATATATCAATGCAAATTATATGTATTCACCATTAGTTGAGTGTTAGTGGGCTTCATGTTAGTGGGCTGAAGTTTCTTCCTTATTTGAAAAATCAATGTGCTGTTATGCCCTTGTCAAATGAACTGATAAAAATTAATGAGGAAGCTAATATAAAATGGCATCTCTACTCATGTAAATACACGAGTTTCATAGTGAACACAAGTAAAAGGGAACACTATCTAGCAGGCATAAAGTATGACTTTCTGAGAAAACATTTTGAGTATGTACATACACATAAATAAATGCATATACGTCATAGCTGGTATGGCTTGAGACAGGCATACAGTCCAATTCTCAAGGCATCAAGCAGTAAACGTTTGCCAGAGTTAAGACAGCTACTATGATTATTCTAATTAGAAAACTTCCAGGTTATTTATAGGATAATACAGGGAAACGAAATTCATTACCCGGCAAAGTATGCAACAAACCATTAAACACTGCAATAAAATCAACTGGCACAAAAAGAAATGCAATTACGTTACATTCATGTAAACCCTTCCATAAACTAATTTCTAAACATCAGTCATGATTGATATTCATCATATAAACATCGAAGAAGCACTTATATTTTTTAAACTCATCAATAAGTTCCTGCTGTCTCACAAACACACGAGACATCGTCATAATTGTGGCTGGTAATCTCTAATCATCCAAATCTCAGAGCTTGAGTTTGTATAACAAAAGAAAGAGAAAAAAAGCAATTGCCATTTCATCAGAAAAGGGTATTTTACCATCTTTTTAAAATGTGATAATTTATTCCTAATTAACAACTGATTAGGCGGCATTTCAAAATTTTTCTAACACCACACATGACTAACTCATAAGCAATCCAGGCATTAGATGAAAACTAAAAGCAGGCATATCATAAAGTGTTGATGGTCTACACCTGCTTTGCACATTTGCTGAAGTTCAGTTTGTGGGAAAGATAAACTAATCCGTTGTCCATCATTTTGGAATGTTAAATGAAATACTATCTTTAGTTTTAAAAATGATGGATGCCACAATATTATAAGTAGGAAAATTGAAGGGAAAAGCCCTAAAAGTGGAAAAATATGAGAAAAAAACTAGAAATGGATTGTATGTAAATAAAATGAATTATATAAACAATGTTAATAACGTGGACTTATTTTTCAGTTTTAAAATATATTATCTATACTCATTATCTTCTTTATTCAAATATGTCTACATTTTTTTGTTTGTTTTACTCAGAGACAAAACAGAGCTAAAAATTGGGGTCCAATCTTTGTAACTTCTGTGGAAGACAGGCTCCTCAAGAAGGATATGCATACATTTACAAAAACATGAGTAATGTAATAATACGACAGATTAAGAATAAATTCAAATTTTGTAGAAGAATAAAAAAGTAACCTAAATTTTTGTTTTCCTTATTGCAGAGGCAACATTGACCAAATACTACATCTTCCTGGCATGTTTTTGTGAACAAAGCCTTCAATGGCCACTCAAGCATAGCCATTCATTAAGAATTTGAATTTTGATAGAAAGAGGTATATAAGATTTTCTTTGATTTCTGTTTATAAACAAACTTGGCTTCTAAAGACAGTGAATCATTTTTGTCAAGCACCTTAATGGGACAACATGTCCAAGTTTGGAAAATGAAATTGAAGAGTGATGAACTGCTGGCATAACAGAATTAGGAGAGCTGGACACACTGAAGTATAATCCTGGAGTGGGACTCTAAAAGAGGCTAGTAGGAAGAAAGCCAAGGGCACAAGGCAGTGTGATCCCCAAAATGACCAATAAAAATTTGCTAAACTCACGAATGAGTTGTGTGAGTGATGTTCAACGTTGAAAAATTTTAAAGGAGACTGGCTTCATTTCAGACAACTTAAGATGTAGATCTGAAGCATTCTAAGAACAAACCTATGCCACCACCTCCATCCTCGACTTGGGACTGGCAGAGATTGTTAGAGGTTTGGGGATCTACCCTGGCCATAGTATAGAGGGGTTTAAGGTAAAAATCACATAGATATCAAGAAGTAGGCAATTCTCCCATCCCCCTGCACCCAAACAATTGATGTCTGGCTTTAAAAACACATTTATTTATAATATCAGTTCTTGGAATAGAATAACCACTACAGAAGTATAATATTTGTTGAGTTAATGACTAAAAGGAAAACAAAGAATTTGCGATAACTGATGAGATAAAAGATCTTCCTGCGTTAGTAAATTCATCTTGAAAGTAAAAATTACTGCTAATAATCATACTTTATCATATATATTAAAACACTTTAAACCAAACAAGACACCAAGAGCAATAGCTGAAATACCAAGGTATCTTAACTGAAGGTGCTATGTAAATGTAAAGACAATTACCTTAAGTGCTATCCTTTCTCATCCAAAAGAGAATCTGTTTAAACTATGTAAAAGCAAATACTGTATATGAAAAGTGTCTTCTAGTGATAAATGTTTTTCATTTTATGCAAACTTCTTGAACTACATTTTCGTGTGTTTACAAATATATACCAAAGCTCCTTAGATATTGGCAAAAGTATAGCCTGTCCAAAACTCTTCCATTTATATAAAATGCAAAACTTGCCGCTCAGAAATGAAATATTTTTTTTCTAGCAACTTTACAGTTTAAGAGTTTCAAAGTATAACTGTAAGGGATCTCAAAGGGATGATATCATCCAGCATTGAGGCAAGAGTTTGTTAAACTATTCTAGGCAGTAGGAACCCCATTTATTCTTCTGTATTTGTGCTTCCTCTGATATGGAGAACCACTTTAAACATAGTTCACCTAGCAACCATCAAAGTGTTTGAAAGCAATAAACAGATCACTCCTCTGCCACTGCTTCTCAAAGCTGAACCCAAAAAAACTTCAGCCCTCTCCTCAAAGAACCAAGTTATCCAGTCTTTATTTTTGTTACTATTCTCTGGAGAATTGACATTTTTCACAATTTTTTTTTAAGGTGAAAACCCAAAGCACAAAAACATGGCAAATAGGGCATGGTGATGCACATTAGAATAGAGAGTAGATGTTATTACTAAATGGATTTCACTTCTTTCGCAATAGTACCCAAAATGCAAAGTTGGGTACATCTTGAGGTTCATGCTGAAAATCAGATCTTGCTCCCCATTTCAGTGATCTCCCGTTAGTTCTTGTTAAGCCTGGCATTTTGTTCAGATTTACGATGATTTATTTGTTTCTTTGTTTATGATGTTTAAATTTGCTTAGTGTGGTGTAAAGTAGGAAGAGTATGAAGCCAGTGGCTGGGGTTTGAATCCCTGTTAGTTACGTGGCCTGGACTACAATATCCTCAGTTGTGAGTTAGGAAAATGATTCTCTACATTTCTAGATTATTTGCGTGACTGTCTTCAAAGGTACACATAAATCACTTACCACAGGGCCTGTTATGTAACAGCCATTCAACCAGAGTTATTTTTCTGCCCTAAATTGCTTCTTCTTGCAATAGTTGCTACCTGATCTCTTATTAGAAACAGAAAAGTCAACTTTCATTATTGCTTCTTTCTCAGCTTCCACTTCCAGTTATTTTTCCCTTTCATGCATACGATATTATCTCAAGCCTTCACTATCACACAATTGGAATATTGCAGTCAATTCCTAACTAGTTTTCTTTCCTCCATCCTCTTCCCTCCCCATTTTAGAAAATGCATATCATTTCTGGCCTTTAAAAATGAAACAGAACAAAACAACCTTGCAAATAAGCTTATTTTCTACCAAGTGAAATTCAAGTTCCTCGACACATACAAAGTCTTCACAAACTTGACAGCCACTGCCCACTTCTCCAGACTTAATGACACTGGTCCTCTCTGCACCCTTGCACAGGAGAATGCTCTTCACCTATTAAGATGTAGACTCAAAGGCTACTTTATGTGTACCTTAACCCTATTCCCTGTCCCAGAGGAAAATAAACCATTTCTCATCTTGTACTATCTATATTATTACACGTAAAACTAAATTATTATCTGTACATATATCTTCCATATTATACTTAAGATCCTTGAATAAAAATCCATATTTTCCCATCTTTTTATTCCCTAGCACAATATCTGTCCCACAGAAATAAGTTAAGAAGTGAATACTGGTTGAATTTGGGGTCAAAGCAACATCTTCACATCTAATTGTGAAATATAGTTAGAAATAACTTAAGTAGATAACCTAATTCAAACCCTTCTTCTAATTTTGGCTGTGCCTTTACCCTTTCACTGTATCTTATATTTAGGATGATGAGGAAAAAATGTGCATTATATTTTGACTGTCAAGTTTTGGTAACTCAGATCCTTTGGGGAGCTTTTCTAGCTGCCATTTACTCTCACTCTCATGTAGAACAGATCATTTTTGTTTGTTTGTTTGTATCCACACTGTAATTTTTATTGACTTTCATCTTATAAACTTCCATAATTTATAGCATATAGTTATTTATCTATTTCTTCTTTCTATACTGTAAATACTTAAGTTACAAATCACTTCTCATTTGCATCTTCAATGTTTAGTACCCTGCCTGACACAAGTGATTAAATATGTGTTTTTAATGAGTGAATTCATGTTGATACCAATTCAGATACATAAAAATAGATCCAAGTATAGATATAGAGTCAAATGCAAATACAGAAGCAGACACAGCCATAGACACAACTTTAAGGATAAATTTAAAAGTCTCCTTTTATTTCTGAGAGAGCTTACTGATTGGAAGTACTGCTATTATTTTTAATTTGGATGTTGGCTTGGTGCACTGTACAATAATAATAATAAAGAACACACCAATTTCCCAACACATAATAAATCATGCGCCAGTAAATATGTCACGCATCAAACTATGTGTTTTGTATACTACTACCAACAGACTATGCTACAGTTTGTCATGAGCCTTTATGAAAGAGGAATCTGGGGCTCTAAGAGATTAAGAAATTTCCTCAAGATGACATAACTATAAGAAATGAAGACAATTATTATTATCAAAACAGTAAGACAGAGGAAGAGAATAAACAAAGGGCCGTGATCAGAGGTAGACAAGGCGGTAGGCAGAATGAGAGGAGGCACAGACAGACAGAAGATCAGAAAAAGCCTCCAGAATAATTTCTAGCAGAAGAATCAGTCATTCAAGATTACCTTCTTTTTCTCCCTCTCTAGTGATAATTTAATCCACCTTGCTACAAAGCAAGCCTTCCTTTTTTGCTTTCCAAACCCTTCCATAACCTTGAGCTAACTCTAAAAAGACAAACAAAACAAAACAAAACAAAAAAAACTTCCTGAGATATATTGGGTTTTTTTCTGTCAGATAATTGTTTTCCCTTTACATATTCCTAATATTTATCATGCTGTGCTTTCTTCCTTTTTTTTGTGTTTTTGTTTTTTCTTTTGTGCACTCTAATTGTCTGAAACATGTTGCACTCTTTCCTGGGGTGAGATGGGAACTAGTAACCTCAGTATCACTCTTCCTTCTCCCATCTCTACCTCCTGAAAATATTCTGGGAGCTGTTTGAAGGCATTGTGTCATCGGCTCAGCATTCTAGGGTCACAAAAAAAGTCAATACATTCATATTTAAGATAAAGATCACAGGAAATGGAATTATCTTTTGGGTTTTTTCTTAAACATGATAAATATTAATAACCTAGGAAGGGAAATACAGAATTTCTTCCTCAAATCGTTTGCCAAGTTAGTTCAGAAATTGTGTGTGTGTGGGGAGGCTAGAAGCGGGACGATTTTAAAAGTGTATTTTCAGTATGGATATTAATTCTAAAACACGATAGTGGAAAAGGGAAGTTGGCAGGTGTTTTGTGTGAGATTCTTTTTATCTGCATTTCTCTCACTTACAATGTGCAGTACTTAACCATCCTTTTCATTTTAGCATAGAACATAATGCTCCAAAATGTTAGAATTTATAACTAAACGCCAAGTAGGCTTGTGTTTCTTATTTATATGTTTGTTTTCTTAAAAACAAACAAAAAATGTTCCATACATATATCATACATGTTTCAAAACCAGCACCCTGACTCTACAATAATGCTATATTCCCATATTTTCATCCATCCCTCAATTTATCCTGTGTACTGATGTCTGCTAAAACTTAAAAAGAAATTTATATGGGCTTTCAAAAATCAGATATATGTTCTGGTAATTGTGCACCACTGTCTGAAAAGTTAGCTGTTTTTCCATTAAGGCTATACTCACTGTATTTCTGTTTTATATTCAGTACATGTCAAATTCTTATATATTCTACCGTATTGATAGAATTAGTCATCTTGGCTGTAAAAATTCAATGTAACTAAATTATTTAATTCTTTAAGCTTCCTAAAATGTCTGAGTTAGAGTTTTTTTAAGATGGCAAGGAGAAGCAATTTACCTTTACTGTTCTTCCTCCTACCACTTACAAATCATCTGTATTTCAAACCTGAGCCACTTTTCTAGTTAATGGAGTTAATGGCTTCACCATGTTGTGTAATTCACATTGTGCGATCTATATAATAAAAGCAGATGATATAGAATATTCTTGATGTTCATGAATATTAAATGTTGAAAAATAATTAGATGGTAAAAATAGAAATAGAAATAATGAAACACTAAGGAAAATGTTTGCATGGCAATGTATCAGTTAAAAAAGCTTGCCCAGAACAGAGGTGTTCATTGCCTTGAGATGCTTAGCAGATTTAGTCAATATACGTAGAAAGCACAGCATAATTCCTTCCTGTAGTAAATGAATAGTTATCAATGGCGATAAGACGTGGCTGAATTTTTTCTTCTACTTTTCAAACGTCTCCATTGCTTCCCCACCTCTAGCTAATGAAACAATTGCAAAGGTTGTTAGTGTACCCCTTTTTGCAATATTAAGTAGATTTTTTTCCCATGTGAATATCCAACATGTCAGACCACTGTGAAATGTGATCTCAGTAATTGCTCTTGAAACGTATTATGTACCTCCCTTGATCTGGGTCTTTGCAATAAATACAAAAACATGGTTAAATACATTCCATCTTAAGCACTAAAAAAAATGTCCTTACTTTACCGCCCATACTTCCAAACCTAATACTCTAGTTAATCACTCCTGTTAGCTATAAAACTCTTCAGATATGTTCTAATTGTACTGGAACACATTTGTTCTTCACTCTCATTGCATTGGACTGTCTTTTTTATCACTTAGTTGTAACAATGATCCTTGTATTTCTGAGATCAAAGGACACTTCTCTCTTTATCTTATTATATATATTAATTATAGATTAATTAGTATACCTAGAAAATATGAATTATAGATTAATTAGTCTACCTAGCAAACAAACATGACAATTTCTCATCTCGGGACTAGGGTTGCTTGGCTCTCAGGTGAGCTTACGTGAAAGTTCTCAGGTTCATTTCCCTTTGAACCTTTCCTCAGGTACCTACTGAGCTCTCAGACTTATCTGAATGGCGTCTCTGACAGGAAATTCTCAGTGTGAAATCTGAATTTTTCCCTGGAAGGTTGATGATGAAGTCTGAAGCTCTGTTCCCACACATGCCAGTAGGGAGGAGTAAAACACTGATTCCTGAGCTATGATAAGGATTCCAAAAACGACAAGCAAGTCTTGTCCAGCTCCAGGGATGCACACACTGTGGGGCTGTAGCAGAGGAGGTACTTACAGTTCCCTAGGCTGCTCGATAGGCTGCACTGTTTCCCTTGTTACTCCCACCTCTGAGCACATGCTCTCCTGGTGGGACACTGGTCTGTACACAAAGGAAATTATTCTTGTTGATTTTCTGCTCCCAAGAGACCAGATTAGAAGTCAAGTGAATCCAGTCTTTATTTCTCCTTCTCCATGAACTCTCCTGCCTTCCAGAGGTCTCATCTCCTTACACCTAATCCCAACCTTGAGTTAATGTTTGCTCCATTCTGAGACTGATAGCCTTTGTTGACTAAGTCCCATGGACCTCCAAAGTATTGACTTGTGACAGGAAATACCTACCAATATCTCTAGAAAATTAGTATTCTCCTCTTCAACAAGGGAGAGAAGTGTGTTTCTTTGCTATAAAACCATGTATACTGTAACGTCTGGCTTCGTGATGTTTTTGACAAATCAAACACAATTTTGTGCTTTTAACTCAAATTAAGACCTGTCATTTATTCCTTCATTTGAAAAAAAATGTTAGTTAATTATAAGATATATTTAAATCTTTTTATGCACCACTGACAAACTTAGATTCTTACATGGATTGTCTCATTCAATTTCTACAGAAGTCCATTCTATGTAGTCAGTGCTACTGTGAACCTCATTCTACATTTGCAGAAACAGGGCTCAGAGAGGTAAAGTGATCTTCCTAAATTTATGACTAAGGGATGGCTTCTTATTGAAACTCCAAGTTATTTCCAGCTCTCATGCTCTAGACCAATGGTTTACACCAGGGGTGATTCTGCCTGCAGGGACACTTAGCTATTTTTGTCCAGAGAAATTTTTGGTTGTCACAATTGGGAAAGTACTGCTACCACTTAATGGGTTGAGGCCAGGGATGCTGCTACACATCCTACAATGCACACTATGTCCCCGCCACAAAGAGTTATCCAAATGTCCATAGTAGGAAGACTGAGAAACACTATTCTAGACCAGAATTTCTCCAACATCAGTGTCAATATGAATCGCTTGGGGTTCTTGCTCAGATGCAGATTCTGATTTGGCAGGTCTAGGGTGGTGTCAGAAATTCTGAACTTGTAACTAGCTCATAGTCTACATTGATGCTGCAGGTCCTGTTCTGTGGATCACTGTAAGTATCAATGTTGTGGTCCAGTGTTAAAGCTAGACGTAAGTATTCTGAGGTATTCTCCACCAAGAAGACTCCCACACACCTCACGTCTGACATTAGGGGGTCAAATGTTGGACTCAGTAGTTTGTATCATGAAATGAAGTTGAATTTGTCAAAAGCTTTTTCTGCATCTATTAAAAAAAAAAAAAAGCTTGCCCAGAGAAAATTCTAGCAAATGTTTCTACAGTAATGATGATCTTCCAGAGCATTTTGATATGTATCATCACATTTGATCTTTATGGCAACCTGACAAGATAAATATTATTTACATTCTACAAAAAAAAACAAGTCTTCAGGTAAGTAAAGGCTGACCTAGGGTCAGTCTGTACGGTACATATGTCCTTGCTATAGTCTCTGTTTCTCTTTCTCTTACATTAATCCTTTCCCATTTTAAATGCCACTTCCCATCCCGCACAATTTTTCTCCTTGCTTTCCTCTAGGTAAACAGATTTTATATTGTGCTCTAAAAAGTAACATTGTATATGGTAACTTTTTAAATAACATGTAAAAATTCCTAAAGTGGATAAAAATTCTGAATAAAAATGCCTGGCAATTTAATTTACTTTTTCTCATTTACACCCCTGAATGCAGTTTTCATAAAGTTCTGCCTTTGGCGCTCTTTGACAAGTTCATCTACTGCCATGAGCTCAACTGCCTTCTTTTCACAAATGCCCCTTCAACCCTCTCTTCCTAAATCCTAATTCCTCTTTCTTGAATCTTAGTTTTACGGGATTCTATCTGGAAATCTATTAGAGCCTCACCCTCAACAGGCACCAAACAGAACTAATTAGTTTAACTCCCCCAACATAGTACTTCCATATTTTGGCAGATGGCCTGACCATTTCCAGTCTCCAGAGCTGGAAACCACTCCATAGCAAGCAACAAAGACTTCTCCACTTTCTGACTAGCTCTTTCCCCCATTCCCTTTTCTACCGCCACTAACAGTTTTCACCATCAACATGTAGACACTCAAAAACTGTTGTAGGAGATGGTAAAGAGGGCCAAAATAGAATTGTCTACCATTATTTCTCAAATGTTTCAAACATATTAAACTCTTTTAATGGAAAAACAAAACTAGAGATTTCCAGTATTGAACTAAATTATTTTTCATACTGTAACTGAAACATGTACAAACCTAGATATAAAAGGCTTATGTTGATAGCTACACGGTCATAAGCCAAAACAAATTTGGAAATGAATATAAACTAAAGTGCAAAATATAACGTTTAAAATGGTACTAAAATAGCATGTGAACTAATAATATGTTGCTGATACAAAACCTCACCTGGAGATGAGAATATCAATTAACTGCCATAATATGTTTCTTTGAGTTTGTAAGTCTACCTCACCTCTCGTCCCTCTAATTTCCCTATAGAAACTTATCTGAAACTTCATTTGGCTCATAGGCACTATTGACACATTAACCCCACTGCTATAGTTGTCTCATTCACTTACAACATTAATTTACTAGAGTTGGATGCTCATATTATCAGAAATGCAAATAAAGTTTCAACCACCAAAATCATGTGGAAACACTTGGTTATAATAATGGCCACACCAATAACTTGGAATAAATTTATGTTGATTTTGAGATTACAACAAAAATAAAAATATACCATTGATGCATTCTCTTAGAGACTGGAGAAATATAACCCTATACTCCGTCACCCTGATATCGGTTATCATCACCATAATAAAACTAATTGATGGTTTCAGACTGGCTGAATACACCTTCCTATTCATGTGCTCTCTCTTATTAGTAAGCACTGTCATTCTTAGCACCTGAAATATGGTGGTGAGCTTAATTTCTTTCTATTTTATTCGTTTCATCTGTCTTATGTTGCCTAATGGATTAGAAGCTACTTTTAGCTCCAGTACATATTTACCTTATTCAATATTCATATTTAAACTGCTGCAGCACCAAATACAGTGGTTTTTTTTTTAATCAGTTAGTTATTCATCCATGAATTGATTTACCCAACAAACATTTATTGCGCTCCTACAATATGCCAGGCATCTGTAGGCAATGAGCATTGTTTTGGAAAAATTACACACTCTTTTCTCTCAGTTTATGTTCTGCTGGGGAAACAATTATAAAGCAAATGTGACATACTTTCTGATGATGGTTAAGTTATAAGACAAAAAGAAAGGCTGGTAAGGAAAGTGCCAAAGGAGCTACTTTAGATAGAGTTGTTGAGGAAGGCCTGGCTGAGAAGGGGGCATATAAGCTGAGATCAGTACAATGTAGTTTCAGGTTTAAATTTTATTTATAACATCCATTTGTCAATTATGTCTTCCCATAGACTAGTACCTCTTGTAGTGCAGGTAAATTGCACTGTTTATTTTGTGATAGGAGATCAAATAATTTTTATTTAGGAGTCCGTTATATCACTAAATCATTATATAAACAATGTGACTAGGCACCACTTGCCCCTATTTAATGGATAATGAAACTGTCTTAGAGAAGTATCCAAAGTCATATCCAGAAGTATCAACAAGTGGCTGTTCCTTGTTGACCTATAAATCAAAACTAAGCTTATCTGATTTCAGGTTTCATTGTTTCCCCACTCTATCCCACCTTCCACCATATTGAAAGTTCTATAGAGTTGGCATGATGACACGCTTAGTACTTCATAAAAAACTAATGAATTTATGAGAAGGAAGACCACGGCTATCCAAAGAGTCCAAAGTGATATATGTCCTTAATCTAAAGTGCCAAAGTAGTTGATCCAATTTAATACAAACATACAATCTTAGCTTAGGTAGCTTTCAGAATTTCCAAATGAAAACAGTTGTCAACAAAGAGAACTTCAAAGCCAATAATAAGCATGAGACTGTTTTGGTTAAAGAGCAACTATACCAACAATGAGAAAGTTATGTTTGGGGTAAGCAATCAAGTGTAAGTAAAATCTGTCTGACCAGTTCCAAGTATAAAAGATGAGTCACGTAATTATTGTGAATGATTAAAGAGGTTAGCAGGGCTGTTCGTGCTGAAGAACCAAACAGCATTTTAATTCATTTAAAATATGCTTTTGAGATTAAAACTGATAATTAAATACCCAAGTTCACGGAACAATAGAAACTACTTTTAATTTCCTAGGATTAGAAATGTGTATCTTGTTTATTATAAAATGTCTGCTTTGATAAAACCTGTTCATAATTATCACAACACCAATATTTATATTGCCGTCTCATTTAATTCCCTAGAGATCTGAGAAAAGGCCCAAAACAAGCTAGAAAGGAGTCTGCAATATGCTCTCAACAACAGTGTTCAAACATTATTAAAGCAAGGATGCATTCTTTCTTCTACCCAACCTAATTTGTGTTAAAATCATGAGAGAAAAAAAAAAAAAAAACTTATTAAAGGGGAAGAATGTGGTGGTGTACCATTAATACAGCACATGTCAAAACATAGTTTCTTTATTTCTGTATATTTGCAGTATTTATAGGTCACCTTCTTTTTGCTAATGAAAATCTGGATCATTAAAATAATTCAGATGTCTTCATTTTACATATGAAACATCACCTTTCCACCAGACTAAAGAAGCCCTAGGAAAAGAGGCGTTATCTTTCTATACCCAAGATTTTTTTGCCTCGTTTGTTTTTTTTCTTCCTCTGCATTGTCACTATGTGTCTCCTTCTTTACTGCTCTATTTTTGATTAATTACAATGTGAACTATGTCTTCCAAGGAATTTATGAAAGGACTCATCAGGACTTAACAAGGCTGTATCATAAGCAGAAATTTAGTCCAAAAAGGAGAGGGGAAGACAGTAATGGGGAACTGCATTGTCAGATGCCTACTAAGTGCTGTGCTCAGAATTTTACATATGAATTCCCCTATTTAATCTCAAACTTAATCCTATGAGACAGATATTATTTTCATTTCTCAGATGGTATCCTGACACTGAGAGAGGTTAAATGAGTTAATCTGAGGTCATACTGGAAAGATGTGGTAGATTTGGGATGTGAATTCAGATCTCAGAATTCAGTTTTACCTCTACACGAAGTTGTCTTCCAATAAAATGTGTTGTGTTCTTCTGGATTTGACTAAACTCAAACCTTATGGCACCACGGATATAAATTTAAAGTTTTCCCATTTTGGCTTCACCATTTCTGACAATGAAAAATGATTCTTTATTTAATTCCACTGAACAGTGCTGAAGAACAGGGACAGGTGCACAGTTGTGTTCCTGAAGATTTTAGTGACCAACCGGGAAGTGGTAGAAACATGGGCCATGTTTCTATCCATAGAGACAGCTCTGTCAAGACTTTCAAAATATGTTTACTTTGCTGTATGAATGGAAATCCCTTCTCTCAACAAATATGTAGAATATTGTGCTTCCGTTCCTTAAGTCTCTGCAAAGAAAAGTCCAAAATTGAGAGAAGAAAAAAATTTCTTCCCCAATTCTTCATTGTTATAATGTCTCCTTAGAATCTATAACCTCTTGATTATTTTCCAGTTAATATGGTCAGATATGAAAAATAATATTTTAATTTATTTGTGAAGAACAATAAACTATAGCAGTAAAAATAACTACCAAATTTCATAGATTCTAAAATATATCAGTTAATAGCAATGTGAGGTCATAGTCTTCATATTCATTTACATAGAGTAAAATTGATATATATAAAGGAGACATCATTTGTTCAATAAAGTTAGAAAATGAAAGGACAGTAATTTCAGTAAATGAGCTTTAAAATATGGAAGCAACCTAAGTGTCCATCAATGGATGAATGAATAAAGATGTGATACACACACACACACACACACACACACACACACACACACACACACACAGTGGAATATTATTCAGCCATGAGAAAGAAGGAAATCCGGCCATTCCTTAGGACATGAATGGACTTTGGACTTTGAGGGCACTGTGCTAAGGGAAATAAGCTAAACAGAGAAAGACAAATACTGCATGGTATCACTTATATGTGGAATCTGAGAAAAAGTCAAACTCATAGGAATGAGGGTAGAAAAGTAGTTGCCAGGGACTGGGGGGTTTGGGTAAAACAGGGAGAGGTTTGTAAAAGGATACAAGCTTTCATCTATAGACGAACATAACCTGAGGATCTAATATAAAACATGGTGACTACAGTTGATAATACCATATTATATAATTGAAATTTGCTGAGAGAGTAGAATTTAAATGTTCTCATCAAAAACAAAAAGATAAATATGTGAGGTGATGGATGTGCTATTTAACTGATGGGGGGAATCCTCTCACAATGTTTATATGTATTAAATCACGGTGATGTACCCCTTAACTATCTTACAATTTTTTATGTCAATTATACTTCAGTAAAGCCGAAAAAAAAAGATAATAAAAATAAGTAACTAAGTAAATTAATATAAAATACTACAATATTAGTAGTATTTGATCCACAGTCATTTTGCCAGTAAAACTTTCAGGAGACTGCTAATTCCATAGGAACAGAAAACATGTTTTGACTTCTTCATACTTTAGGACCTAACACGATGCTAGCTGGTATTTAATAGATGGGAAAGAGGTAAAAGAGAGGGAAAGGAAGAAGGAGAGGAAAGAAAAAAGAAAGGAGAGGAAGGGAGAGGAGAGGAGAGAAGAGAAGAGATGGGGAGGCGAGGGGAGGAGGGAGGAAGGACCCAAAGTCAGAGTTTTTGCCTGGGGTATCTGTGGAGGGATGGATAAGGAGGGAAATAAGTTTTTCATGGATCCCTACTTCCATTACGCCCCTTAGGATCCCTGAGGTCGACATAAGTGGCCCTAACATATCTACTAGTCATTGAGAAGGACTGTTACATAAAACTTAGGAATGGAAGATTCTTAAAGGAAATCATTTAAGACTGTTTCAGATAGAGAAGAAACAAAGTCTAAAAGAAAGCATCTGGCAAAGATAAAGTTTTAGGATCCAGTCCTAGCAATACTGATCTCTAATTTCATTGATATACTGTGAAATTTACTCAACTCCTTTGAATTTTGGTTTTCTGTTCTGAGATGATAGGTAGATATAGGATGCTCTCAAGGTTTACTTTTCGTTTTAAAACATCTACCTTTGACTACACTGGTGCAAAATGAATTTTCCTAAACATATCTTCTCTTATGGAAAAGAAGATCATATCTATAGAAATGACTATTTCTACTACAGTACATGTTTTCGAATAAATACATTACGAACTTATATAAAGCTTAACATTCCTTAATCTGCCAGAATCACTCACTTTTGAGAGCTTACAAATCAGAGGAAACTAGAGGGAAATGCCATTGCCCAGTCACTTACTATTCAGTTTTAAAGTGTCAGCATTTACTTTTTTATATGTTATCCTTACAATGAGATTTATAATACACTGCCTCTAAGTCATTTTTTCATATGACTGATATAGCAATATCGTGATAGAAAACAGCCTCTTTCTAGGTACAATGCTCTTCTCACATTTCAGACAAGCATGAGCAGCGCTATGTGATACTCCATTTGCTTCAATTCCAGGACATAACTTGTCTGCATCTGTATATTTGGTTAGATGATTTAAAGAGGAGAAACAAGATAAGCCTCACAAATTGAGATGGAATTCTCTGTGTGAAGGATAAGAAAGTCAGGCTCATTTGGACATCCCAGGTCTTGCCAATGGGATAAATAGCAGCTGATGCGGGAAATAGTAGAAACATTAGTCCACAGATATTTTGTTACCATCATCCCTGAGTAGGCAGTCATTTAATGTGGTCCTTCCCAGTCTTGTGAACCATCTTCTGCCAATATCTATTCTGACTGCCAGATCCTTAAGGAGTACTATAGGCATACTTCGGAGATATTGAGGGTTCGGTTACAGATCACAGCAATAAAGTGAATGTTGCAACAAAGTAAGTCACATTAATGTTTTGGTTTTCGAGTATATATAAAAGTTATGTTTACACTGTATTGTAGTCCATTAAATGTGCAAGAGTATTATGTCTAAAAATGTACATACCTTAATTAAAAATACTTCATTGCTAAAAAAAAGCTAATTACTATCTGAGCCTTCAGCCAGTGATAATCTTTCTGCAATAAAAATATCAAAGATCACTGATCACAGATCACCATAACAAATATAATAATAATGACAAAGCTTGAAATATTACAAGAATAACCAAATATGAGACAGGATGCTAGAAAATGCTGTTGGAAAAATGGCACCCATAGAGTTGCTTGACACAGCGTTGCCACAAACTTTCAATTTATAAAAAAAAATGTAATATCTGTAAAATGCAATAAATCAAAGTGTGATAAAACAAGGTATGCCTGTATAGAAATGTCTTTATCCAAACGCTACAAATTAAATATCACATTTCCTTCTTTATCTACTTTATGACCATAGGCAGAAGTTTGGGTAACTATGGCATGAGTTGCTCGGGAAATCTCTGAACATCATTAAATAACTAAATCTTTAGTGCTAGTCACTCGAGTATGTACTCTAGTAGAGAGCTGCCCAGGTAAGAAGCAGTCCGATTGACAATCCCACTTCTGTAATTTGAACCATCTGCACTTGTGACTTTTGATCTGAATTTCAAATTTGAAACTACTATTTGCTTTTCTGTTCAAAGCATCAAAATTCATAAAGCATGTCTCTCCAAAATTAGTATTCATCTGGGCCTCTTGTTGCACCTCAGTTCCAGCTGTTCCAAATTTGGTAAAATGCACCCTGTCATTTTTGTACAATGTAATAACAGACAACAGAAACTTGATTTACTCACAAAGCTAAGGAGTAAGGATGGGGCTGATGGATATTGCGGATAAGCAGACTAGTAGCGGGGAAAAAATACTAACCTGATCTGTTTCTGTTATTGAATGAAAGACTGGGGAAATGTGATTTCAGTAAATTAAAACTGGATTTGTCAAGTCAAGCAAACTGAGTATTTTTACCATGTACGTTTTTCTCATTTCTTAAAGCAATTGTGGAGGATTATGATAATGCTCAAGGGCTAAATGTATAAAAATTGATGAAATCGGCAGCCACCTTTAGGTGATTATAAGGAGCAAAATGTCAACAGAAGTAGCATCTTTTGCTAACTAACCGCTTGAGGCCCATTCTTCAAAGTAATCACTGATGTATAGAAATCTCTTACTTAGAGACTGAAGAGACTTCCTAAAAACTTTAAATGAGAAAACTACATATTAAACATACAATCAAAGCTTAATTCACAGGAAACATCAATTGGATTTTGTTATACTCCTCTTGAAGGAGGCAAGAAAATAAGAAATTAAGTTTGGTTGGAGATTTAATCAAATATAGACAAAACAAAAATCATTCAGCGTCTGGACCACAACTGGTATTCATCCAATTTTCTATAGTAGCACACTGTTCAACAGAACTTTTTGCAGTGATGGAAATGGTGTATATCTGCACTGTCATCTACTGCAGCCACTAGTCATATGTAGGTATTGAGCAGTCAAATGTGGCTAGTGCAACTGAGAAACTTGATTTTTCTCCCAGCTTTACTGAGATGTAACTGACAAATAATACTGTCATATATTTAAAGTATACAATGTTCTGATTTGATTTATACATACATTGCGAAATGATGACCACAATCAAGTTAACACATCTTTCACCTCATATACTTACCTTTGTGTGTGTGCGTTTGTGTATGTGTGTGTGCTGAGAATACTTTAGATGTAATCTCTTAGCAAATTTCAAGTACACTATATAGTATTAATTACAGTCATCATGCTGTGCATTAGATCCTAAGAACTTATTCATCATTTAACTGAAGGTTTGTACACTCTGACCAACATCTATTTCCCTCATACCTCAAACCCTGATAACCATTTTTCTACCCTCTGTTTCTTCGAGTTCAAAAAAACTTGGGAGAGGTTCCACATATAAGTAATACCATATAGTACTTCTCTTTGTCTCTCTGGCTTATTTTCTTTAGTATAATGCCTCCAGGTTCATCCATGTTGTTGGAAATGGCAGGGTTTCCTTCTTTTTATGGCTGAGTAATATTCCATTGTATATTTATACCACAATTTCTTTATACGTTCATCCATCAGTGGACTCATATGCTGTTTCCATAACTTGGCTATTGGAAATTATTTTGCAATGAACATGGGAAGCAGATATCTCTCCAAGAGGGTGATTCCATTTCCTTCGATATATACCCAGAAGTGGGATTGTTGCACCATATGGCAGTTCTATTTTTAATTTTTTGAGGAAACTCCCTACTGTTTTCCATAATGGCTGCATCAATTTACATTCCCACAACAGTGTACAAGAGCTCCCTTTTTTTCCCTATTCTCACCAAAATCCTTTATATTTTTGATAATAGATATCCTAACTGGTGTGAGGTGATAGCTCATTGTAGTTTTGATTTGTATTTCCCTGATGATTAATGATGTTGAGTATCTTTCATATACCTGCCGGTCATTTATGTCTTATTTAGAAAAAAAGTCTATTCAGTTTCTTTGCCTGTTTTTTAATCAGGTTATTTATTTTTTTGCTATTGACTTGTAAGGATTCCTTGTTTATCTTTAATATTAACTCCTTACCAGATATTTGGTTGGCAAATATTTTCTCCCATTCCAGACTGCCTTTTCATTTTGTTGATTGTTTCCATTGTGGTACAGAACTTTTTAGCTTGATGTAGTACCATTGTTTATGTCTATTTTTGTTGCCTGTTCTTTTGTGTCATATGCAAAAGATCATTTCCAAGACCAAACGTCAAAGAGCTTTCCCAGTATGTTTTCTTCTAGGAGTTTTATGGTTTCAAGTCTTATGTTTAAGTCTTTAAACTATTTTGGCTTGATTTTTGTGTATGGTGCAAGATAAGGGTCCAATTTCATTCTTTTGCATGTAGGTATCCAGTTTTCCCAACACCATTTATTGAAGAGATTATCCTTTCTCTGTTGTGTATTCTTGGTGCCTCGTTGACCATATATGCATGAGATTATTTCTGGGCTCTCTGTTCTATTTATCTATGTGTCTGTTTTTATTCCAATACCATACTGTTTTGGTAAGTATAGGTTTTTAAAGTAGTTTGAAATCAGGCAGGGTGATGCCTCCAGCTTTGCTTGTCTCCTTAATATTGCTTTAGGTATTCAAGATCTTTTGTAGTTCCAAACAAATTTTAGTTTAGTTTTGTTGTTGTTGTTTTTTCCTGTAAAAAATGCCATTGGAATTTTGATAGGGGTTTCATTGAATCTGTACTTTACTTTGGGCAGTATGGATATTTTAACAATATTAACTCTTCCAACTCATGAGGATGAGATACTTTCTATTTATTTGTGCCTTCTTCAATTTCTTTCATCAGTGTTTTATAGTTTTCATTGTACAGTTCATTTACCTCCTTGGTTAAATTTATTCCTAAGTATTTTATTGTTTTTGATGCTATTGTAAACGAGCTTCCTTTCTTAATTCTTTTTTGAATAGTTCATATTAGTTTATAAAAATTTGACTGATTTTTGTATGCTGATTTTTATCCTGAAATATAAATGTTTATTAGTTCTAACAGGTTTTTTTGGTGGAGACTTTAAAGTTTTCCACATATAAGTTCACATCATGTAAATAAGACAATTTTATAATTTTTACAAAATTTTACCAAAGTTTTAAAAAAATTTACACTTTTCTTTCTAATTTAGATATATTATTTCCTTGTCTTGCCTGATTTCTCTGGCTAGGACTTCTAATACTACGTTGAACAGAATTAGCAAGAGTAGGCAATCCTGACTGGTTCCTAACCTAGAGGATACAACTTTCAGCTTTTCACCATTGAGTATGATGTTAGTTGTGGGTTTATCATATATGTTACATATATGGACATATACATATAGAGGTACATTCCTTCTATACCAAATTTTCTGAGTTTTTATCATGTAAGGAAGTGGAATTTTGCCAAATATTTTTTTGCATATTTTAAGATAACCAAATAATTTTCATTTTCATTTTGCTAATGTGGTATATTACATTTATTAATTTGTGCATGTTAAACCACCCTTCCATTCCAAGGATAAATCTCACTTGATCATGGTGTATGATCCTTTTAATGTGTTTTTAATTTAATTTATTACTAATATTTTGTAGAGGACTTTTGTATCTATTCTTATCAGGGTTACGGGCCTGTGATTTTCTTTTCTTGTAGTGTCCTTGTCTGGCTTTGGTACCAGGGTACTGTTGGTCTCATAAAATAAGTTAGATAGTGTTCCCTCCTCTTCAACTTTCTGGAAGAGTTGAATCGATATTAATTCTTTTTTTGGGGGGGGGTACGTAGGCCTCTCATTGTTGTGGCCTCTCCCGTGTGGAGCACAGGCTCCGGACACGCAGGCTCAGAGGACATGGCTCACGGGCCTAGCTGCTCCGCGGCATGTGGGATCTTCCTGGACCGGGGCACAAACCCATGTCCCCTGCATCGACAGGCGGACTCTCAACCACTGCGCCACCAGGGAAGCCCGATATTAATTCTTATTTAAATGTTTTGTAGAGTTACATTCTTCTTTAAATGTTTGATGAAGCTGACTGGTCCTGGATGTTTCTTTGTTGGGAGATGGCAGATTACTGACTCAATCTCCTTACTCATTATCTGTCTGTTCAGATTTTTTATTTCTTCATGATTCAGTCTTAGAAGGTTGTATGTTTCTTGAATTTATCCATTTCTTCTAGGTTATCCAATTTGCTAGTGTACAATTGTTGACTGTAGTCTCCTATGACCCTCTGTGTTTTTGTGGTATCAGTTGTCATGTCTCCACTTACATTTCTGATTCTATTTGATTATTCTCTCTTTTTTAAGCTAACTGTTTGTTAATTTTATCATTTCAAAAAAGCATTTTTAAATCTTTTCTATTGTATTTCTCATTTCTATTTATTTTTATTCTGATTTCTGTTGTTTCCTTCCTTCTACTGACTTTAGACTTTGTACTTCTTTTTCCACTTCCTTGAAGTATAGTGTTTGTTTACTTGAGATCTTTTGTTTTTCTTAACGTAGGCATTAATCACTATAAGTGCTCTTTTTAGAACTGTTTTTGCTGTATCCCATGAGTTTTGATATATTGTGTTTCCATTTTCATTTATGTCAAGATATTTTTGAGTTCCCTTTTGATTTTTTTGTTTGACCATTGGTAGTTCAGGAGTGTGTTGTATAATCTTCACATATTTGTGAATTTTATAATTTTCTTCATACTATTAATTTCTAGTATCATGCTACTGTGGTCAGAAAAGAAGCTTGATATGATTTCTATCTTCTTCAGTTTTCTAAGACTTGACTTTTGACCTAACATATGATCTATCCTGGAGGATGATTCATATGCACTTGAGAAGAATGTGTATTATGCTGCTGTTGGATGAAATCTTTTATACATGTCTGTTATGTCCATTTGTTCTAAAGTATAATTCAAGTGCAATGTTATTTTATTGATTGTCTGTCTGGATGACCTATCCATTGTTGAAGATGTGGCACTGAAGCCCCCTACTATCATTGTATTGCTTTCTATTTATCCCTTCAGGTAAATTAATATTTGCTTTACATACTTAGGTGCTCTGATGTTGGATGCATAAATATTTACAATTGTTATGTACTCTTAATGAATTGATAATAATGTCCTTCTCTTATTTGTGTCTTTATCTCTTGTTACAGTTTTTGACTTAAAGTCTATCTTGTCTGGTATCAGTATAGCTACCTCTGCTTTCTTTTTTCATGGAATATATTTTCCATTTTCATGGAATATATTTTTCCATCCCTTCAATGGAAAAATATATTTTTTGACTTAAAGTCTATCTTGTCTGGTAACAGTGTAGCTACCTCTGCTTTCTTTTCTCATGGAATATATTTTCCATTTTCATGGAATATATTTCTCCATCCCTTCAATCTCAATCTATATGTGTCCTTAAACCTGAATTGAGTCTCCTATATGAAGCATATAGTTGGGTCTTGTTTATTTATTCATTCAGCCACTCTATGTCTTTCAACTGGAGAATTTAATGTACTTACATTTAAAGATATTATTAATAGGTAAGGGCTTGCTATTGCCATTTTGTTAATTGTTTTCTGGGTGTTTTCAAGATCCTTTATTCCTTTCTTCTTTTGTGATTTGATGGTTTTCTGTTTTAAATCCTTTTTCTCTTTTGCATATCTATTACAGTCTTTTGCTTTACAGTTACCATGAGGCTTACATAAATATTTTATAGCTATAATGGTTATCTTAAGCTGATAACAACTTACCTTTGATCATATACAAAAGCTCTACACTTGTACTCCCCTGTCTACATTTTATGTTTTTGATGTCACAATGTACATATTTTTATATTCTATATCCATTAACAAATTCTCATAATAAGTCATTTCTAATATGTTTATCCTTTAACCTTTGTAATAGACTTATATGTGATTTATACGCCCCCATTACAATATTAGAGTATTTGGAATTTGACTATATATTTATCTTTATCAATGCTATCTTCTCTTTTCCATTCATTTTTCTTTTTGCTCCTCTCATTGGATGATGTCCCCTGACATTCTTTGATTCAACTGTTCCTTTCATCTGTTTGATTTAGTCTGACTGTTGAACACCCCTATTGAATTTTTCAATTCGGTTATTGTATTATTTAGCTCTATGATTTCTGTTTGGTACTTTTAAAATATTGTCTATCTCTGTTGCAATTGTCTTTGTTTATATGTTGCTCTCCTGACCTTGGTGGGCATCTTTATGACCACTATTTTGAATTCTCTGTTGGGTAAGTCATTTGTCACCACTTCACTGTGTTGGTTTGTGGAGATTTATCTTGATGTTTTTTTTGAAAAGATTCTCCTGTCTCTTCATTTTCCTTGAGTTTTTGCACTGGTTTCTATGAATTTGATAAGAGAGCCACCTCTCCCAGTTTTAACAGAATGGCCTCATGTAGGAAATTAAACTTGCTAATCAGCCTAGCCCAAGATTCTGGGTACCACTCAAACTTTTGTTCTTTTCCTAACATCTGTCTTTGTTCTTAGTGGCTCCCAGGAGATTACAGTATGCCAAGTCCCATCATTGCCCCAAAGTGGGGAAAATGCCACATGCTGCTTCAGGCTTCTGAAGGACCACTAATTGCCTGCTCTGTCAGCTCCAACAGCAGGCTAATTGGAAGCCCAAGCTTTGGGCAGCAAATGAAAAAGTTGGCATATGATATATGCAGTCTAGCCTTTATCAGGTAGAAAATGGGAGATGGGTATTTTTGCCTACATACTCCATGCTGAGCCAGAGTGAACAGCTGCTGGGAGTGCCTGTGCACCCACATAGAACCACCTCTTTGGACCCAGGGAAACTGCAAACACTGAGCTTAGTCAGTTCCCTGAGCTAAGTTATTTAGGAGCTAACCCCTTGAGTGGTAGCCATTGAAGTTGCGGCACTAGATGTTTCAACAAACTCCTTTCAGGGAGAAGCTAGAGACTTGATTTTATCACTGAGGCAAGCCAGGAGGAGAAGGCACAGGAGTTCCCTATGCCCATTCAAGCTCCTAAGGACTACGAATGATGTGCCCTGACAGCTCCCAGATGCAGGCTAATTAGAAGCCTGACCCTCGGGCAGTAGCTGGAAAAGTATGCACCATGCAAACAACAAGTTTGCACTCATGTGTGTGGTGCACTCATGCACCAACAAGTGTTGCCAGCACCATGCAAAATCTCATTAGCTTCTCAGACACTGACTTCCCAGTGAGCTTCACCAGCATCCCAGAGGGCTGATTCCCAACTAGTTTTACTAGGGCCCCAACAGGTGGTTTCCAGCCAGCCCTGGCTGGTGGCACTTCAGCAAATTCTCTGTCATTAAGTAGGCCACAGCCACACCCTCTCCAACAGGGTCTGGATGTCAGTGTTGGCCTCCTTCCAAGTCTTCTATTTCCATGGGTATTAGCCTCAGCTGTAGAAGTAGTATTTCCTCCTTACCTCTGCTATTCTTGTGTTCTGTTCAGTTCACTTTATGGCTAAGCTGTAATCTCTTATTATTTAGTTAATAATTAATTATTTATCCCTTAATAGTTACTCCCTGCTATTAATTCATTATTAGATAATAATTCTTTATATTGAAATGTTCCACTCAATTTACTGATTTCTGTCTCCTGGCTAGGCCCTAACTGACACATCTTCTTTAGGTCATTCATAGGAATTCTGCATGGGCTATCTTTAGTTTACAAAAATGTCGGGAATCTACTGACTTCCAAAATAAATCAACCTGTCAGTTGTAATGTTAAACATGTAAGGCCAAGTTTCCAAGCCTGGTACTCATTAAAATTAAATAATATATATTATTTTGCAAAGGTCCAGGAATCAGGAAAGATTCAAAGACATTGAATTTCTGTTGCAGTAGCCTTCCTTAAACCCATTAACATTTATTTTAATTGTGGTTCCAAGGTACTATTTCAAATAGTCTGAGAACTAAATTGCACATGTAAATACTTCAACGTTTAGGGAAGTATTTGGGTATTAGAAATGGACTATAGTATTGCCTACAATTCAAGAATTTGAAATTTTTTATCTCTACTAATAATGAGCTTATAGACAAACTAAAATTTTAAAAAGCTATCCTTACAACCCACACAACTGAATATCAGAACGTTTGAGATTTTTAGGTTCTGTGCTATCCTTTGTCAAGAATGACCCAAGTAGAGAAAATATTTACAAATAATATACCTGATAAGGGTCATGTCCATAATATATTAAGAATTCATACAATTCAACAACAAAAGGTAAACAACCCAATTAAAAATGGACAAAGTATTTGAATAGACATTCTCCAAAAAGGAGATATAAATGGCCAACAAACATATGAAAAAATGCTCAATGCCATTAAAGAAATACAAATCAAAACCACAATGAGATGCCATTTCACACCTACTTGAATGGATAGAATTAAGAAATAATAACAGAAAATAACTAGTTGTGGTGAGGATCTAGAGAAACTGGAACCCTAATACACTGCTGGTAGGAATACAAAATAGCACAGACACTGGAGAAAGAGTTTGGCTATTACTCACTAATTACCATATGACTCAGTCATTCCACTCCTAGGTATAAACCCCAAAGAATTGAAAACAGGTGTTCAAACAAATACTTGTATGCAAATGTTCATAGCAACACTATTCACGATAGCCAAAAGGTGGAAACAACCCAAATGTCCATCAACTGATGAATGGTTAAACAAGGTGTGGTATATCCATACAATGGAATATTATATATCCATAAAAAGGAATGAAGTACAGCTACACACTACAATGTGGATGAAGTTAGAAAACGTTATGCTAAGTTAAAGAATAAGGCACAAAAGGTCACATATTGTATAATTCCATTTATATAAAATATCCAGAACAGCAAAATCCAGAGATTAGGGGTGTCCAGAGGCTGGAGGGAGGATGGAATAGGGGGAAATAGCTGAATGGGTGTAAGTTTTCCTTTTTGGGTGATAAGAATGTTCTAGAATTAAATAGTAGTGATAGTTGCACAACACTGTAAATATACTAAATGGCACTGAACTGTACACTTTAAAGTGGTTAAAATGGTGAATTCTGTATTATATATATTTTACTGCAATGAAAAGATTATGGAAGGGAAGGAAGTGGAGGTAGAAAACATGAAAAATTCTTCAAAGAAATTTTGCTGTAAAGGGTAGTTGAGAAATGGTACAGTACCTGGAAGGGGATGTAGAGTGAAAGGAAAGTTTTTAAAATATTGAAAATAGTGTTAGATAATAATTGTCAAATAGGTACTTGCTGAATGGTAATGTGGTGTACGGTTACGAGACAGACATAGAGGGTAGCAGCGTTGGATTAATAGCCATTGATCTGTTAGATCCTAATCAGAAGATACCATGACCCACCTTTGCCTCTGATACTCATGGTCTCACTGTGTGAAAGTAATGAATGATGACAGTCGGGAAGCAAGATAAAATCTGGAAGACCATAGAGACTAACTGATGTGTTGCTTAAAATATTAATTAGATTTCACCTCAGTTCATCTTTCCAAAGTGATATAGTGGATAAAGCTCACTGATTTTGTGCAACCAGTAAGATGTATGAATGAGAAATCCCATTTCCAATTGATTAATTATTGCCAAATAGAACAGATGAATAACTTGGAGAATTGGATGGTTACATATAAATATACTTTATAAATTCCAAATGTTCTAGAATAAGTGCTGGTTAAAAAACAAACAAAAAAAAAACAACAACAAAAAAAGAGAACTGATATTTAAAATAGTAATCTAAGAAATCTTTCTGGAAATACAAGAAACTCTAATTTAGCATTTTTATGTAGCCTACATGTAACTGGAAAACTTGACCCAGAAAGGCCAACTCTGAGACATATTCTAATAGAACCATTAGAATGTAATAAAAATAAAGAAAAATATCTGAGCCATTGAATAAAACAAGCAAGTTGGTTATTAAGAGACGAAAATCACGTTGACATCATATTTCTCAACAGCAACATACAAATCAGGATAGCACTGAATTAACACATTTTACAAACCTTAAGGAAAGAATGAGCCAAGGCCTTTTTATATTGCCAATGTTTCCTTCAAGCATCAAGGCTATACAAAACCACGTTTAAACATTCAAGAATTCAGGGAATGCTGGAGTTCAAGTCTTTCCTGAGGAATCTATCAGAAAATTTAGTTCATATATTTAAATGACAAGCGGGAAGAACTTGGCAAATGACTAATGATGAGTATTTATTGCATTAGTTTCAGATTTATGGCCAAAATAAATGTGGGGACAAGGTGAAAGAATAATATATCCTGACAAAATGGGAACACCTTAAGTAAAATAACAGTAGGGAGAGAAACAGGTAAGTTAGAAGGAATTCACTGACTGTTGGCTTTGAACTTTCCTCTGCAGGCTTGTTTTTTGGTAGTCATATTGGTGGAATAATTCTAAAACTGTTTTGAGTGTATTGTAGGAATACTGATGTTCTGGGTGAAGTTCTCACTGTGAGAAAGGGAAATATAAATGAGATGAAAAAAAGTAAGAAAAGCCTTGTTACTGGATTTGAATTAGAGTTATCAGTATGACCTAATAATTATCAAAAAAGTCCCACAAATGTCTGTGTGTGTGTGTGTGTGTGTGTGTGTGTATTCTAGTTCTCTCTAATTATTGAAATAGTCTAAAAATAACGCCACTCTAAGAGCAATTAGCATACTCAGTGCCCTGATCTTGGCTTCTAAAAGGAAACAGGACTCTCTGGAGAAATGCTGATTTCAGACCTGAGCAGTAAAAGTACAAGCTGAAAATGGAATATATTTGGGGGCCATAAAGTCAAAGAACTTCTTAAGGATAGGTGGGAATATATCAAAAAATCAAAGGCGCTACCTCAGTTGAGCACATTTGGGTCAAATTCTTCTAACTTTGTTGATGTATGACACCTAAACAGAAAAGTGCCCATTTAATAAGGGCACTGCTTAGTGAATTTTCATTATCAGAACATACTCTTTTAACCAGACTCAGATCAAGAAACAGGACATTATAAGTACATTAGAAGCCACACTCACACACCAGTAAGAGTAACCACTCCCCTGACTTCCAACAGCAAAGGTATTTTTATTTTGTTTTGTTTTGTTACTTCATAAAATGGAATTAAACAGAAAATACTCTCTTGTGTCAGGTTTGTTTTAATCAGTATAATTTTTATGAGATTTATTCATATTGTTGTGTGTTGGAGATCATTGATTCTGACTGGTATATAGTATTCTACTGTAAGTTCATGTCATAATTTAAATTTTGGATATACTGAGTGTAAAAATATTAAAAGACATTGCATTTTTAAAAATCTCTAAGTCCATAGTGACACTAAAAAGTGCAGATGGGAGGAAAACTTCTTTTTACATAATTATGCAAACAAATAAATATAAAAAGAACAACAGAATTAGAAAATGATCATACTGTAACCATCAGTGTAATAATTTATTCAAACAAGTATCATCAATGGATCTAAAATCACTGGGCTGGGGAAAAGGCTATTCACATAGTTACAAAGTATTAGCCCATGTATCACTTATTAACAATAAACAAAAAATGGCAACCTTACAATGGAGAAACCTAGCTCCCCAAACAGGGGTGGAACCCAGGCCCCCTGCATTGGGAGCATGGAGTCTTACCAACTGGACAACCAGGGAAGACCCTTACCTAAGGTTTTTAACCTGAGTCTAAATATGATGAAACAGTCAGACAAATCCTTATTGTGGACATTAAGTAAAATAGCTGGCCTGGACATTTAAAAATTATTAATGCCATGAAAGAAAAAGTAGGTTTGGGGCTGCTATTCTAGATTTAAAAAAAGACATAACGACTAAGTGCAAAGTGCGATCCTTGATGGGACCTTGGGGGAAAAAAGTAGCCAAAAAGCTCTAAAGGAAAATATTTGGAAATCAGAGATTTAAATATGAGGTGTTGATCAGATAAGATTATTTTATCAATGCTGAACTTCTTGGGTGTGACAGTGTGACATTCATGTAGAGAATATCTTGGTTTTTGGAAATATTTAGATGCAGAGTTTCAGGATGTCTGCAACTTCCAAATGTTCCCAGAAAAAGAAAAATAATAATAATAATACAAAGAAAAACAGACAGACATCAAATGTGGCTGTAGAAAATTAGTGAATTCAGATGAAGGTACGGAGGTGCTGATTTGTACTATTCCTTCCAGTTTTCTGTAGATTTGAAAAATGAGACCAAAAGAATATATAAAATTCACTCTCTTAAAATATTCAAAGACTGAGGATTTTTTTAAAAATTTAATATAGTAAAAATACAATGAACTGTGGATCAATTTTTTCTTTTCATGGTCTAAGTATATAACCCCAACTATGTGTTTGTATGATTTCTGAATTTTAATTTCTATTTTGATTGATTCACCAGATGGCATATATTCATTGCAAAATATAAATATATATAATGAATTTTCCAATATTTAAAATAACCTTAAATTTTTATTTTATGTTTATCATATTTTCCTCCTTACACATCACAAACTTAAAGGCCACTATTATTCATGAAAAATATGGTTCTAGGTACATAGTGGTTACAAATTTTTTTTTTTTTGGTTCAATTTTGATTGAATAACAAAACAAATCAAGTAAGACTCTACAATAACTTTGAACTTATATTTCATTAGCTCTATTCAAATATTACTAATTATATTAGCTACTGTTTACCAAAGAAATAGAACTTGCTTTATTAAAAAAATCTCCTTTCCCAAATAAATCCCCAATATCATTTTGAAAAAAGCAAACAAATCTTTTACGAACTGCTAACTGAATCATAGTTATAATAAACTCTGTTTAAAAAAAAAAGCCAAAAACGATTTAGAAGTGTTATATAACTTTAAATGATAGAAACTACAATTCACAATTCTTATGTGACTAGTAATAAACAATGTCTAACTTAAAAAGTAAATAAGAAAATAAAATGCAATAAATAATCCCTATTGCTTATTTCCTAAGGAATTAAAAAGGCACTTTTCACTTGACATTCAAGAACCTGATGTTCAATGAATTATTTGTAATTAGTATGAAGAGGCTAATAACATCATAAATTCACCTGCATATTTTTAAAGGAAAATGAAAGTTTACATAAACCGCCATGTACATATTATAACAACAGATATTATTTATTGACATCTCAGTGAAAATGGTGTTATTGCAAATTTAAGCATCAACAGTATGAAGAAATACCATCTGAAGGATGGCAGAATATATTGTGCCATTTTGGCATAAGAATTATGTTGAGCTACAAGCACTTTAAAAAGAGTAGGTACAGGAAGGGCACTCCAATCTCCCCTTTATCTTCCTAAAAACAGGAGATAAAACTCCTATGTGGAAGATGTCCTCCCCAAAACAAGAGGAAGGAAACATTCTTAGCACCAGAGACAAAGGGTCCAGGCTTAGAGAATTCTGTACAAACAGATCTTGTTAAAATAGTTCTTGTCTTTTTAGACTCTCCACATTTTTTAGTTACTCTTCCACAATTGTCTCTGTTTTATAACCTAGTATAAAAGAATTTACAATTTGCCACTTCTTTGGGTCTTCATTTCCTCATTAGTACTTCCATGTCATGTAAAATTTATATTAATTAAATCTGTATGCTTTTCTTCTGTTAATCTGTCTTGTGTCAATTTAATTCTCAGGCCCAGATTGAGACCCTAAGAAGGTAAAGTTTTGTCTCCCCTACACATCATTACTGTACATGATAGAGAAATCATATCTTAATATTTGTCATATATATATATATAGTGTGTGTGTGTTTCATGTTTATGGTTTATTTGCAAATACAGATACACAGATTAGGTTAAGAAAAGGAGGGTTTTTACTGTAGTAGTTGGTGGATAATATATTCAAACAAAGGGAGGAGAAATCAGTCTCGGGAAAATGCCATAACAAGGGCATCACAAGGGATCTCAGCAGTAGAGGTCGCAGAATTGGTTCCCTAGAAATGACCACTGGGTTTTTCCATTTCTGTATCTCAGACCAAAATTAAAATTTCTAGCAGCGGGTGATGTCATATATATTTTTGATGAAATTCATTTTTTTCCAAATTACATGTAGACTTGCTGTCAATGTTAGCATACAGGCACATGCAATATTCTGCTTTTCTTATGAAATATTTACTTGAGAATATGACTAATATTGATGACTATATATTTGTTTTCTATTATTAGGAGTTTATCCTATATAATATATATCTCATAGTATCTCTGAACGTTAGGGACAGAAAGAGAACTCCTTTAGGTGTTAAGCAATATTTTCATTACATCAATAAATAATATTTTGAAAATTATTCAAGTTTAATAAAGTTATGATTAAATCCTTCCCACTAGAATTTCCTCTCAGAGAATGAAAACAATGTCTTATTATTTTAAAATGAATCCCTAGGGCTTTCCTGGAGGCGCAGTGGCTGAGAATCTGCCTGCCAATGCAGGGGACACGGGTTCGAGCCCTAGTCTGGGAAGACCCCACATGCCGCGGAGCAACTGGGCCCGTGAGCCACAACTACTGAGCCTGCGCGTCTGGAGCCTGTGCTCCGCAACAAGAGAGGCCGTGATAGTGAGAGGTCCGCGCACCGCGATGAAGAGTGTCCCCCGCTTGTCACAACTAGAGAAAGCCCTCGCACAGAAACGAAGACCCAACACAGCCATAAATAAATAAATAAATAAATTTAAATCATATGGGCTTCTAAGAAGACCTCTGCTTAAAAAATAAATAAATAAAATAAAATAAAATAAAATAAAATGAATCCCTAAGTGTAATATATATTTGTATCTTTAGAGAGACCTGGGCTACTTACTTTAATCCTGAAAATTAAAATGTATATATTTATTTGTTGTCTTCTTTCAGAAGGACATATAAATGAGGTCTTAAAACGTTTTCTAGTTTACTAGCTAAGAATAACCTATTTGCAGAGAATCTAATATGACAATGCCCTGAAAGTCCCAATTCTTTAAACTCTGACATAACTAGATATTTTGGGCTGTAAATAGAAATATTTTTTGTTATTGTATGTCATTTCCAAATATCCATGCCATTTCCTTGACTTTAAAAATTAATTATTTATGCTTTTTAGCCTTGGAGTCATACAGGCAATTATCTTTATAGAGTAGCAGTGGTATTAGAATAAGACAGTACATGAGACCAGTTAATTAGTCTAGGACTGGGAAAAAGGGTGAACTCAAAGTAGTCACTGTCCAAACAGGAGAGAAAACATATTTAGTAACTGAGAGATAAATGAAGTGTCCTCCATACCAATTTAATTCTATTTCCATCAGGAGAAAGAATGTATGGCAGATTTTGGAGCTACTCTCTACCTCTCTGAAAGTTCATTTCACAGGAGCTGGTGCTATTTCTATTAGTTCTAGGCATTACATATTCTACTCTTCTGAACCTGGAATACTACCACAGCAGTGGACAACATGATTTAATTAGAGCATGCCGAGTGTCAGGAGAATATGATAAATAAAAAAACAAGGTTGCTTGTATGACATGTAAGTAACAATTTCCTATATTTGCTTTACATATGCTCTTATAATTATGGGAGAGTAATTAGAAAGCTGTGACAAATATCCTCCCCGCCAAATTACAAATGTCTATACTTCAAAACATGACTTCAGAATTCAATTAAAAATCATAATTACTTTAAAAAATCCCAGTTTTACCATAGACATTAGTATTGAATCAAGCTAAAGAAATCCTTTATTCTATTAGACAGTAGAATCTTTGTCTTTAAGAAGTTATACAAATTGTAAATAAAAATAAGAAGGTAGGGCTTCCCTGGTGGCGCAGTGGTTGAGAGTCCGCCTGCCGATGAAGGGGACATGGGTTCGTGCCCCGGTCTGGGAAGATCCCACATGCCGCAGAGCGGCTGGGCCCGTGAGCCATGGCCGCTGAGCCTGCACATCCGGAGCCTGTGCTCCGCAACAGGAGAGGCCACAACAGTGAGAGGCCCGCTTACCGCAAAAAAAAACCCACAAAAAAACCTTTATATTATAATTCAAAGTTATACTAGCATTAAAGTTTCATAATGACTTAAATGTTGCTTGCTATCTACTAAATACTCAAAACTGAAATAAATTAACATGAATCTTTCTATAATATGCTGTAGAGTGTGAAACACTTTTTTCCGCTATGAAGAATTTCCAAAACTTTGGTGATAAATAAAGAGAAATGTTTTTTATTCTGGAGTAGCAAGGACAACTGACTGTCCACCAACTGTTTCTGTTCCCAGCCATTGGGTGGAATTGTTGCTGGGAGGTGCCCGTCCTAAAAGGAATTTCATTGTAGAACCATACCTGCATCTAGGTAGGACCATCTGACTAGTTTTTGAAACTGGGATATAAGCAATATGGGTTACTCATTCGAAGTCAAGTTAATTAAGAAGCAAATATATCTTCTTTGTTCTCTCATATTCAGGCTAGGTGCAAGAAGCTTTGCGACCCCAAGGGAGTCAAAACTACATGAATGAAGGTGCTTGGGTCACTGAAGCACTATGTGGAGTATTGAAACCAACTGGCCAGGAACACCCACATTTTACTATCACCAACTTCTAATTTGCCAATCCCCTGAAACTGAGGGACTTACTTGTAATAGCAGTTGAAGCTGCTCGAAATAATACATATGTTGTTCAGCAGGGTGGAGGCTGTGGGGTGTTGAAAGAGAAGTTTTTTCTCACTTGGGGGAAAGTTGGTGTTCCCTCTGAAAAGTGCATTTATAACTCTACATTAAGTGTGAAGGTTGAGGCAAAAGAAATTTAGAAAATTCTGTTTACCAGTCACCCCTAAAATACATATTTAAAACTAGAGTCATGAGAGAGACCTTCAAGATGGCAGAGGAGTAAGTCTTGGAGATGACCTTCCTCCCCACAAATACATCAGAAGTACAACTACATGTGGAACGACCCCTACAGAACACCTACTGAATGCTGGGAGAAGACCTCAGACCTCCCAAAAGGCAAGAAACTCCCCACGTACCTGGGTAGAGCAAAAGAAAAAAGAAAAAACAGAGACAAATGAATAGGGACGGGACCTGCACCAGTGGGAGGGAGCCGTGAAGCACAAAAGGTGTCCACACACTAGGAAGCCCCTCCGCGGGCGGAGACTGCGTTGGGCAGAGGGGGGAAGCTTTGGAGCCGTGGAGGAGAGTGCAGCAACAGGGGTGCGGAGGGGAAAGTTGAGAGATTCCTGCAAAGAGGATCTATGCCGACCAGCGCTCACCAGCCCGAGAGGCTTGTCTGCTCACCCGCTGGGGTGGGCGGGGGCTGGGAGCTGAGGCTCTGGCTTCAGAGGTCGAATCCCAGGGAGAGGACTGGGGTTGGCTGTGTGAACACTGCCTGAAGGGGGCTAGTGCGCCATAGCTAGCAGGGAAGGAGTCTGGGAAAAAGTCTGGACCTGCCTAAGAGGCAAGAGACCATTGTTTCCTGGTGCGCGAGGAGAGGGGATTAAGAGCACCGCCTAAATGAACTCCAGAGACGGGCGCGAGCCGCGGCTATCACCGCAGGACCCCAGAGACAGTCATGAGACACTCAGGCTGCTGCTGCTGTCACCAGGAAGCCTGTGTGCAAGCACAGGTCACTATCTACACCTCCCCTCCCGGGAGCCTGTGCAGCCCGTCACTGCCAGGGTCCCATGATCCAGGGACAACTTCCCCGGGAGAACACACGGCGCGTCTCATGCTGCTGCAACGTCACACTGTCCTCTGTCACCACAGGCTCGGCCCACACTCCGTACCCCTCCCTACCCCCGGACTGAGAGAGTCAAAGCCCCCGAATCAGCTACTACTTTAAGCCCGCCCTGTCTGAGCAAAGAACAGATGCCCTCAGGTGACCTACACGCAGAGGCATGGCCAAATCCAAAGCTGAACCCAAGGAGCTGTGCAAACAGAGAAGAGAAAGGGAAATCTCTGACAGCAGCCTCAGAAGCAGCGGATTAAATCTCCAAAATCAACTTGATGTACTCTGCATTCCTGGAATACCTGAAGAGACAACAAATCATCCCAAAATTGAGGCGGTGGACTTTGGGAGCAACTGTAGACATGGGGTTTGCTTTCTGTATCTAATTTCTTTCTGGTTTTATGTTTATCTTAGTTTACTATTTAGAGTTTATCATCAGTAGTAGATTTGTTCATTTATTTGGTTGCACTCTTCCTTTTTTTTATATATATATATATAAAGATGTATATATATCTTTCCTTTTTCTCTTTTTGTGAGTGTGTATGTGTATGCTCCTTTGTGGGATTTTGTTTGTATAGCTTTGCTTTTACCATTTGTCCTAGGGTTCTGTCTCTCCTTTTTTATTTATTTATTTTTAGTATAGTTTTTAGCGCTGCTATCAGTGGTGGATTTGTTTTCTGCTTTGGTTGCTCTATTCTTTCCTCCTCTCTCTTTTTTTTTTACTCTTTTATTACTTTAATGTTTTTTATTTTTAATATTTTTTATTTTAATAACTATTTTATTTATTTTAAATTTTTAATTTTTTTCTCCCTTTTCTTCTGAGCTATGTGGCTGACAGGATCTTGGTGCACTGGCCGGGTGTCAGGCCTGTGCCTCTGAGGTGGGAGAGCCGAGTTCAGGACACTGGTCCAACAGAGACTTCCAGGCTCCACGTAGTATCAAACAGTGAAAGCTCTCCCAGAGATCTCCATCTCAACGCTAAGACCCAGCTCCACTCAATAACCAGCAAGCTACAGTGCTGGACACCCTATGCCAAACAACTAGCAAGACAGGAACATGACCACACCCATTAGCAGAAAGGCTGCCTAAAATCATAAGGTCACAGACACCCCAAAACACAACACAAGACGTGATACTGCCCACCAGAAAGACAAGATCCAGCCTCATCCTCCAGAACACAGGCACCACTCCCCTCCACCAGGAAGCCTACACAGCCCACTAAACCAACCGTAGTCACTGGGGGCAGACACAAAAACAACGGGAACTACAAACTTGCAGCCTGTGAAAAGGAGACCCCAAACACAGTAAGTTAGCAAAATGAGAATACAGAGAAACACACAGCAGATGAAGGAGCAAGGTAAAAACCCACCAGACCAAACAAATGAAGAGGAAATACATAGTCTACCTGAAAAAGAATTCAGAGTAATAATGGTAAAGATGATCCAAAATCTTGGAAATACAATGGAGAAACTACAAGAGATGTTTAGCAAGGACCTAGAACAACTAAAAAGCAAGCAAAGAATGATGAAGAACACAATAAATGAAATTTAAAATTCTAAGGAATCAATAGCAGAATAACTGAGGCAGAAGAATGGATAAGTGACCTGGAAGATAAAATAGTGGAAATAACTACAGCAGAGCGGAATAAAGAAAAAAAGAATGAAAAGAATTGAGGACAGTCTCAGAGACCTCTGGGACAACATTAAACGCACCAACATTCGAATTATGGGGGTCCCAGAAGAAGAGAAAATGAAAGGGACTGAAAAAATATTTCAAGAGATAATAGTTGAAAACTTCCCTAATAAGGGAAAGGAAATAGTCAATCAAGTCCAGGAAGTGTGGAGAGTCCCATACAGGATAAATACATGGAGAAACACACCATACACATAACATCAAACTATCAAAAATTAAATACAAAGAAAAAATATTAAAAGCTACAAGGGCAAAACAACTAATAATAGCTGATCTTTCAGCAGAAACTCTGCAAGCCAGAAGGGAGTGGCAGGACATATTTAAAGTGATGAAAGGGAAAAACGTACAACCAAGAACACTCTACCCAGCAAGGATCTCATTCAGATTCCACAAAGAAATTAAAACCTTTACAGACAAGCAAAAGCTAAGATAACTCAGCACCACCAAACCAGCTTTACAACAAATGCTAAAGGAACTTCTCTGGAAGGAAAAACAAGAGTAGGAAAAGACCTACAATAACAAACCCAAAACAGTTAAGAAAATGGTAATAGGAACATACATATCGACAATTACCTTAAATATAAATGGATTAAATGCTCCAACGAAAAGACATTGGCTGAATGGATAAAAAAACAAGATCCGTATACATGCTGTCTACAAGAGACCAACCTAGGGACAGATACAGACTGAATGTGAGGGGATGGAAAAAGATATTTTATGCAAAAGGAAATCAAAAGAATGCTGGAGTAGCAATTCTTTTATCAGACAAAATGAACTTTAAAGTAAAGACTATTTAAAATAAAGACTTGAAAATAAAGTGACAAAGAAGGACACTACATATGGATCAAGAGATCAATCCAAGAAGAAGATATAACAATTGTAAACATTAATACACGCAACATAGGAGCACCTCAATACATAAGGCAAATGCTAACAGCCATAAAAGGAAAAATCGACAGTAACACAATCAAGTAGGGGACTTTAACACCCCACTTCCACCAATGGACTGATCATCCAAAACAAAAATTAATACAGAAACACAAGCTTAAATGACACATTGAACAAGATGGGCTTAATTGATATTTATAGGACATTCCACCCAAAAACAACAGAACAACAACATTCCCCAGGGTAGATCATATCTTGGGTCACAAATCAAGCCTTGGTAAATTTAAGAATATTGAAACTATATCAAGTATCTTTTATGACCACAATGCTGTGAGACTAGATATCAATTACAGGAAAAAATCTGTAAAAAATAAAAACACACGGAGGCTAAACAATATACTACTAAATAACCAAGAGATCACTAAAGAAATCAAAGAGAAAATTTAAAAATACCTAGAAACAAATGACAATGAAAACACAAAGACCCAAAACCTATGGGATGCAGCAAAAGCAGTTCTAAGAGGGAAGTGTATAGCAATACAATCCTTCCTCAAGAAACAAGAAACATCTCAAATGAACAACCTAACCTTACACCTAAGGCAATAAGAGAAAGAAGAACAAAAAAAAAACCCAAAGTTAGCAGAAGGAAAGAAATCATAAAGATCAGATCAGAAGTAAATGAAAAAGACATGAAGAAAACAATAGCAAAGATCAATAAAACTAAAAGCTGGTTCTTTGAGTGATAAAAAAAATTGATAAACCACTAACCAGACTCATCATGAAATAAAGGGAGAAGACTCAAATAAGTAGAATTAGAAATGAAAAAGGAGAAGTAACAACTGACACTGCAGAAATACAAAGGATCATGAGAGATTACTACAAGAAACTATATGCCAATAAAATGGGCAACCTGGAAGAAATGGACAAATTCTTAGAAAAGCACAACCTTCCGAGACTGAAGCAGGAAGAAATAGGAAATATAAATAGAACAATCACAAGCACTGAAGTTGAGACTGTGATTAAAAATCTTCCAACAAACAAAAGCCCAGGACCAGATGGCCTCAGAGGTGAATTCTATCAAACATTTAGAGATGACCAAACACCTATTTTCTCAAACTCTTCCAAAATATCGCAGAGGGAGGAACACTCCCCAACTCATTCTACAAGGACACCATCACCCTGATACCAAAACCAGACAAAGATGTCACAAAGAAAGGAAACTACAGGCCAATATCACTGATGAACATAGATTCAAAAATCCTCAAGAAAATGAGAAAATCAACAGCACACTAAATGGATCATACACCATGATCAATTGGGGTTTATCCCAGGAATACAAGGATTCTTCAATACACACAAATCAATCAATATGATAAACCATATTAACAAATTGAAGGAGAAAAACCATATGTTCATCTCAATAGATGCAGAAACAGCTTTTGACAAAATTCAACACTGATTTATGATAAAAACCCTCCAGAAGGTAGGCATAGAGGGAACCTACCTCAACATAATAAAGGCCATATATGACAAACCCACAGCCAACAGTGTTCTCAATGGTGAAAAACTGAAACCATTTCCACTAAGATCAAGAACAAGACAAGGATGTCCACTCTCACACTATTATTCAACATAGTTTTGGAAGTTTTACCCAAAGCAATAGGAGAAGAAAAAGAAATAAAAGGAATCCAAATCGGAAAAGAAGAAGTAAAGTTGTTTTGTTTGCAGATTACATGATACTATACATAGAGAATCCTATGGATGCTACCAGAAAACTGCTAGAGCTAATGAATGAATTTGGTAAAGTAGCAGGACACAAAGTTAATGCACAGAAATATCTTTCATTCCTATACACTAATGATGAAAAATCTCAAAGAGAAATTAAGGAAACACTCCCATTTACCACTGCAACAAAAAGAATAAAATACCTAGGAATAAACCTACTTAAGGAGGTAAAAGACCTGTACTCAGAAAACTATAAGACACTGATGAAACAAATTAAATACGATACAAACAGATGGAGAGATATACAATGTTCTTGGATGGGAAGAATCAACATTGTGAACATGACTCTACTACCCAAAGCAATCTACAGATTCAGTGCAATCCCCATCAATCTACCAAAGACATTTTTCACAGAACTAGAACAAAAAATTTCACAGTTTGTATGGAAACACAGAAGACCCTGAATAGTCAAAGCAATGTTGAGAAAGAAAAACAGAGCTGGAGGAATCAGGCTCCCTGACTTCCGACTATACTACAAAGCTACAGTAATCAAGACAGTATGGTACTGTCAGAAAAACAGATATATAGATCAATTGAACAGGATAGAAACCCCAGAGATAAACCCATGCACATGGTCACCTTATTTTTGATAAAGAAGGCAAGAATATACGATGGAGAAAAGACAGCCTCTTCAATAAGTGGTGCTGGGAAAACTGGACAGCTACATGTAGAAGAATCATATTAGAATACTCCCTAATACCATGCACAAAAATAAACTCAAAATGGATTCAAGACCTAAATGTAAGGCCAGACACCATAAAACTCTTAGAGGAAAACATAGGCAGAACACTCTATGACATAATCACAGCAAGATCCTTTTTGACCCACCTCCTAGAGAAATGGAAATAAAAACAAAAATAAACAAATGGGACCCAATGAAACTTCAAAGCTTTTGCACAGCAAACAAAACCGTAAACAAGACGAAAAGATAACCCTCAGAATGGGAGAAAATATCTGCAAATGAAGCAACTGTCAAAGGATTAATCTCCAAAATTTACAAGCAGCTCATGCAGCTCAATATGAAAAAAAAAAACAAACAACCCAATCCAAAAATGGGCAGAAGACCTAAATAGACATTTCTCCAAAGAAGATGTACAGATTGCCAGCAAACACATGAAAGGATGTTCAACATCACTAATCATTAGAGAAATGCAAATCAAAACTACAATGAGATATCATCTCACACCAGTCAGAATGGCCATCATCAAAAAATCTACAAACAATAAATGCTGGAGAGGGTGTGGAGAAAAGCGAACCCTCTTGCACTGTTGGTGGGACTATAAATTGGTACAGTCACTGTGGAGAACAGTATGGAGGTTCCTTAAAGAACTAAAAATAGAACTACCATACGCCCCAGCAATCCCACTACTGGGCATATACCCTGAGAAAACCATAATTCAAAAGTAGTCATGTACCACAATGTTCATTGTAGCACTATTTACAATAGCTTGGATATGGACGCAATCTAAGTGTCCATCAACAGATGAATGGATAAAGAAGATGTGGCACATATATACAATGGGATATTACTCAGCCATAAAAAGGAACGAAACTGAGTTATTTGTAGTGAGGTGGGTGGACCTAGAGTCTGTCATACATAGTGAAGTAAGTCAGAAAGAGAAAAACAAATACCATATGCTAACACATATATATGGAATCTAAGAAAAAAAAAAAAAGGTCATGATGCACCTTTGCTCTGAATGAACAGTAATGGCATTCAAGGGTTCTTCATGCTTAAGAATGCTCTAATTAGCATTATCCCTTTGCTTATCACGTGCTAATCCTAGGCCTCAGGACTTTGCCAGGGATATTGTGTTGTCTCTGCCCTTTACTGTATTCAGGATATTATTACTAAATTTATTATTTTAAAAACTGGTTCTAACAAAATTTTCACCTATTTTACTCGCCTAAAGTCCACAGGTACAGAGATTCCTCAGGAAGAACACTGCTTTACATTAAAAAGAGAATAATTTTGTTACTTCCAAATTGTACACTTAGCATTCTTCTATATAATCCCTCCAAACACTGTGCCAGCTTCTGATTCAATATGGTGACCTGAGAAATCAATCTCCCCTTTTGTCCCTGAGCAAAGGCTGAAGAGGCAGGCATAAGGTGGTGGAAAATATTGAAGTTCTGCAGTCTGCAAGAGGCCCGGGCCCAATTAAGCAGCATATCAGCACAGAGACAGGGCAGTGAGTTTTAGCCCATGTGCCTTGCTGGTCTAGGGCCAGGCGTGGGGCGTGAGGAAATGAATCAAATTTTTACCAGGGATAAATACACTCTCTGTAGCTCTGTTACTGAAATAGTCTTATTTGCAAATGAGAATTGTGGGGGAAAAAATTATATATATATATATATATATATATATATGCTTATAAAAGGCAGGAATGCAGGTGAAAGGACATCAGCAGACAAGAAAACTTCACAACATTCTGGAAGACAGAAAAGAGATTAAAGAATATGTTTAGATGACAGAGTAGAGAGTTGAAATCCAAGTCTGTGTAGAGAGGACTAGGGCAGAGGAGGGAGCTTGCTGACCACCCCTCACCCCAAACACTGAAATTTTAGATTAGGAAACAAGAAGCAGGATGGAGGACAGGAGTGAAAAATGAGGCTGAAAACAGGGTAATGATTTGAAGGCTGAATATTTCATCCCCATTTCCACCTTTGTATATTGTATATATGTGGAGCTGTTGACTGCTAGCCAGCCAGAGCTAGTTTCAGGTAAAAACAAAAATCTTAAACCTTTAACTGGAAAGAAATTTCAAAATATATACAAATTGAATAATCTAGGAAGAACTAGGGAAACCGGTGGTTTGGGGTACTCCAGAATAGAGCCTCTGTCAGTATGGCATTTCTGGACCACAGTATGATACTCAATTGCCTGTCAAAACTTTCCAATCTATACACTGTGCTCATGAGCATCCTAACTCCCATGCCAGCTACTTCCCACTATTTGTATTAATGTATAAGCAAGGATTACCAAACATTTCAAGAAAACTTGTAGCATGAAAGAGAAAGAGCAAGAAAGAGCAAAAGGAAAACTTACCTCAGAGTAACATCTCTGAGAAGACACTACATTAATAAAAATTCTATTTTTAAAATGCAGCTCTGAAATTATGATAATGAATGTCATCATTCAAATTCTTTGTCAGCTCCTCATATTTCTACTTCTGACTTTGTTTTTCTAGAGAACAATCATGAAAGAATGGAAAGGTTATGAAAAAGTAAACATGAGACTCAGCAGTTAGAACAAGGATGGATATAGCCCCTCTAATTAGGTATACCTACAATGGTCTGGAAATGTCTGTGAGTAGTACAGAATAGAGCTAATTGGACATCTGTATGTAAGTTAGAAGTTACTGAAAAGCATAGACCATGTCTAATATCTTTATATATCCAGGGTTGAGCACAGTGACTATCACACATAATCATTAATATTCCCATGAATATTAATTACTTGTCATTATAAAGAAAGCAAGGTAAACTTAATAGTCTAGCCTAATAATCAAAATGTAAGCAGTTCCTAAATTATAACAAATTGAAGCAGACACTGTTAATCCCTGGAAAAGTAAAGAAACATAAAGCAGAATTCCAAAAATTGGCCTTTTGGTTAGAAATTTGCACATTTCTATAGCAAACTTCATTTCACCTCATTAGCCTGACATGCAGGCTTTTGTTAGTGGCTCATCTCCATCAACAAATAAGAGAGCATATGCTGCTTCAATCTTCAATGTCATGTAAAAATGCCATTATCTCTCCTTCCTACTGATATTTGCACAAGCTGCCTCTAGTGGGCCCATTACCCTTTCCAGTGTCCCATTCCTCACCTGTCTAGCCAGTTTCTATTCCCACAGCCTGGGTAACTAACAACTAGTCATCATTTTATATCTATCTTTAGATGTGAACTTACTTTGAAAATTTTCTCTAGTGTTTACACAGAATTCATAGCATTTACAACCCCATTTCAATAGCTTTTTCCTGACAAAATTACTCCACTGCTCTGTAAGCTCTCAGAAGTCAGAGAGACCATGTCCCTATTGCCTGTGCTATGCTCTGAGTACTTAGCACTGTGGTTGGCATAAAGCAGGTGCTCAAGAAATACACTATGCTGAATTGAAATTAAATGTCTTCATTAGATTTTACATACTAACAAAAAATTCCTATCAATCATGTGCTTACAAGTATATAACAACAAAAGTTGGCATATAGCAGAAATCGTGATTTTTTTTCAGAACCTTATCGTATGGACCATGGAATTGGCAACTCAGCTGTGACTCTTGCCATGAATACACACAAAGAACACCAGAGCATAGGTGATCAATCATTTCTGTGGTTCTATCAATACAGATTGCTGATGCTAAACACATAATGTAGTAATATGCACAGATAAACAAGACAAACTATTTTAACCACACTAGCATCTGATTCTACTATACTCTTTCATTTTGCCTGTATTTTATAGGATGTTTATGAAACCTATGGGAATCCATCCATGGAATACTGCATCAAGTTTTCCATGAACCCACTCAGTATTTATTTAGCAATAAAAATCACTGTTTACACACCATTACAGAATAATGGCTATGGGATTTCCACTGCAAGCAGCCACACAGACTGGTACTTATTTTTAGAATCAGCTTTAGATCAGGTTGAAAACCCAGGGTCCGAGCAGCCATTTAAAAGTAATAATGATCTACTTTTTATTTGAGCATCTCAAGACAAAGATTACTTTTCCTGTGATCTAACTTTCTATACTTTATAACATGCCACTGGATGAAATATTCACAGAAACTCTTTCTCTCCTTTTTTTTCCTTTTTTTTTTTTGAAACAACATTTGCAGAATGAAAATACAGAAAGCATAATCACTAAGGAGTGTTGGGTAGAAATGAGTTGGGAAAAGGAGAGGGAGAAAAGAATTCAAGCCTTTGTATATGAGCTCCCTATGACTATTTCATTGCAAAGATTTAAGGCAACTGGTTATATAAGAAAAATGTGCATTAAGCAAAGGGCCCATGTGAAGAAAAGATGCTCTTTACATAATGATTTACAAATCCAGACTGTCAACAGCATTGCCCTTAAACCAAATTATTGTTCATCACTCGTACATGGCTCCATTTCTCACACATGCCTGTATCTTAACCTGTGTCCTCAAGCAAAGGTGACATGTAAACCACCCCCAATCCAATAAAAGACTTTACTTCCCCTAGAATATTAAGAAAATTTAAAATAACATAGCACCATTAGCTGTACCTTTTGCTAATAAATCTACAAATGTTTATTCATTCAGAATGTTCTATCATAAAGTATAATAGGTAGGGCAGTGTCGAAGTTAATGTTACCTAGTGGAAGGCCCAAAGCATTCTATAAATCTAAACTATCAATATTTTACAAAAGATTTCTTCCTGTCTCTGTAGATACAAAAACTCCTGTAATGCTATATGTAGTACTATACATACTACTCTGTACTACTCTAAACATTAGGGTGAAGAGCCTTAAATGAGAAACAGAAAATTTCAGTTTCTTAACTACTTTTCATCTCATAATGCTTCCTTGATATTTTGCCTGTGTTATACTATGACACATCATTGGATGATTATAGGTTCTAAGTATGTATCCAAGAACAAAGGCATAAACCCTACCACAGAAGAATACTTGGTGGCATATCTGGATATATTTGCAAGTAAAAAAGGGCAGAATCATTTAATCTTCATCATAGATCTCATAAATGGTGAAGCCAGAGATTGCCCTTTATTTCACTGTCTTCAATGCCTAAAAGCATGTATCCAATATGTTTGATCAATTAATAAATGAATTAATAACAAATTAAGATGAACAATTCCATATAAATAATACACAGTATATAATATTTCTCTTCATATATATATCAATATGACTGAAGAACAGACATCCTTTTTTCATCAAAAACATAAGTGAATTAGAATTTGGAAGGAGACCCAAAAGAGATATGACTTACTGATAATGTTCTATTTTTTGATTTAAGTGCTAGTTACATGAGTGTGTTCACACTGAGAAAAATTTCTTGAGCTATACACTTATAGTTTGTACACTTTCTCAAATGTATGTTATACTTCAATAAAAAAAGTTTAGTTAAAAATTAGAGTGATAACTCTTTGTAAAGCACTGCTAAGAATAAAAGCAGTTATAAAACATGATCTCTATCACACAAAGGCATATTTACATTTGAGAATGAACATAAAGATAAATAGAGTAAAATAGTCTTAGAACCAAAGACTACAGGGTTGGCACTGCTAAAGAGTGCGTTAATTTAAAGAACCTTGAAGTACTGGCTTTTGAGTTGAGATTTCAAGGAAAAATGGAACTTAGACATGCTCAAGAGGGCATTGTTGTGTGAACAATTTTGTGTGAGGCAAAATTGTGTGAACATATGTAGTAAACTACAAATTAAATGTTCTGAAAACATAGACCAATAAAACTGAAGTGAGAAATTTACAGCAGGTGATAGCAGGTGGTGACTTAGATATCAGGTTGGAGAAGCAAATTATCAGAGGTTTTTGCCAACATTTGTTTTATATTTTGTTATTATTATTGCTTTCTAGTCCATGATTGGTTTCAGTATTTTCAATGTGACCTTCAGTGCAGTGTGTTTTGCACAAGGCTGGTTCTTTAAAAAACAAAACAAAACAAAATTCACATATCTCCATCAAATTTATCACTCTGAAAAATAAACTGTACCATGCACCAAAAAAACTATTGATCTGAGAAAGTTACTAGTTAAGCTTAGATATCTAGGAAAGATCATCAAACCAAATGGTTACTAGGGCATGCTAAGATCTCTACCAAACACAGTTCATATATATATATATATATATATATATATATATATATATATATATATGTCATGATCTAACTAAGCTTAACAAAGGATCAAGAATTAGATATAAAACATGATGGAAGAAGACAAGAAAAATTATGCATATACCAAGAAAGGTTCTTAATAATAGAAATAAAATATGACGTTAAAAATTATACTACATGTATGTTTAGGTTCCAACATTTTATCCAAGAAATCAAGATGATGATTTATAAAAATCATTATAAAAGTGAAATTATAAAAGTGAAATAAGTGATTATAAAAGTGAAATAAGACAACAATAAAAATGGATAGGGCCTTTCCTCTCCATGGTGTATTTAAAACATATTAATTTCTCTATGGAAATTTTTAAAATAAAATAAAATGAACTATAGAACTCTAGAATTCAATATGAAAAAATGAGACCTATATTAAGAAAGTTATCATATGTGATTATATGACACTTTGATCTCCTGCTTATAGAAATACAAAATAATTCACTGAGGCTCTAGGCCTAATACCCACAGAGGAATAATTGTTAAAATGGAAATTTAGTAGTAATAATAATATTTCCTACTTGTTTATAGATTTTACAATTTGCAATTCATCTTTACATTCATTAACTCATTCAGTATCCATATTAACCTTGGAGGGAAGCTATCATGCCTATTTTACAGATGAGTAAACAATTTGAGGGGAAAAAAATGACATGGAAAAGATTACAGAGCTGAAAATAGTGAGGAATCTTTATCTTGACTCCACATTTAGCATTCTCTATTTCCCAGCAGCTAAAAACTTTAATAACTGAGAATTTTACAGCTGTTAAAAAGAAAGCCACAGGCCCAAAAAGGCGACACTTATGCTGTCACACCACCAAACCAAGGCTTACTACCTAATCTAATTGAAGCTTCAACGGCCCTGAAATGTAGTTTGAACCAGTCAGGAATTTTCTGGTCAGCACCAGTGCGGTAATCTGTCACACTGGCCCTCACAATCCCCAAAAGGAAGATGGGGTAACCCACCAAAAGGGAGAAAAATGAGACCTTTTTTTTCCCCACAAAAGGGAGATAACCTAGCCTGATTTAATACTTTCCTCTATGACTTCCTTGTCCTGTCTTTAAAAACCTTTCTTTTTCTGTAGCCCTTTGGAACTCCCCTCTTCTTGCTAGATGGGATGCTTCCTAATTCATGAATTATTCAATAAATCCAATTAAATCTTCAAAATTTACTCAGTTGTATTTTGTTTTTTAACACAGCTATGTGAGAGTTTTGAGAAATTTACACATATGTGAAATTTACATATTAACTTGAGGAATTTACCAGACATTTTGGCATGCCAATCTAAGCCTCCTCTTCATCTGATGAATTGAGCTGAATTTTTCTGGTTTATTTGCTTCAGTAACTGGAAAAGACATTTTAATCTTAAAACATATTGTTGTCATAAATTTATTTTTGAAAATATCCTCCTGAACTGAAATCTCACATGGCTCCTTTGATTTCATTTTCCAACTGGGTTTATTTGAACCTGTTGACTCATTTTCAGTAATGCCTAAATAGAAAAATTTGAAAATACTTACAAAATTTTTGAGTTCAAACGGTGTTATCTATTAGACTTCCAACTCACTAGGGTGTCCATTTGGAGAAATGATTTTGACATGCTTATCATTTTCTAATTTGTAAACCTAATTTTTTATAAACACATAACACTTTTGAGAAACAGAAAAGGCCTATGCTAAGAAACTACTTTTAAAGTAGTTATTGCAAAGTGGATGAAGTGGTAGAAGCCAGGAAGAGGGTTAGCCGTGCTAGTAGATTTGCCACTGGACAAAATCTTTTTGAGATGGTTGGCTCTATAACCACTTTTACCATGTATGTGGGTTTCCAAAAATATGCAGTCATTTAAAGTCTATTTGGTATTCTCTGTTTACTTGAAATAAACCAAGAAGTAGCAACGAAAAGAAATAATGACTTACATGCCCAGAGCCAAAATAGCTTCGCCATCTGTATAATAAGTAAAGGAGAAAATGGCTCATTTCCTTTTTTTCTTCCTTTGTTTTGTTTTTGGTTTTCATGGGACTCTCTTCTTCTCAAAAAGAGATGCTAAGTGGGGTACATGTATCCTTTTGAATTATGGTTTTCTTTAGGTATATGCCCAGGAGTGGGATTGCCGGGTCACATGGTAGCTCTATTTTTAGTTTTTTAAGGAACCTCCATACTGTTCTCCATAGTGGCTGTACCAATTCACATTCCCACCAGCAGTGCAAGAGGGTTCCCTTTTCTCCACACCCTCTCCAGCATTTATTGTTTCTAGATTTTTTGATGATGGCCATTCTGACTGGTGTGCAGTTGCAGCACTATTTACAATAGCCAGCACATGGAAACAACCTAAGTGTCCATCAACAGATGAATGGATAAAGAAGGTGTGGTACATATATACAATGGAATACTACTCAGCCATAAAAAGAAATGAAATTGGGCCATTTGTAGACATGTGGATGGACCTAGAGTCTATCACACAGAGTGAAGCAAGCTAGAAAGAGAAAAACAAATATTATATATTAATGCATATATGTGGAATCTAGAGAAATGGTACAGGTGGACCTATTTGTAGGGCAGGAATAGAGACGTAGACACAGAGAATGGACATGTGACCACAGGGTGGGAAGGGGAGGGTGGGATGCACTGGGAGATTAGGTTTGACATAAATACACTACCATGTGTAAAATAGATAGCTAGTGGGAACCTGCTGTATAGCACAGGGAATTCAACTTGGTGCTCTGTGATGACTTAGATGGGTGGGATGGGGTGGGTGGGAGGGAGGTCCAAGAGGGAGCGGATATATGTATACATATAGCTGATTCACTTCATCGTACGGCAGAAACTAACACAACATTGTAAAGCAATTTTACTCCAATAAATAAAGAATATATATATATATATATATATATAAATGTATAACTGGATCACTTTGCTGTACACTTGAAACTAACATAACACTGTTAATTAACTATACTTCAATGAAAACAATCCTATAAAATGCTAAGAGAGTGGATGCTTGGGTTCTCTGCCAACCTTTCAACAGTTGTAGTCAGACCTTTATGAAAACCTGTGCATTGGAATCTGAATAACTTGTATCATTATCTTTGCAAGTTACCTTGAAAGTAACTCAGAAATAAAATGCATCATGATGAAGAAGCACATGAGTTTTAACAGAAAGATGATGCTCGTGAAAGCAATTTATTAACAGATGTTAGGTTTTTATTTCCCAAACAATTTCATTATAGGAAAATATTTTTAAAATTTGTCAGTCTTAAAATACTCCCTAAATTATGGAAAATAGACTTCCTTCTTTCCTTCCTTCCTTCCTTCCTTCTTTCTTTGGAAATAAGTTGGCAGTTTTTAAGAGAGCTGCTACTAGGACATGTAACAAGTAACAATGAATTAATTGTAATTAACACCTATTAAATCCCAGACAACAAGTGTTGTCATCACTATGAGCAGTCCACTTATACCCCTTGGACCACTCAGTGAGCTCCCAACATCCAGTTGGTATTGCATCTCTGTGTCTAAGGGCTCATTTTCTGATACCAAAGAGGGCTATCCTGCCCACTCAGGAAATTGAGAAGTGCCAAGAAATCAACACCTTCCCCTAACAGCCCTCAACCAATGACCCACAGAAGTCTGTGCACTAACACCTAGCCCCACCACCCTGTGAATGGGGTAATTCTGAAGCACATGTTAGTACACTTCCCCAGAGTTTGGTCTTGAGAGCAAGCTCCAGTCACCCACTGTGACAGCAAGTTTCCTAATGTGCACTTTATTGCTCACTTTACTGTCCCATATTTCCATTTGACTAGCCCTGTTTTCTGGGATCAACTCTCAAATAAACTCCTTGCATTTGAATCCTTGTGTCAGTGTGTGCTTTAGGGAGACCCCACACTAAGACACCTTACTAGTGCTTTTCAAATAGATGTTGTATTATTAGTTGTTACAAACCAGCTGTGAGCTCGATTTTACCAAGGCCACCTCATAGTAGTGTACTTATAGCTGTACAGATGTAACACATAGGAAACAGTAAAACCATGGGTGAAGCTTCTGTTGGTAACGGTGAGAAAACACAAACAAGAGGATATTCTAAACAGAGCTGATCTACTTCTAATGAGCTGATCTATATCTAGATGGTCAAGGATGGTGACAATCAAACCTTTATAACCACCTACGTATCCATATAAAAAGTCAAACCTGTACATAACATTTTGATTTGTCTAATTTGAGGAAACACATATAGACAAGACTAATTAAAAATTTTTTTAAATGAACAAAATTTTATTTTTTAGCAAAAAGTGCAAACTTTTGCACATTACTTGGTAACAACATTCTGGTTGGACAGGAATTGAAGTTAGTGTGAGGTGTGGGCAGAGGCTGAGTCCTCGTATATCTGGATCCCATTTCCTAGTAGTCAGGAAGGAAATACTCTGTTAATGCCAAGACTTTAGAGCCATAGACATTGAAACCTGCCTATAATTGAAAATGCATGATCAACTTGAGAGAAAAAGACAATTAACATGCAAACAAATATATTTGCTAAAATAAGTGTTTGTGCCTTTTCTTTGGTTTATTTATTTGTTAGTTTCTTTTTAAGTATTTTGAGAAAAATAATGTGGGTCAAATTGGCAATAGGGCCTTGAATAGTAGACCAATGTTAGGATTGAAGGCAAGGAAATAAATAGATATCTAAATGAGGTGCTTGCCAGTGCAAACGGTTTCTCCATTATATTTCAATAAATCATTGTTTACTAACACACTAAGTATTGTAGCTTTTACATCATGACTCCGTTTACACTTCTAAACAAGGAAGTCTTTTTTTTTTTCCTTTCTGCCTTGTCCTGATTCTGCCACCTCCCACCTGAGCTCTTTCTTTAGGGTTTTTTTTTTTTTCATTTTTTTGTTTTTTTAATTAGCATGTCTCACTGTGACAGCCACCTCCTATTTTTAAATTTTTATTTATTAAGTATTTCAGATTGGGTAAAACAAAACATAGAAATATTCACTGGGTTTTCATTAGGGTCAGCACAAAAGTTTACACATTATTTTCCAGCAGAAATAGTGTTCCAAATGGTGTTTAGAGCATCAGCATAGCCCTTAAATATCTATTTATGCCTATTTTTTCCAAAATATGTTTTAACTATCTTATTCTGTGAATATCATTTACAATAATGTTCCTCAAACTTGAGTAATACATGACTAGTTTTAAAGAAAACTTCAAACTCCCAGGACTGACATAAAATATTTTTAATCACGTTTTTACCTAACCACACGTAAGTTTAAAACTAGGTACAATCTCAATATAGTACAGTTCAAAAATTACAAATAAAAACAAAACAATAACAACAAAATCCTAACTAACTCTAGCTTACAATAACAAATGATGCTGCTTTCCTGATACTATATTGCTTCCCTGAGTATGGTAATATTTATCATAATATTATATTGCATGTGTACATGTGCTGTTGTATGTACAGCAATTTTTCTACCATTGTGTCCTTTCAAATATTTACTGTCTTTTCAAATATTTAAAACCCTTATTAATATAGAACATTTTGAAATTATCTGGCCTTCATCTGATGTCAATGGACCATAATTAGCCCAAGATATTTAAAATATAATGTATAGTACCCAAACCATTACAAGGTAAGCAGAAAAGCAGACACTGGAATTGGTTGGTCATATTTCATTATAATATTTTAGATTATTTATTGACATAAAAAGAAAAAATTAGAAATGATCATAGTCAACTACTGAACTCCTATTTTCTGGAGCAGCTTTTTAAATCCTGACGTAAAACACTGTTTGAGTGGGAAATTGCATTCCAAATTTAAAACTAGATCATTGGAATTGATTTGCCCCATACTGGTGTCTCAGAGGTGGGCCTGGGCATAGTCACAATGCTGGACTGTGTCCCTTAGCAAGTTGCTATATCTGCAGAACTCAAGAGTCGTCTCTAATCAACTGTTCCTGGTTGATGCCACTACGAGTTAGGGGACAGACCTCAGATATACACTACTCCTTTACCTGATTTCCTATGGAGTCGCCCCATAAATTACATCCTTATAGGTTACATCGTCCTTATTCTTAAATCAACAATCATAAAGATTTAGAGAGAAGATGGATCTTAAACTGTAATCTTAGGTCAGTAAGAGTCCAAACCATCCAGTATAAGAAGCTGTCTATTCTCATCAAAGAAAAACTCAAAAGGTCATTCAGTGAAAACATAAAAGATAAAGCAAAGAAAATATTTTTTAATGTTTTAAGGGAGGATGAGACAAAATAAAATAAAATGAAAAGTACTCAACTGTTCAGATGCCTGGGCTTGCCAATTGATTACTCTCATAAAAATCAGCATGGAAGGTATTACTTGGGGCTGATATCATCTCATCAAGTAAGACCAAGTCAGCAATATCTAATTTTTGCACCAGATGAGACAGTCAGAATAACGTGTGAGCTAAGTATTTTTCAGAAGTTGAAAATGAGTCTGCATAGAAGCATGTAGCCTAAGAAGTTCAACTAGTTCCTTCTAGTTATACCTTTACATTGACACAGAGGATTCTCATTTTCTCTCTCTCTCTCATAGATAGATAGATAGATAGATAGATAGATAGAGAGATAGATGATAGATCCCAATTTATGTGTGACAGCAGAAATAATATACATGTCAAAGTACCACCAGGACATCTGACTGGTGCTTTTGGATGCAGAAAAGTATGCAACATAAAGAAACTCATCATTTGTTTAAAATATCTAGACTTTTTGATAAATATGATTATTTAGCTTAGCTGGTCTGATATTCACCAAGATATCCAAAACAAGCCTGCACACATTTCAAAACCTCTCCCCATACAAGGTTGCTGTTTTTCTTTTTTTCCATTAGCTGTATGTTCCAAAAGGATCACACACAAACACACACACATACACAGACGTACAGAAATGACAGTCTAACTATAACCACGCCGACAAATTAGGAGTTCATAGATGACTTCTGGTTATTTTATTGGGTCCAAATATCTCACATTCTACTCAATTTCAAATTAACTGAATAAAAACATACAGTTGATACAGGCAGTTGGGGTTAAGCTTTTAGCCTGATCTGTTTGATTTTTCCCTTTCGTTTCCATATGACAGAAGTCAGATTCCTTCCCTTCTGAGATTTTCTGATCAAACTCTGACTTTTGTCTGTTTCAAACAAACCCTTGATATGCTGTCTATACCCTCCATCACCTCTGGCATTTCTTTGTGCCTCCCTCAAAGACTGCCAGGAAGTGATAGAGCAGGGTCTTAGGCATGGACTCCTTTTCTGGAAGGATGCCCAGAGCTACAAAGGGCTCCCATGGTGGTAAAAACAGACCACAGTATAACTTTAATACCATGAAAATATTTCTGTGGTCACTGAGATTTGGTAAAACTCATCAAAGTCAAGTCTTTGAGTCATGGGCTTGAAAATCAGATTTAATGTTGTTTTAAGGTGATAAATTCTCCCGATTAAAAGTCCATGATCAAGCTGACACATTGTTAATTGCAGAAGATTAATTATACCGGGAATAAGAAGATGAGAATGAAACCTATCCAAGTTCACATATGATCGATGATATATTCTTCACATTAAAAGTGCTTCACAGGATATATTATCTTCGTCCACCTGTCAGACCATACACGAAAGCCTCCTGCCTCTAAGGGCAATGAGCAAAACGGCAGGCAACATCGCATAAAAAATACCAGCAGGAAGTACATTTGTTGTGGCAGCAAGTATGACATCCTTATTATCAGGAGATATTACCTGAATGTCATCACTGTAAAGCCCTTTCCATTTGCCATAATTTGTTACAGAATAAAGGGGTTTGTGATAACAACCAGGTGAGGCACAGCATGGAAGATGTGCAACCCTGTCATTCCAAAATGAAAATAATTTATTGCCTTAGTGTAGTCTATTCAAATAATGGCCAAAGCCCACTGTCCAACTGCATTATTATCAGGCCACAGCCTTCCGCATAGAAACGCGTTAGCCAAATTGTTCTCCATCACTAAAATGTGTGTTTATGATTTATGCGAGCTGAATAAATTACTCAAAAAGAACCACCTTCTCAAAAATATCAATGGTATGTTGAAACTGAAATTATTTCATGCTAATATGCTTGAAGGTAGCTGTAGAGATACTATTTCTTTGAAATCTAAAGAGACAAGCTAATAAAACACTTTCATCTAACTTTAATTGAGACTGTTTGTCTGCTGACAAAACCTGCTACTTAAAGCACAGATTTAATGAAGATTTAGTTCCTGAAGTCTGTCTTCCCTCCAAACATAACAATTTCAAAGACATCAAAAGTGTCCTGTCATGTGGTGTATGCTCTAGTAAATACCTTTTATTACATTCAACAGAAAAATAAAGAGACTATTTAAATAGACTCCAGGCAACTGGAATCATACACATGCTTCCTTGCCTACTTTTCTGTTAGAAGAAATTGCCGAGTGTATAAATGAGAGCCTAGCATGTAGCACTTTCTATAAACACTATGTGCCTCTGGGATTCAGGTGAGAGCTAGCTTTGGAAACATTTCCAATTACAACACTCCTTTATAGGTATAAATTGGATTTGTCTCCGTACTTCTGGAAAATACAGGCAAATAATCTACTTTGTAGGCCCAGGTTCAATAAGTTTATTTCCTTTCCCCTTTCTTGTTCGCACTTTATTTTTGTTTTTGGAAAATCACAAGTAAACAGCACAGAAAGGAAGAGCTCTTTCTTCATCATAAAAGTAGAAAATAATATCAAAATATGACACTGCACCTCAGAAATGGACTTCATTTCCAAGAACACTTCGGCTTTGCCCTGATACACTGTCAGTATCTGACCACCCCCTGAGTTTTCATTGACAACTCCCTGCATTTTAAGTGAAATCCCTACCCCCTGCTCGTACAGTATTGCCCTGACTGTGCAGTCAAATGTCTTACTGGGCTGAGAGGTACAAAGTACAACCTGGGATGCTTCCATGATAATACATGAGCAGATGAACATGCTCCCTGGAATTACACAGGGCAATTTGTGTGACATATAGTTTGCTGTCTCAAGTGCCAGAATATATTTTTCTGTGACTCATATTGGTGATTGACTGATCTAGTTCAACCTCAGTTGAGTTTGAGAACTATATGCATTAACAAGCTGCTGATTCAAATTCTTATCAAGAAAAAATAGCCACTATGCTACATGTATTACCCACAAATCAGGCAAATAGAGTTAATCTGGAACAAAGGATATTATTATTCAACCGAAATAATTAAAAGAGTCCTTGAAAAAGTCCTATCCAAACACAATCTAACTTCTAAAAAATGTCTGACTGACTTTTGTAAATGAAAAGTAGCAACCTTGTTATCCTTCTAGTTACACAAAGTATGTTCCTCAAAATTTGTGCGTGTGAAGATCAATTCTTCTAAATGAGTCCTTATATTTAAAATAACAGTAATAATCTGCCACATTATCATCTTCACCTTGAATATAAACCATTATAGTCTCAAAGCAATTCATACACAGATTACCTCTTTTACTCATCATGATAAACCTTGGAGGTTCAGAAATAATCATGTATATTTCTCTGAAGGAACCCTCTGCTAAACCATTTCCTGAGACCAAAATCATTTTGCAAATTAAAGATTCTTGATTTCATATATTCTACATATAAAATATTAAATATATAAATTGAAATTATTATAACATCTCTAGATTAAATATAACCAAAATCCATTTGGATTATTACATTAAACCTTTACATTTTTAAATAATCCCTTTATCAATAGTTCCCTTATAAATAGTCTTTTCAAATTATCTGTCTTTGAGTCCTCCATCTGTTTCTTGCTGGGAACCTCCCAAGTCCAAAAACTAATCTAATTTTTCCTTAAGGTACATGGAGATGAGGAAGGAGAAGTGAGTGGAATTACAGAGGCACGCTTTTCACAGTTTTCTTTGGCTTGAGGTGTTCATCCTAGATATCCTTGAGAGCGTGTTGCAGTGGTCAGGAAAAGAGTGAACAGGTGACTCATACAACTGACCTTGAAACATATTATGCAGGCTATGTTCATTCATACAGTTCACAGATACTAGTGAGCTCCCTGTACACAATGTGCTCACAGCGTAAATGCACTGAGTTTTTTCTTTCTTTCTTCTCTCATTAAGGAGAGGAATGCATAATAGACTTTTTCAACACATTGATACAAGCCAAAAACAAAGTATTAGAGAGCCTGCTCAATCCCCCAGCGATGGGCAGGAATAGACAAAACTAACCATTTGAAAAAATATTATATATATATTTTTACCTACACGAGTAGGATGAGAAAGAAAGAGTTAAGTTTTATAATACGTTGCAAAATCAGATGGTGTCACACAATAAGCAAATAGATAACAATGTCCCTTGAAGAATAACTAATTTTAGATGACAGTACAGAAAGCATGTCAATTTATCACGGATAATTTCTAGTATCTAGGGTAATTATTTTATTGTTCCTTTGTTTGCTGCTTATAACATTTATTCTAAAATGACACTTTGATCAGCACTTCTTTGCACATATTTCAAATCTTCCTATAGGTATGGCAATTTCAGAATCTAAAAATGACCAAATCAGACCAAGCCACATGATTTAAATACCTCAAGAGATTTGCCATTTTAGTAGAAAACTATTGTAAGTAAAAAGAAGTAACTTAGAATATGAGAAATTAATGAAACCATTATTTGGATGTTTAAAATTAATATCCATTACGTTTATAAGGTGAAGGAAAAAAGGAAACTAGTCTCTGCTTTTACAAACAGGTATTTATTCTAAATTTATCACAGGTGTAAGATATTAATGAATCATAATGATTTGGAAGGTTACAATTTTTTCTCTAGATTTGAAAATTAAAATTTGGCCATGAGCAAGAAGATAAATGTGTATGGAATTGGGAAAATTTCAAAGAAAGAGTGATATTAAATATGAATCTTTTGTGTTTGTCAGTAGTACAGCTATATTATCAGATGTCTAAGGTGGGTCACTTTTTAAATCCTTTCTCTATATAAAAAAATATTTTGTAATATTCATAAAACAAAATGAATAATGGCCGAAAAGAAACAAATTAAAAATATTCTCTTACTGAATCTTTGATAAAATCAAATTATCATAAAAATACAAAAGATTAAAGTACAAAAATTAACAATTAATATAATTTAATTGGATTACTGCATTTTGAACAAGGATGCATGTATATACTATTCCATTGTAGTAATTGATAATAGCATTACAGTTTCTCTTTTCTAGCCCTAACTTCCACAAAATTGTCAACAACTTTGCATTTCCATGTTCAATTGGCAGATATCTAGACTTCTCAAAATAGCTTCACTCATACATTTTTACTAATTTTAACTACTAAAAGTTTCTTTCACCTGAAGTAACACATAGGCATATAGTTAGAAACAATATTTGTTAGAAAACTAATAGTTAGAAAAAACTAACAGAAAAACAAGAACATAACTTTGACAGAGATTAGTAAAAACCCATTTTACTATAAATTCCAGAAATTACAATAACTGTCCATGATTTTGGTTTTTCAAGATGTATTCTAGTGTCTTTGTTGTCATAGTTGAAAAATATTTAAAAAAAAAAACCTCCAAGCATTCACAGACAAGAGTAGAATTGAAGAAACTCAAATTATTTTCTTTCATACTGACAATTCTGTGCTACTACTGCTTATCGCAATTTATTCTTTAAATGCACACCTAAGTAACCCCACCAAGTACATTCAAACTGCCCCCGAAGGGAGCTAGAATAATTCAAAGCCAATATGAACTTTCAAAATGAATAGTTGTAGCTGTGTCCTACTGCATAATTGGGAGTTTTCCAAATTAACTTCCATATAGATTATAATACTGATTAAAGTATTAGGTATAAAATATGCTAAAACTGGGTCGTAACTGCAGCAATTGTCTAAAATTATATCAAATTATTTTCAGGGAAGAACAGTCTATCACTGACATTGTTTAGAATCGTTAGCAAAAATTGATAGTTTAAAAACTGGCTAACTTTTAGCCAGTTTTATTATTATTTAAAAAATTCTCTATAAACTATGCCTTCGTTTATTGCCTGCATCTGGAGCTCACTGCTCAACCTCCCCATTCTTGGTACACCAATGGTATTTATTATTCTTCAATATTGACAGTGTAAACTAGCTGGTAAGAGATGGAAAAAAGTCCCTAATAATAGGAATGTACAAATCGTCTTTTACTACTCTAATGACACATTTTAAAATAAAATCAAAGAATCTTACAGACACTCTATCCTCAAACATCCCTTTCTGTGAGGTTGGAAACTGGATGATACTAAGTCTATATTATTGATTAGAGGAGAAACAGTTACAGGAAGGTAAAGTAATTTCTCTCCACCACAAAACAAGCCATTGTTAAGTTTGTATTGGATTCTAGGCTTCCAGCTCTGAGATCTATATCTAACTATAGCCTTCTGTCTTCCTCATGAAATTCTACTATTTTAAAACACCAAATTTTGTCACTAAACTGGCACTCCGTGAATAAAATATTCACAAAAGAAAGTTATCAGAGCCGCTTTAGTGTAAGGAAAATTAGATAAGTACCAGCAAGGAAAGGCAATTAATATTTTATTTTCTGGCAGGTTGTGAGTAAAGATAGAATTTTTAAGAAAAAAATACCAGTAATAATTAATCTACTTTGTTCCAGTCAGTCAAGCAGTTAAATTTATTGAACATTTAGTATGTGCTAGGCAGTATAGCAGCTTTGGTAAAAAAAAAAAGAAAGGTTGGATAAAAAACAGAGTCTTCACTTCACACCCATCAGAATGGCCATCATCAAAAAATCTACAAGCAATAAATGCTGGAGAGGATGTGGAGAAAAGGGAACCCTCCTATACTACCCTCCTACACTGTTCGTGGGAATGTAAATTAGTACAGCCACTATGGAGAACAGTATGGAGGTTCCTTAAAAAACTAAAAATAGAACTACCATATGACCCAGCAATCCCACTCCTGGGCATATACCCGGAGAAAACCGTAATTCAAAAGGACACATGCACCCCAATGTTCATTACAGCACTATTTACAATAGCCAGGATATGGAAGCAAACTAAGCGTCCATCAACAGAGAAATGGATAAAGAAGATGTGGTACATATATACAATGGAATATTACTCAGCCATAAAATGGAACAAAACAGTACCACTTGCAGAGATATGGATAGACCTAGAGACTGCCATACAGAGTGAAGTAAGTCAGAAAGAAAACAACAAATATCGTATATTATTGCTTATATGTGGAATCTAGAAAAATGGTACAGATGAATTTATTTGCAAAGCAGAAGTAGAGACACAGATGTAGAGAACAAACTTATGGATATCAAGGGGGGAAAGAGGGTGGTATGAATTGGGAGATTGGGACTGACATATACACACTACTATATATAAAATACATAACTAATGAGAAACTACTGTACAGAACAGAGAATCCTACTCAGTGCCCTGTGGTGACCTAAATGGGAAGGAAATCTAAAAAGGAGGGGATATACGTATACTCGTATAACTGATTCACTTTGCTGTACAGCAGAAACTAAGACAACAATGTAAAGCAACTATACTCCAAATTTTTTTTTTTAAATAGAGTTCTTGCCTTTGAAGAGTTTACAGATTTTGGGGTGTAGGGGCAATAAACACACACACAAAATATGATAAATAAACAATTTTAATTACTAAATGGTGTTATGGATAAGACAAGTAATACAGTAGATGGACTAGCTATGCATTTGAGGGTGATCAGAGGACATCATTTGAGTTTGTCATGAAGGATGAATGGCGGCAGCCATGAAAACATCTGGGGAATAAACATTCCAAACAAAATCAAGATTGGGAATGAATAAATGCCAGAGAATAAAGAGGACAATGTAGGGATATGATACTGGAGCCACAGGCAAGGACAAGTAGAACCGTACATTAAGTTTAGAGTTCATTCTCAGTGAAACACAGCTGGAAGATTTTAGGCAAAGAAATGAAATTATTTGATTTATATTTTAGAATGATCAGTTACAGTGGTATGAACCATGGGTTGTAGGAGGTCAAGAGAGAAAGGCAGGGGAATCAAGTAGGAGGTTGTGTATGTAGTCTAGACAAGATGATGGTTGCTTGGTATACAACTGTAGCAATGAAAATGTTAGAAGAGGTACGATCAGGAATGTATTTTAGACATATAGCCAACAACACTTACTGATAGCAAGGATGTATCTCTAAAATACATTCCCGATCGTATCTCTTCTAACATTTCCATATTAGGTTTAGAAGTCTACTCTTCATATCAGTGGAGACCTCAACAAGGCAGTGGTTATTGAGTCTGACTCTAAGAGATGAGGTCCGGGCTCAGTACATAAATTTGAAACTTTGAAAATCATCAGTGCATGACATGTAGAGCTGTGGAGTAATGCTATCACTTATGGAAAGAATAAAGTGAGAGGGAAGATGACTGGAGAGGGAAAAGCTCAGGTTACTTGAACATATAGAAATCTTGTGGGTCAAAGCAATTTGTTAAAGATTAAAGAAACTAAAGAGAGAACTACCAAAGAGACAGAAAACCAGATTAGTATCATGTTATGGAAATTTAGAAAAGAGAAAGTCTCAAGAAAGAGGGAAATGTCACTAGTTTTAATTGCTGCTGAAATATCAAATAAGACAAGGATAGAGACCTGACCACTGACTTGGGAAGATTCTGGGTTATATTCCTTAAAAGACTTTTCACCTATGTTGTGAGAGCTAGAGTCCAATTAGAGTGAATTAAGGAGATAATGAAAGTGAGGAGGAAAATCCACAGAGTATAGACTTGTTTTTATATATACAGCTAAGTACAAGGGCAGAGAAATGGGAGTCATGAAGTAAAGACGAGTTGTTTCTCTTTAAGATGGATGATATCACAGTAGGTTTGTGTGCTGAAACAAAGAAGCCTACAGAGAGTTAGGGACTGATGCTTAGATGATAAAGAAGGTAATTGCTGGAATGAAATCCTTGAAAGTGGAGAGAAAATAAGATCAAGAGTACCAGGGCTGCCCACAAGAGCAACTTGTTTAACTGTAATGGTTGGAAAGGCTGAGTAGGTGGTGTAGGAAGGGAGCAAAGACACACGGTGGAGTTAGATTTAAACGTGTAAAGGTAAATTCATTAAGAGAACATAGTAGGAATAACTAGCAATACTGAAGCCCCATTTGGGATTTGTAGCCATAAATACAAAACAAACCCAGCCAACAAGGTTGTGTGCATTTTTTCAAGTAACAGTTTCCTGGTGCAGGCAAAATTTAAAACAGGTGAAGCTTATAACAATGGGGAGATTGGAGAGACAGTTAAAGTTATTTGGAAGTAAACAAAGGTAGTGATCATTACTTTTGGAAAGGTAAAAATAATGTGGGATATGAGAGGGAAACAAGGTCAGTATGACAGTATATAAAATACTTTCCTGTGTAAACTAAGGCATTTTTATGCATATAACCATCATAAAGGTAGAAAAAAGGATCTGTTCTGGTGTGATGTATGTGTATGTGTCTGCCTGTGTGTATGCATCACTAAGAGGGTCAGACAAAGAGGACGGGGAAGGACGTGAGAGAAGGAAGCTGGGAGGGAAGTTAAAGGAGTAATGGATATATCTGAAGGAGACCTCTAACCAATGGCCCAAATAAAAGAGCAGTAATTAAACATACCAAGCTTCCTACTAAACTACTTAATATAAATTCTCAGGCAAAAGATGAATAGCACATAATTACAACTCTGTATTGAAAAATCTATGCATTCAATAAAACCTAGTAGTAAATACCTACCAGTTACTCAAATAGAGTTCTGTTTAGATAAGAAAGCTATATGCAGTTTTCTTATCTATCGTAAAATGTTTTCCAAATATTTTTCCTAATAAAAAAATTTAGATATATTAGAAGTGTAAATGATATGAATTTTAAACTCATGTAAATATGGAAGAGTATGGTTATTATATCATTATTCATTTGTGAATGTGTTCTCAAACAACCCTTATTGCATACGATTATATTGAATATGATAATATTCAATAAAACATAGAGTGGCTTCCAGTTTGAAAGGCTGGGAGATTGCAGCCCTTCAAAAATCCTTTCTGTTTTCCACCAAATTACCAATCAATGTGGGGTGGCAATGATCGAACTTTAGTCTCAGGCCACAAATGTACAAATTAGAGCACAGGGCTGGCTCTAGATCAGTCAAACCTGGCTTTGAATTTCTACTCTCTCACATCCTAGATGTGCTATTAGCTTAGAGCCTCAGTTTCCTTACCATAATACCAAGATTATACTATTTCTGTGCTCATAATGTTGTGAGAGAAGTAAATGAGATGCTGCATATAAAGCTCTATCCAACCACCAGAGCACCCTAAAACATCTATTAGCAGCAGCTCCTCCCACTGCAGAGTCATGGCTTTAAAGTTAATCATAGCTTTTAGTCTCTTCCTGATTACAAAAGGAGCACATCCAAAATAATGGACTAAACAGGATATGCAGCTCTAGAAGGTTCCGAGGAAAAAATAAAGGTGTAAATAAAATAATCCCTTAAATTCATTTGTGCAATTATTACTAAATGACAATGTGTGGTAAATATGTAGTCGATAGAGATTTTTTTAAATTTGTTTTTCTTTTAACAAAGTTTCAGCATTTCCCATTTTCCAAACTATTATGTAGTGAGGAAATGAATGATTCATTCAATAAACAGTACCAGGCCAGTTGGTTACCTACTACAGAAAAAAAAAAAAAAAAAAAAAAGAATTTCACTAATGGTATTAAGAAAATACATTTTAAAATGATAGAGTTTCCATAACACACATATGTTCATGGAAACACTTAAAGAAATTGCATCTTATACTATATGATTACATTTACTTGAAGTACCAAACCAGGCAAAACTCACCTGGGCTGTTACATCAGGATAACAATTACCCTTTGTGGGGGAGTAGTGTTTGGAATGGGGAATAAGGGAGATTCTTGGGTGTTAGTAATGTCCTGTTTCTTTATTGGGGTGATGTCACATGGGCGTGTTGAGTTTGTGATAGTGCACTTTTAGGTCTGTATTCTAAAACAAAAGTGTTTCTTTTTTTTTTTAATAGTCCTAAAAAAATATTGCAGCTCATGTTTTTATTGAAAAGCAAAAATCAAAAGCCAATGTCTAGTATAGAAACTGAATCACAGAATGTCCATGATGAGAATATACTTCATTCTTCACTCTTCATATGTACAAGTCATTATATTGGATTATTATACAAGGAAGCAAAATACTTTTCTCATGTCAATTGCGGTTGAAATGCTGACAAATATTTTTTCAAGAAAGTTTTGATTACCAAGTATGTGAGTATAGAAATCTAAATCGGCATGTAGTCAGACAGAAGTCTCTTATCTCAATTTTTACATATTTTGAATCTGCAAATTTTAATACCTCTGAATAAGAGACTAATTAAAATGTATCTATCCTGAGAAGATATGGATATAAATTTGATTTTATCAAACTTCCTGTTAACACATTATTTTATTATCATCACATACATATAACAATGTATTATACTAAAATAACTTTCTCCTTAAGCTTCATAAGTAAAGCAGTTGATGTAAAAGCTTCCTGGTGTGTTTTTTTCTTGTGTATATGTGCATGTCTGTATGTGTGTGTGTGTTTTAACTGTCTGCCTTTATGGCTCCAAAGTAGATGAAGATTCAGAATACTTGTAATCTTGTAAAACTAGATACAGCATTTTAAATGTTTATCGTTAGAACATGCCCAGCGGCAGATGGTGGCATGCCATTTTAGAGCCATCTAGAGGCACAAAAATCGTCCCATGTTTGTCATTTTGGCAGATGCGCATGCCCCTTTGGCAAATTTTAGAAAATAACTAAAAGACTTACTCCTTCAAAACAGATTGTATTTATAGAGGGATGTGTGCAATTCAACAGGGGTGGTGCTCTAGAGGAACTTCAGAATCAATACAATCAAACGGATAGTTCAGTTGGCATAAAACTTTGGATACGAAATGAGCTCAACTGCTTTACCGTGTATCTGCGCCACTTATAGCATTTTAATGAATCCTGAGTATTTTTGGAGCAATATTACAATGAATTTTAACAAATTCATGCATTCCAAATAACTTATTTTAAATATAAATTAAAGGTCGAATTTCATACAGAACTCAATTCCCAGTGATGGCATTGCTTTTTAGGCACTCATGTTTTAATTTGGCATGTTGATACTTAGAGACTCTAATAACCATTCAATTTTAAATCTGAATGTGAATTTTGTTTTAAAGTCAGTAGAGTCATCAGATTTCTACATAACTTTCTAATTTATAGCTCTCCTTTACACATTTTCAGAAGCGATGGCTCCATACCACCTATCTGTATATTCTTTTAGTTCTCTTGTTTTTATTAGAGAAAGAAAACATAATATTTTCCTAAAAGCAACACTTTCAGACTTGTGGGCTTGTCATAATCTTTAAAGTTATATAAGGGGAGGAGAGAGGAGCTGCATTTTGTTAAATAATACTATTCAACATGTTAAAAAAAAAAAAAAATCCAGAGGGCTGAGATAAGGGAGCAAAAACTTCTTCTGTCAAGGGTCAGAGAGTAAATATTTCAGGTTTTGGGGGCCAGACAGTCTCTGTGGCAGCTACTCAAGTTTGTCTCACTGTAATGCAAGAGCAGCCACAGATAATAAAGAAATGGGCATCGCTGAATCCCAATAAAACTGTATTTAAAAAAACAGGAGGTGTGGGACTTCTCTGGTGGTCCAGTGGTTAAGACTTCACCTTCCAATTCAGGGGGTGCAGGTTCGATCACTGGTTGGGGAGCTAAGATCTCACATGCCTCGTGGCTAAAGAAACAAAACATAAAACAGAAGCAATATTGCAACAAAAATCGATAAAGACTTAAAAAATGGTCCACATCAAAAAAAAAAAAAAAAAAGGAGGTAAGATGGGTCAGATTTGGCCTATGGCTATAGTTTGCAGACATCTGGCCTAGATTACTTTAGGAGTTTTGCTGATTTGAGAGGTGAATTGGAAAGGTTAAACACATTAGCTGTGTAAGTATGTAAACTGGGAACTGGAGAAGAATTTTTATCTGGGGGAGGGTTATCTTAGTAAGAAAACAAATATACTGAGAAGCAGATTACCAAAATGATAAAATTCAGGATGATAAAGAGGTGGGGAGTGTGTGTGCGTGTGCGTGTGCGTGTGCGTGTGCGTGTGTGTGTGTGTGTAGGTGACTCTGTAAAAAATATCCCATTCAAACTGATCTGTACATTTATTGAGTACTTCCCGTTGGCATTCAGGAGCCTCTGAAAATAAATGGTAATCCCAAAGCATTGCAGGGAAGGTGTACGATAGACAAGTTCATATATTCAACAGACCTAATTTTATAAAATACATTCACTTAGTACTTTTCTTTCCTTTGTGCTACCATTCTATTTAGCAAACCTGTGCATATTGTCTTACTCATTATTCCAACCTGTGGTTTTTTTGTTTGGTTTTACTTGTCTGTACCAAACAGACCCTGAGCTTTTAGGGCAGGAACTCTCTCTTCCTTACCTTGGTCTCCCTAGGTTTTATGACAGTGTCTTGTTCAGAGTCAGTGATCAATAAATTTGAGTCATATAATTGAATTATATTGAAATACATACTGTCATGATTTCAAATAACAACCATAGGTGGGAACAATATATGTTGAGTCACACATTAGTTTCACTTACAACCTATTTCCACTTTAGCTCCCAGAAAGCCAGTGATTTCCTGTTCTCCCCCTTGCCTCATGGATTCATAAATGGCTTGTGTTTACCCAGACCTCCCACAAGCTTGGCTTTCCCAGGTAAGCACTAGGTTTTCCTGACCCCTAATTAAAACTCACTACTCCTCTGAATTCTTCCTTTGAAGCCTGCTAGGTAACTAATGGGAGAAATGGTGAGTTTAGATGAGGAAGGAATAGAAGAATAGCATAAAGATTGTAACTTGAATTTTAATCACTTTCTTTCTATTACAAAAGCAATAAAATGTACTGCGGCAAATCTAGAAATTACGGAAACATGTAAAGGGGAAAACCATAATCTTCCAGCATAACTATTGTTGTGTTTTAAATATCTGCAAAATAAAATTTCAAATTTTATACCACAGCAGATGTTATTTAAACCTTACATGTTCACCTGTCATTGCAGGTTCTTCTCACATTATTAAATACTCATTTACAACTTCATTAAATGTCTACATAGTCATGTCTTATAAATAATGATTTTGACTATTGACTATTTTACTAAGGGGCAATCTTTGTTCTGGGCATTGAGGTTATAGCAAGAAGTAAGACAGATAAGACAGATAAGATTCCTTCTCTCACAGACCTTACATTGTAACTGGGGAGACAGCAAAGAGAAAAACACATAAATAAGATAAACTTGGCTTATAAAAGTTCTATGCCCATAGTAAAACTGGGTAATATGACAGTGACTAAAAGATGTGGAGTATGTATTATTTTACCTTTAATTCCTTGTAATAAACAAAATTGCTTATATAAAATGCAATAAACATCTAGTTTATCACACATAAATATATATGTACATTTCTAATCATATTCTCCAAATAAAATCCTAATAAAGGAGTGGATGGGTCAAAGCATATGCATATTTTTAAGATAATATATATTTCCAAACATCAACAAAAATTTTTAATAATATAGGCTTCCACCAACAGGTTACAAGATTGTTATAATCATTACATGCAAAGTAGCAGGCTATGTGCTTTCAAATATGATAGGATGTAAATTTCAACAATCCATTGAGGTTAGTATTACCATTTCCATTTTATCAATGAAAACCATGAAGTCATAGAGGTTTAGCAACATGTTCAAAGCAATGTGGCAGTTATGAAAGCCCTAGAGTACAACAGTCTAAGTTTATTCTCCTGATCTGCTTGTGTTAATATTTCTATAGACTATCAGATTATTATGGAGGCTTCACTAAACCAAAGGGAGTGTTAGAGAAACACCTGTTTAGGGCTAGTATAGCAATAAAGAAATATTCTGTTTCTATATTGCTCAAAGTTGAGCCTAAACAACCAAAAATACGTGAAAGGAACAGCTTCACAACATGAGTAATGCTCGTTAAGACAGAATTACAGGAAGACAGACTAAATTGAATACCTAGAAAAAGTAACGAAAATTATATTTACTTTTGGATGACGCTTAATGTTTAAATTCTTGATCTTCATTTGCTCAGTCCCATCAGGTGTGGGCTCTAACTGGCCTAAAACTAACACAATAATCCCATTCCTTGCACAGAATAACTGGTTTAAGCACCCAATTGACTTAATCAGAGTGAGTTCCCAGGCTTGAGTTCCATCTCTAGAGGAGGAACTTTTCTGCTCTGTGAGAAACGGATGAGTAGTTCCTGGTGCTGATGGCAGTTCCTTTGTGCCCTCCAGGGGCACCATACTTAGGATAACACTAAAGCATCACAATGGCGAATCAGGAGAAACAATTATAGTAACTGGATTATTAAAATAATCTGTTACCGGGCAGAGCACAACAACTCTAAAGTTAGGTTTTCTGATGAATGCAACCTAAGGAATTCTAACTGATAGACCTACTGTGTGCATAGCAATGTCACATACATTATAGATACCGAAGTCATGTATAAAAATCTATATACTTTTTCTTACAATCAATGAATAAGTACTAGTGCAGAGACTTACCATCTCTGATATGTTTTTAACTACACCTTTCCATCTAGAAAGTTATATTCTAGTTATATAGAAATCCAGAAATGAAGTGCAAACAGTATTTCTTAAGACTAGTTTTTCTTTGGTAAGACTGGATATTTTATATATATAAATATATATATATGAATTTAAATATATATGAACTTAAATATGTCTTTTTTATATATATATATTCCTTTTTTTCTTTACAGCCAAATTTTGCTTCAGTTGCCTTCAAAGTAGGATACCCAATTTTCTTCTCTAGCTAGACATAGTTAGAAAATATGTACTGGTGAAAAGTGAAAGAAGGCATTAGCCTTAGCTAATGCACTGCCAAATTGACAGCCATTAAGACCATTCACTACTACAGGATGGTTATGTCAAATCCATGGGTGAGATTGTAAGTGTCTTTTACAACCAAGGTGAGAACTGCTAAGATATGGAGTTTGTTACTACTAGTATTCCTGAAATCTCAGATACATTTTTCAGTATTATTAAAATCTGACAAACTTTGGTCAGGTCGGATACTACTGGCTACTCATGACACTACATTACAATTGTTAGGAAAAAAACACCGAAATTGTCTTGCAATGTAAGAAGTAATATTACTGTACTGAAAATATAATCACATACTTTGTAATACACATACATATACTTATGTATTTTACCTTGAGGTCACGAAGTGAAAAATAAAACACTCTAGATCTTCTGTATAATTTTAATCATAAATGCACCTAAGGTAGATAACTTAATAGGTCTATATGTTACTTTTTATGTTATTTTGAAAAGAAACAAGGAGACTTTCAGGGTCTCTACATGTCAGGATCCCTAACATAAAATACAGGGAAAAGCACTAATAAATAAATACTATGTGTTAAGGAATTTTGTTTGTAGATTTTATCAAAAACAGATGAAATTAAAACTTTAAAAACATCCCAATAAACTCGGTCAAAACAGTTTAATGTCAACAATTTGATGAAGTTTACAACACACACAGGCATACACACCTACCCCTAATATTTGCATAGAACTAGGAATTGTCAAAATCTTGACTCAAAAGACAATATTAAGGGGATTCTTTGTGATAAAAATGTTTTAGTGATGAAATTGTGTTTGAGTGTTTACGTTTACAGTCTGTAAGGATAGCTTTACTGCTTTAGAGACATATGCTACTGTATGTGATAAACAGGGTCACAGGGTAAACTGAATAGAGTTTTATACTACATTTAATCTCATCTTTATTTAACCTCTTCTATAATAACTTCAAAAGAGTTCATTCCATTTTGGGGAAACTCTAGTTTTAATTCTGCAATAAAACTACCCTTCTTGAAACGAAATGAAATTATATAAGTAAAATACAGTCTTTCAGCATTGTTATAGAAACCAGTCAAAGATGGCCTATGTATATTCACCCTTAGGTTGTTTATTACTTACAGCAGGCTGAGACCCATTAGCTCAAAAGCCCACCAATGTTAAACTCATTTTTAAAATAAATCCAATTGTTTTAAAGCCCAAATAAGCAGATTTGGGGACATTTAGAGTCTGCTTGCTTTGCATACCCCAAGAAACTATATCCATCATCTCCTAGCCATAGATAAGATAAGCCAGGCACCATAAAGACTCCAAGCTGTTGTTGTCCTTTGGAGCTTTCTGACCTAGAGGCTCCACACTGAATTGTTGCGTGATACCACCTAGACAACGAAAGCACCCTCTCTGATTCTGATCCCTCTCTCCCTGGGAATTCGTTTGCCCTTCTCCCAGTGGATGGTATTCCCCATGCCTTAGCCTCTGGAGAGTCTCATGTTATAAGGGACTTGTCCCCATGCATACCTGTCAAAGCCTGCATGTTCTAAGGCTACCTCATGGTCTTATCTTTTTCCCTGCTCAGTCCCCATAAATCTCCAAAACCCTACAAGTATGTACCACGCACAGAAGTTCATTTAACAATTATTAGTATTCTAAATGCTGTTACTTTTACCCTTATTTACCCTCTGAAATAGGTTTCTTACGTGATCTGCCTTTATATATTTCTGGGCATGGCTGTTGTATTTCCCCTTAGTCTTATTTCTACAGAAAACAATGGTAACTTTAATTTTTACACATACAGCAGGGTTTTATGTATTTTATCATTCTGGTTGCCATCGCTACATAAATTTTCTTTTGTCAGAATCCTTCTCAGAGTGATGTCAAAGACTGAACACTTATCTGCAATGTTGGTTACCTGATACACTGAAAAGCTGGGAGTTGTTATGTATGATTGCGCTAATCACTATGTATTATGCCAATACGGAAGTAGGTACTAATATTATGAAATTAGCTACACCTAGCACATATGACATGTTGTACATTTGGTCAGTATTTTCTATTAGTGTTTAGGAAATTTAGAGTTGAGTTTATCAATAAAGACACTATCACAGTGAAAGGAGAGAGTCCAGATGGAATGGTAACTAAAATAGGATGTGGGTTAATCACCTATCAACCTACAGGCTTGAAAGGGAGGACGATGGATCTAAGAAACTTCCATCAAAACTGGGAGAAACTCACAGAAAATTACCAAACCCTGGTTGAGTTTTGTAGAGAAAGCAAATTGCATTTAAACACAGAAAAACCCATGTGCACAGAAAAGGCATAGAATAAATGAAATGAATGTATATATTTTTTCTCCATCTAAACATCTGCAGGTGATTCTTGTCAGTCCTATGACACTGCCAGTCCAAAAAAACAGCAGGGCCGTGTCAGCACTGTCAGCTGACTAAAATTATAGGACTCTAGAACGCCTTCTGATAGAGAACAGGTAACACCTGGTTTGGAAACTGGCCTCTGGGGTTTCTTCCTACCCCACCCAGAAGAAGCCAAACTTTGTTAATTACAACCAAGGAAGACCGCACCTGCAAAGAGTAATGGCAGTAGTTGAGGTAAAATAAGTTTCCAGTAATGGTAGGGCTACCCATTGAGAACTGAGTGCTAACAGTGAGTGGTCATAAAGCCAAAGGTATGTTGTTTAGTGTCAATAACTCTTCCCTCCTAAACTTATCATGGAGATCATAAGCTTAGGCTTTGGCCCATCAACCCTAGATCCACATTAAATTCCTAGGAATATGAGGTCACAAAGTAAGATTCGAGTATAGCAGTGTCTATAAAAGTAATATTAGAAACTAGAACATCTGTAACATGCAAAGCTAAATTAATGGATCAAAGATTTTAAAATGCTAAATAAACATAATATATGTCTTCAGAAAGATAAAGGAAGGTGTTGGCAACAAAAAGTTGTGACAAGTAGTAATAAAGAAAAACCAGTTAGAAATACTGAGGATGAAAAAATACAATTACATACATACAGCCTTAGAAGCAACCAAAGAATGAAGTGCAGAGCTGAGGGTCAGATAGGAAGACATCAGGAAAGGAAAAGGATATGAAAAATTGATATCTTTATATGAATAAAGCTGATATATTTAAATGGAAAAAAATGGATACTTGCCTTTTCTAATGTACACATATTTATTACAAATAGTAATTTGTATATTATACTCAAATATAATTTATACAATATCATACCTAGCTTTATGAGGAAGAGAGATAAGGGAACTGAGGAATAAAGTTGAGAAAGAAAAATTAAAATTAAGTGAGATGCCTTGAATTAAACAATGATGATATTATGCCATGACCTGAAGAGCTTGAGTAACTCAATTATGAGCACCAGAATTCAAAAGTGTAAAAGTGATGAAATTCAGCTATTGGAGGCCATCATACATTATCTTCTTTCTAAACCCAAGGAACACTGCTGAAAGCTAGGAAATCTCCTAAAACAGATGTGGTTTGTTTTCAGCAAACTACAAATATTCTTTACCTTTGTTTTACTGATATGCATACTTACAATGAGTCCTTGTAAAGAAAATTTTATATTTTTCAATAAAATGTGGACATTCATTTTTCTAAAACATCATTTTTTAAATGATGTAGAAATTGGCACAAGATGAGGCATAGCACCTCTCTCTTCCTTTTAGATACTAAGTCTTTATTTCTAGTTAAAACTTCTGTAAGCTCTACAGAATTCCCTTTACCAAGAGTCGCAAAGGACAGCAAATTAATTAGAAACCCAATTCAAACAATGATTGTGCCTGTTAGTACATGAACCACCACCTACCTCTAAAGCTTTAAGATTCTGAAAAGTTTCCAGTCATCCACATTTACTCTCCTCCCTACTATCACAATCACATGATTCATTTGCTTAGCAAAAAAAAAAAAAAAAAAAAATGGTGTTCAGATAAAATTTAGCACAGCCAGCATCCAAATCCCAGAACCCAATTTATTGTACCTGAAAATATGCGTCTTTAGTAGAAAAATGTTTGATGCAGCATTGTTTGAAGTAGCAAGAAAACAAGAAACAACCACTGCATCTATCAATCAATAAATAGTTGAGTAAAATTTTGATTCTACCTAAGTATTAAAAACAGTAAATATTATGTATTATATATAACTTAATATGAAGGGATGTCCATGTCATTTTATTAATGAAAAGTGTAAGAAAAGAAAATCATGTAGAGTCTGGTTCCATTTACATTGTAAAAAAAAAAAGTAAAGGAAAAAGATAACTCTATATTTTGTCTATTTAAGTACAAGATCAGAGTAGAAGATATGGTAGGATATACACTAAAACACTATTGGAAACTCTGAGGGAGAGAAGACAGATTATAATTATTTTATTATACACCTTGGCATTATTTAATATTACAATAAACGTGTGTTGCATTAAAAACTTTTTAACATAAAAATCTATGCCTAGTTTTATGGTATCTAAAAAACGATTCAACTATGTAACAACTTTTAGCACTATTGAGAAAAAGAAAGCTATTTTCATCCTGATCTTTTTTCTGGATGCATTTAGTATTGAGTGATTTTTCAGTTGTTTTGGCAGGGGCAAAGAAAAAAGAAAAAAGGAGACTAGATAAGCTACAAACATTTAGGAGCTGCTATGAGGGCATACTCTTTAAAAAATTCACCCTTTGTGGAATTTAATAACATCCACTTCACAAACCACAGAGTTTTCCTATCTCACAAATCAATTTCATTCTTTCATATTTGTGAATTAGTTTCTTTTCGTGAATTGGTTGTTCTACTTTGTTGTCCTTCCAATAAAAGGGAAGGGCTTGTATTAGCAGTATAGTAAATAGAGTCAGAGTAAAAGTTTCAAACATTGTTAATGGCAGTGAGAATAGGAAAGAGAAGATGGAAATGAGAAATGGTGAGAGAACAGACTTGTCAGAACCTGGAGGTGAACTGAAGGTGCAGAGAGGAGAAAGGATGAGTTGAGGGTTTTGTCATTAGCAACTGGCTAATGATGGTATGATCTAAAGACTGAGAAGAATGAACAAAAGTAAAATTTTTTAATGTGGCATAATTTCTATAACCTTTTAGGTTATAGGTTCTTTATATATAATTTGTACTCTTAGAGCCTTAAAGGGCTATGTATACACCACAGATTTTCCATAAATTCTGGTTGTATTTATAGGAATGCCAGAAAATGAACAGGGATATTGGTAATTAATATCGTGTTACTCATACAACTAGAACAGTATGGGTTCTTATTTTCTAATGTATAGATTTATAAAGTAATATAAATTTACAGTGTGCTCTAAATATTTGGTATTAGTCCTGTCCTTTTCTAACAACAAATTTTTACTCCTAATGTTGACATTATCAGGATTTATGAATTGAGAACATCTGTGAGAACACACCTATGCTGACAGAGTCCTGTGATTATTCCTTCACCTAACCCCTAAGAGCCCAACCAAATATTCAACTTCTAGTGTGTAATGGCATAAAACACCATTTCAGGAATCTATGTCCTTTCAATAGCAATTTGCTTCCCTCAGAAGCTGCAAAATCATTTCCAAATTAATATTCCTTAACAATTTCTCATCCTTGTAAGATGGTCTTTCTTAACACGCAGCAATGAAAGGGAGTGAATTTTAATGGCATGCTTTATGCATGTAAAAATTTTGAGTAATTCACACTTGTCTTGAATCCATGAAAAAAAATGAGTCTATGCTTAAAAGAAAAAGGTTTTATTTAAAAAAAACCTTTCTCATAGCACTTAAACTATATTTGTAGAATACTGTCTATGCAAATATATCTTTAAGAATCTGAACATTCTGATTTTTTAAAAAAATATGTTGAAATCGAAGGTTCAAGCATGTCTGTGGATAAAATGTTGGTGTGTGCATATATGTGTGTGTGTGTATGATGTGTGTGAATACATACTGAAAAATACAATCTAAGGAATGTTTTGCATCGTATCACTGTATTGTTTTACATTTGATTTTTTCTTTCCATTTCATATACTAGCATTAAAAATATGTTTATCCTAGTACAGAGAATCACCACTTTATCTTAGAAGTATGTTTTGCATTTTTAAACTTACCTCTTTACCTAAAATCTCTCATCAAGTATAAATTAAATAATTAGTTTTATCAATTACAGAAATATTTCCTGCTCATAAAAATATCATACAACTCAACAGCAAACAAATGCCCTATCCAAAAAATCATTGTCATAGGAAAGAAGAACTCTAGTTCAATTCCCAAACCTAGTAGTTACAGAGAAAGGAAGGAATCTGGAACTTGGGGATTTTGAGCAGTAAAATATATACATCCTTCTCCTATCTTAGATTCATTTAAGAATTATAATGTGGCCTTAAAGATCATAAAACCTCCTAGAGATATTCTAAGTCAACTAACATCCAAAATAGTGTCATAAGACTCCTTTGATTCATCCTTAAATAGTAAAGATAAAAACAGTGTAAAGAAGGATCCAAAGAAAGGTTCAAGAATCAAACTCAACAGGCCAAAGTCCAGAATGAAGAGTTAAGGTCTCTGAGATTCGACAGAGTCACAGTATATGGTGTGAAGCATATATTGAAGTACATACCCTGGTCACAGAACGTAGCACTCATCGCCTGAGCCCTGCTTACCTACTACTCTAAGCCACAAGATCCACAACAAACTTCTCCCTATTCTGTATATGCACCATTTACACAAAGGTCTCATGACTTTGCACATTCTGCTCCCTTTGCTTTGACCATGTGGCAAAAACGTACACAATTGTTTACTGTTCAGTCAAAATTATATCTCCTACTTAATCTAAGCTTTACAACAGTCTAAATTACTTTTCTATTAACAGTTAAGAGTATACATTGCTCATTATAAGTATTTTCTATTAGTCATCTTCTTTATTGTCTAGACTGTTTGATAGTTGCCTTTTTAGTGCCAGGTACCTGTCTTTAACATTTTGTATATAGGAGGTATTTAAACATAGGTCTGAATGTAATAAAATCCCCTTTAGGGAATTAAGGAATTCTAAGTCTTTAAATCAGCAATGTAGAGGCAATGATCATCATTCATTAGCGCCAAGAAATTCACTCTAGAGTTACACGATTTAACTGTGATGCCTAGTGCTCTTGTGTCCCTCAGTTTCTTCAGCTGCAAATTATGGCTAATAAAAACAATACCTGCACCTTGTCTGTTTGTGAGAACTGAAGGAGATAAATGTGTGTCAAGAATGTAAAGCACAGTATCTGGCACACTTTTTGCAGTACTAAAGAGCTTTATTTCCCCTTCAAAGAGAATTAATTAACTTTGCTTATGCCTATTACTGATAATTTACTTTTACTATTTATCTAGTTGAGTTCTACAAATTTTAGAAGAAATTGGAGACAATCCAGAAAAAATGAAGCTAGAAGGGGAATATTACAACAGCTCCAAAAAAATAATCCAAGAGGGACAATGACTCACTCTACCTACTATATTTCTATTCATTTCTATTGTATTTGTCATAAAATATATATTTTTTATATCAAGAAGGGGAAAAGGCCTATAGAGCAAAATAGGTAATCATAATGTCAGATTGCTAATATGAATTTCTAAGAGAACTGCTGCTCTGTCACTATATGTAAAATATATATGTAAAATGTGTCTCTCTCTATTAAATTAATATACACACATATAGATATACATAAATAGAATTCAATTTTTTTCTACCAAAGCAAATTTTTTTTTTTTTTTTTTTTTTTTTTTTTGCGGTATACGGGCCTCTCACTGTTGTGGCCTCTCCCATTGCGGAGCACAGGCTCCGGACGCACAGGCCCAGCGGCCATGGCTCACGGGCCCAGCCGCTCCGCGGCATGTGGGATCCTCCCGGCCCGGGGCACGAACCCGCGTCCCCTGCATCGGCAGGCGGACTCTCAACCACTGCGCCACCAGGGAAGTCCCTACCAAAGCAAATTTTAGTTGCCCTTTATGATAATTTACCCCTGAATTTATAGATTTAAGAGAATACATTCTATGACGAGTAATTACATAAAACCTTTTTTTATAATTTTAATGATTTTTATTCATGAGTTAATGTCTTCCTTGATGATAAAATTTTTTTTTTTCAAAACATCTAGAACTCCAGAACTAAACTGTGATTAGTCATTTGCTCAAGCTAAGCAAAAAATACAACTTAGGCCTTTTGGTGTTTAAACAGTCATTTCTTTCCCTTGACTTGATTTCTAGCCTCAGCAACATAACTAACTTAGGAAAAGGGGTGCTTCATCTGCGAAGTGAATCTGAAAAATTAAGGAAAGTGAATTTGGGCATTGCTCCCAAATATGTTTCAGGTTGCAAAACAGTTTGTGATTAGCTATTCATAGGAAAAGAATGCTACGTGAGAATTCTATGACACCTTGTGTTAAGGAAGCTTCTTTTAACGGTAAGAAGTAGAATCACAGGCTTTAATGTGCAGTCCTACGAGATGGGTGGAAGGGAAGGAGGGGAATAGACAAATGACTTTAAAATGAGATTGATTTTTCTCTTTTTTCTTCAAAGAATAAGAGATATAGTTATATTAATTGGTTGGTGTCTATTTTATCGCCTTTAAAAACAGGATAATTCATCTTGATTCTGTAATTACCAGTTATACAAACAGCAGGTGACAAGTCTGACAAGCAGGCTTTTTCAACATGGAATATATATTACAATGGCAAGTGTGTTAGATTAATAAATCAAGGTTATGCCATTTGATAAATTATTTCCTTTCTTAATAGGATATATTACCCAAGTTCATATGTTAATTTTAAAACGTCTATATTGTGTGTGTTACTGAATAGCAAATATATCACTAAACTTGACTGACCAGTAAAAAGTTTTTTCCAAAACATTCTACAGAGCCAATTGTATATGATCTTCTGGATAAGATTTAATATGGTTCTTGGAATAGAAAATTGTGTTCTCGATTATAAGGTTACAGAATTATAATAAAAGAGGTTGATAGATCACATGAAGACCACGGTACTGCTCTAGGACATTATTCTAGACTGAGTGTTGGATTGAAAAGAAGCCATCTAACTTCCATAACACATTGACTAAGCTAAAGGAAAGGAATTCATAAACCCATTTGTGCCGTACACACATATCAAAGAAGACTGCTAGAATTTTGCATCTGATTCTCAGTGTCTAGGCTAAACAATGTCCTGGAAATGACCCCAGTTGAAACCAGCAGGAGGCTATTATCATTCTCCCCTTTTACACTTCAGCCTGGGGTCAGGAAGATCTGAGCTGCTCAATATTCCTATTACATTAATGGCACAGTTATCACATAGGGATCAACTTCATGCTGCTAATATAGACATGCTTCTGGAAGTAATTTCTGGCTCTGCTGGGCAAGGCAATCTATTAGGTCATTTGTAACCTCTGCAAAACCTAGTGGAAAGAGTACAGACTTTGGACTTAAGTATAAATGTCGGCCTTGTATTTGTAGAGTAACATTGGCAAATTACTTAACATCTTTGAGTCTCACTTGGGGGATAATAGCTTCTCTCTGATACGAATGTGGTTAAGATTCATGAAAAACACAAAGGGAAACAAGCTATAACAGTGTCTCATACACAGTAGGCATTAGGTAAGTGGAAATTATTACCATCATGTACAGTATTTTCTTCATTACATTTTAAGGACCGAGTCATCTTGATACAAAATATTTGACATCTAAATAATTTATCTGGGACTTCCCTGGTGGCACAGTGCTTAAGAATCCGCCTGCCAATGCAGGGGACATGGGTTCGAGCCCTGCTCCGGGAAGATCCCACATGCCACAGAGGAACTAAGCCCATGGACCACAACTACTGAGCCTGTGCTCTAGAGCCCGTGAGCCACAACTACTGAGCCCATGTGCCACAACTACTGAAGCCAGAGCCCACGCTCCACAAAAAGAGAAGCCACCGCAATGAGAAGCCCGTGCACTGCAACTAAGAGTAGCCTCCACTCACCGCAACTAGAGAAAGCCTGTGTGCAGCAATGAAGACTCAACACAGCCAAAAATAAATAAAAATTTTAAAATACATAAATAAGTAATTTTTCTTCTCAGTCACATTGAATGTTATCTCAAAAAGCACAGAATATACACAGATGATGAGTGTTAATAAATGTAAATTGTTCTTAAAAGTATGAACCTTGTGGTCAGACTAGGTAGCTACAGGTTCCAAGTGACAGAAGGAAATACAGAAGTTACTGGTTCATGTACAGATGTCCCCACAGCTTTCGGTTTTGTGGCTTGCTGAATGCATGCATTAGTTACTATGTTCTGTTTCCCTGAGGAATAAGGTTTGACTTCTTTCTCTTCTTGTATCTGTGAGTACAGTTCTTATAAACTGCATAGCCAATGGAAACTATTTTTAGGATTCCAGACCTGAAAACTCTGAAGAAAACACATACCAAATAATAATCAAAACTAAAACCTGTTTCACCTCTTTTTTTGTTTGTTTGTTTTTAATTAATTTTCATTGGAGTATAGTTGCTTTACAATGTTGTGTGAGTTTCTACTGTACAGCAAAGGGAATCAGCTATATATATACATATACACACTCTTTTTTGGATTTCCTTCCCATTAAGGTTACCGCAGACCACTGAGTAGAGTTCCCTGAGCTATACAGTAGGTTCTCATTGGTTATCTATTTTTTTTTTTTTTTTTTTTGCTGTACGCGGGCCTCTCACTGTTGTGGCCTCTCCTGTTGCGGAGCACAGGCTCCGGACGCGCAGGCTCAGCAGCCATGGCTCATGGGCCCAGCCGCTCTGCGGCATGTGGGATCTTCCCGGACCAGGGCACGAACCCATGTCCCCTGCATCGGCAGGCGGACTCTCAACCACTGCACCACCAGGGAAGCCTGGTTATCTATTTTATACATGGTATCAATAGTGTATATATGTCAATCCCAATCTCCCAATTCATCCCACCCCTCCCTTCCCCCTTGGTGTCCATATATTTGTTCTCTACATCTGTGTCTCTATTTCTACTTTGCAAATAAGATGTCCTATACCATTTTTCTACATTCCACATATATGTGTTAATATACAATATTTGTTTTTCTCTTTCTGATTCACTGTGTATGACACTCTCTAGGCCCATCCTCATCTCTACAAGTAATGTGATTTTGTTCCTTTTTATGGCTGAGTAATATTCCATTGTATATATGTACCACATCTTCTGTATCCCTTCCTTTGTTAATGAACACTTAGGTTGCTTCCATGTCCTGGCTATTGTAAATAGTGCTGCAATGAATATTGGGGTGCATGTGTCTTTTCAAATTATGGTTTTCTCAGGGTATATGCCCAGTAGTGGGATCACTGGGTCCTATGGTAGTTCTATTTTTAGTTTTTTAAGGAACCGCCATACTGTTCTCCATAGTGGCTGTATCAATTTACATTCCCACCAACAGTGCAAGAGGGTCCCACCAACAGTGCAAGAGGGTTCCTTTTTCTCCACAACCTCTCTAGCATTTATTGTTTGTAGATTTTTTTTAATGATGGCCATTCTGACCAGTGTGAGGTGATACCTCATTGTAGTTTTGATTTGCATTTCTCTAATAATTAGTGATGTTGAGCATCTTTTCATGTACTTCTTGGCCAACTGTATGCCTTCTTTGGAGAAATGTCTATTTAGGTCTTCTGCCCATGTTTGGATTGGGTTGTTTGTGTTTTGATATTGAGCTGCACCTCTTAATTGGCACCATTTTCCTCCTATTCGGTAGTCCACACACCCAATCTTCTATATATCTTATATAATCCTTAACGGAGTATCTTAAGGCTTGATTTAATAACCCACATTGGAACTCTTCTTTGAAGCAGCATTCATATAGACACTTTTAAAATATATTTATTTTATAGACACTTTTAAAATATATAAGTGGTGGTGAGTCCTGCATTGGAATTAACTTGTATTTCTGTTGAATATATAATTTCATTTTCTTTCATAGGCTAAATATTTTCTGGACATTGAGTTATATCACATCAATAACCTTACTCAAAACAAAGAATCTTCTAAGTCTAAATAGTGATGAACCTAACAACAAGAACTAATTTTTTTCTCAATATTTCTTACTATAATGGTAACAAAATGCATGTATACATGATACAGAATCAGGTTCAGAATAATGGTCACATTTTAAACAATACTCTATTTAGAGAGCAGATTAATTTGGTTTGATTATTAGTTTGATTGTTATTTACTGATTTAGGTTCACAACTTTTGCCTCTTTGACTAATTCATAAACCCTGTAGGGGTAGGGATTCCACATAGTACCTGAAGTACTAAGCAGTATATACTATGTATTTAGTAAATAGCTATTGATTGATTTGTAAAAGTCTCTAGATCACAATAAAATTAGAAGGAAAATTATGAATCATTTCTATATAATCTATCTGGATCACAAATCAGTTTGATAACAAAATTACTGTAAAAAGTCATAAACTGCATGAACCATGGGCAAATGTCCTAAATTTGGGGAATAAGAATCTGTTGAAGCAATAATCTTCAGCACTGTTCCCTCAATCTCTTAGTCTAAATTTAACAAGACAGAAGTTTTGAATTTTTAAAAAGTTAACCACATTTTCAAACAATTTTGTCTCCACACATTTCTTTTCGTCTTTTAAATGAGTCTTTAGTTCCTTAGAGCAAGCCCTGTCTAGATTTTGCTCATCAGATAATGCTTTTCTTAATGTGTGGCAGACATTCATTGATTTTGCTACTCATGAGTAGTAAGTGTCCAGTAAGCATTATCCTAATCAGTGACATGCTTCTCCTGATTTCTTTTTAATCTGCTTTTCCAAACTTCTAGTCAATTTTCTGGGCTATCTTTCTAATAAATTCCTTCTCTACTTTACTTAACTGGAGTAACTCTCAGTTGTTGTGACCAAGAACTCTTGATACATGTGGTGGTCTTCTAATGCTATTAATGAGGCTTTTCTACATTTACCAAAAAAGACTAATGGGAAAATCATAAATCATTCCTGAGTTTTGCTTGCTACCGATATTTTGGCTTCTGCTTTTCCTCATCTTTTCTTCCCAAACTATGGTTGGGAACTATGATGGTCCACATGTTTGCTGTTTCATGGGAAAACTGTTGTTTTAATCCCAATGAACTGTGATACTTTTACAGAGTTTTAATTTTTTCTTCTCTTTCTTATGATGGAAGTAAAATATAAAATAAAAATTCTTAAATCTGTCATGTTCTGGTTTCTTTAAATCATTCCTTCTTAGAACATAAAGTAGGCACTTACAGTGTAGTACAAACATGTGGAAATGGCATTCATTTAATTTATTCCACAAATACTTACTGATTTTGCTTGAACTGAGCACAAGGCTGGCATCTGGGTTACAGAGATGAGAAAAATAGTCTCTAAATTTTGGAAGCTCATAGTCAAGTCAGAATGACCCAGAGATGAAAAAAGTGATCATTGTTAATACAGCACAAACATCCCAGGGAGGGATAGCTTTCAAAATATTGTGAGGACCCAAAATCCACAGAAGTAGTTGATTATGAAAATGAGGGCTTAATTATTTCATCTACTAATGCCTGAAAGAGCTCTCTAAAGTGTCCATGTCATTTCCAGGAACACATAGCACAATCTGGCACATTCAAGCCACCACATCTTCAATTTAAAACTCTCTAGGAATGCAAAATGCTGAAACTCTGGCCTATGCTAGTGACTTGGGACTTTAAAATATTAATCTAAGTAATAGTTACAACCAGTTTCTCCATAAAGGATATTAATGATTTTAAGTACTTGAGCTGCATCACTATAATGACCATATTCCCCTTAGTTTAATTTTAACATTTTTAAAAACAAAACTTGACATTTTAAGTCAGCAAGCGAGACTCACTGCAGCACAGAATACATCTATCTGTCCTAAATGTCATAATTACTGGATTAGACTCTGCCAAGTAACTTACTCCTTGGGGACTTCAGAGATACATCACCTTCCAAGACACACAGGAACTATTCAGTGAACTGTGTGACTGATTTATTCAGTAGAACGCTTGGTAATGATAGTCCAAATAGCAGTTATTTGAGAAAATTAACTATCCTCCAAAATGCATACCAATCATCGTGATGGGTCAGCAGAAGGAATAGGTAGTTAATTTGTTCAGTGATTAATTCATACTGTTGGTTTGGGATTTAGACCAACTTGGCTACACTTTAAAAAAAGGTATTCCCTTCTTCTTATGTGATGCATTTAACCTCAAGGCATTTTTAAAGCAGAAGAACTTGAAGAATTTTCAAAGCCAAATCCTCATTTTATGATAAGGAAACTGACTTACCAAATCTTATCAGACTCATTAAGATACAGTCTCTTTTCACTTTCCCTCATATTTTGAATGTTTTACCAAATGGATTTTCAAGCTGTTTCTCATTAAATTCAACTGCCTATCATTAAAAGGAAAGCCATTATTTTTAGTTTCCTGTAGGTCACATGCTCTTCCACATCTATGAGATTAATATCTTTATTATTTTTTTCTCCCTGGAGCTTACATGACCAATACACACAAACATCTGCATACATATGTGTTTACTTATATGAGGATGGCAAAATACACAAACACCGTATTTCTTCCTAGAAGTCTAGAGAAGTCTGATAATTGCTCTGGCTAATTTAAAGTGTATTTTCCCATGTACCAAGTATAAAAGATTATTATAGACTCTACAATGGGCACACTTCAGACCTAGGCACTTGGAAGGATGTAAAGATGACTGAGAAGATACATATCTTAGGAAACATAAGTCTACAATTTAATGGTGTGCATATGGGGAGGTGGTGCAGGAATTAGACAATTACAAGGGTACTCATATTACAAAGAACTTGGAAAAAATACAGTGTTGTTATATTTCAAAAAAGGGGTGGTGGACATAGGAAACAAAAAGGTTAGGAAAGGGGTGTGTGTGTGTGTGTGTGTGTGTGTGTGTGTGTGTTTGGTGTTTGAGATTAATCTCAAAGAGTAGGTAGAACTGTACTCAGGAAACAGAGGAAGAACACTGTCCAGATTGGCATGATCAATTCCATTTGGTTCTAAAGGACAATTAAATTAGCAATTATCTAAAAGTTTCTCTTTTGGTTCTTAAAACTGATTCAAATTTTCAGTGGCTGAAAACATTCTATACTGAGCCTTTATAAAAAAAGATTTTAAAACATTATTTCAGGGCTTCCCTGGTGGCGCAGTGGTTGAGAATCTGCCTGCCAATGCAGGGGACACAGGTTCCAGCCCTGGTCTGGGAGGATCCCACGTGCCGCGGAGCAACTAGGCCTGTGAGCCACAATTACTGAGCCTGCGCGTCTGGAGCCTGTGCTCCACAACAAGAGAGACCGTGATAGTGAGAGGCCCGCGCACCGCGATGAAGAGTGGCCCCCACTTGCCACAACTAGAGAAAGCCCTCACACAGAAACGAAGACCCAACACAGCCAAAAATAAATAAATAAATAAATTTAAAAAAAAAAGCAACAAACAGTGAGAGAGAGAGAGAGAGGGACATTAAAAAAAAAACATTATTTCATTCATTAAGTTCACATCACAGAACTATTCACATGGCTGCATTCTTTCATTTAAAAATTTGAATATAAATTTGATTTTAAGAATGAATAAATACATATTATTTTAAAGAAAAGGCATTCCATTAAAAAAGACCTCGATTTCAAAATGAATGGGATTTTGAAAAGGATCTTTGAGATTAATAAAACAACAGCACAGCGTATGTGATGGACAGGAATGTAAACAAAACAAAACAAAACCCCCAAATCTGGAGATATAGGTTGTATCATTTTCTAATCTAGAGCATTCGCTATTTTTTTTCTGTAAGCAATAGAGACTTAACACGTATTCAAAATGAAAAGTGATGATATCAGCTTTGTCCTTAGTAAGATAGCAGGCAGCAAAAAGGAAGTAGGTGGACCAGTTTGGGATTAGTGTAGTTATGGGTAGAGAGAAAAGTTACACTCACATAATTTCTTTGAACCAAAAAGTGAGCAAAAAGCCTCATTTTCACTTCAAGTCCATTTTAATTTTAAAACCAAGATGCAGGTACTTCAATCATACTTTATACTTCTTGAGGTTATCAAATCATCAACTCCCTAAATAAAACTATTTCTTTTTAAGAGAGAAATAGCCGTTTTTTTAACATTAAAAATATTAAAGTATTTTAGCCTGAGAAAAGAGGACATTTTAAGAAATAACGGAGCATACTGTTCATTACTTTGCAATTGTAAAGCCCTATAATACAAGCAGAGAATATTCTCTTATTAACATGAGAAGCAAAAGGTGATGACTTAGGGCCTCTGAGCATTTGAGTCTCCGTCTTTAATCCATGTAAGTCCTCAATTTTACATTTTTCATCAGACCTATAAAATATACTCAGACTCATACAGAAAAGATTTCTTAGCAAAGCCATGTAATGCTTGTGTAAGTATATTTCATAAGAAGAAAAGAAATTTCAAATTATATTCTAAGTATGGGTTGTTACAAAGCATTAACCACAAAACGCAGAAATGATGTAAATTCAGATAAACCTTATCATGATTTTCAATTCATGACCATCTTGAAATATTTATATGGCTCAAATGCTTCAGTCATAAAATTTTAGCTACTTCTGGTCAGTTTCTTGAAGGGAATTCTAATTTAAAAAAGACTATACCAATCTTGCCAAAACTAACAATTTTAAGAAACTAATATTTATGTGGTAAATCTATGGTAAATGAAAGATTCTTATGGCAAAAATGATAGTATTTTCTTAATTACCATGGCCATCAATTATTTATTAATAATTGTTTATTATTGCAATAAACGGAAAGGAAAAAACAAGACTGTCATTATTTGCAAACGATATGACTATGCAGAAAATCTGAGAAAATACAGTTTAATGATTAGAATTAAATAAGATAGCTTGCCAAGACTACTGGGTTTAAAAATGTGTATACAAAGAATGTATACATTATATTTCTATAAACAAGCAGCAAATACATCCTCAGTATAACAAATGATTTCTTAAACAAGACACAGAAACACTAACCATAATGCAAACCATTGATAAATTCAATTGCACTGCAGTTAAGAATTGTTCATCAATACCACAACGATAGTAAAATGACAAGTCAGAGTGGGAGAAGATATTTACAAAAATCTACCTGAACAAAATAAATGACAGAAGATGGGATCAGCGAAGGTCACAAAAGTGACATATTTTCCAAAATACTTTGAATATTTATAATTCAACTACTCTCTGTGGGATCTGCCACTGTACAAAGGTACATGATTGCTGAAGGGTTTAGAAATATTTTCACGAATCTATTCTGCAATGTTACACTAACTAATGAATAAGACTGCTTAAACCCTAAGGACTCATAAACATCCACTAAAGCGGGGGGAAACCTCATGTGCTGAAATGCTGATAGCTCTGCATGTAACTCACAATGTACTCTTCACAAATTAGAGAGGAGTTACTATGGCTTCTTAATAAAATGTCACCATGGTTTAAAACCTGAAACCAGACAGCTGGTGAAAAGGAGCTATGAGTAAATGTTGAATATACATATCTTCAATATACCCCCGATTCAACCAAATTTGGTTGCCTTAGGAAAAGACTTTGAAAAAATACTCAAAATATATATATATATATATATATATATATATATACACACATATGTGTGTGTGTGTGTGTGTGTATACGTATTTTTTTCCTAAACCCTTTTACTCTAGTGTAATAAAATACAGTGTGTATGCAGATTCGTTTCATCACTGGGAATTGAAAATCTCTCATTTGCAAAGATATGAAATGGCAGCAGTTTTCAGAGTTACAATTCCTTAGAGAGGACCTAAGAGACAGAATTTAAGAACTGAAAAAGACCTTAGGGATGATCTCTTCCAATCCCTTATGTTACAGGTACAGAAACCTCATCTGCAAAGATAAGGTTACTTACCCAAGGTCACCCAACTAGCCAGTGACAAAATGATAGACTTTGATATGAATGGATGTATTTCAGTGTTAAAGCTACAAAAAAATAACTTGAATTCAAGTTGAAATATGATTTCCTGATGCATTTTTTACATAGCCAATTTCTGTAAACATGTTGTAGAATGATAATATTATGGCTAGTTTAAAAACAGATAACAGCAGTAGGCTGACAAAGTAGAGCTTCTATTTCACTTAAGCCAGATAAAAGGATTCACCATTTCAGGACTATAAAAAATAAACAGAATTGAGTTTATTCTGCTGTAAAATACTCTATCTGATGAATTTTACCACGAAAGAGGAATTAAAAACTTCACTGGATAAAATTTGTAAAAAGCATTTACAAACCCTAGTAGTAACTAGAACAGTGTTTGTCACGAGTGTTGTATGGACACTCTTGCTTGATGGTACCTTTGCAAATCCAAGTGCAGACCTAGTCACTGACCTCAGGGAGCTCAGGCTACTGTGGACCAACACTCAATCAGCTGTAAGAGATGCTTAGAGCAGAAGCCCCTGTGATGGGAAAGCTTGAGTCAGAGGTCTTGAACCTATTCACTGATTTCCTGGGAAGAGGGAGCATAAGCTGAGTTCTAAAGAAAATTAATGAACTAGCTGGTCAGGGCACAGTAGGAAGAAGCATTCTAGGCCCAGGTATCAGGAGATGAGTGCAACTAGAGTTCATGGAACTTGAGAGAACATGGAATAACAAGAAGTTGGTACAAAAAACTAGGAGATAAACCATGAAGAGCCTTTTGAGAATTTTGGTTTTTATCTTAAGAGCAAGAGGAAGACATTCAAGCGTTTTACACAATGAGATTCTCTGTCAAATATGTGTTTAAACTATCACAAATTCTGCAGACTTGAAAAAGTTACTTGTGTCTCTTTTTTTTACCAATAAAAAGGTGACTACAAGTAGGATTCAGGGTATAGAATAAATACATAATGCTTAATCAATAAGTGTTAATATCTTTCTGGAATATTCTACAATTTTAATTTCTGAACAAGAATTATAAAATTAACTGAAGCACAAAATTTAATTTCTTGCCCATCCTTACCTATCACCTGGCCCAGCACCTAGCACAGTAACCCGTTCTGGTAAGCACTCTAAGGATGTTCCTAATTGACTATTAGACAAACAACCAGTTGATCTGAGTTTAAATCTTCAATCAAAACACACAGGCAGGTGTGTTTTTGCTGTGCAGCGTTGCCCTCCCATGAACCTTTTTTTTTCTTTTTAAACAGGATTGACAGGTTCTTCAGTCAATGTTCTGTTCAATGAAGTAAATAGTTACATGGGCAATTCTTTGAAATGTATATGAAAGATAGTAGCAGCCTGAACCCAACCATTTTTGTTGGTAAATCATGAATTTACTAGATCCTTCTAAAACTGGTGGTTCCCCGTTGCCAACAATTTTACTCCCTTTCCACTACTTCGGTACAGACTCCTTAACCCTGAAAACACACCACTCAGAATTCTGACAAGAGAAAGCAACTTTAAAAAGAGTATTCCCTGGTGCATGTGTTTCTTTTTCCTGCCTCCTTGTGAAAGAAACCTGAAACTTTATAGTTCCATCAATTCCAATTCATCTAAGAGTTAAATTTATCAATAAATTTCCTGAACAAGATTTCAGATTCTCAGTACCTTCCGGAATGATTCTATGTAGCAGTTTCTAACACAGTGCCCCTGCTTACTGCACTTACTGAGGACCAGGTCTTTACGGTATTTAAAGTTGTGCTGTGGACAAGGCTGGCTTTACTGGAGACTAGGAGCTTTAAGCACAGTAGCAGACACGTTACTATTACAAGGCAATGGCTTGCTTAAGGCCCTTGCATATGAGGGGAATGCTTTTCAAACACAGACCACTAGGTTCAGGAATTTGGGGGTCTTGGTACAGTTCTACTGAAGGATATCTTAAAATTGCTTTCTTAATCAAGAATACATTATTTTCTATTTGAATTTAACAATCTAATTTTTCCTCTGAAGGTATTCAGAATTAGATCCAGAAACTAATGACATGTAATAAACCTAGATTCAGTGTAATTTTGCATAAGCATTAGATTTTAAGAGTAGAAAGTTTTGTAGATTTGTAATGAAAATAAGTAGCTAAGAGAGCTCAGAAGCTTAAATGTTACATTAAGTTTGAATTCCATCTATTACCTTCACTTGTTTTGGAGGCATTTTAACTAGACATTTTTTTCTAAGATACATAACCTCTAGCTAACCTATATTTTTTAATGTGTATTCGAAGTACTTGGGTGTCCAAAATCTGTATATAACCGTGAAGTATTATAACAATGGGTCTTGGGCTTCAATTTCATAAAATGGTTACAATTTGCATCTCACTTTCAGAATGCTTTTAATGTTACATTTCTCCTTTCAACCCCCTGCTAAGTAAAACAAATGGATATGCATTAGGGTTCTGACCTGTTCAAGAGTTTGCTTTCTGAAGTACTATTCTTTACATAGGTAATAATGGTTTTATATTTAAATTACCAAATAGTGACTATGATTTGCCAGTAGCCAGGTGACACTCTGTGAGTTTGTTGAACACTAGTTCAACCTTCATTAAAACGCCATAATATTGAAAATCACTAGGGAAAAACCAACTATTATAAAGTTTCTTGATCCATTTTTCATTTACTATAACCACAGGTACAGTTCTGTCACAACTGAAGTATTAATAGATTTCTCTAAGTAGAATAGAAAAACCTTTAATAGACATCATCTCTGTCTTGCTGCCCCAGCATCATAATGTTATTCTGTCTCACTTCAGGTAACTTCACTAAAAGTGACAATGACATACCAAGGAGGTTAGAGGCTGGGAGAGGTTTATGCCAGTAGGTAGGAGTTTTTATCTCTGGCACTTTTAGAATTTCTCATAGATGATGATGATAAAAATTAGAGCATATTTTAATTGGGTTTTATTATTGTAATTTAATATTCTACAGAAATTGCTCTCCCTTTGCATGCTACTGAAAAGGGATAATATTGGTTTATTAAACTCTAAAATGCTAAGTATCACACCTCGACATCACAATATACACTATCTTTCCTCCTCTTCAGATAGATGTAGCTTACTAAAAGTGGATATCTATTGCATTTAGTGTGTGGGCCTTGTCTGGAAAGGTTTTGTCTTCCTCCAGAAATAATCCCTAAATGGCTAAAGGATGCTGTGAGTCCCTGCGTCCCTGGCTATATTTGGACAGCCTCAATAAGTTACATGTGACTTAAACTTGGCCAGATATAGCAGTCCCCCTTTATCCATGGGGGATACATTCCAAGACTCCCAAGCAGATGCCTGAAACTGCGGATACTACCAAACCCTATATATACTATGTTTTTTTCCTATACATATATACCTATGATAAAGCTTAATTATATAAAATAAGCACAATAAGAAATTAACAATAACTAATAATAAAATAGAACTGTAACAATATACTATAATAAAAGTTATGTGAATGTTGTCTTGCTCTCTCTCTCTCTCTCTCTCAAAATACAAGCATACCTCAGAGATATCAGAGTTTGATTCCAGACCACTGCAATAAAGCGGGCATCTCAATAAGGTGAGTCACGTGCATTTTTTGGTTTCTCAGTGCATAAAAAATGTTAAGTTTACACTATACTGTAAGTCTACTAAGTGTGCAATAACATTATGTCTAAAAAAGCCATGTACATACCTTCAAATGGCACCAAGAGAATTGCTCCATGCAGGGTTGCCACAAACCTTCAATTTGTAAAAAACGCAATATCTGCAAAGTGCAGTAAGAACAAGCGCAATAAAACAAGGTATGCCTGTATCTTACTGTACACATTTAATGCCTTTTCCACTTAGCTAAACACTTATGCATTGTGGCCATAACTCTTGCAGTTTGAGGTGCGACATGCAAAACTAGCACGAGGGCTTCCCTGGTGGCGCAGTGGTTGAGAGTCCGCCTGCCAATGCAGGGGACATTGGTTCGTGCCCCGGTCCAGGAAGATACCGCATGCCGCGGAGCGGCTAGGCCTGTGAGCCATGGCCGCTGAGCCTGCGCGTCCGGAGCCCCTGCTCCGCAGCGGGAGAGGCCACAACAGTGAGAGACCCGCGTACCGCAAAACAAACAAACAAACAAAAAAACTAGCACGAGTTTTTGTTTTGTTGTTTTTGTTTTTCAAACGTTCACAGATAGAAGATTCATTCTTACCTTAGATGTTAGCAACTTCAGCATAGGAGCTTTTTCTTTCCTTACTGAGAACTTTCACCTTCTCACTTAGAGGAAGCACCTTACTGCTGCTCTTTGGCATATCTGAATTGCCAGCAGCTCTACTCTTCCACTCTGAGGCCAGCATTAAGTAAAATAAGGGTGGCTTGAACACACTCACTGAGATACCATGACCATCGCCCTGATAAGCAATAGGGCTACTAAGCGACTCACGGTGGGTGCGCCCGACACGGGGATGAATTCACGCCCCGGAGCAGGACATCGCGAGATTTCATCACAGAGCGGCCCGCAATTTAAAACTTATGAACTGTTTATTTCTGTAATTTTCCAGAACTTTAATTTTCCAGAATTTTAATTTTAATACTTTCCGATAGCAGTTGACCACGGGTAACTGAGAGGGGGAACTACTGTCCTCCCCCCTCAGACTTTGAAACTGGTATAGAGAAACAGCCCATCAGAGAAATGACAAACTTCAGAGTTTGGGAGGTGCCGTCTTCCACCCACAATGTGACCAGATGGTAAAGCAGAGTGACCTGGACTGCAAAATGAGAAAATAATAAAGTAGGTGTTTGGAAAGACATTGAAACGAACAGCAGAGGATTAGTGACATCTTATTGTTTTTTTTAATTCAGCGAGATTACCACACCCTTCCTTCTCCCTCTAATATACACGCAATTTGAATCATTGCTAACAGATGATGTGGTGATGGGAAACCAGCAGATTTTTCACATAACTGTTTTAAACAGGTGTAGCACACAGGACCTACCACACCCTTCAACCTGTGGAGGAAACAGTTCCCTGGCAGCTTCCACTCAATAAATGATCACATTGTGCTGGCCCATTGGCCTAGCTGAGACTTTCTTAGAATTGCACTGCTGTCTGACTCCTCTCCTATTCAGCCCCCACTACCCACCCTCTACTTACCCAGCACTTTCACTGCTGTTATGTGCGCACTGTGATCGGAAGGCTCTACCTGTCTGCTCCTGCTCCATTCCCTTTATCCTTTTAGGTGTTTCCCTCACCTCAGCTCTTTTGCATATCTAATCCCCTCTCATCTGCTGCTCAAGACTCAAACTGACCCACTAAAGAAACACTTAAAAATGAATGCAATAATTTAGATAAACCCTAAGTGATAAAAGATATCGTGCAGGGCTTCCCTGGTGGCGCAGTGGTTGAGAGTCCGCCTGCTGATACAGGGGACACGGGTTCGTGCCCCGGTCCGGGAAGGTCCCACATGCCGCGGAGTGGCTGGTTCCGCGAGCCATGGCCACTGAGCCTGTGCGTCCAGAGCCTGTGCTCTGCAACGGGAGAGGCCACAACAGTGAGAGGCCCGCGTACCGCAAAAAAAAAAAAAAAAAAAAAAAATTACAAAGGTGGGAGGTACATTTATCAAGATTGAGAAACATTTCTAAAAAACAACAAGAAACACAAATTGTTTCTTAGGCTGATAAGCAACAGAGTAAAACTGAAATTTAAAACTAAGGCTTTTTGCCCCAGATTTGTAAAGCAGGGCTGTGGAGTGAGGGACACGAGGTAAAAGGAAGTTGAGAGTCTGGATAAAAGTAGTGGGGTTAGTGGGAAACAGATGAGACATGCATATGAGAACAATTAAAAAAAAAATGTAAAGGAGAATGAGCTATGCCAAAATCATCAAGGTTATAATAAAGCAGGCATTAACGTTAGTGCCACAGAGAGATTGGTGTGCCAAAGCATGAGACCATTTGGGAGGGACAAAGTGAGTTCCCTTCAGCATATGTTTGTATTTATGATGCTGTTGAATCCAACAAATGCATATACTTAGTTCCCTATAATTATTACAGTCCCTTCCCATTCCAGGCAAAAATTCAATCAAAATAGAGCAAGATGTAGAAATCATCTGGCAAAATGTTTATTATAAATATTTTAAATATTTATTATTTCTTGAAATATTACAAATATCTAGGTAGGCAAAAAAAAAGTCAGTTAAAAGAAAAAGAACGTTAAAAGCGTGGCTTCATCGTTCCCTGCCCCCAAACAGTGAAACTGACATCTACTGAGCTAGGAGTTTGGAAAGGTAGAAACATTGGTGGCTGGGAGACCCGAGATTCATTCATTTATTTATGTGATCCTTGTCAAGACATCTGAGCTCTCTAAGCCTCGGTTTTCTCATCTGTATAAAATGGTGACAGTGAAAGTTCCCTCATTTTGTAGGATACCTAGAATGAAGTTGCTAAAAATACGATGTATCTTATAACTCCATGCCATTGTAAAGCTAAATCCGCCGGGACTTATGATAGAAGAGTAAAAGTAGAGGAATGGATCTCTGCATAAATTATTTAGTATCTTTGAAGCTCCTTTTTAAAGTGGGAAAATTATGGTACTTATATGAAAGGATTTTTGAGAGTATTAAGTGAAACACACAAAAAAACCAAAATGTCGTCTGGCACATTAGCACCCAAGAAATGCTATTTAAAACAACATGTATATTGTCTATTTCTTTAATCATTGTTATTATAATTACTGTTTTTATTTTACTCTTAATATACATTGTACATTCATGGCTTCATATTTTTCTTCATATAGTTCCTTTGGTAAGAATATACTGACCTTTCTCTGTCTTATTCATAGCTCAAGATTTTGAGCCTCTGTGAGTGAGCCCCTCCGCTGGATATGAGTTATTTCTCCTAACATCCTGAAGTACTTTAACCAGAAGACCTTTCTTATGACACGTTTCCATTCTTATTTTGTTGTATAGATATTTTCAATATTACTTATGGGATATTTCAGACATACAGAAAGCTATAAAGAATAACGAAATGAACACCCTGAGTTCCCACTGCCCAACTAAAGAAATATTACTTCTGTCCATCAAGACACACTATAACAACAGAGAACACTGGAAAAGCCAAGCCACAGACTGGGAGAAGATATCTGCAACACATACAGCCATCTGAAGCTGCTATATATCCCCTCCCTGACTAAGGTTGCCATATGAAATACAGGACACCCAGTTAAGTTTGAATTTCAGATGAACAACACATAATTTTTTAGTGTAAGTATATACCAAATACTGCATTCCTCTCCCTTCCTCAGAGGTGACCTCTCTCATAAATGTGTCATTCATTACTTCTCTGAATATTTTTTATACATTTACTATGTGTACTTTACTACCACATAAGAGTTTTACATGTTTTAGATGATAAAGGGTAACATACTATATGTATTTTCTGCATCTTGCTTTCTTTTTTCTCAGAACGTTATGTGAGATGACTGCATGTTTATGGATATCTAGGTTATTTCTATTTTTCATCATCATCAACCATCCTAATATGGACATTCTGTAAATGTGTACATTAGTGAGGATTCTTCCAGGGATTAGACTGAATTCTTCCATTGGTCCGCTCCAAGTCTCCACTCTGCTTTGTGGCTTGGCAGTCTGACATTTATGGACTTCACCAAGGGGCTCCCTTGGCCTGACTTCTGGCTGGTTAGGCCAATGGAAAGCACTCACAGGATATCAGAGGGCAATAAGAGAATGAGTCTGGGAAATTTCAACCTCAGGCGACTTCCCTCTTGTGTCACCTCACTTGGCTGATCTCCCTCATTGAGAACCACCTCTCCTGTTGGGTAGACTTCTCGTACAGCCACCACACTTTCTCATGGTCCAGTAACCCCTTTGCACCTTCCAGCCTAGAGCTGGTAGTGACTCCTGGCTGACGTTAGTCCTGGGATATTGTTATCATTTGCTGATTTTTCTTAAGCCTGCCCAAAACTTTGTAGATAGTTCCTTTATGACATTCTCTTTAATTATCTTTGAGTGTGCCACCTATTTCCGGCTAGAATACCAATACAGGCAAAAGCCTAGGAATGAAATTTGTTTTCAGAGTATGCATGCCCTCAACTTAACTAGATTTTGCCAAACTGCTCTCCACAGAGGTTGCACCATTTTACATTTCCACCAGAAGCATGTTTGAATTCCCGTAGCTTTACATTCTAGTACTGTTTTTATCAGACTTAACACTTTTGCAAAATTGATACAATTGTTGTATCTCATGGTTCTAATTTATATTTCCCTGATGACTACTGAGTTAGAGTAACTTTTCACATTTTATTAGCAACTCAATTTCCATTCATTACCTGATCATATTTTTACCTAGTCTTCTAATGTGTAGTTGGTCTTATTCATTTTTGACAGTTCTTTACACATTCTGGATTTTATTCCTATGTCATTTATATCTATTGAAAATATTTTCTCACATTCTGTGACTTATATTTTAACTCTAATAAAATGATACATCTTGATGCCCAGAATTTTAAAATATCTATGTAGTCAAATCGATCAGTCTCATGGTTATGCTTTTGTTGTAGTATAGATATTTATGTATATGGCTTATCTCTCCTAAAAGATTATAAATTTTGTGTGGGCAAAATAAATATATAAATTTCCTGCTTCAACTTTGTGTCTCTCAAAGCACTTGGCTGTGTACAGAGAAGGGAACAAGTGCACATAAATATTGTCCAAGAGTGAGTGAAAATAGTTCACCCCTGTACAGCATCCCCCCAGTTCTCCATAAGAAAGTAAAGCCAGAATTCTATTTAGAAAAGAGTGATTTCCAAAAATGCAGAAGGTTTTTTAGTATCCTGAAATACCTTGAAGGTAATGAGAAACAGAGGAACGAAATATTAAACGATAAAATATTTCTTCCTCTTATCTATTTTTGATAGGAAGGAGTGTGATCACTCTAGAAGACACTTTTGAAGATATTCTTTGATTTAGAATAAAAAATATATAATATTCTTTAGTACAGCTGAAGGGAGGATTATTTTGTATATAAATGTGTATCTATATTATCTATAGATATAGATGTTTGTTTGTTTGTTTCTTTACCTTGCAAAGTAAGTTTTGTCCTCCAGGGTCAGAAACTCTGGGCTTGACTTTACCGATGAGACAGCTCATGTGTCTTTGTAGTTAAACAACAGTTCCTTGACACAGGGCAGGGATTTCCCCAATCTGGCTGAATATCAGGATCATTCAAAGAATTTTATAAATGAGGTCCTAACCCAGAAATCACGATGTCAGCAAACAGTTAGCATGGTTCCCTGCCATGTGTGTATGTGAAGTTCCTCAGCTTAGTCTCATATACTGCCACGCCAAGGAACAACTTTACTGGGTTCAAATATTTGCCTAGTCAAGAGATCTCAGTCACAGCTAAGAGACAGTCACTGGCCTGGCAAATAATATCCTTAACTGAGTGCTTCGTCTTCCTCCCACTTGACAGATACATCCCATGTTCTCTTCCTATGGTTCCAATGCTATGGCTCTCTGAGGACATCAAGAATGACAGTCTCCAGTTCTCCCCATTTACAAGTTATCTGCCAATTTTAACTTTGGAATTAATCAACGATATGGTATTGAGGGGGAGGGGGATATACATGTGAGAGTATTTTGAAGAAAGCACTTGTGAAAGTATGGTGTGATAAAAGTAATATCCTATCAAGATTTCATCAATGCAGATCCCGCTTCACACACAACCGCAAAATAACCATGATGGTAACTTTCATTTTAACAAGTTTTTCTTAAAGCAAAACAACTTTTAAAAAGATTGATGACAGGGCTTCCCTGGTGGCGCAGTGGTTGAGAGTCCGCCTGCCGATGCAGGGGACACGGGTTTGTGCCCCGGTCCAAGAAGATCCCACATGCCGCAGAGCGGCTGGGCCCGTGAGCCACGGCCACTGAGCCTGCATGTCCGGAGCCTGTGCTCCGCAACAGGAGAGGCCACAACAGTGAGAGGCCCGCATACCACAAAAAAAAAAAAAAAAAAAAAAAAAAAGATTGATGACAGTCGCTTGATGATGATAGTCTGTGACCTCTGCCATCCAGCATAGGACACATTCCCCATGAGTATTTCAATCTCAAGTCTGACTCACTGAACAGCTTGAAAATTTTCACTCATGAGGTGTAGAGTGAAGATTACAGACAGGCCAGCCATTTATGTGAACTTCAGGGGCGAATTAGCAATTGAGCTAAGTCGCTTTTTAACTGTGGGCAGGATATCTTCTTTTAGCTTTACCCCGATCGACAAAACCATTTGCACACAAGTCTAACACTGGCACGCTGACTTTGTTCAGAAGGCAGTCCTGGTGCATTACAGGAGGCAGCTGGGTGGCACAGCAAATGTGTCATTTGCTATTTAACATCTCTGTGACCTGGATTTAAATTCGCGGTGCCACAAAATGCAACCTCAGTTCTCTCAGAAGGCTATTAAGTCTTTCGCAGTAAGTCTTGTTGAGAATCTAAAACACTAAAGGGTTCTTTGCGTCCCAACACCCCCTCTTGTTTGCAAAGATGCCAAAGTAGTTTATTTCTCTTAAAGGGACCGTTTAAAGGGAAAATGATGGGCTTGACTAATCAACTGATATGAATACATACTGTTATGTTTTTAAAAATCTATCTACTGTGCTTCAGCCAGGATCTCAGGAAGAATATGACTGTCTGTGGGTGATTTTTAATCAAGCTGCTTTTCAAGAACAAAAGTTTTGTTTTTTTTCGTCTGTATGGTAAAATCAGAATAAAGTGAAAAGCTTTAAAATAGTTGTGTTTCTTTCCCTGAAAGCATCATTACCTACATTCTGCTGTGTAACATTGTCCTTTCCATTATATCTGGATGTCAGAATGAATTGCAGCTGTACCTTTATATATTCAGACTAATGCAAAATCCTGCTTTTCATTAAATTAATTCTAAATGTATTTTTGTTTTAAATATTGTATTTTATTACTCCCTCCGTACAGGGAAAAAACTGTATTCTTGATTTTTTTGAATCAAAAGTTTACTGTCTCCTTTATTCTTATTCCTTGCTCCTCCAACAATCCATTCAAATTTCTTCAATTTACACCAACAATGGATCAATAAGTAAATTAATCAGGCTTACTCACCACCTAACTTTAACAGCCAAGCCCTCAAGCACAGTTTTTATAGTTCTACCTTCCTCTGCTTGGTCTTTTCCTAGGATACCAGCCTTTCATTTGAAGCTGGAAAGAAACATCATTTACTGAAAACAGAGCTCCGTTTACCATAGCAGACAAGGTGCTAATTGTTTCTAATGACCTCAAATAAGTTTGTTATTCATTAAGTATGCCATTCAGAATGGTGGCAACCTTTTCTTTTTGCCTTACTAGTATGTCAAGCCAGGACTGCCCAGTGCCAGGACTTTCATTCGTTGATAGAATTTACTCACATACTAATATTATCCCATACTAATGAGATGATGAACTATGCCAACAAGACCACCATCACTTGCTGGGTGTCTGTCATGTGCACTTAACGTGGCAACCTGGTCATTTTAAAACTTTTGTATACACTGGAAGCACCTGAGGACTTTTTAAAAAAAATACGGATTGCTGTACTGCACAGAATTCTATTGAATCAAAATATCTAAACCAGTGCTGTCCAAAAGAAATACAATGTAAAACATGTAGGTAATTTAAAATTTCCTGAAAGCCACACTAAGAAACAGACAAAGAAACAGACAAAGAAACAGACAAAATTAATTTTAAAAATATCTTATTTAACCCAATGTATTCAAAATATCATCACTTCAACATACAATCAATATTTAAATATTATTAATGAGAAATTTTACAATTTTTGTACTAAGTCTGCGGTGCATTTCACAACTACAGACTACCTCAGTTAGGAATAGACACATGTGGCTAGTAGCTACTGCAGAGCACAGCACAAAACTACAGGGCGGATCTCCGGAATCTGCATTTTAAGTAAGTAACCAAGTTGCTTGTGAAGAATACAGTCACTGAGGGTTACCTGAGGAAATTTTGCTAAGTATTTTTTTTTTTTTTTTTTTTTTGCAGTACGCGGGCCTCTCACCGCCGTGGCCTCTCCCGTTGCGGAGCACAGGCTCTGGACGCGCAGGCTCAGTGGCCACGGCTCACGGGCCCAGCCGCTCCGCAGCATGTGGGATCTTCCCAGACCAGGGCACGAACCCGTGTCCCCTGCATCGGCAGGCGGACTCTCAAACACTGCGCCACCAGGGAAGACCCCGTGCTAAGTATTTTTAAGTGAATAAAAATGTAAAGAAATAGGTCTTCCTCCCAAGAAGTTCATTTACCAGTGCAGTCCTATGTATGAGACACTTGCATAAATAAGTTTAACACAAGTTGAAAGTGACAAATGCAATCAGAGTTCCAGGAACATGTGTTGTGGGATTTTATAGGAGAGAGAAAGAACTTTAGCTGTAAGGAATCAAAGAATGTTAATGGAGGAGATAACATGTAATTTGGAAATGATGATGACATTGGAATTCAGAGATGTTCACTGATTTTTCTAAAGTTCTGCAGCTAACTGGTAATGAAGTCTATCCCAATCCTTCTGAAGCTTCCTGGCCCCAGCCACCAATCTAGAGACCTACTGATAATCAGATTCCACAAGATACAGACTCTCATTCCATTGTACTTCCTATTTGCTATTCCTATTGACTTCATTTCCCAACTCAAATATATTTTAACTGTCAAGGAGATCATTCTCAAAATAATATATTATCAAAAGTTTGCAGATTTTACTTATTGGTGTGCCTCATTATTTCTGAGCATAAAGGTTTCCTTCAAAAGTTCTTTTCCAACCTGCCCATCACTCACATCTTTGAGCTTCCAAATGCTTCTTAAATTTTAAGTCACCAGAAATGTTTAATCCCTATCTCTCTTTCTATTTATTTGGTAAAACTGTAACCTGTCAGGTGGACTTATAAGATTATCATTATATACCACTATTATAGTATTATAATTATCCACTTAATTTGTACCACGTGCATCTGGAAAAAAATCTTTAAAATACTATATTTCTATACATTAAGTAAAAAGCTGAAGAATCTTTACAATAATCTAAAGACCATAGATAAATCAAATAAAACTTATTAAGGCTCAAAACCATTTAAGGAACACTTTAAAAAGTACACTTTAAATAGTTAAATTGAAGAGATCTTTCAACAATAACTCGAATCAGTTCAGCTTTCTATTATTAAATTTAAGCTCAAATTCCCAATTAAAAACTGTTCATGAAGTGAAAATATGATTAACTATAAATACTGAAGCAGCATAATTTAAATTCTCAATTTAGTTACTTCATGATGTATAGCAAAATACAGCATTTGATGTAATTATTTATAAAATTACTTGGAGATAATTATGAGCCAACCAAGAGGTAATGTGGTCAAATTAAATTTAAATGAATTTTGTAAACTTGTGATCATTTTTTTCAGTAAGTCATTAAAACAGAGAATTTCTGTGAAAATATAAATCTTGGCTCATTGTGTTGGATCCTGCCCTTTGAGACTTTATGGGTTTTGATGTAGAGAAGATAGTTCACAGTCTTCAACTTCTTTTCTTTTCCAATTTTGACTCTTGGAAGAGAGGGGACAGGACAAAAGGCTGCCTAATGGGTTCAAAACCTGAATACACATAATAGTGTTTTCCCTTTTAAAAATATCTAATAAGGTGGTTTTATTTTGTTTTGTTTTGTTTCAGGCAATCTTATCTTTTGTATGTCTTACTGGCTTTTGATGTCTTTACCTGGGTCAATAGCTCAACAAAATACATTTTAAATTAAAATTCATAATTGCTTTTTGTAACAGAAGGAAAGTGAGATGCACACTATCCTGTTTTTCTTGAGTTTTCCATTAACCTGAGAGTGACATCATCTATCCATTGTATGCAGACAGTGGTGGAAAATGGTGAGAAGAAAGGAATGGGGAAAACTTGAAATTATCCAGCTCCTCTTAGTTTATCTTCAATAATGAGATATGAAATGGTGTGATTTCCAAAAATATAAAAGAATGCCAATATCTTCAGGTAACTGTAATATTTATTCTTAAAACCCAATATTTGATGCTTTCTTTCATCTATCTTTTAAAAAATAGTAATTTACATCTCTCTTGCCATTTAATAGATGAAGACTATTGAGAGTCAATTAGTGTGGCCAAGGTCATCATATGTCAGATGGAGGTGAAGCAAATAATGAAATTTATATGTCTAGACTCTGCTTTATCATTGTGTTTACAAATGGAAACATTTTACTTAACATGTGGTATATTTCCAGATGCTTTAAAGTAGATTTCTCAACAGAGATTATTCATCATGCCTTTGGTATTCTGAAGATCTTTAGTAGAGGATGATTAGATTCCTCAGAAGCAGGAAAAAATAATTTCATTGATGCATATTAAATTGCTGATACACAACTTTTAACCTACTAAAATCACAATTGTATATGGTTCAGAGAATAGTTTTCTGTGTAGGAAGGCACTGCCCATTTGTTGAGTACAATTTATAGTTCACTCTGAAATAACGAGAATATCTACATTCTTCTCCATTCAACAATACTTGGCACAGATTATAGCATTACATAATAACCATACAGTCAAAATATTTTCAAGAAAGCACATGTGGGGGGAAAATAAGTCAAAGTTTCATTTAAACACAGGTATCTTTCACTTAGAATGTAAAACATGTTAACACACGTCCAAAAACATACGTTTATTTTTGTTAATTCACCCTCTCCCACCACAGTTTTATAATTAGCTAGAAATACTTGATGTTGTCAATATGGACATATTAACATTGTACTGAATACGTTTTAGGATTAGATTGTGCAAATATTCATCTTTAGCCAACAATGGTGACATTATATAAAGGATCTAAAGACAGTCCACAGGAAGTGCTAACAGTGAAGGTGCCTATACTGTGTTTTATCTGAGATCAAAGAAAGAATTAAGTATGAAAAATTATAATTGAAAAGTTGAATATATGTGTGCTCCATAAAACTGTATTTCAAGAGATTTGACTACTCTGAAAAATGCTGAGTAAAGATTAGCTATAAAAGTATCTAAAAATTTGTCACCATATAACATTAAACTATAAGCTAAAACAATTAGCTCAAGATATTACTTTATTTGCTATTTAGGCATACTAATGACATAGGCTTACATATTTCCATTATCTATCCCTCCCTCCTCCTTGTACAATGAAAGCTGAAGAGAACATGGTAAGTTTTCCTTCACGGTTTTTTTGTAACTGTTATGTATTCACTTTCCATATTCCCTTCAGGAATTGGAATAGCATCCTATAAGTAGTGGTTTTCCAACAAGTCACTGTGGAACAATCACAAAGATGAATGTATTATTCAATCTAAAATATGTTTCTTAATCATTAGATATTATGTTAAGCTAAAGTGACCTTTGATAATACATGATTTTTTTCTATCTAAAAATATAGACTAAGGACTGGGATAACATGTATACATTGATCAAAAGACTAATTGTTAAATATTTTCCAAGCATTAGGCATGTAGAATATAATTTAGGATAGAATACTTTTCCTCTATTTGAACTCTATATTTTACCATGGATGATAGGGATATAGGTAATATATTTTCTTCTTTCTATTTCTCTCTGTAGGTGTGAAGGGCCTAAATACAGTAATTTCACTCATATGTTTTAATGTTGCCTGAAAATAATCAAATGATATTCTGTTGGTGCCATTTTGACCTACCCAGAGTAAGACAAGATGTCAAAGTAAGAAAATTTTATTATTTTTTTTAAATGTAAAGCCTTGGTCAACTTGCAGAAGATCTATTCTAGTTATTGAGACAAATTTGGTTTTAAGCTAATTGTTGGAATATTAAGATGCTAAAACTGTTGAGTAGAGAGGAATGAATATATTGCATAATCACTTTGGCTAATTCCACCAAGTAGCATTTTTTCTAGCCTAAGGCTGGGTTTAAATCAACACATACACACAGCTCCTGCCCACTGAGTCTTAACTATTTTTCAAATTAGTATACCTAATATATTTTATTAAGGTAAAGAAGGAAAACAGGTAAGTGGAATAAGTCTTTCATTCATCATTTCATTATTTCATTCATGGATTATTTTAGCATCTATAGCATACATAGCAAATAAAACAGGGTAAAATTCTTTCTGCTCTCATGAACTTACAGTCTACTAGAGGAAAAGAGAGAGTAAGCCGAGCAACATATAATATGTCAAGGAGTGTTAAATGCCATAAAGAAAAATAAAGCAGCTTGAGTAATCAGAAGTGGGGTGCCCTCTACTTCAGAGTTGTCACCCTCTTTGATAAATGACATTTGAACAAACACCTGGAACAAAGGGCTAGAGGGACTGGAGAAGAGAGTTAGAAGGGGAATTATAGGTAATAGAGTCAAGCAAGGGGCAGGGGTTGGCCTACAAAGCATCTAGTAGACCAGATGCAGACTTCATTTTAATTCAAAGAAGTGAAATAGAAAGTAATCAACCTAAGAATTTAATTTTACTGACGACACATTATATCATGAGATTGTTGCTACAAGGAACATCTACTCACCTATAAGTTTTCCTACCTATTCTGCCCCTGCATGACCCAGGAATCTCTCCTAGGAGGCTGCTGGTACCCTTGTTCTCCTAGTAAGATTCTGACATAGTCTTTTATACAGGTAAACAAAGGCCTTGGAGTTTTTCTGACCCCTCCATATTTCTGTACCACTGTCAGACAACAGCATCCCAAAGATCTTCCAATGGAAGAACCATTCTAATCCATTTCTACTCAAGTCTCTTGGACACATTCACTTTCTATGTCCCCTAGGTCTCTAGTATGTAGGAGACAAAGAGAGACATACTTCGTACTTCAGCCAGAGGACAGGAAGGTGTTAGCTTCCATACTCTTGCTAAATCATTTTCCCCAGAGCAGGCGAATTCCACTTTCCTCTATAAGGTCTTATGGATGATTGTTCCAACTTTACCTGCTACATGGGTTTTGTACTGCTCTTGGAAGATGACTGACGCGTTTCCAGTTCCACTCCTTTTTAACTCTTGAAACTGTCTGAAATTGGCCCCATTTGATCCATATGGACTTCATTTTTTCTCATTATCTATTTTGAGGCTCTTACTTCTTCCCTTCCTCTTTCCTATTTCCTCTCTATTCCAGGTGCTCAGATTAGTCTACTGTGCACAAAAATACATGGTTTAACTCTTTCCCGAGAGTTAAGCAAATCCCCCAACGTCAAGCTGCTAGTTACTATTGGTCAACCCAGTAAATCTTAAATGCTTTATTAAAAGTGGCATATCTTCTAATGTCATAGTGACAGGGATTAATGGAGGGAGATACTGAAATAAATATATCAACAGTAATGTAAAATTTCATCTCATTCATTTTAGTCTATTCAAATATAAAGAAAAAGGTAATTCCATATTTATTTTTTGAGATATATAATTTAAAAGATTATAGATAAGATTGTAAAAGAACTCAAATTTTCCCATGTTTCTATGGGGAAGGGGTGTTTAAACAATCAGTAGGAGATGAAAAACCCCATAAAGTAATGTAAACAGTGAATTTATCCTCATATAATAATGCAATGTCAGTTGAGTTTTTATGGTGATTTATAACACCTCTTGCTAAAAAGAGACGATGTGTACACATGCCATTTTTTAAATGTAATCTGACTTGCTACATATAGAAATGGTATTTATTATAAACCTTCTTGACTTATACAATTTTGAATTTACGTCCCTTTCATTATGATTGTTTGGCAACAAAAATAAATTACACTAGGTCCCATATCAAATATTTTAAATCTCCATGAATTTTTTAATGTAGTGAATTTTATGTATTATGTATTTTTTACCTTAGCCTAAAAATTCAAAAGTACTAAAACAGAAGAACAAAAATGTATCTTACTGTCCAATTAACAAATTTAGTTGCTTATCCTGTCAGTCAGTGAATTATAATGCATCAGACATAAATCAGTGAGGAACTACTTAAGCTTGCACCTTGTAATCAGAGCTACACGTTTTAGCAGTGGGCTGCATAATCCAGCACTAAATGTGCAGCACTATTTTATTCCAGTAACATATTAACAAAACGTACAACTGTTTTGACTTGGTGGATGATCTAACAACATCCGGCAAAAAGCCTTTGTCCATTTTTTACACAAATGTCTTTCTCTTGATGATAAATTCGTTTTGCAATTTTCATGATGAATCAGTGGAAGAAATTAACTGTGCCCTTCTAGTGCTTTGTAATTTTTAATATCACTGCTTTGGAAATGTAGGCTCCAATTCAACACAAAGTGAGATCTTTGTATGTATTGTGCCTGAATTTCTTTATTATTTTTGCTTGTAATTCCCAATCCTGGCTAATTGCTCGTCTAGAGCCCATAGGCATTATGGCACATGAAAAATGTAGAATAAGATATTTACCTACAACATGATTTTATGACTGCTTTAGGTGACTCACTTATCCTGACATGTACTTCTATTCTAGGCGCAGAGTACGCGTGAATAAAAAGTGGTTTCCCAAAATAGAGAGACATTCTAAGTGAAAATAAATGAAACAGTCACATACAATTGAGATTATATTTAACACAAGACTCTACTTTGAAGCAAATGCCTTTACCTTTTCTGTGTTCTGTAAATGCTCTTCGTAGGTCACCAGGTATGTGCTGTCTCACTCTGGTTTGGTGTTATGCTGCACAAATTCACCTTAATTGTTCACTACATTATTTTCAACACCACTACTTGAGCATTTTCCAGAGCTGCGTAATCTCTACTGCATTAGTAATCAGCTCTCAAAAATGGGACCTCAATATTTCAATCAATCCTGATTTCCTACTCTTCCAGAATTATTGCTGTCAGTTTACTTTTTTTTTAGTTTTTCTCTCTGTCCCACAGGTATGCAGCTTCCATACTTTCATCCAATTCATCCTAAAATTTGTCTAAATTAGAGACTACAGTCACTATTTCTATTTAGCAACATGCAAAGTAATACTAAACCTCTTCTAGCTGGTTTTTATCTATTGCCACTCTACTAATTCTGTGTTCATTCAGATCCCAAGTGGCCATGAAGAGTTTTTTTTTAAGTTTTTACTGAAATAATCTGTATTTTAAAACAGTTGTTATTGAAACATAACTTTTTTGATGATCATGACAAACTTACCAACTGAACAAAATTAAGTTACATTATTTTTTCACTAAATCTGTTTTTTATTGACTTCTTTACCTTTGAAAATGACTTCACAACTGACTGAAACCAACTCTTATAACTATAGAATAAAATTCAGCTCCTCCTGTCTTTGTCTAACCATAGCAAGTCACCCAGTTCTGTCTACTGTGGCCCTTGCAGTTCTACCCTCTAATCTATTATAACAGCCACTCCCTACCTCACATCAAGTCATATGAGCTTTCTAAGGCGTCTACAAACTTCCTGCATCTTCTCTACTTCATCGAGTCTTCTCTCCGCCACCATAGCCTCTTATGAGTTTTAAATTCCAGCCATGTTCATCTGCTATTCCCCAGTCCCAATCACTACCATGATCCTTTCAGCATGTTTTTGTTTCCCTTCTTTCACTGCAGTCTCCTCCTCTTAGGACAATTCTCCATAACTCTGCCTTTTGAGCTCTTGCTCATTCAAATCACTTCACTCTCAGTTTTCTCAGTTCAAACTTACTTGATTGTTGATTATATATTCTTTGTTGTCCCTCAGGACTTGAAAAGAATGTCTTTCTTAAAGCCCTTATCACAGCTATCCCTTCTATACTTACTTTTGTATGTCTCTTCTCACTACCAGATTATAAACTTGTTAAGGATAGTGATGATAACTTGTTCATGTTTTCTGCATTCTACCTGGTAAAATGCTTAAAATATATGCTCGATCAAGGTAGGTTCATTTAGCCACAGATATTTCATGCATATTTTTTTTTTAACATCTTTATTGGAGTATAATTGCTTTACAATGGTATGTTAGTTTCAGCTTCACAACAAAATGAATCAGTTATATATATACATATGTTCCCATATCTCTTCCCGCTTGCGTCTCCCTCCCTCCCACCCTCCCTATCCCACCCCTCCAGGCGGTCACAAAGCACCGAGCTGATCTCCCTGTGCTATGCGGCTGCTTCCCACTAGCTATCTACCTTACGTTTGGTAGTGTATATATGTCCATGCCTCTTTATCGCTTTGAAACTGCTTGGGGTGAAACTCAAGTTTGCTACTGACATAGCTAATATTTGAATAGAAACAGGAAACACAGAGGTCATATATCAAAACAAAATATGTCACAACGGTGGTCACAACGGTGACATATTTTGTTTTGATATATGACCTCTGTGTTTCCTGTTTCTATTCAAATATTAGCTATGTCAGTAGCAAACTTGAGTTTCACCCCAAGCAGTTTCCTTCTGCTACTCTTCCTGCAATTATTGATCTTCTTCCTAATTTAATGTACCAACTCTCTGGTACATCTACCTGTATCATTCAATTTAGGACCCATTGTATATTGTTGTGCTGTGTTATCCTCTATTTCATGAGTGTTAATTTCATGACCCAAGATTTTTATTTATTTATTTATTATTTTATTATTTTTTATTTATTTATTTTTGTGGTACGCGGGCCTCTCACTGCTGTGGCCTCTCCCGTTGCAGAGCACAGGCTCTGGACGTGCAGGCCCAGCAGCCATGGCTCACGGGCCCAACCGCTCCGCAGCATGTGGGATCTTCCCGGACCGGGGCACGAACCCATGTCCCCTGCATCGGCAGGCAGACTCTCAACCACTGTGCCACCAGGGAAGACCTGACCCAAGAGTTTTAAATGATCAAGGGCAGAAAACATTTACATCTCTATACTTCAAAGTTGTGGAGTAAAACTTGGTTTCTTCAGATTAATTCAAAGGAAATATTTTACATATTAATATACAAATAAATATAAAATTTAAATACATTTTGTTTTACTAATATATCCATTATTTTTATTACCAACAATGTATTGAATAATCTAGAGTTATCAATTTGTACCTTTTGAGAAACAATATACAATGATCAAGGATGTAGGAAATCCACATACTTATCCCTAATAGACACCATTTTATCTGTTATGCCAGAGCCCTGCAATGACTATTCTGTTCTAGAGAGACTTCACAATTTCTGGTTATGAGAACAATACATTTAATGAGTAAAAAATACAGTTTGGTGTTAAAGACTTTCAGATCCGTAATAAGAAAGTTATTTATTCTGAAGAAATTTCACTAATAAATGCATTTATAGTTGTAACTACCAATTATTAAAAAATAAAACAAATTTAAAAAAATCTTTCTCTCTGATATAGTTCTGTGAAGAATTGAACCCAGTGTCTGGGTAGACAGTGCATTATAAATAACAGGGGAGAATGAACTTAGCTGGCTTCAGAAAATTCGGAAAGTTTAAAGTGCAAAATCTTTTTGAGAATGGACCAATATAAAGCAAGGGTCTAGGAGAATGCACAGCTGTCCAATAAACTGAGACATAGCACAACATCTCAAATATCAACTTTGCTGCTCTTACTTATATTTCACACATGTAATCTTGGGGTAAATTAGAAGGATATGCTCACTGGTGAATTTAAAATGAATAAAATATCCTTGAAAATAGCATTCCCTTAAGGTTACACAGATAAAAAGGTTTCTTATATTATGGAAGCTCCCTCTCTCCTCAATACGAGACACCTTGTCCAGAGGACATCCTTGTCTTCTTACATCCTTTGTTTTAGACCATCTGTTCCTAGTTTGATAATGGCTTAGCTTGTTCAATATCAGGGCCTTTTCTAACGTGTAGGTGACCTGTTTTTATTAAATTTTGAATTTCGCTTCTATTCATTTTTATTCATTTTTATGATCGTACTCTATTTTGGTAATTACGTACAGGCACCCAGAGGGATGGTAACATTAAAAATTAATAAGTGAACGAATTGATATGATGATTTATATTACAAAGAGAGCCCATAAGGCATCAGTAAAAGATGTTGTTTGGCCCTAGCATCAGGTTACCGGTAAAAATGGTATAACACACAGCCATAGTTATTATTTTAAATATAAAATTTTATTTTATTTTTCCCTATTCTTTCTCTAGCCCTGCCTTCCTCCTTCCCTCTCAAAATTCTTTCTTATATTTATTGAACCCTGCACAGTTCTCCTTTTGGAACTGACAATATGTCTAGTGCCATTCATTTCCCCAGGTGGAAATTGTAGGTGCCAATCACTCTTCATCCCTTTATACCTCATCTATCACCACTGCTGTTCTTTATTCTTTAAAACTTAGATAATCCCTTCTCTTTGCCTCTTCATTCACACCATCACCATAATTGAGCCAGATTTACTAAAATGAGAAATTAAGCTGGTGGAAATATTTTCCTCCTGTTTTAGTGCCTAGACTTAATCATTTAGCATGTATAGCCTAATAATTGCAATTATCTAAACAAATGAATGTGAATCATTCTCCAAATATAAACCATTCTTGATTGAGTGTACAGTAGTTTTTATTTAGAATGTATGTGATAATCATCAAGATTCTACAGAGATGGTTGTTTTATGAATTCAGTGTTTTAAGATTTTTTTTTTTAAGTATGTGTTCATCAATTTAGATTGAGGAACTAAACGTTTGGACCCGGTGACATCATACATAATTGTTCTAATATACATAGACACAGCATTTAGTGAGTAATTCTTTTCCAATTAGCAGAAATATTTTCAAAATTGATTCTTTATACTACTTACTCTACCCACTCCCCCCTTTTAAGAAATGTAACATCTACTACTGAACTTTCTAAGTATTTTCTAAGTATGCTTTCTTTCTATTCTATGTCAAATGAAGGGGAAATTTTCAGGTGTTATTTTCAAGTTCTGTATTCTCAGAGTTAGGCACCGATGACTAACAAGCAGGTGATTTCAGGTGCAGAGAATTGTACCTGCAGTCAATCACACCTGTGAATATTTAGCCTACAAGACAAAAGCTGGGCTTTTTAGTTGCTGGTTCTGAGTTTTCTATTGTGAAACAAAATGTTTCTAGATTCATCTTTTTAAAATTTTCATATTTCAACAGAATACTGCATCTTGTTTGTTTCTATTTTAATATTATAGTTTATGAGAAATTTAGGTCTTGGATCTAACTTGAATCTATTACAGTACCAACATTTAGATCTGATAAAAAAGTGTGCTTTTTATAATTTTAATAAACTCTTTTTTCTACCTCCAGGTAGATGAATCCTCATAGGCTAATAATTTAATTAATTTTTAATCAAAGCAATATTTAAATGATTTTTCTATAACTTATAAATTTCAGATGTATCATCATGCTAAAGATATTTCTCATCTTTGTATTTATTTATACTTCTTTAAACTTCATATTGTTTCTACTTTGTAGTTATCTATCAATATATTTCATTGACTTAGAAATCCCTGAAATAAACAACAAATTCATTTCTAAATATAATGGGAATTTACATATGAAAAGAACAATTGTTAATAAAATCTAATATTGTGCTTATTTAGTATCTTTTTCCTTTTAAGTCTTACTAGCAAGTCTAATACAATGTGTTTTCTTAACTCTCTATTAATTAAAATCAATATCAATGCCAAATGGAAAATAAGGAAATTTTATCCTCAAGAAACTGTGTTTGGCTACTTTTTATTGATTTACAATTAAAAATGATATGAATTCAGTAGCAGTACCTTTGAGAATAACATGTAGGACTTGATTTTTGTCTAGATGTATATATAATATGTATAATAAGTATGTAAAATAAATGAGTATCACATATCAGATTAGAAGGAAAAGTGAAGCTTTCTTTTATTATTTAAAATAATACTGTACTTTAAAAGTAAAGTTATGGGCTTCCCTGGTGTCGCAGTGGTTGACAGTCCACCTGCCGATGCAGCGGACACAGGTTCGTGCCCCGGTCCGGGAAGATCCCACATGCCTCAGAGAAGCTGGGCCTGTGAGCCATGGCCGCTGGGCCTGCACGTCTGGAGCCTGTGCTCCGCAACGGGAGAGGCCACAACAGTGAGAGGCCCACGTACCGCAAAAATAAATAAATAAATAAAAAATAAATAAAAAAGTAAAGTTACTATTTTTTACTTAAAATAATACTTTAAAAGTGAAGTTTTTTTTATTATTCATTTCATCATAGTTACATTTATGTTGCATTAATTCACATTTAACCTATAATTATTAATACTCTACAATGTTCCAGGCACTGGGATAGGCCCTGGGGATGCAAAGATGATCAGGACATTGATGCACCCTTCAAGGAGTTCATATTCTAGTTAGACTCTTGCCATCAGAAAATTACAAAATTGTTGAATTATATATCATGTGAATGTTTGTGCAAAGTTATATAAAATCCCAGATTAGAGAGATAATAATGCTTTTATAAAGTTTTTAGGTAGATATTGTCATATAGTCTTCATTATTTAAATATCACAGACAAATTATACATGAATACCTTAATAAATCACTCAATGATACATTTGTTCTAAGCATGTTCATAACTTTTACTAAAATGTTAAGAATATCAGACTATTCTTTATAAAACTGTATTTACATGTCAGTAGAAATTTCTCACCTTGTCATTCTTGTTTCTCAGAAACATGGTCTAATTTGCTTTTTCACACTTTCTCATGTACCAAATATGCCTTGATAGGTAAACTCTCATTGAGAGACATGGACTGATTATACGCAAGTTACTGCTTATAAGAGGCTGCCCAGTAGACACCCAACACATAACATTGAACAAAATCTCTGGAACAAGCTACTCTACCTTTATATTCAGGAACTTTCTTCTAAACTTGGAAAGTGTTGTTTGAGAAACTCTACACCCAGAACAGGTAAGTGCTATGCTCCTTTCTTGACTCTCATGTTGCAGCTCTGAGACCCTCCACTAATACCCAGGAATCTATGACAGGCTACAGTGGGAATGACAAGGAGATACAGAATACCAACTGGTAATTCCTCTCTCTGTGCCCCATATTTCAACTAGGGTCAGAGAGCAAAGACAGTCTAAGAATTTGATTCATGAGGATGTAGTGTTTCTCCTGAATAATTTCAAAGACAATAATGCGTAATAGGCCTCTAGCCTTCTGAGTTTTCAGAGAGCCCATCGTAAATTAAACATCATGTCTCTTGATTGCTAAGAACATGTGTATTGTAGTAAGAGGGAAAAACTAGGCTGAGGCCAGAGAATGAATGTCAACGCATTATTAAGATAATATATTTAAATATAAACACATGTTATGTGGGAAAATACAGGAAGAATATAATTTTAAAATATTCTCCTTGAAAAACTAGCTTCCTGCATTATTTGGTGGTTCTGTGAATAAATAAACCTGAACCAATATCAATCGTTTTCAAAGGAAAAAAATGAAATCTAGCCTGACAACTAGTGTTCCAATTTTACAACCAATGCAATTTGAAATGGCAGCAATATTAAGCACCGACTATTAATGAAGGCAGCTCTGCTGAGTGTTAACAGAGTGAAGATTTGATCTGTAAATAAATTCAAATTGCTTGCTTTCACACTTTGCCCAGACTTCCTATAATTTGTTTTACCCCTTTATGCATATCAAAAGTTTTTATGCATATCAAAAGTTATACTGCATATCCATTTTTTCATTTTACTTTGATGTGATGTATCATATTTTGTCACATCTCATTATAATGTGATTCAAGCTAATGTCCTGTGACACTGCATCATGTGCTCTGCACCCACACAGGTGCTACATTTCTCCACCTATCAGAATTAGAGAAGTTTGGTATATTATCTAGTCATATTTTTTTTTATTACAGATTGAATTTAACTAATACACAAACTGCTATATCTGATACTGGTCACTTGCTGTGAACTTTTTGACCAAAATGACATTTTATTCTAGTAAAATTTACATCTAGTAACATTTAATTTTCTTTCTAAAAAAAAAAAAAGTTCTGTTTAAGTGTATGTCCTTTCATATTTTTTGTTTACATGGATTTAGTTGAGCATTCTAAGGGTTCTTTGTCTGCTTGTTGGTAAAGTAACCCTTGCCTTCTCCTCCATGAAAAGAGGATGGCAATCATTACTATTTTTTTTAACATCTTTATTGGAGTATGATTGCTTTACAATGGTGTGTTAGATTCTGCTGTATAATAAAGTGAATCAGCTATACATATACATATATCCCCATATCCCCTCCCTCTTGCGTCTCCCTCCCACCCTCCCTACCCCACCCCTCTAGGTGGTCACAAAGCACCAAGCTGATCTCCCTGTGCTATGTGGCTGCTTCCCACTAGCTAGCTATTTTACGTTCGGTAGTGTATATATGTCCATGCCACTCTCCCACTTCATCCCAAACTCTGCAGCTGGTCTCAATTTTCAGCAGGTCCCAACCCAGGCAAAGCAACAGAACAGACCATATAAATGTACAGAAGGTAGAGAGACCACAGGGTAGCATACTCTAGTTCTTTTTATTCCTTTCTCTCCTTTAGCGTCTTAGGGACACGGCAACTCCAATGTATTAACACAGTTCATTGCCCCATTTTCAAAGCTTTGGAGCAGGTGGCTATTTTGTCTTTTTCTCTGCATGTACACCAGTTGTGTTTGATTCCTGAGAGTGACCAAGCTTTAAACTGTGGTGAGTCAGGATTATCCTAAGCATCTTCAGCAATGAAAGAAATGAAGCCATATCTATTAGGCCTCCTGAAGACATTAGACAATCTCTGAAGCATTCAACTGTTAAGACCTTAGTCCAGTAAAACTGTAAAGTTTCTGTAGGTCAATGTTTTTAAAGGATTTTTATTCTCGTTTCATTGAGTCAGGATAAAAGGCAGTCAATATTCCATGTAAAGTCCACTCATTATTCTGCATTATATTTATGCAGTGCTTTTTAAAACTGAAATACTTACTATATTAATTTTTGAGGAATGCTAAAAAACTAACATAGTGTCCTAAAAAAGTGAAAACATATGTTATAAATTTTAATTTACTCCTATTATTTTTAGGCTCTAGCATATCTCATTTATTAAATTAGAAGTAAAATATTACTTATTATACTTTTGCCCAATAATTCTTATTTCTCCTGCATCTGCTTTGGTTCAGATAAATGAAAAATATTGAACCATATGTAGAGATATTTTTTGATCATCAACTTCATCACCTAAGACAACACTAAAAATACTTTGAAAATTTTTTGTACAAAATGCAAAAATGTACACTAATTTTTTTTTAATTTTTACTTTATTTATTTATTTATTTATATTTATTTATTTTTACACTAAATTTTTGCAAGCTATTACTAGGTATCAGAAAAAAAAGTCAAATGTTTGGTTAAAAAAGTATGGAAAAATGCTAAATTAAATAAATTTCTTTACTGCACAGTTTTTTATTTCCTGTTTTATGGGGAGTGCATATTAATTTTATCAATACCCTTTCATTCATTGACTCAATCTTCAAATACCACACTTCTGCAAACCCAAAGAATCTTCTAGGGCAAATGAGAAATAAGTCACCTGTGAGGAGCTCTCTGCTGTAGTGGGCCTCATAACCCTTTAAATGTGGTCCAGACCTTGGCAGAACCAACAATTTTTTTCAACACAAAGGGTGTACATTGTACATGTATGTTAAGTAAAATAATGATTTGTATATTTTCACCACAACTTTCTGTGCTCTGACCAGACCAGATAAAGAGTAAATATTCTGGAGAGAGCTTCAAGATGGCAGAAGAATAGGACGTGGAGATCACCTTCCTCCCCACAAATACATCAGAAATACATCTACACGTGGAACAACTCCTACAGAACACCTACTGAATGCTGGAAGAAAACCTCAGACCTCCCAAAAGGCAAGAAACTCCCCATGTACCTGGGTAGGGCAAAAGATAAAAGAAAAAACAGAGTCAAAAGAATACGGACAGGACCTGCACCAGTGGGAGGGAGCTGTGAAGGAGGAAAGGTTTCCACACACTAGGAAGCCCCTTCATGGGCAGAGACTGCTGGTGGCGGATGGGGGAAGCTTCGGAGTCGCAGAGGAGACCACAGCAACAGGGGTGTGGAGGGCAAAGCGGAGAGATTCCCGCACAGAGGATCTGTGCCAACTAGCACTCACTGGCCCAAGAGGCTTCTCTGCTCACCAGCCGGGATGGTTGGGGGCTGGGAACTGAGGCTCGGACTTCGGTCGGATCCCAGGGAGAGGACTGGGGTTGGCGGTGTGAACACAGCCTGAAGGGGGATAGTGCGCCACAGCTAGCCAGGAGGGAGTGCAAGAAAAGGTCTGGAGCTGCCAAAGAGGCAGCAGACGTTTTCTTGCCTCTTTGTTTCCTGGTGCGCGAGGCAAGGGGATTAAGAGCGCCGCTTAAAGGAGCTCCAAAGACGGGCGCGAGCCGCAGATAACAGCGCGGACCCCAGAGATGGGCATGAGACACTAAGGCTGCGGCTGCAGCCACCAGGAAGCCTGTGTGCAAGAACAGGTCACTGTCCACACCTCCCCTCCCGGGAGCCTGTGCAGCCCGCCGATGCCAGGGTCCCCTGATACAGGGACAACTTCCCCGGGAGAACACACGGCGCGCCTCAGGCTGGTGCAACGTCCCGCTGGCCTCTGCTGCCGCAGGCTCGCCCTGCATTCCGTGCCCCTCCCTCCCCCCGGCCTGACTAAGCCACAGCCCCCGAGTCAGCTGCTCCTTTAACCCCATCCTGTCTGAGAGAAGAACAGACGCCCATACGCAGAGGCGAAGCCAAATCCAAAGCTGAACCCCGGGAGCTGTGAGAACAAAGAAGAGAAAGGGAAATCTCTCCCAGCAGCCTCAGAAGCAGCGGATTAAAGCTCCTCAGTCAACTTGATGCACCTGCATCTGTGGAATACCTGAATAGACAACGAATCATCCCAAATTGAGGAGGTGGACTTTGGGAGCGATGATATATTTTTTTCTCTTTTTCTCTTTTTGTGAGTGTGTGTGTGTATGCTTCTGTGTGTGATTTTGTCTGTATAGCTTTGCTTTTACCATTTGTCCTAGGGTTCTGTCTTTTTTTTTTTAATAATTATAAAAAAAATTTTTTTAATAATTATTTTTTATTTTACTAACTTTACTTTATTTTACTTTATTTTATTTTATCTTCTTCTTTTTTCTTTCTTTTTTTTCCCTCCCTTTTATTCTCAGCCGTGTGGAGGACAGGCTCTTGGTGCTCCAGCCAGGAGTCAGTGTTGTGCCGCTGAGGTGGGAGAGACAAGTTCAGGACGTTGGTCCACAAGAGACCTCCCAGCTCCATGTAATATCAAATGACGAAAATCTCCCAGAGATCTCCATCTCAATGCCAAGACCCAGCTCCACTCAACAACCAGCAAGCTGCAGTGCTGGACACCTTGTGCCAAACAACTAGCACGACAGGAACACAGCCCCATCCATTAGCAGAGAGGCTGCCTAAAATCATAATAAGGCCACAGACACCCCAAAACACACCACCAGACGTGGACCTGCTCACCAGAAAAACAAGATCCAGCCTCATCCACCAGAACACAGGCACTAGTCCCCTCCACCAGGAAGCCTACACAACCCACTGAACCAACTTTAGCCACTGGGGACAGACACCAAAAACAATGGGAACTATGAACCTGCAGCCTGCAAAAGGAGACCCCAAACACAGTAAGTTAAGCAAAATGAGAAGACAAAGAAATACTCAGAAGATGAAGGAGCAAAGTAAAAACCCACCAGACCAAACAAATGAAGAGGAAATAGGTAATCTACCTGAAAAAGAATTCAGAATAATGACAGTAAACATGATCCAAAATCTTGGAAATAGAATGGAGAAAATACAAGAAACATTTAACAAGGACCTAGAAGAACTAAAGAGCATACAAAGAGTGATGAATAACACAATAAATGAAATTAAAAATTCTCTAGAAGGGATCAATAGCAGAATGAGGCAGAAGAAACATAAGTGACCTGGAAGATAAAAGAGGGGAAATAATTACTGCAGAGCAGAATAAAGAAAAAAGAATGAAAAGAATTGAGGACAGTCTCAGAGACCTCTGGGAAAACATTAAACTCACCAACATTTGAATTACAGGGGTGCCAGAAAAAGAAGATGAAAAGAATGGGACTGAGAAAAAATTTGAAGAGATTATAGTTGAAAACTTCCCTAATATGGCAAAGGAAATAGTTAATCAAGTCCAGGAAGCACAGAGAGTCCCATACAGGATAAACCCAAGGAGAAGCACACCAAGACACATATTAATCAAACTATCAAAAATTAAATCCAAAGAACAAATATTAAAAGCAGCAAGGGAAAAACAACAAATAACACACAAGGAAATCCCCATAAGGTTAACAGCTGATCTTTCAATAGAAACTCTGCAAGCCAGAAGGGAGTGGCAGGACAGATTTACAGTGATGAAGGAGAAAAACCTACAACCAAGATTACCCAGCAAGGATCTCATACAGATTAGATGAAAAATTAAAAACCTTTACAGACAAGCAAAAGCTAAGAGAATACAGCACCACCAAACCAGTTTTACAACAAATGCTAAAGGAACTTCTCTAGGCAGAAAACACAAAAGAAGGAAAAGACCTACAATAATAAACCCAAAACAATTAAGAAAATGGTAATAGGAACATATATATTGATAATTACCTTAAATGTAAATGGATTAAATGCTTCAACCAAAAGACACAGATTGGCTGAATGGATACAAAAACAAGACCCATATATATGCTGTCTACAAGAGACCCACTTCAGACCTAGGGACACATACAGACTGAAAGTGAGGGGATGGAAAAAAAATATTCCATGCAAATGGAAATCAAAAGAAAGCTGCAGTAGCAATTCTCATATCAGACAAAATAGACTTTAAAACAAAGACTAGGGCTTCCCTGGTGGTGCAGTTGTTGAGAATCCACCTGCCAATGCAGGGGACCCAGGTTCATAACCCGATCCAGGAAGATCCCACATGCCGCAGAGCGGCTCGGCCTGTGAGCCATGGCCGCTGAGCCTGCGCGTCCGGAGCCTGTGCTCCGCAATGGGAGAGGCCACAACAGTGAGAGGCCCGCGTACCGCAAAAAAAAAAAAAAAACTAATAGGAGAGCCAAAGAAGGACACTACATTATAATCAAGGGATCAATCCAAGAAAAAGATATAACAATTGTAAATATTTATGCACCCAACATAGGAGAACCTCAATACATAAGGCAAATATTAACAGCCATAAAAGGGGAAATCGACAGTAACATAATCATAGTAGAGGACTTTAGCACCCCACTTTTACCGATGGACAGATCATACAAAATGAAAATAAATAAGGAAACAGAGGCTTTAAATGATACAATAAATAAGATGGACTTAATTGATATTTATAGGACATTCCATCCAAAAACAACATGATACACTTTCTGCTCAAGTGTTCATGGAACATTCTCCAGGAGATATCATATCTTGGGTCACAAATCAAGCCTTGGTAAATTTAAGAAAACTGAACTCGTATCAAGTATCTTTTCTAACCACAATGCTATGACTCTAGATATAAATTACAGGAAAATATCTGTAAAAAATACAAACACATGGAGGTTAAACAATACACTACTTAATGACCAAGAGATCACTGAAGAAATCAAAGAGGGAATCAAAAAATACCTAGAAACAAATGACAGTGAAAACACGACGACCCAAAACCTATGGGTTGCAGCAAAAGCAGTTGTAAGAGGGAAGTTTATAGCAATACAATCCTACCTTAAGAAACAAGAAACATCTCAAATAAACAACCTAATCTTACACCTAAAGCAATTAGAGAAAGAAGAACAAAAAAACCCCAAAGTTAGCGAAGGAAAGAAATCATTAAGGTCAGGTCAGAAATAGATAAAAAAGAAAAGAAGGAAACGATAGCAAAGATCAATAAACCTAAAAGCTGGTTCTTTGAGAAGATAAACAAAATTGATAAACCATTAGCCAGACTTTTGAAGAAAATAAGGCAGAAGACTCAAATCAATAGAATTAGAAATGAAAAAGGAGAAGTAACAACTGACATTGTAGAAATACAAAGAATCATAAGAGATTACTACAAGCAAATATATGCCAATAAAATGGACAACGTGGAAGAAATGGACAAATTCTTAGAAATGCACAACCTTCCGAGACCGAACCAGGAAGAAATAGAAAATATAAACAGACCAATCACAAGCACTGAATTTGAGACTATGATTTAATATCTTCCAACAAACAAAATCCCAGGACCAGACTGCTTCACAGGTAAATTCTATGAAACATTTAGAGAAGAGCTAACACCTATCCTTCTCAAATTCTTCCAAAATATAGCAGAGGGAGGAACACTCCCCAACTCATTCTATGAGGCCACCATCACCCTGATACCAAAACCAGACAAAGATGTCACAAAGAAAGAAAACTACAGGCCAATATCACTGATGAACATAGATGCAAAAATCCTCAACAAAATACTAGCAAACAGAATCCAACAGCACATTAAAAGGATCAAACACTATGATCAAGTGGGGTTTATCCCAGAAATGCAAGGATTCTTCAGCATATGCAAATCAATCAATGTGATACACCATATTAACAAACTGAAGGAGAAAAACCATATGATCATCTCAGTAGATGCAGAAAAAGCTTTCGACAAAATTCAACACCCATTTATGATAAAAACCCTGCAGAATGTAGGCATAGAGGGAACTTTCCTCAACATAATAAAGGCCATATATGACAAACCCACAGCCAACATCATTCTCAATGGTGAAAAACTGAAACCATTTCCACTAAGATCAGGAACAAGACAAGGTTGCCCACTCTCACCATTATTCAACATAGTTTTGGATGTTTTAGCCACAGCAATCAGAGAAGAAAAAGAAATAAAAGGAATTCAAGTTGGAAAAGAAGAAGTAAAGCTGTCACTGTTTGCAGATGACATGATACTATACCTAGAGAATCCTAAAGATGCTACCAGAAAACTACTAGAGCTAATCAATGAATTTGGTAAAGTAGCAGGATACAAAATTAATGCACAGAGATCTCTTGCATTCCTATAAACTAATGATGAAAAATCTGAAAGTGAAATTATGAAAACACTCCGATTTACCACTGCAACAAAAAGAATAAAATATCTAGGAATAAACCTACCTAAGGAGACAAAAGACCTGTATGCAGAAAATTTTAAGACACTGATGAATGAAATTAATGATACAAATAGATGGAGAGATATACCATGTTCTTGGATGGGAAGAATCAACATTGTGAAAATGACTATGGTACCCAAAGCAGTCTACAGATTCAATGCAATCCCTATTAAACTACCACTGGCATTTTTCACAGAACTAGAACTAAAAATTTCACAATTTGTATGGAAACACAAAAGACTCCGAATTGCCAAAGCAATCTTGAGAAAGAAAAACAGGGCTGGAGGAATCAGGCTCCCTGACTTCGGACTGTATGACAAAGCTACAGTAATCAAGACAGTATGGTACTGGCACAGAAACAGAAATATAGATCACTAGAACAGGATAGAAAGCCCAGAGATAAACCCACACACATATGGTCACCTTATCTTTGATAAAGGAGGCAAGAATATACAGTGGAGAAAAGACTGCCTCTTCAATAAGTGGTGCTGGGAAAACTGGACAGCTACATGTAAAAGAATGAAATTAGAACACTCCCTAACACCATACACAAAAAGAAACTTAAAATGGATTAAAGACATAAATGTAAGGCCAGACACCATCAAACTCTTAGAGGAAAACATAGGCAGAACACTCTATGACATAAATCACAGTAAGATCCGTTTTGACCCACCTCCTAGAGAAATGGAAATAAAAACAAAAATAAACAAATGGGACCTAATGAAACTTCAAAGCTTTTGCACAGCAAAGGAAACCAAAAACAAGACGAAAAGACAACCCTCAGAATGGGAAAAAATATTTGCAAATGAATTAACTGACAAAGGATTAATCTCCAAAATTTACAAGCGGTTCATGCAGCTCAATATTAAAAAAGCAAACAACCCAATCCAAAAATGGGCAGAAGACCTAAATAGACATTTTTCCAAAGAAGATATACAGATTGCCAACAGACACATGAAAGAATGCTCAACATCATTAATCATTAGAGAAATGCAAATCAAAACTACAATGAGATATCATCTCACACTGGCCATAATGGCCATCATCAAAAAATCTAGAAACAATAAATGCTGGAGAAGGTGTGGAGAAAAGGGAACCCTCTGGCACTGTTAGTGGGAATGTAAATTGGTACAGCCACTATGGAGAACAGTATGGAAGTTCCTTAAAAAAGTAAAAATAGAACTACCATATGACCCAGCAATCCCACTACTAGGCATATACCCTGAGAAAACCATAATTCAAAAAGAGTCATGTACCAAAATGTTCATTGCAGCACTATTTACAATAGCCAGGACATGGAATCAACTGAAGTGTCCATCAACAGATGAATGGATAAAGAAGATGTGGCACATATATACAATGGAATATTACTCAGCCATAAAAAGGAACGAAACTGAGTTATTTGTAGTCAGGTGGATGGACCTAGAGACTGTCATACAAAGTGAAGTAAGTCAGAAAGATTAAAACAAATACCCTATGCTAACACATGTATATGGAATGTAAAAATAAAAATGGTCATGAAGAACATAGGGGCAAGATGGGAATAAAGATGCAGACCTACTAGAGAATGGACTTGAGGATTTGGGGAGGGGGAAGGGTAAGCTTGGACAAAGTGAGAGAGTGGAATGGACATATATACACTACCAAACGTAAAATAGCTAGTGGGAAGCAGCTGCATGGCACAGGGAGATCAGCTCGGTGCTTTGTGACCACCTAGAGGGGTGGGATAGGGAGGGTGGGAGGGAGGGAGATGCAAGATGGAAGAGATATGGGGACATGTGTGTATGTAGAACTGATGCAGAAACTAACACACCATTGTAAAGCAATTATACTCCAGTAAAGATGTTAAAAAAAAATAGACAAACATATTTGAAGAATACATACCATCCTCTTTTCTTTATTATATTTTAATCTTGCAAAAAAAAAAAAAAAGAGTAAATATTCTGTGTCCAGGACTTCATTGCACAGATCCTAGGGATGAGTGGAAGAACTGAGAGCCATCCATTGGGTCAGATGAATTTGCATTAGGAAGGGGAAACCGTTGATGATAGGAAGAGTATGTGGAAGAGCAGGAGGTGAAACTCAAGAACCTATGGGGACTAGTTTAGTGAAAAGGTTTTAGGGATTTCATAAACTAAGAAGATAAAGATATTGTAAGGATCATTATGTTTTGAAAATAGAGAAAGAGTTAAAATGAGGAGAGACAATTTAAAGAAGGCAAGCTGTGCATTACAAATGAAATCCCCTAAGACATCAGTATTTTTCAAAAACGTTTTGAAGGTTGGAATATTTTGAATTAATTATTTTAATGTTGCATGATGTTTAGATGGGGCCACCTAGTAGCTCGGTAGTAAAAAGTTAAACAAATTTTCCAAGAGTTTTATTTCCTTAATATAACTATTTTAATATATTCAGAAATGAATTAACGTTAAGAATTAATTTTAATATCTTAGAGAGGAATTAACTACATTTGAAAATTTAAAAGCATATTCCTATCATAACAAAAGTATCCAATAAGTTGTTATATTCGTATATGTCTCTCAAACTCTATAAAGTGGTTCCTACATTTTATTGAAAGTGGTTCCTACATTTTAAATATTATTTTGAAAAATTATTGCTATTCTATATATCTTCTGATATTGTGTTGTTCACTGTTCTGGACGTATTTTAAACAATATCAAACATCATTTTGAGTTTAATACCCAAATAGGTTTCAAAAATAATTTTAACTGTATAAAAACAAGGAAGATCAAATTACTGTCAGATCATAGAATCTTTTATAATAGGAAATGAAAAAGTCGTTTTGCAACCTTACTGTCATACCAGGATGCATTGTTTCTATTGTCTGTGGTTTCCACAGGCTAATTTAAAGTATTCATTATGCCAAATATTTTTATTGCAACATCAATCATAAACTACACTATATAAGAGAATTACATATATACTATGTATTTTCCATTTTGTAATATTGGTAAAATTGCAATGTATATTTTGTATACAGAAAACATCGTTTGAACAACTCTAAAACAAAATAATATCGTTAAATGAGTGTTGGTATATTATTATGCTGTGTTATTTTTTTCTCACCTCAGTTGATTGTTTCCAGTATTAATATGAGAAAGTTTTACAATTGTAATATGAATAGTTCTTAAATGAACTTATCTCTTTTCTAAAATTACATTTCTGAAAAACACAACTTCTGTGCTTAATTGGGTCATCGTGGACCATTGCCAATTACTAAAAAAATCCAGTGTGATTTCGTTCATCAATTTTGAGTAAATTATGTTAGAATGCACAAGGAAAACCAGCAATTTCTGAATTTCATTTGCATTAAAATAGCGTTTGGGGGCAATTTCTCTACATAATTCTTGGGAAATTCACATTTTTATCAAAGTCTCAGACAAGGAGGTATGGATACAATGAATAATTTGAACAGTTTAACAATGTGTCTAAAAATAAACTTATATTTCATCAAATAGGGACTTCCCTGGCGAAACAGTGGTTAAGACTCCACGCTCCCAATGCAGGGGGCCCGGGTTTGATCCCTGGTCAGGGAACTAGATCCCACATGCATGCCACAACTAAGAGTTCGCATGCCGAAGAGCCCACATGTTGCAACTAAGGAGCCTGCCTGCTGCAACTAAGACCCAGCACAACAAATAAATTTAAATAATAAACAAATAGTTTTAAAATTTTTATCAAATAAGAGATTAAACTAGGAGGAATCACTTTATAGACAATTATAAAATCTTATTGTCTTCTAATGTGCTTTTAAAAATAAAGTTTTATTCAAAGTATGAAAATACATGGCAGGTTAATCATAGAGGTCGTGGATGCCTTCAGAGCCATCTCAAAATACCAATGGAATGAGACTTGTGTGGTACATAAATGGGTAGATTGTTTATAAAACTATCTTGTGTCTCATAAAGGATCATCACTGCTTTCTACTAATGCTAGTTTATTTGTCCATCAGCTCACAATTATTGATTATTCACAGTATATCACAGTTAGAAGAAAGCATAGACTTAGAAATTTGTAAGAGAAAACCATCTGCCGAGAAATGAACACTTCAAAATTTCCTAATAGATTGGAATTTAACCTCTGCTTAAAGAAAAACTGATTTTAAAATATATATATATATATATATATATATATATATATATATATATATTTAGTAGGAAGATGATGCTACCAACCATTTAACACTTACATTAATGCAACATCTATATCCAGGTAATTTCCCTCCATTTGTCGCATTTCAGATGTTTGAAATTACAAAGATAGGAGAATCACATTTTCTTGATAGACTCACAATCATGTTAAAAAACTTATCATGTCCCTTCTCAGCTTTCTATCAAAGACAAGCACCCTTGTTTTCTTCTACTTGTCTTCATATTCATAGTCAACCTCCTTATCAGTTCTCTCACCATCTTGGGTATTTCCTCTCCAATTAGTCAATGTTCCCCTTTAAGTTACATATTGAGAAATACAATATTCATTTGTATTTGCATGACAAGACAGGGAATATTCCATGAGAATCATTTTGACTTGGCTTGGGCAAAGTCTAGCTATTGGGCTAATAATGCTACAGTACAGAAACTGCTTCAGAATGGCTTACCAAATTGGATCATAGGAAATTGCATCTGGAGTGCAGGCCATGCAAATTCAAGCTTAGAAAATGACAATGATCATCATGCCCATTAATAGAAGAATATTAATTTTGACATGATTCTCCAGTTCTTGTAATTGGGTTCTATTCTGTCATCTATGTTCTCCTTTATGACCTTATTAATATATTTTTCACAACAAGAATAACAAAAAGAACCTCTATTATATTTGAAGTCACCTTGCAGTACTGAAACAATAGTCCAAATCAGTGAATATTCGAAAATACTCCTTCTCTAGTATATGTGAGACAAATAGGAGCATCACCATTTACAGAGCCTGAGACAGAGGCTGGGCTGCTTATTCCCGAGATACTAGCAAGTGTCCTTAAGAGATCAGAAATGATACTTATTTCCTTGCAAACAGGTAATAAGCTGGTAAATGTGTCCCTGGCATCCAGCAACTAGAATAAAGGTAAAAAGGGAAGAGCATGGAGAATCTATATTTATTTCACAGGGGGCAAACTTATTATGCAGCTCCCCAATGTCATAATATAATGTCCTGGAAAGTTTTGCACAATCATGTGAGTTCAAAGTTCTTACAGTCCTATTTTTCTAAAACAGTGTAAGAAAATCACCAATTGTCATCAAAATAGAAATTAAATACAAATTATGAGCACCATCTTTCATAGAGATTCACAGGGAACTGCAATTATGCCCCTCCCTGCCTCACCTCAACTGCTTTGTTGAAAGCCTGCCTCTGACATTCAGTACAGAAAATGGAGCAATTATTCTAAGAATAACTTATTAGAAAGAAAAAGAGAGTTATGGTATCCAGAACCAGGAAAAAGAAACCTAATGAGAGGATAAGAAAGACAAACCTATAGACCAACACTATGTGCAGAACTCTCTGGATGATGCAAATGTTCTGTGAACTATCAACTATGGTAGCCATTCACCACATGTGGCTACAGAGAACCAAAATCTCTCTAGTATGACTGAGGAACTAATTGTTAATTTTACTTAATTTAAATTGAAATGTCCTCATATAGTTAGAGACTACTATATTGAACATGTAGCTATAGACTGTTCATTTTTACATTTCACTTCTCTGGAACCTGGTATTTATTTAAAAGCTACATCCTACCTATTATTTGCTAACAAGTAGTAGGTTGCCTTCTCTCTGAAAAAGAAATATCAGTTCAATCAAACAAATATGAGGTGGCCATTATATCTCACATTCCCCAAGGTATTTTATAAAATAAATGTTGGAAATAGCTAGTTGCTTCTGGGCCTCAGCTCCGCCATTAACAGCTATATGACCTTAGGGAAGTCAGTAGTGGATCCTAGTCATAGTTTCCTCATTATCAAATGATAAGTCAAAACAGGTCATCTAAGTTACAAAATATACTTGTTATAAAGTGCCCTGTATCATAGGACTGACAAGCGTTAGCAAGAACATCAGGCAAGGTCATGGTATGGAGTGGCTGGTTGTGAGGCTGCTTCTTCAGCTAAGGTGGTCAGGATGGACCTCTCTGAAGATGGGACATGGGAGCTTCAACCTGAATGAGAAATCTTACACGTGGAAATCTGAAGGATGAGCAGTTAAGGCGGAAGTCACAGTAAATGCACAATTTTTGAGATGGGCATGGGTCAGAAAGAAGTTAAGTGTAGCTAAAATATAGGGAACAAGGGAGAGAGGGGTAAGATATCAGAGTAGAGGGTTAAGCAGGGCCAGATAATCACTCCCTGATAGCCCTGGTTAGGAGTTTGCGCTTTATTCTACGTTCAAAGAGACAAGAGGATTGCAAGCAAAGAATTTAAAGAAACTGATTTGCATTTTTCAAGTAACACTCTAGTTGCTATGTGGTGAATGGACAGTAGGAAGTACAGGTATGGAAGCATGGAAATCTCATAGAAGGCTGCTGCAACATTTAATGATGTCTGCATATATTACCTAGCTGGGTAACTAGTATTGGCAGTATATTATTCTGTTTTTTCCGAAGGGATTGCATAGATTTGTTCAAATATGGGACTATGACAAAAATAGTTAACTATCTACCAAAGATTTTTACTCTCTCTTCATGATGAGAATTAATGCTGGGAAGTGGCTGAAGAAAATACGAACATAAGCGATGCCTGTTTCTTCTGGATCAAGGTGATTAAAAACCAGGTGTGCCTTCACCCTCTTTTCCCCTTTCCTCTGTCTGTTTGCTAGATGTCTCCCCCGCCTCTAGGGAGATCCTGGAAGTCATAACTTTGGAAATGGAAGAAATTCCATTCTCCTGGGTTCCTGAATGACTGCATGGAGCAGAGCCCCTTCACAGCTCCAACAACTCAAAATACTCATGTTAGAATGCTACAAGGCCAAGTAAATTTGTTTTGTATTACACTCCTCAAATACTGTGTTTTTTTTTTTATAATAGCTAGCCTTTTCCTAATTAATAAAGAACCCATCCATAGCAATGTCTGTACCACACGTTACATATATATATTTCAATCAGTACAATTCTCCATATGTGTGTAAAAGGAGATGAATCTTTAAGGCCTCACCCAGCTACTGGCTGACTGAAATCTAAAGCCATGATCCAAATCCCTAGGGGACCTACTTTAAAGGAAGACACCAAAGAAGATCACTTTTTTAATTGTAAAATAAAGCAGAGTTTGAAATATTTATTATACAGATTGGAGCCACAAAAAACACATAAAACTAGGTTTATCTGCTTTATGGTAAAACCAAAGCATCAGAGACAAAATTTGCCTTTGTTTTTGTTTCTTATGAGGAGGATGTCTTTAGGTAATACTTAAGGTAACTTCAGACAACATGAATGAACTCTATCAGTACAAATAGCACTGGCCATTTGAAATATTTACATTCTTAATTATATCTGAACACTCAAATCACAGCTAATTTTTCCTTATCTTTGTGAACAACTCTGTTTTTTATAATTTTATAGAAAGTATGTAGTAGGAAACATTCAAGTATTATGTATTTGTAATCCAAGGGAACAAACACTTGTACTACTTTACCCCCAAATCTGTATTAAATTGCTTGAACAATCATCAGAACTTGTACTGTCTCTCAGTCTCTCCCCCTGGTTATTCACATAACAGAATCCTGTTTGCCTGAAAATAAAGTCAGCTTTATGGGTAAGACAGCATTAACTTCAAAACTTGGTTGGAGAAGATTTATGAACAATAAGCTTTATATTTAGAACAATACAGTACTTGAAAAGGAGCATCCATTTTCTTTTATGCTAAACAAGCTTTACATTTTATTTGCATTTCTGCCACATTTCAGCAAGATTATATGTTCAGAGAGCTGATGTTATGACTAATTTCATTCACATATAAGAATAAATGGAGCTGGTTTGAGAGGGGAAAAACTGAAAACACTAAGTGGTGTTCTAGAATGGGGAATGGAAAAGACAATGACTTTCTGCAGTCTAATATAGAAAATTTTGTAAATCACAGGACAACTATAGGAGACATTCCTGTTGAGATAGCATTTGAGGTATGGTGCAGCACAAATAATAGGCAGAGGTTGAAAGAAATATAACCCCAAACAAAAGTGGGAAAAATTTAGTTTTCTTGTAGGTATAACTCAATTTCCCTTTTCCCTTTCTCTGTTATACATGCGTGCGCGCGCGCACACACACACACACACACACACACACACACCCTTCATGCTATTTCTTGGTTGCCCAGAGTCCGCTGGGTTTCTGCACAACAGATTTCCATTCTCTGATATTCATGTCGTTCTCCCATTATTGCTACTCATTTTATCGCTAATACATGATCTAACCTGACTGTTTCATCAGGGCAGGTAATCATGCCTCCTCTCCTCCCTTCCATTTCAATGGCAGACTTCACAATTGATTATAACACTCTTTCCTGTTGAGCTCCGGCACAGACTCAATCTATCATAGCAACATACTCTAGGTGGCGCTACCTATTATCTGAATTAGTACCTGAGTGTCATATGGCAGTAATGGTTACTGCAATAAATGGATTAATGATATAAATAATCCTCCCAAGGGACTTTTCTTTTAAAAAAAAAATAGTTTGTTTAAAAAAGTGAGAACTATAAAATATAAAACATGCTTGTTAGCATTTATTGCCAGATCTGGGAGGATCAGGTAGTGGGGGAAACAACTGCTAAACATACACATTATAACAATACAATAAAAAGATGCATGCACCCATTTTTGCCAAGCCTGCTGGAGTGGTGGGTGGGAGGTGGACAAAGAAAGGCCAGCTGACAGAGTAACATCCAAAAATGAGTTTTGAATTTTTACTCGGAGTTATCCAGACCAACAGTGAAACAGAAAAAGCTGGGAGAGGGAAAAAAAAGTAATATGATTTGGAGAATACAAGGAACATGGTAAGAGGTGAGACTTAAGAGTTTTGCAGGAAGAAGATTTTTGAAAGGACCAGCTCAAGAAAGAAAGGTTAATTAAACTCTAATGGCGAATAAGTGTTGTAGTGCTGGTTCAAAATAAATATGTGAAGAGAGTATATCTAAGAAAGAAAACATTACCAACCACTGCCACGGCAAAATGGCCTTTTAATCCTATCTTGCCTGAGTCACTGTGTCACTGTTAGGTTTTCAAAAGTCTGAAGGCCCATTTATATGATGCCTATTTGGGGAACTTTGCTGTGGTGATTTTTTTTAGTGCTTTTATCCAGGTTTTGTTACTGATAAAAAACACGTCTTAAAGCACAAACTCGATAGAATGTAGTTTTTAAAGAATCTCCACACTTATCTGAAATGCGGGTCTAAAATCACTGGCTTTATTACAGATGGTACAAAAACTTACTAAAGACTGTTAGGTAATTTTTCATAGACACATATTGATGCTTTGCTGAGGGTTAGTGCCAAATTCCCTTTGGGAAAATATTAGAAAAAATAGGATTTACTATTAACACAAATTATCACTTTAACTGTGAATGAATAGTTTAGTTTTGACCCATACATTAATAAAGAGCCAGAAAAATATAAATCAACTATGAGGTCTGGAATAAGATTCAAATCTGAGAAAATGGAATTGGCAATGCCTGGTAGGAGGTTGAGGGCCATGATGGAGGAATAAAATGCTCTTTATTTAGTTAAAAATACCAAGATGGCATATGGCTGAATGACTTTGAAATAGCTTTTAATGTTTAGACAGATTAATTAGACAAATTAGACTAATAGTTTGAATTTTGACAATATGAATATTAGCAAATAGCTCATTTCACTCCAAAGATGCACAGAAGATTAAAAACTTTGCAATTTTATGCCAGGATATAACTATCAAATAGTATCACAATTTTATGTTCTGGTTTAGAAACAGTAATATGATTTCAATACTTTTACCTTCAAATTACTTTATAAAGAACAATTTCAAGACACTCTAATGAAAATGTCAAGTTCTTTTCAAAGGTAGAAGTAGACAGAGAATTTACAATTTTTTTGTACACGTATCATTTTTTAAAAATATTCAAGTCACTCAGAGATGATGTTAGGCATGAGAAAAATGAAATAAAAAGGAGAATTTTTCCTCTAGTAGTATTATTTAGATTTGTTTTCTTTAGGAAAAGTTAGATCAGACAGGTAAAAATTCAATGAGAATTTCAGGTTCTTATATGTTGACATATTTACCTATATAACATGCTGTCATTATCATTAGATACTGCCAATATATTTTAGCTGTTCATGTAAAAGCAACTAAACTAGAGTTTGGAATTGTCTAAAATACAGAACATGTATTTTAAAAATCATAATATTTTAAGCAGCTTTCTTTTGTATTATGTTATGATACAGTAAAAATGATAACTTCCTGTATACAGAAAATGTTTCATCTCAACGAATCCACCAAATGATTTGCAATTCTAACAAATTAAAATTGCTTCTTCTGAGTAAATATGAATGTAGCTTTGATATGAAGTTCCTGGAGCATTTTATAATTATAAAAACAGAAAAAAAACTCTAAGTAGATACTTCATTTCTTGTTTGTAAAGGAGAAATAAACACCTAGTAGGAATAACAGGAAACAGTGGAGATTATGTCCACATAAATAAGCTGGATTTCTTCTTCTCAGGGAAATGAAAATAAATGCTTATATCTAAAATTTAAGCTAACCACCTGAGGCCATAAATTCTTAGTATATTCTTGCATTTTTTGTTTAAATATCTTTATTGGAGTATAATTGCTTTACAATGGTGTGTTAGTTTCTCCTTTATAACAAAGTGAATCAGCTATACTTATACGTATATCCCCATATCCCCTCCCTCTGGCGTCTCCTTCCCACCCTCCCTATCCAACCCCTCTAGGTGGTCAAAAAGAATGGAGCTGATCTCTCTGTGCTATACGGCTGCTTCTCACCAGCTATCTATTTTACATTTGGTAGTGTATATATGTCATGCCAGTCTCTCACTTCATCCAAGCTTAACCTTCCCACTCCCCACGTCCTCAAGTCCATTCTCTACATCTTTATTCCCTTTCTGCCCCTAGGTTCTTCAGAAACTTTTTTTTTTTTTTTTTAGATTCCATATATATGTGTTAGCATACAGTGTTTGTTTTTCTCTTTCTGAGTTACTTCACTCTGTATGACAGACTCTAGGTCCATCCACCTCACTTGAAATAACTCCATTTCATTTCTTTTTATGGCTGAGTAATATTCCATTGTATATATGTGCCACATCTTCTTTATCCATTCATCTGCTGATGGACACTTAGGTTGCTTTCATGTCCTGGCTACTGTAAATAGTGCTGTAGTGAACATTGTGGTACATGACTCTTTTTGAATTATGGCTTTCTCAGGATATATGCCCAGTAGTGGGATTGCTGGGTCATATGGTAGTTCTATTTTCAGGTTTTTAAGGAAGCTCCATACTGTTCCCCATAGTGGCTGTATCAATTTACATTCCCACCAACAGTACAAGAGGGTTCCCTTTTCTCCACACCCTCTCCAGCATTTATTGATTGTAGATTTTTTGATGATGGCCATTCTGACTGGTGTGAGGTGATACCTCACTGTAGTTTTGATTTGCATTTCTCTAATGATTAGTGATGTTGAGCCTCCTTTCATGTGTTTGTTGGTGATCTGTATATCTTCTTTGGATAAATGTCTATTTAGGTCTTCTGCCCATTTTTGGATTGGGTTGTTTGTTTTTTTGATATTGAGCTGCATGAGTTGCTTGTATATTTGGGAGATTAATCCTTCGGCAGTTGCTTCATTTGCAAATATTTTCTCCCATTCTATGGGTTGTCTTTTCATCTTGTTTATGGTTTCCTTTGCTGTGCAAAAGCTTTGAAGTTTCATTAGGTCCCATTTGTTTATTTTTGTTTTTATTTCCATTTCTCTAGGAGGTGGGTCAAAAAGGATCTTGCTGTGATTTATGTCATAGAGTGTTCTGCCTATGTTTTCCTCTAACAGTTTTATGGTATCTGGCCTCACATTTAGGTCTTTAATCCATTTTGAGTTTCTTTTTGTGTATGGTGTTAGGGAGTGTTCTAATTTCATTCTTTTACATGTAGCTGTCCAGTTTTCCCAGCACCACTTATTGAAGAGGTTGTCTTTTCTCCATTGTATATTCTTGCTTCCTTTATCAAAGACAAGGTGACCGTATGTGCGTGAGTTTATCTCTGTGCTTTCTATCCTGTTCCATTGCTATATATTTCTGTTTTTGTGCCAGTATCATACTGTTGTGATTACTATAACTTTGCAGTATAGTCTGAAGTCTGGGAGCCTGATTCCTCCAGCTCCATTTTTCTTTTTCAAGATTTCTTTGTCTTTTCAGGGTCTTTTGTGTTTCCAGACAAATTATGGAATTTTTAGTTCTAGTTCTGTGAAAAATGCCATTGGTAGTTTGACGGGGATTGCATTGAATCTGTAGATTGCTTTGGGTACTATAGTCATTTTCACAATGTTGATTCTTCCAATCCAAGAACATGGTATATCTCTCCATCTATTTGTATCATCTTTAATTTCTTTCATCAGTGTCTTATAATTTTCTGCATACACGTCTTTTGTCTCCTTAGGTAGGTTGATTCCTAGCTATTTTATTCTTTTTGTTGCAGTGTAAATGGGAGTGTTTCCTTAATTTTTCTTTCAGGGTTTTCATCATTAGTGTATACAATGCAAGACATTTCTGTGCATTAATTTTGTATCCTGCTACTTTACCAAATACATTGATTAGCTCTAGTAGTTTTTGGGTTGCTTCTTTAGGATTATCTGTGTATGGTATCATGTCCTCTGTAAACAGTGACAGTTTGACTTCTTCTTTTCTGATTTGGATTCCTTTCATTTCTTTTTCTTCTCTGATTGCTGTGGCTAAAACTTCCAAAACTATGCTGAATAATAGTGGTGAGGGTGGGAAACTTTGTCTTGTTCCTGATCTTAGTGGAAATGGTTTCAGTTTTTCACCACTGAGAATGATGTTGCCTGTGGGTTTGTCATATATGTCCTTTATTATGTTGATGTAATTTCCCTCTATGCCTACTTTTTGGAGGGTTTTTATCATAAATAGGTGTTGAATTTTGTCAAAAGCTTTTTCTGCATCTATTGAGATGATCATATGGTTTTTCTCCTTCAATTTGTTAATATGGTGTATCATGTTGATTGATTTGCGTATATTGAAGAATGCTTACATTCCTGGGATAAACCCCACTTGATCATGGTGTATGATCCTTTTAATGTGCTGTTGGATTCTGTTTGCTAGTATTTGGTTGAGGTTATTTGCATCTATGTTCATCAGTGATATCAGCCTCTAGTTTTCTTTTTTGTGACATTTTTGTCTGGTTTTGGTATCAGGGTGATGTTGGCCTTATAAAATGAGTTGGGAGTGTTCCTCCCTCTGCTATATTTTGGAACCCTTTGAGAAGGATAAGTGTTAGCTCTTTTCTAAATGTTTGATAGAATTTGCCTGTGAAGCCATCTGGTTGTGGGTTTTTGTTTGTTGGAAGATTTTTAATCACAGTTTCAATGTCAGTGCTTGTGATTGGTCTGTTTACATTTTGTATTTCTTCCTGGTTCAGTCTCAGTAGGTTGTGCTTTTCTAAGAATTTGTTCATTTCTTCCAGGTTGTCTATTTTATTGGCATATATTTGCTTGTAGTAATCTCTCATGATGCTTTGTATTTCTGCAGTGTCAGTTTTTACTTCTCGTTCTTCATTTCTAATTCTGTGGATTTGAGTCTTTTCCCTTTTTTTCTTCATGAGTCTGGCTAATGGTTTATCAATTTTGTTTATCTTCTCAAAGAACCAGCTTTTAGTTTTATTGATCTTTGCTATTGTGTCCTTCATTTCTTTTCATTTATTTCTGATCTGATCTTTATGATTTCTTTCCTTCTGCTGACTATGGTTTTTTTGCTGTTGTTCTTCTTTCTCTAATTGCTTTAGGTGTAAGATTAGGTTGTTTATTTGAGATGTTTCTTGTTTCTTGAGGTATGACTGTATTACTATAAACGTCCCTCTTAGAAATGCTTTTGCTGCATCCCATAGGTTTTGGGTCATCGTGTTTTCATTGTCATTTGTTTCTAGGTATTTTTTGATTTCCTCTTTGATTTCTTCAGTGGTTTCTTGGTTATTTAGTAGTGTATTGTTTAGGCTCCATGTGTTTATATGTTTTACAGTTTTTTTCCTGTAATTGATATCTAGTCTTATAGCATTGTGGTCAGAAAAGATACTTGATATGATTTTAATTTTCTTAAATTTACCAAGGCTTGATTTGTGATCCAAGATATTATCTATCCTGGAGAATGTTCCACGAGCACTTTAGCAGAAATTGTATTATGTTGTTTTTGGATGGCATGTCCTATAGATATCAATTAAGTCCATCTTGTTCAATGTGTCATTTAAAGCTTGTGTTTCCTTACTTTTTTCTTTTGGATGATCTGTCCATTGGTGAAACTGGGGTGTTAAAGTCCCCTACTGTATTGTGTTACTGTCGATTTCCCCTTTTATGGCTGTTAGCATTTGCCTTATGTATTGAGGTGCTCCTATGTTGGGTGCATAAATGTTTGCAATTGTTATATCTTCTTCTTGGATTGATCCCTTGATCCTTATGTAGTGTCCTTCTTTGTCACTTTATTTAAAGGCTTTATATTAAAGTCTATATTGTCTGATATGAGAATTGCTACTCCAGCTTTCTTTTGATTTCCATTTGCATGGAATATCTTTTTCCACCTCCTCACTTTCAGTCTGTACGTGTCCCTAGGTCTGAAGTGGGTGTCTTGTAGACAGCATATATACAGGTCTTATTTTTGTTTCTATTCAGCCAGTCTATGTCAGCCAGTCTACAGTGTCCTGAATTCAGCTCTCCCACCTCAGAGGCTCAGGCCTGACACCCAGCCAGAGCACCATGACCCTGTCAGCCACCAGGCTATCGGAGGCCTGAGCAGTGGAAGTTGCAGACCCATCTTCAGGGCCAGCTGAGGGCTCTGGGTCAGAAGGGAACTGCTGAAAAGGCACAGAGGGCGCCTGCTGCCTTCAGACCTGTCCCGACCTCAGGTTAGGTAGCGGTAAACCCAGGAGCTATAGCAGGACCTTCTCGGCATTAGCCAGCTCTTCCTTCACGACCTCCTCAGCATCTTCACAGTGTTCTTGTATCTTTGAAAGAAGATGTTAATGGCAAATATCTAGAGGTAGATAGTGATGATGGTGGCACAATGTGAATGTGCTTGATATCACTGAATAGTCAGTGAAAGGTAGTTTAAATAGTACATTTTGTGATGGATATTTTACCACAATAATTTTTAAAAGTAGTTGTTGGCTTCCTTATATTTATACTCACATGTAAACAAGAAATATCTATCTAACCCTACGGGAATGAGCACTGAAATATAGTCATCTGTTATTTTGTCATTTATTCTAAAGAATGTAGTTCAAGAGTCTCCATCTATCAGAGGTATGAATAGTTAACAGTCTGGCTGGATGGGCAATTTTTTTCTTTATAATTATCCATTTTTTTCCTCAAGTTTATAATTATCCTTATTAAATATTTCTCAGAAATTTAATATGTTAATAAATCTGTTTACTTCCAACATATATTCTAATCTTAGGGGTTGGACTATAAATGGAGACAGAAAAACTGAGTTTGCTTTGCCTCGTAGGAGTTATTGGTATTTTTAAACACGGATGTATACCTATCCTTTTTAAAGCAACATAACTTTTAAATTACAAATATGTAAATAAGGGTGGATTGGAAAAGTGAGGTCCTTTCTGAATCTACTTCTCTAAAATTGTCCTGAATCATCACTGGCCAAACCTGAAAACTAGAACAGTTCTTCAATTATAGATGATCTTCCTGAAAACACAAATCATCTCTTCCAATGTCTGTTTTTGATATGCATGAAATAAAGTTGCTGTGACAGCATGGTATAGTGGTTCAAATCTCTGTTCCACCACTTATTACTTATGACCCTGAGTAACTATTTAACCCCTCTGTGTCTCTGTTTCTTCAATTGTAGTCAGGATAATAGTATTAATTAGTTCATTAGTTTGGGAGGAGATTAAATGAGCTGAACCTCTCTTAGAACAATGTCAGACACGTCATTAGCTCTTATAAATGTTATTTTTCACCATCACTAGCTCTTATAAATGTTATTTTTCACCATTACTCTTAGCTCCTGTGTGAAAAACTCTATTAGAAATGAATGATATTGCATTTAGGTTATAACTGTGTTTATTATGCTCAAAATGAATTCAGATAATTGAATTACAGAATTTGACTGTTACGCTGATCAAATAAACAAAGAGTCGCCAAATTTTTGCTTGGCTAATTGATATGTATGTAATTACTAAGGAGTTAAAAGAATACTTAATTGCATCTTATTTCAGGATGTGTGCTTCTCTTAATACTGTGTTACATTTTTGCATCCTCACTACAGTGAGATCGAGAGTAACTTCTGAAAGTTCAAATTTTACAAACACTTCTCTTTTCTCCCTGTTCCTCCCCACTAAATTATCTCTGACAAAGCTGCTGTCTCTGGCTGTGGCAAGTTGCAATTAGCAACAATTAATTAACCTTACCGAAAACCAGTATGAAGCTGATTTAAGCTTTTTTTTTTCTTTATTTTTAATTTGTATCTATAAAGCTTAGGGTTTGAGAAGAAGTTCTTTTTCTTTTAATACACCCCCACAAATCCAATGGATGTTTTACATAAGATTTATTTTCCCTATACTTTCATAAAGCTTTGAAAAAATAATACTTATCATTTCTCCGTTTGCTGACTTGGATGCTTTATTTAATTTATGTATATGATTATTTTACTGTTAGTGTGTGATTAGCACTACCATTATTTCAGGCAAAGTAAATATAATACCTTTCTTTTAGAAAAGGTAATACTCTTCTAATCTTAATAAACAGAAAAAATGATCTGCATGCAAAGCCATGATTTCAGAGTTAATCAAATATGTATGTTACGTAACTGGCCTATGCACAGGAATTACTATTAGCTTTCATTCCTTAACTTTTTTATTGCTTTGCTGATCATCTGCCCCAGAGTAAATCAGTTAAATGTCACTGATCAATTATTCCTATATCTAAAACAAGCTTTAAGGATATGAAATCAATATCCCATTCTGGAAATCAAGTTACCCTGCCTCTGAAATATAACTATACAAAATAAGGATCTGATCGAAAATATTAATTCTGTCAAATTCTAGAGTTACAAAGGAAGATAGTTATTCAAATGTAACATAAATTAACAAAAATCAAAACTGACCATATTGAACTAAGAAGTTCTGCTCTGCTTGTTAATGCATTATTGGTTCCTTGTGCGCTTCACTTATTCTCTTTATTAAATCACTGAGGACCCTGGCTGTGGAATAGATGAAAGCAATAATTGGCAACTTATATTTAGCAGAGACTTCTAGTTCATAAAATGTTAAAATCTCTACATTATAAAAAACGGTCGGGCTTCCCTGGTGGCGCAGTGGTTGAGAGTCCGCCTGCCGATGCAGGGGACACGGGTTCGTGCCCCGTTCCGGGAAGATCCCACATGTCGCAGAGCGGCTGGGCCTGTGAGCCATGGCCGCTGAGCCTGCGCGTCCGGAGCCTGTGCTCCGCAACGGGAGAGGCCACAACAGTGAGAGGCCCGCGTACCGCAAAAAAACAAAACAAAACAAAACAAAACAGGGTCTATTTAGTTTACTTATGAGTAATATTTATTAAGCATCCTTAAGTGCATTATCCTGTGGTGATACTTGAGTTTGTCAAAATGGCCAAAGTAATTCTTTAGATGTATGTAACTGGCCTTGGGTTATGTTTCCATCTTGTCACAGATTTCTTATGTGCCCAGATAAATCACTTCATCTTTTGCAGTAAGAGTTTCTTTTCTTCAAAATTGCCTTCAATTATCTCCCAGGAAGACTCTCCTAGTCTTAGTGTGGATAGATCCAGTAGTGTCTGCAATGGATTCTAACATTCGTCAACTGGTGTTCCATGGTTATAGCAGCCCACTGTCCCTTGACAATGAAATCATATATAATTTCGCCTAGCTATATTAAGATCAGACAAACACTTAAAATTACTCAATCACTAAAAGGCTCTCTTACATTCTGAGACTCTCCTCATTTCCCTCTAGTTTGTTCTCTCACTTTGGGGCATTTTATTGTAACATTATTCATATAAAAGCTTTATAATTATCCAACATTAATAAGTGCATACTGTATGCACATTTCTATTAGAATCCTTATATGGATATGTATAAAAATCAATGTGTTAAGAATTTTACCCATTAGCAGTCATTATGCTTTAATACCTATCTTAACTGTCTTCAAAATGATCAATTTTCAGGATAATGATATGCAAAACTTGTTTCTCCATTTCATTATATCTAAGCATCTTGCAAAATTCCCCTTCTTTCTAAACATTCTTCTGAACATTATCTACATTTAGTTAAAAAAAAATTACCTAGCTCTTTCATTTTATATCAGTTTTGCTACCACTGGCCATGTAATGACTAATTTACAAATGGTAATGATTTGCATCATAGATATTAGTTTAGTAATTTTTTTGTTACAAAGGCAACAACTTTACTCATAATTCTTACTTTAATAACTCCATGTTTTTCTCCTTTGATGACTTAGAAAGTTGGAGTCATGAAATAATGCAGTATCACAGAAAGAAGAAAGTCAAGTTCACCATTCACAATAAAACAAAACAAAATCAAATACTGAAATCACTAAGGTACAGATTTTTGAGGAAAATTTATGTTTGATATATAAATATATGCCAGTTTCTGTATTTCACATTCTTTTAAGTTATTTGATCTTCATCCAGCAATTACATTACTTTTAGTAGATACACCTCAGTAATAATCAATATATAGATCATAACACATTTTATCTTCTTTAGATTTATGAATGGAATTAAGTCTATTGATTAGATGCTTACAATTTCCCTTACAGACTGAAATTCTATCACTCTTTAAAAACTGTGTTTATTCCGCTTTTCCAATCACCAAAGATTTCAATTTCAACAAGTTTTCAAGTTTTATTCTAAAATATAGATGCCATCAGACATTCTTTTATTCGCGGAAGTGAAACAAATTTACCCAGCCAGTTTTTAGCAATAAAAAAGCTGCATAAAGTTTATAATCATATAAATTAAACATATAGTCTACATGTAAAGAAGCAATTCAAGACAATAAACTGGCCAGAAATTAAAGTACTATGAAAAAGAGTATATATTTTATATAAACTAAATAATACCTAAGACTTTAATACATAAATATATCAATTAAACATGGATTGTATACATACAATCATGCATACTTCTATGCATTGAAGGTAATTCAGTTCCTTACGATTTAAAATTTTAATCCACAGCAGTCAACTTCTCTCAAATTGAACATTAAATTTTACTTGCTAGGGCTTCCCTGGTGGCACAGTGGATAAGAATCTGCCTGCCAATGCAGGGGACACAGGTTTGATCCCTGGTCCGGGCAGATCCCACATGCCGTGGAGCAACTAAGCCCACGTGCCACAACTACTGAGCCCACGTGCCACAACTACTGAAGCCTGCATGCCTAGAGCCTGTGCTCCGCAACAAGAGAAGCCACTGCAATGAGAGGCCCACGCTCCACAACGAAGAGTAGCCCCCGCTTGCTGCAACTAGAGAAAGTCCTTGTGCAGCAACGAAGACCCAACGCAGCCAAAATAAAATAAATAAATGAAAAAATTTAAAAAACTATAAAAAAATTTTACTTGCCAGTTTATTACTTGCTGCAACAATCCTCATTTTTGACACATAGGAATTGACCAGTCTTCTTTATCAGGAAAGCAGCTATCTTAGTGCTTAAACCCCGCTAAGCTGACTCAGAGGCTATTTTTGTACTCCCACACAGGCAGAGCTAGGATATTCCAAACAATACTAGGGGTTATATGTTTACGGTTAAGGCAACAACAATTAAGCCAACAAATTAAAAAGCAAGGCCTTTTAAAATGCATACATTTCAAAAATGAAGTGTGATGTATATGTGATATACACATAGTTTAATATTTTTAAGTAGCTTCCTGTCTGTTGTACTTAATTGGCTGTCATTCTGTTAGACTCATATAACACTTTACTAAAATATCGATTTAATAACAGCACATTTAAGATCGAGATAGGCGGTGATTTTCTATAATCAGTGTAACTGTTCTTAGGTCTAAGTGAGTCAATATGATCTTTCAAAGCTACCTTTCCAATGACACTTGCAATGGCAGATGTAGTGGTCCTTTGGGTATCTGGCACATTGGTCCCTACTTATCTTTCATTTCAGCATTTTAGTTTTCAGGGTGAATGCTCTAAATGTTTCATGACATCACTATGAAGGCTACAGATTATTTGTTCATTTGTGTTTGATTACTCTAGGGACGTTAACTTCATCTTCCATTTAACACTCAAGTTACAAATGGAATCTTTTACTCTCATATTGTGTTTAGGCCTTTTGCTCATTATTTGTAACACAACATTTTTCTCTAACCTTTCCCAATTGACCACAATTTTAAAAAACCCAAAATTTACCTGGTGTTTTAATGAAAAAAATCTCTAAAATTCTTTAACATCTATTATGCCATTCACACTTATGGCCAGAATACTGTGGTCACCATTAAAGTAGAAAAAGCAATGTCCAGTTATTATCAATAATTGGCAAAAATCCTATTCCCTGTGCCAAACCTTTTATAAGAGATTAAAATCTCCTTAATAAAGGAAGGAAACTGTTTTTGCAGGTCAAAAACAGTTCAATATAAGCAAGTTGGAATATTTCAACCTAATACACACACATGCATTTTTATATATATATATATATAAATATATATATATCCACATATATATATAAATATATATATATCCACATATATACTATACAACCATTATATTTAAAATATAAAATCACCCTGTTTATTTATTGAGTTAGAGACACATGCTCAGCAGTCCATATATATCACCTTTAATCATTTATCTCAATAAATATTCTTCTCCTGTTTTAGAACTGAGGAAACAGACCGAGAATGCTAATGTTACTTGGCCGAACTCAGGTAGGAAGAATCAGAGGGAAGATTCAACCCAGACTGAGTGCAAAGCCTCTGACCTTCTACCTCACCATGCTTCTCTGTATCTATTAGTCATTCAACAACCTCTGCCTATTGTTTGATTTTTAATACTGCTCACCCCAAACTTCAGGGATCATTTCTAGGGAAATTAAGAAAAACTCTATTGCACATGCAATGGAAGAGTAACACTGTATATTTTTGTCGTTATTTTAAAAAGCTATACTTAGAAAAAGATGAATAAAAGTAAATTTTTACTTAACATTTCTGTGATCTGATGTTTTAGTTTGTTAAAGAGAAAAATACAAAAAAGAAAGGAAAGAAACACTATGATCACAAAGCGTCTGAGGAACTCCACATACGCATTTGTAGCATTATGGTCATGGATCTTCCTCATTGAAAACTTACATGCTGCCTGACTTGGGGAATTAATGTTGTCTATGGAATGTTGACTTAATTGGGTTGAAGCTATTAATCCACTCTGTCTCCTGCTAATGGTGCCAGAGGATTCTGGCATGATGTTTTACCTATACCCACTTTTTCTTCTTTTTCCTCCAGGCCATATTATGAAATGACTACAGTCAGTGCGCAGGGCATTACAGTTCTCAGAAAGCTATCAAAGTAGTTTCAATTGCTAAGAAGAGTTTTGCTGACAATTTCCTAAATAATTTTTTTAGTTTCAGCAAGCACTAATGCTGAGATTGAGTTTTACTTGGCTAGCACTCTTAGATGGCTAAATATTCCAGATATATTAAACATTTATTAAAAAAAATACTTTTAATTTAATTTATATTTTAATCATTTTATTGTAATAAAATTCACATTAAAAATATATATGATATTTTATATATATATATATATATATATATATATATATATATATATATATATATATCTGTTGGTATCCTATCAGAAAAACAGAACCTGACAGAATTTCCAGCAGAAAGAATTTCCTTAGGGATTTGGTTACAAAGATGTTCAAAAGGCTTAAAGAATAAAAAGAAGAAATGGAGGGGGGCTGAGGTGGAAAGAGTAAAACAAGGATTGGTTACGTAAAGACTAGGAATCTGCTACTGCTCCAGGCCAGGAGCCAGTATTTGCTGAACTGCTAGAGTTATAAGAGCTCCACTGCCTTGTAGCCGCTAGGAATGCGTGGTGGTCTCCGAGTAGGAATCCAGGAGCCCACGTTCCCTCCAAGTGTGCAGAAACCACCTTGAAACTGCTTGAGGTCTACAACGACCTCCCATGGCTCTTTATTTTCTGCTGCAGGAGGCTCCACCAGGAGTAGAAAAAAAAACAAAAGATTTCTTCTTCCTTCCCTCTTCCAATCTCTCAACAGTGGCTCTAACTGGCAGTGCCCTTTGGGAAGCTAGGAAAAGTAGCCTGGGGAATGTAGTAGTTGCCAGCTTCTAAGAGAAACATGGAGCTGAGAGGCAAAGAATCGACTCAGCAGAATTTACTGTATTTTATCTTATAATTCTATTTTATTCTTACCATTGATTCATTGAGATGATATCGGCAAAGCGCCTTTGGCAGGGTTTTGTCCATTACATAGATACACAAGAAATGTCAGTACCACAGGTGAAGGTCTTTCTGAAATCAATTTATACCTATTGCCTTCTGGAACAAAGGAGACTGAATATAATTTAACTTTTTCTTGATGACTCAAGGTTAACTTCATAACACCAATGTTTAGACTGGGACCATTGCCTTCAATGACTTTTGAGGGGCAGAGTGATGTTTGTTCCAATACTGATGACTTCACACCGCTATCATTTTAAGGTCCATTTTCTGTTTTTCTTTTTCTTTGTCTTACTAATAAGCAATCAACAATAATTTCGTGCAGTTGTCAGTGTAGACCCATTTAGTAATATCCTTACTACTCAATTTTTTACAATGATTTGTTGTATGTCAGGAACAAAGATAACCACAATTTTCTAAAATCAGGTTTTACAAAGAGGTAATCTAAATGAAACTTTGAGTGGCTGCCTGTAAGCGTTTTCCTCATGAGCAAAGTACATGAGGGCACCTGCTCAGAAGACCATTTTTGTCTACTTTATGTTTTCCTCTATTTTTCCGGAGTTGTGGTCATTTGCTAAGTACCCTCCAGGTAGTTGAGATGTTAATGTAATATTGGCTAGCTAGCAAAAAACAGGCTAATTTTGTGAATGGCCTGAGATGTATTCTGGATGATTCATCTCATAATAAAAATTACTGCATAATTGAGAGAAATAAATCCTTTCTCTTTATGAACAAAATCACGGCCTCTTTTGCAAATCTGCAAAAGTCTATTGTGCTTTGTGGATCATAAAAAGAAGCTTATAGAATCAGGGAATCACACAAATATTGTTATGCCTTGTGTCTAGATAAAATATATAATATATATGTATATATGTGCATGTATGTATGTATACATATATAAAATGTGTATATATATATATGTACTATATATATATATCATGTGTTTTGTGTATTGGAAGGAGAACGGGGAGCATCAGACACTGAGCAGAGAAATATTGGGAAGAAAATACTTTTCTTTTTTTAACATCTTTATTGGAGTATAACTGCTTTACAATGGTGTGTTAGTTTCTAAGAAAATATTTTAATGGCCATAAATCTGATGATATCATCAAGAAAACCTTGACATGTCCCTCTATTGCCCTACGGTAGGACATTATGACCTAGTAAATGTAATTGTCCACAAATAAAAGTAACATATCACTTTTATCTCTTGTTTCTATAATTCTTTCAGCTTTACATTTTGGATCTTCTTGTATTTACACTCTTATTCCTAGTACTTAAAATAATTAGCCCCACGCATAATGATTGAGATTAAGCTGACATCTCAAAGTTGCCTTAATCATGCTCTTACCTTTGAGTGGTATGGTGCTGAAGGGCATTATTGTACAGAGACTGCACTGAGGCAGAGCCACATAGGCCAGAATAACAGCTAATTAGCGACAGACTTGGGAAAAAACCCAAGTCTCTAGGAAACTATATGTTTGAAAATCCTTGCAATTGTATAACTGGGAGAAGCATAGAAAACAATAGTTTATATACTAATGATACTTAATTAGTTTTCTATCGCTGCTGTAAAAAACTGTCACAAACATAGTGGCTTGAAACAACAGAAATATATTCCCTTATAGTTCGCTGGGTCAGAAGTCTGTCTTGATTTTGGTCACTTGGCCAAAATCAAGGTGTCTGAAGGGCTAGTTCCTCTGGAGGGTTTAGGGGAAAATCTGTTGCTTTGCCTTTCTCAACTTGTACATGTTGCCCACTTGTTCCCTCCTGACCACCATCTTCCATCTTCAAAGCCGTGAAGAGCTAGTCAAGTCTCCAGTTAGTATCACTCCAACCTCCCGCTAGTCACTGACTCTGACGCTTCTGTCTCTATTCTGTTTTTAGGGACTGACTACCTTGGGCCCACCTGGAAAATCCAGGGTCCTCTCCCTATTGTAAAGTTAGCTGACTGACAAACTGAATTCCATCTGCAATCTTAATGCCCCTTTGCCTTTTAACTGATATATTCATAGGTTTCTGGGATTAGAACATGGACATTCTGGGGAGACCATTATTCTACCTGCCATAGTCAGTAGAGGTAATAACACATATAAATCCTCCCATAGCTTTGTTTGCTTGTCATAAAATTCCTATCAGGAAGGAAGTATTAGCTTCATTTTGTAGGAGAGGAAATAATATCCTATGGGCTTTGAGCTTTTATTAGAGGAAATTTTTAGAAATTATAAAGCCTTGGAATTATTAAAGCTTTTACTCTGTAGAAAATAATCAATTGAAATTAAAATGAAACACTATTCTTTTCTTTGGGGGGATCCATAAAAATGCTTAAGGCGTGGGTTTAAATGTCTTCAGTTTTTTGGAAAAGAGGAAAGAAAAATGATACTAACAATCTTAGATCCATTAAGAAGTTACAAATGAGTATTACTTTAAAATAGCTTTATTTCCTATCTCTAATCTCTAAGATCTAAATGTAGATACATGATATAGTCATGAATGAATGAGTCAACACTGGTACTTATTTATGATTAGTTTATGTAATAATTTCATCCATAAACTGTCTTCCTAGATATCCCCAAACATCACTGAACCTCTCCAAATCTATTTTCACATCAGTAAAATAAGTTAATATTTTTTACCAATATCACAAACCTAATACATGGGAGAGGAGAATTAAAATAGGGTCTATCTCAAACCAGGTCTGTGATTCATTATGCTTACCTTTCACCAGGAACAGTTTCAACTTTTACATGAATTCATTTAACCATCTGAAGACCACTTTATAGTAATTCTATTATTATTTTTATTTTACATTAAAGAAACTGAAGTACATAAAGGTTAAGCAACTAGTCCAAGATGACCCAAATATTAAGTGGGAAAATTAGAATTGGAGCTAAATTTGGTTTAGCTCCAAAGGCCACACTTTTAACTATATCTACTGTCTCTGGTAGATGCATCAGCCTAAACACAGTTCCATATCTTCACTGTGCATCAGGGCTGTTGCCTGCTTGTTAGAAATTCTGTTCTTTAATTTAAAAGAAAAAGGCAAAGTAGCAAATATTTATTGAGCATCAGAGTGTCAAACAGAGAGTTCTGCAAAGTGTGGGGAGAAGGCCAGCACACTGCTTTGCTTCACAGTTCCTGCTTAGTAATTATTTGTTAATTGATTAGTGAGCAGGCAACTCAATGGACTGATTGCAAAAACACCCTTGCAAATTCAAAGAAAGGTAAGGATACGCTGCCATGCACACTAACAAAGACAAAAATGGTGAAATAAGTTCAGATTGTTTTTCCCTTGTATTACAGCAAAGTCCACTGGACACATTTTGCGAACTTTTCACCAGTATAGATGTATTAAACCTTGACATTTGGAGGAATACTTCTAAAATATACATTGACTACATTGACTTCATGTACTATTGATACATCCATAATCATGCTATGCTACCATTTAAATTTCATATCAACTTTGGATGAAAAGGATATAAATGCATTACAAACATACTCTCAAATTAGGAGTGTGAGCCCAATTTTATCAGGTTCTGACAGCTTAATATGCTGAAAATAGTGGGCTACATTTTCAAAGAAGCATGCTCTAATTTAGCCATGCAGCTTCATATTTATTTTAATGGTAGTTGCACAATGAAATAACCACAAAACATCCTGAACACTTACCCAACTCTGTCTACCAAAGGAATGGGAACATTAATTGAACTAGAAAAGGGAAATAATTACTTAACCTTAGCCAAAAGGATGTTCTCCTTAATTTCTATGTTCTTATGCTTTAGTAAAAGATCACAAATAGGAACCAACATAAAAAGATTTTTTAAAAATTAATTGTATGATTTTCTTAATCGTTTGGGGTTTGTTTTTGTAGGTCTTTTCCTTCTCTTGTGTTTCCTGCCTAGAGAAGTTCCTTTAGCATTTGTTGTAAAGCTGGTTTGGGGGTGCTGAATTCTCTTAACTTTTGCTTGTCTGTAAAAGTTTTAATTTGTCCCTCGAACCTGAATGAGCTGGGGCAGGACAGGAATAAAGACACAGACATGGAGAATGGGCTTGAGGACACGGGGAGGGGGAAGGGTAAGCTGGGACGAAGTGAGAGAGTGGCATGGACATATATACACTACCAAATGTAAAATAGCTAGCTAGTGGGAAGCTGCCGCATAGCACAGGGAGATCAGCTCCGTGCTTTGTGACCACCTAGAGGGGTGGGATAGGGAGGGTGGGAGGGAGACGCAGAGGGAGGGGATATGGGGATATATGTATACGTATAGCTGATTCACTTTGTTTATACAGCAGAAACTAACACACCATTGTAAAGCAATTATACTCCATTAAAGATGTTAAAAAAAAAAAAAAGGCAGCCATAGACAGTATGTAATTGAATAAGTGTAGCTATATTGTAACACCACTTTATTTATGGACACTGAAATTTGAATGTCATACAATTTTTATGTTTCACACACACAAAAAAATTGATTGTATATTGCATGTGTCATGACTCAAAAAGTAGTGTATTTTAGGACATTAAGTAACCAGTATTGATCTATCAACCTATCAATTTTCTTTCTTTAACAATCAAGAATTCTAATTCATCATAACCATATTATTTCATTATAAAAAATCCAATGGCACAAAACTGGGAGAGCTTAACCTCATTAGATGACCTCTTTTCTCAAAACTATTAACATCATATCACAGACAAAATATGTTCATCTCACATTGGGTCTTAAAAATGGGTAGGACCACATCTCTAAATTAATGATTCATGAAATCATTTGCAGCTATTATCCTATAAGGATAAGTGCTGGTAGTTCTTTTATTTCACTGCTTGGTGTGATATCATCAATTTAAAGTCTATCTCATATGGGATAATTTCTATATATCACATAAGTCATTGAGACCTGTCAGGTTTTTAAAATTTGCATTACCATGTACAAGTGTCACAACATGAAACAACATTCAGGCAGGAATTCTCTGAAACTTCCTTTAACTACTTAAGCCCAATTATGAGTCCTGTAAAAGCCAGGGTTTACACTGCTAAGAAAGAGTTCCATTTGGCCACATAGCCTTGGTTGGCAAAGTCTAACTCTTTCAAAGGATGAGTACACATTGCAATGCTCAGAGCAAGCAGAAAAAAAGAGAGAGATGCATGGGCATCAGGGAACAGATGTTCTTCCAGCCACTCTTGTTTCAGGAGGCAGTGCAATCTTTCTGTCTGAATTTTATCTTGCCACTTAGAGAAATGATCATGTCTTTGTACTTTTGCTGCACTCTCTAATGAGGATGTGAACATGCTTACAGATTTTAATTCACAAGTCCTTACAACACTTTTCTTTTGAAAGCAAGTGATAAACATCTTTTAGTTAGTAAAAATTCAGATATCAAAGGCTATCATGCATATTTATGACAATAAAAATGCAAATAAGCTTAATCACTCTCTCTACAGACATCTAATAGGTCTTTGAAGGTCACTAGGCCTTGGACACTGGGAAGTATGAATCAATGTGATTCTTCAAAAATTTACTGAACACTTACAGTATGCAAGTTCCTCCACAAAGTGTTAGTATAAATTGTTTAATATAAATGCAGAATAGTGGTCAATATATATTCTAACCCTGTGCTTCTAGAAGCCAGACAGAATATAACTGGTTGATGCACACACTTATGCAAAAATCATGTAATTTAGAAGAAAAATAACTTGAAAAAATAATACAAGTAGTGAAGCAGCATGGTATGTTGCCAAAGAATCAGGTAACTGGTAATGCATACAACTAGGCAATCCCAGTTCTGGCTCTAAATAACAATGTTAACTTGGGCAACAAGTTACTAATATTTTTCTGGGTCTCAGTCTGTTTATATTCTAAACATATCAGTATTACCAAATTTGAAATGCAATACAATGACTTACTAGGTTATGGCTTTTGGCAAGTTACTCAGTCCACCAATCCTGAGTTTCCCACATATGGGGAAAATGGAGATAGTAATAATTGTCCCTATATCATCAGATTGCTGTGAGAACTAATTGAGTTATTTTATACAAAGGACCTGGTGCCTCGAGATCTACCCGTAGCAATTATTTTTATTATTGCCATAGCTATCTGGGTGTTCCAAGAAACAGTAATTTTATTGAAGGAAGGTGTTTGGCATATAAATAGTTAAAGTAAATAAATAAATTTTTTTCAGCTTTACTGAGTTATACCTAACAAATAAAATTGAAAGATATTTAAAGTATGCATCATGATGATTTGATATACATTTACATAATGAAAGGATTTCCCCCATCTAGTTCCATAATGTCACATATTTATCTTGTTTGTTAGTGAGAACATTTAAGTCCTACTCTCAGAATAAATTTATTTCTAAAGCTAAATAAAATAAACAGTTCTATATTCAAAAAAATTTGGAACGTGACACGTTAAACGTCGATTCTTGTTTCCTTTATGATATCCAACAGCTTGTAATAAGCTAAAATGCACTGTACATCTCCAAGAGGGAAATGTTACCCTACATTATTGGACTGCAGAAGCCTCATTTCAGAGAACAACTGGTAGGAAGAACTTTCTGCCAAAGACATTCTGGGAAATATTAAAAAAGATGATCTCTGAGCTAACTGGGGTTTATGATATTGATATCCAGGTGTGTTACAAGTAATGCCTTTCAGAATATTGCTTCCTTTGCTCAAGTCTAGAATGAGTAGCAATGAAACAGGAGGCATGTATTTAGGGCAGTTGTAAGGAAGGCCCAGCCTCCAGCTCTAATTTCCATGCATCAGTTTCCTAGGCGGCATTTAAGATTTGGGTGGGCAGGTTTTTTCAGGTTTGAATCTTCCTTTTCAGAACTTAGATTCCTTGCTGAGGAATTGAGACTTAACCCATGTGACTTTCCAGTACTCAAGCTGAGGCCTGGAGTTGAGTTTGTGGATGGCCTTACCAAGCAGTCTTTTAAGCCACCATGGCTCTGTGATGCATAGTAGTAATCTGATCAATTATTGTGGTAGTCAACAGTTAGTTTTTTCCCCTGGCTTTGCTTAATTTCTTAAAATATATCCTAATGAAACAGATACTTAGAATTACTTAGAGTTGATTATTTAATACTTTTAATACAGAGTCACAAGATTCACAAATTACTTGCTTAAACTCTTTACTACAAAAGAAGCCCTATCAGTGCTTCAAACAGGTAATTCCTTAAGTTGGTTCAACTTTTCTTGCCAAATAATAATTTGAACTTGTAGCTTTATACTTTCTTCACAAAATAAATAATTCAGTAGCCATTGCAATATAACCCTCCTCATGTGTAGATTTTATCTTGCCTTTCTCATTTCACGCTTTTACGCAAACAATGAGTTTTCTAATTCTGGCCAGGAATAACTGTTCATATGAACAAGGCACTGTGGTCAGTGTATAATTATTCTATGAGTAGGTATTGTTATCTACATATTAAAAAATCAGGAAACTGAAGCTATTAAAAGTTGACCAAATTGATCAGAGGTTACTTGTCCCAGGCTATAGGTGCTTAAATTCATTGAATTCTTTCCAATAATACTACGTGATAGGTATTGTTATAGTCATTTACAGACAAGTGATTAAAATATAAAAAGTAAGTTACTTATCCACATTCACTTAGCTAACAAGTGCTGGGGTGAGAATTTGAACTCTGGCTATGTGATTCCAAAGGCCACACATCTAATTACTTGCCTATGCTGCATCTTTCTTCTTCCTTTTAGCTCTAATCAACAATACCCCAATGCTATGATAACCAGTCAATCATTTACTTGCAAAACATAACAATCAAACGGAAAGTTCTTAAGGGTTCATTCCTTTTGTCCCCTCTGCACAATCATTAAGTGATCACCCTGGGTAAGATTTAATCAGAATGTGAAAGACTAGCTAAGGAGAAGCAGATTAAAACTGCCTTTCAGAAATGTGGATGCAATGGCAACAAAAAAACACACGTGGCAGAGCAATAAGATGTAAAGAAGGTATAATAGAAAAGTGAGGGTGGATCTGCAATGGAACCCTGGACAGATATACAGCCTAAAAATGGCGAATGCAGGCTCTCACAGTCCAGCACTTTGCTAGCACTGGACATTCCTTAAGCTCTCATTTGCAGATGAAAAAATGGTGGCTTAATGAAAATAATCTGAGTATTTATGAACATGGGCTCCCAAACCACTGCTCTGGCACGTTTTATGTTGCTTTCACCTTTTAGAGCCTCACTTCTCTATGCTGGTAAATAAAGCCAGTAGCGTAAAAATCACCAGACTGTTACAAGGGCTCCATGAAATAATGGATGTGAAGTGATGATCAACATGCTTTTTTGGCATATAATAAGGGCTCATTTAATAATAGCTATTATTTTCCAAGATCATATGGCTTAGGTGTCAATAAGAAGAGTCAAAATTTATGCTCTTCAGAGAGGTTGGAGACAGGAATTTATAGGAACTGGGAAGGAGTTGGGTAGGAATTTATAGGTATCAAAAATTCAGACAAATGCCATAGAACTGGAAGAAATATGGTAAAATAGAAGCAAGTGACTAAAGAAGTATGGGGACTAGGGGAAAGGATTAATCAGAGAGTTCTATGATTTTAATTCTAGAGTGACCTAGGATATAAAATGGCCATTGTTATGAGACGTGTGACAAGGCTAAAGCAGAGGAGAAGAAGGTTGACATGGAATGACTGGAGAAAAAAATATATGGTTTTTCTATATATATACTATACTATACTATAACTATACTATACATTTAGTGCAGACTACGAGGTTCAGTGATTTACAATTAGCTGTAGAAGGACATGATGCTGTAAGAGGAATTAGCACAACTTTGTTTTCAAATAATATGGGAAACTAACAAATACCTGCTCATGGAGCATTGACTAGTAACAGTTTCATAACATTCTGGGCATTTTCCAGGAGGAGAAAATCAGGTTATTAAATGGCAGACAGTTTTCTCTGAAGCGCTATGGATTGTGTCCTATTACCAGTGGATACTTTCAAGTTATCCTGTTTTTATTGGCAGTATACATAATATATGAATGAGGCAGGAGGCACCTGGTTTTCAAATGAACTGCTCCCCTTATTTTATAATGTTTAATGTAGGCCGAGTTACTCTGCAAAGAGTCACAACTAATTATTTCATTCATGGAGCACTGAATGAAAGAAAACGATGAATAAATGTGAACCTCAGGATTACTGATTAAGTTATGATGACTATAATGTTATAATTCATTTTTATAAAGGACTTTATTAAAAATAATTTATCAAATTTGCAAACCCATTTTAATATGTGGAGCCTAATTTTATTTCTATAGTTATCCACCTTTCTCAGTCTGGTGTTGGCACTCACTTGACAAGAATACATCCCAAATTTCAAGTCACTAGAGCAGAAAAGACACTCAGATTTGGAGAGGAGCTATCTCCTATTATTTTTTCCCTTTCTTTTCCTCTCACGGAAAGAATGACATGTTTATAGTATTGTAATAAATAAGAGTTTGCTCGAATAAATGAGTAGAAAACAGAAACAGAACAAATGCCTAAAATTGGCAATGATGAAGCTACCTTCTGAGAGTTGGGGAGAAATGTTCATTGTAAAAATTGTTTGGAGTATTTTTTTATTTCCCTTCCTCTTTACCCTCCTTTCTAAATACTTCCATCAACAATCAAAGAAAAAATGAGTGAGGACATCAGTCAAGAATAAATTCCATTGTTAGGAAAAAAATCATAGATTTAATCCTTGCATTTCATGAATTTCTGGTTGCATATAAAGCAAGACTACTTTTATTTTTGCTATGTCATTTGTAATCCAATAAAATTTTTCAATTAACATTAATCTTTACACTAATTACAAATATGCAATAGAATGGTTAATCAAAACATTCTGGAAAACAATATTCAACCATTCAATCTTTTTTTTTTTTTTTAATAAATTTATTTATTTATTTTTGGCTGTGTTGGGTCTTCGTTGCTACATGCGGGCTTTCTCTAGCTGTGGCGAACGGGGGCTACTCTTCGTTGCGGTGCGCGGGCTTCTCAGTGCGGTGGCTTCTCTTGTTGCGGAGCACGGGCTCTAGGCGTGCGGGCTTCAGTAGTTGTGGCACGCGGTCTCAGCAGTCATGGCTCGCAGGCTCCAGAGCGTAGGCTCAGTAGTTGTGGCTCATGGGTTTAGTTGCTCTGTGGCATGTGGGATACTCCCAGACCAGGGCTCTAACCCGTGTCCCCTGCATTGGCAGGCGGATTCTTAACCACTGTGCCACCAGGTAAGTCCCAACCATTCAATCTTTAAAAAACGTGTAACTAGTAGTTTGTCATACTTCTGGCAAGCTAACTAAAGATTGGCTTCTTGTATATTAGGCTGTTACAAAGCTAACAGCACACTAAAATTCTTCTCTTCATGTACAAACTAATTGCATTCATATGCAATGCACATGCATTACTTTGCATTTCGGTGCTTTTAGAAGTTTATATGGAGTTGATGTACTGTCTCCTTTGATTCATTCACAGCTTTGATGTCGATTATCCATTCTGAAACTGGTATGAACTGGAAGGCTGGAAAGGCTGGAGTCCCTGGCAGCCAACTGCCATCACCGTGCAGTAATTTGACAGAAAGCTAAAATGTTCAGTTAAATTATAGTTTCTATGATTGCTTGAAAATTTTTTAAGAGCGTTAGGTTTTTTTTTGTTTTTTTGTTTTTTTTTTTAATTTCCTGTTTAAAAACTTAGAAAGACTGGACCCTTTGTTGTATACTGGTATGCTTTCCAAGGGAAACTACTGGTCTTCCTGCAGTGTTGATGTTTTTGATTGGGTTTTAAAGCTGGAAACATGGGATTCTACACTAAATTTTTAAAGTGTATTCTTAATACAAATGGAGGTAGAAAATACAGGGTGTTGCCAAAATTTGTTTTCAAATATATTTATAAAAATGTTCAGAACTGGAATCTAAAAACTTGAATTTTCTGGATTTTTTTCAGTAATTAACTCATCCTTGTCAAAAAAATAAGAAAAACTGGCCTAGACTATCTCTACAAAAAACACATTTGCCTCCAGATTTGACTTTTCTGCCTCTAATAAAAATAGTAACATCTTGACTCAAGAAATCAAGCCCTAAATAATTAAGATCAGATCTTTTAAACTCAGATGATTTTAAATTTAGGAGAAGAGTTATGGAATTTTCTTTCCTTGGGTTTTAAAACATCTAATTAGTTCTCTGTTCATTTTATAATTAGAAGCAAAATGTTATAACTCCCTCTTGCAGGAAAGTTTCTTTTGCTAGGGATCAAATCATAGCAATATAACTTTCAAGGATATCGTACCTTTTGTTAAAATTTAGTGTCAAAGTTCTAGATATGTCTAATTGATGATAAAATAATGAGGATTCTATGTTAATGAGCATTTATGTAGATACATTGATCTGGGTAGAAGAGGGGCTTGCTTATCTAGCCATTAATATGTGCCAAGCAAAAGTAGAAATAGGGTCATTTAGCTACAAAATACAAACTTGTCCAAAGTGTACTTTACCTATGAACACTTGAAGCCAGCTAGAAGAATAAGATACAATTTATTTTCTGTACCTCTGACAGCTGACAACTTACATTTGGCATGTTTACTTTCATGGAAGAAAGGGTCTTAGGTAGGGCCAGATCAAGATAAAATTGTCTTTAATTAACTCCTACCCTTTCTTTTCATAATCCATCCTGAAAACCAACGTTGGCACTTTGCTCTTCAATAAACAGATGGTAGAATTCTGTTGTGAGTCAGAATAATGTGTAGTAGCCTTGCTATCAAATGGACCAGGGTATGAGTCCCACTCTTATCATTTACTGGCTCTGCAAACATAAGTAATTTAACCTCACTAAACCTGATTTCCACTTCAAATCTACCAGGATTATGATCCCTACATCACTGGGTTGGGAGGAGAATTAAATAGAGTAAGATTTCTATAATCCAGTGTTGCCCAAACGCTAATATAGTTTGCCCACAATTCAGTAGACCATTTTCCTGTACGTGCCAGCTGACAAGACTTTGGCTCTCTCCCATTCCTGTATCCCTACAAGAAGTCCTAAAAGGAAACCAGGAGAGGAATTCATACATGACTAGGGCCTTAATGCCACTGGTAACAGTCCTTACTAGGCTCTCCAAGTGCTGGCATAGGACTTGGATTCCTGTCTCACTATTGAACTAAGATCTTTTGTCTTCTACAGCTTGACTCCGTGTTCCCCCACCAACATCTATGGAAATGTAATTCTATTTCTGCACAGAGAGCTCTCAGTGGTGATAACCAGAATAGTTGAAGAGGAGGGCCCTGGTGGGTGACACAGTCTGTCAGCTTTGCTCACAGCCTGGACCTCTTTCCAGTGAATAGGATTCTGTGAGTGTAGATTCAAATGTAGGCTCACACTGGATCCTCCCCCGATATCTCTGGATACATGAGTCAAGGAGCAGAGTCTAGCCCAGGCTGCCAGATGCCATATTTAGACACAGTGACTTTTTTAAACATTATTTCAGGGGCCCTTTGTCTCTCTCTGCCATCTGACTTGCATTACATCCACCTCAAAACTCCAGTTAGTAAAAAATTTGAATTGCTTTCAGTGAACTCCGGTTCCAATGAAGAATCAGAAATTGTGGCTGGATACCTGTTTTGGACCAAGTATGTGACTCTATCACTGTGAGGATTTATTTTCTTCCCCACAGTGCTCTGAAGAAGTGATGGGGATGGGCAGAAGGAGGGCACATCTACATCCTGCTCTACCTGAATCTGTTTTTACCCAGCAGAGACACCTTTTCATACATTTTATATGTAAAATTCCTGGTATACAGTAGGTATTTAATATATTATTTGATATTTTTTTTCTTGTCCTCCATGCACCAATGGGTAGAACTCCACATTCCAAATCTGTAGCCTGTCTTGCTCTCCACCACAGCTTAATTGCTCCAAACCCCACTACCTAGAACCCTGTTAGGCGGCTAAAGATCACATAAACGGCATACTGTAGGATTAAAAGATGTTCAGCAAAGAAGTATTCCCAATGTAAAGAGCATTCCTGGACGCTAAATTATTTAACTTCAAAGAGCACTACATCAAACGGAGGTATTTCAGAAATTGGTACAGGCTACATGTTTTTGTTGTTTGTTTCGAAAGGGACCTAACCTCAGTATCTCTCGTATCATGGCTCATGGGAAACTGTTTCCTCCACCTGGAAATAGTGCCTCTGAATGAGAAGGTATCTCAAGGGCAGAAACATGGAAATAAGGACAAATTAGATGATAAAGTCCAAATGGAGAGTAATATTTGAGCCGATTAACAAGAGCTCTTTTTGTCTGAATTGTTGGCTTTTACCTCCATGTGCAAACAAGAAGCTATCCTGTTTTACCCCTCTGTAAGCTGTGCTGAGGTTTACTTGTTAACATGAGCTGGCTCTTGCCCATCTCTGTAGCATCATCTTGCGCTGGTCCTTCTCATGCATCCCAATCTCCTGACATACTAACCTACATATAGACTCACGATTTCTTCGCGAGATTTGAGGCCTTCGTATTTTTGCATGTGTTGCACAGAATCCTCTCAGTCAATTCTGTTTTCATTGCAAAACTTCACATCTAAACAGAGTATATACAATGAAATCTGGAGGCATATGCAAATATACCTAATACTGTCAAAGGCATCTTTGATCAGTAAAAACACTAAAATAATATTATCTAAGTTTTCAGACCTTATGGTTTTAGACATACATAAATACACATATATACACACATAACACACACATATATATGTATATACATGTAAATTATATATGAACACATGCACATACATATATTGTTTGCATATATGTATACTTCTATATATAATGGTATATATACATGTATTATAAATATGTGTAATTGTATATATCTGTATACATATGTTTACAAGTAGGTATACATATGCGTGTGGGTATACATGCATATATATGTATATATATGTATGTATATATAGATGTATATAATAGTATATAGAGGTATAAATATATATATGTGTGTGTGTGTGGGTATGTATGTACATATGTCTGTGTCTATTCATTTAGATATAGATATAGATAGATATATAGATATAGGTAGATAGATATAGATATAGGTAGATAAAGATATAGGTATAGAGATAGAGATAGATATAGGTAGATAGATATAGATATATAAAATCTATGCTGTATAATATTTCCAAGGCTCTTGTACAAATGGTTCTCAACTGGGGGCAATTCTGTCTCCCAGTGGACATTTTGGCAGTGTCAAGATAGTTGTGTTTATCACAGCTGAAGGTGAGGGGTTGCTACTGGCATCTACTAGATAGAGGCCAGGGATGCTGCTAAACATGCTATTATGCACAGGACAGCCCTCACAGCCGAGTTTTCTGGCCAAAATGACAATCATGTCAAGGTGGAGAAACCCTGCCTTACAGGTTTCTTTGCAAATAACAGCCACAACAGAAAACCCTCCAGTGTCCCCTGTGTTCCCAAGATTAGATTAATATGACTACACATTTGGTTACAGGCTCTATTCTGTATATGACTGATAATCACTTATATCAATTAACATGACTTTTTACAACTAGTACTCAGGAATGACAGTAGTGGACGATTTGGCATTAGGCACCAATGTCTTATCAGGGATAGAAGGCTGCATGGTATTCCTTTATCTGCCACTGAAGAGACCACCTCAGGGATAAACATTAATCAACACAAAGATGCAATCATGCTGTTCTCTGCTTCATGCATTGTGCTGTCTTAATTATGACTCCTTTCTTTTGACAATAAGGTTAAAAAAATCAAGCAAGTTCAACTGAGAACACATTTGTTCCTCCTTCTAGTGAGCCTTTAACAATTACATGATTGAAGATCTGAGCTGTAGGTAGCTATAATTTTGCAGACTCGTTATATTATTTCTGGCTTACTTAAGCGTTGATTCATTTTGAACTGTCTGAGGGCTGAAAAGAAATCGTTGGGGAAAGGCTAAAAATATCTTTGAGTTTTCCTTCTATTGCTTCAATTTTATTTCTCTGATGTATGTTCAAAATCATATTCTATGCACATAAGGAATCTAGAAATCTTCAAAAGGAGGGAAACTCTTCCTCTTTTCCCTTAGTGCTCTCAGACTTTGTGTCATTTGTTAATATACATGGGCAGGTTTAATACTCAATCATTTCCCAAATCTAATTTGACTGTCGAATGGGATTTAATTTACATGATGATACAATTTCTCACACCAGAAAGCATAGTAATGCCTTTTCTTCTGAGGTTAATGGTGATCTAGCTTAAAGCCTAAAAGATAATTACAAGGAACATGCTTCAGGTGACAAAGTACTTTTGACAATCCCAGACTATTGATAGCTTTTTAATTATACTTCTTTCCACCATAGGAGACTATATGCTTTCTGCTTAATAGTTTAAAGCCCTGCTGCTGTGTTTTTTAAATTAATTTCCATTGTAATCTACACTTTTAACCTACTGATACTCCAGGTGCCTGAAACTTCACCCCACCATCCTACAACCCCCGAAATGAAATTATATGAAATTCTGGGTTACTTTTTTTTTTTTTTTGGTCTATGAAATATAAAAGGGTGTCAACCAAGAAATATGTAAATATTTATTGACTCTCTTGTCTTTTTTCTCACTTGATATTTTGTGACATATAGCAATTTTAAAATTTCAAGTAGTTTTGTTTTGTTTTTAGGTGAGCGTTCACCACTGGAAAAGGGTATAATGCAAAACAAAGGGGAGCAATCTAGGATTTAGCTAATTTAAATTAGAGTTAATGGAAACAACAACAACAAAAAAGAGGGAAATGTATTTTATGTAGAATCACTTATTTTTCTGCGTGTACCTAGATATTTTGCTTAAATAAATATATTTTTATAAAATAATAGAAAATATTTTAAAACACCAATATATTTCTTATTGTCTTTATCTATAAGGCTGAATTAATCAAAATGTTAACCTTTTTGTTTGAAATTAGGAAAGTCTGATTATTTCGACATGAATTTAGTTCTAACATTTTTATTGAAGTACAGTTGATTTACAATATTATATTAGTTTCACGTGTAGAACACAGTGATTCAATATTTTAATAGATTATACTCCATTTAAAGTTATTACATAATAATGGCTATATTTCCCTGTGCTGTACAATATATCCTTGCTGATTATTTTTTACATAGTAGTTTGTTCCACTTTTTAGTTGATATTATTCACACAAAGTCAAACAGCCACGTGAAAGCTGAAAATTTTAGTCACATATCCAGATGTTTGACTATATTAAATCAAATAAATTTTTACTTTGGATTCTCATTTTGTCAGGATTATATTCTTCATTTCATAAAATCTATTCTTAGCACCTGCTTCTTCACTCAGAACTAAACTATGATTTGATAGGTTACATATATATTCTTTGTGGTTTTTATAAAGAAAATGAATTGCAATCTATTCCATGCCAGACTATGATAATGACAATCACAATATTTAGAGCTTAGCGATATTTATAATTTACCTGTTTTAACACCATCATTTAACAGAAAAGAAAATTGATGCCCAAGACACAAAGTGGCATGTCTAAGACCAGACAGTTATTTAGTAACAAGACATAGGGAAGTCTGGTCACCTGAATCAGTTAGCATTCCACCATACCACTCATATTAATAAGACTATTATTTATGTGCCTGTCATGTGGTTCATAAACTTTACAATCCACTTTTTAGAAATTAAAAGACCAAAATAGAATTTTCAGATTTTACAAAGATAAAAGGTTAAAAAGCAGTAGAGTTCTACAATACTGAATCCAAAATGTTTCGTGTAGTATTCAACATGGTTCCTAATTGCCAGGTCTTTAACTTCTCTAGGCTCCAAACTCGCATCAGCAAAATGGAGCAAAGTTTGAGGAGGGTTTTATGATATGATAACTACAATGTGGTTAGCACTTCTGCAGAGAGAGAGGGATCAGAAAATGTACAGAGGTTGGAAAACACTGGGCAGATTTAAATAGGAGGAAATGAAATGAATGCCTAACATGTGTCTTTTTATTAGGTACCTACTATGTACCAATCACTGTGCTTGTTCTGAGGATAAGGATACTAAAGCTTTGCGTACACAGATAACTTGTTCAGTTCATTTAACTTATGTGGTTGAAAACAGAATTCAAAATCATTACTATGTTTTGTTCAAACAAGGTAAAACTGGAATAAGACTTGAAAGTGGGAAAGGGGATGGGAAGGACACAGTTTTTGAGTCCTTGAAAGTAGCAACAGTAAACCACTGAAGTTTTATAAGGAAAACAAAACAAAGAAAAGAGCTCTGAGGATCAGATTAGTATAGGAGAATGATAGTGGAGTACGTTAATAACTAATCTAAAAAAATATTACTTTGATTACAGAAGAAAATGTAATAGGATTTTACAATAGAGTCAGGATAGTAAGGGAACTAATATGTTTTGATCAATACAAACTTTGCAGGCATTTAGCATACACAGATGGATTTTAAAAAAAACTATAGAAAACTTCTTAGACATGCAGTATTATACCCCCCAAATAAATCACTTACCCTTAACAAAACACATAGCTTGAAAGTGAAGGAAAAGAAATAGTTGTGAGAACTTTTGAAGAAAGAGAACTTGGTGACTGGTTAATAAGAAAGAACCACCTCACCAATTATTTGTCATGTGAATGGGTGATTATAGGAACGTTAATTGAAATTAAACAAACAAACATGAGTAGCAGGGTCTGGATTGTGTATTAGGTAAGAGAGGGAATTGAAAGAAAAGATGATGGAATATGTTTCTCTTTTTGATGGTTTTAGTCTAGAATTCTAATTAGCATCCATTTAGTAGCATGTTTTTTAAAAATGAACTACTGAATCATGAATAGAGATAAGAAAAATCACGGTTGAAAATATGTTTGAGTCAATTTCAAAAGAGTAGGAGTTGAAACTCTGAAAATAAATACCATCACTGAGGGAAGAAGTATGTCACGTTAGAAACTGTTGTCAGAAACTGTAAATGCCCGATTTTATGTGAAAGGAAAGAAAAGGAAACAAACAAACAAACAAAGGAATGGTCACGAAGCAGTAAAACCAGGTTAGAGCTGTGTCACAAAAACCTTTTAAAGATGTGGATGGTTCACTGTCAAATACTGGGAGCACATACAATACAAGGAAAATCGACAGTTATTGGATGTGGCTACCTGTGGTCATGGTTACCATTGTGAGTTCTGTAAAGGGGTGATGGCAGAAAGTAAGGATTGCAGAGAAAATAGGTGGTGAAGAATTAAAACTGGCAAGACGCAGACCAGCAGTCCCCAAAGCCTATGTCAGAGCCTTAATTAATTTGAGAAAGACATTTTCACTGACCTATGGTGAAATTGGGTGGGGCGGGGGGATGAAAACAAATCATGGGATTCTACGAATATTTATTTCCTGCTTTGGGGGTTTAAATCCTTTTCTTAATAAAATTATAGTAATGAGAGATATAATCATGTTTAATCATTTTCTTATGGTAAAATAAAAATGTTGCAACTAAATTAACTCTAAATTTTCTTTTATAGATATTATTGGTCAACAGAATTCTGAAGTTATGTGGACTCAAGGAGAATATTACCTTTAAGGAAGAATAATTGTGGATATGAGTGCAAGAAGGCAGTATCTAGATGAGGTGGCTGGGTTACTCTAGAGTTTTAAAAAATGGGAGAAAAAGTAAAGAAAAATACTGAATATTTAAAATAGGAGAACTAGTTAATAGATATTTAAAGGTGGTAAGAAGGAGTGACATAAAGACAAAAGATAGAAATATTAGCTTCAGAAAGACTGATAGTTAATCTTTGAGGCAGGAATTTGATGAAATTGATGCCACAATTTAGTGTATGTCCTTGTCTTTCCACAAGGTATTTTCCTTTTACTTAACATCCACGTAGAAACAGAATATGAATTGTGAATAAAGCTTAAAGTGAGAAATAAACCTTTTGCTATGAATATATTTGTGTGATGAATATAATTAAAGATGTATTCAATAATACACGATTCTCTCCCAGTAAGATAATACATATTGCATTCCAGATTTATCTGGTTTTAAATGTGGTAATTCATGGCTATGTTTGTCATTGTTCAATCTTTCAAGTTCCCATATATTGTAACAGCCTGGCACACGGTACCTGCTCAATAAATATTGTGTTGAATTATAGAAAAATATTTGTAAATTGTCCAGTGTGAAGCAACAATTCTTTCTGTGTTCATTTATTGCTTACATGCTTCTGCCGTATTTTTAATTGTTTTTATAATTATCCTATTTTACCTCAAAACATGAACACATGATTGCAGGGTCTTGCATTTCAATGGTCTACCATTTGTCATCTAAATGATTATGTGCTATACATAATATTTCCTCTGCCTTGGTGTGAAAAAGTTAAGGCCCTTTACGTGGCTGGAATGAGTTATCAACTGCTATTTATATACTTTACGACAAATTGTTTGTCACTTTCTCTGATTAAATATGCCTACAATAACATTGTTTTGATCATTCTTCTTAAGTTACAGTTGATAACCAAGGGGGGTTGGGGGTGGTGGTGGTGGGATGAATTGGGAGATTGGGATTCACATATATACACGAATATGTATAAAACAGATAACTAATAAGAACCTGCTGTATAAAAAATAAATAAATAAAATAAAAGTCATCAATCAATCAGTCAATCATGCTGTCTCCTTTTCCTGGAATGATCATGCCATTTCCTAAATAAATATCTCCCTTCAGGTGGAAATGAATAACCAGAAGTCAGCCATATTAGTATATACACACTTAGACTCTAAATTTTATAACTTATGACGGTAGTGTGAATTGCAGTCAATCTATTTGTAATAACTTCCTTTACAGAATAAAAAGTTATTGAAAATAATAAAAAGAATTTTTTGTAATAGAATTCTTCTGTGGTTCTTTTCACTTTATAACTTTTCCTATATTGTATTTTTTTTTTTTTAACTGTTGTGGCCTCTCCCGTTGCGGAGCACAGGCTCCGGATGTGCATGCTCAGTGGCCATGGCTCACGGGCCCAGCCACTCCGTGGCATGTGGGATCTTCCCGGACCGGGGCACGAACCCGTGTCCCCTGCATCAGCAGGAGGACTCTCAACCACTGCGCCACCAGGGAAGCCGTATATTGTATATTTTTATCTTTAGATTGATTCTCCAAGAAGAAGCCAGCCCATATTTAATGCAGCTTCTGGTTTTGTCTGATTTCATCTAATTTAAATTAAAAAAAAAAAACAGTACCAATACTGACACAAAATATGTCTCTTTTTTTCAGTTGCAAAGTCTGCATGAATTAGAATTTTATCTATCTCAAAAATGTGCACAGGCCCATACAAATTAATTAAAATACAGAACTGAATAGTGGCTGAATTAGTATTTATATCTAATGAAATTCCAAGCCTGACTCACACTTTTTTCCTCAGAAGCCAGATTTGGAGCTTTCACTATCAAGATAAATGCCTAAATTCTTTACTTCACATCAGTTTCTAGATAGATATGTCTTATACATGTGTACTAATTGTCTGTAAAGATCTGGAATTTAATTAAAAGGCACAGTAGTTAGGAATAAACCTACCTAAGGAGACAAAAGACCTGTATGCAGAAAATTATAAGACACTGATGAAAGAAATTAAAGATGATACAAATAGATGGAGAGATATACCATGTTCTTGGATGGGAAGAATCAACATTGTGAACATGACTCTACTACCCAAAGCAATCTACAGATTCAGTGCAATCCCTATCAAACCATCACTGGCATTTTTCACAGAACTAGAACAAAAAATTTCACAATTTGTATGGAAACAAAAAAGACCCCGAAGAGCCAAAGCAATCTTGAGAACAAAATACGGAGCTGGAGGAATCAGGCTCCCTGACTTCAGACTATACTACAAAGCTACAGTAATCAAGATAGTATGGTACTGGCACAAAAACAGAAAAATAGATCAATGGAACAGGATAGAAAGCCCAGAGATAAACCCATGCACATATGGTCACCTTATCTTTGATAAAGGTGGCAGGAATATACAGTGGGGAAAGGACAGCCTCTTCAATAAGTGGTGCTGGGAAAACTGGACAGGTACATGTAAAAGTATGAGATTAGAACACTCCCTAACACCATACACAAAAATAAACTCAAAATGGATTAAAGACCTAAATGTAAGGCCAGAAACTATCAAATTCTTAGAGGAAAACACAGGCAGAAGACTCCATGACACAAATCACAGCAAGATCCTTTTTGACCCACCTCCTAGAGAAATGGAAATAAAAATAACAAATGGAACCTAATGAAACTTCAAAGCTTTTGCACAACAAAGGAAACCATAAACAAGACCAAAAGACAACCCTCAGAATGGGAAAAAATATTTGCAAATGAAGCAACCGACAAAGGATTAATCTCCAAAATTTATAAGCAGCTCATGCAGCTCAATAACAAAAAAACAAACAACCCAATCCAAAAATGGGCAGAAGACCTAAATAGACATTTCTCCAAAGAAGATATACAGACTGCCAACAAACACATGAAAGAATGCTCAACATCATTAATCATTAGAGAAATGCAAATCAAAACTACAATGAGATATCATCTCACACCAGTCAGAATGGCCATCATCAAAAAATCTAGAAACAATAAATGCTGGAGAGGGTGTGGAGAAAAGGGAACACTCTTGCACTGCTTGTGGGAATGTGAATTGGTACAGCCACTATGGAGAACAGTATGGAGGTTCCTTAAAAAACTACAAATAGAACTACCATATGACCCAGCAATCCCACTACTGGGCATATACCCTGAGAAAAACATAATTCAAAAAGGGTCATGTTCCAAAATGTTCATTGCAGCTCTATTTACAATATCCCAGAGATGGAAACAACCTAAGTGTCCATCATCGGATGAATGCATAAAGAAGATGTGGCACATATATACAATGGAATATTACTCAGCCATAAAAAGAAATTGAGCTATTTGTAATGAGGTGGATGGACCTAGTGTCTGTCATACTGAGTGAAGTAAGTCAGAAAGAGAAAGACAAATACCGTATGTTAACACATATATATGGAATTTAAGAAAAAAAATGTCCTGAAGAACCTAGAGGTAAGAGGAATAAAGACACAGACCTACTAGAGAATGGACTTGAGGATATGGGGAGGGGGAAGAGTAAACTGTGACAAAGTGAGAGAGTGGCATGGACATATATACTCTACCAAACGTAAAATAGATAGCTAGTGCGAAGCAGCCGCATAGCACAGGGAGATCAGCTCGGTGCTTTGTGACCACCTAGAGGGGTGGGATAGGGAGGGTGGGAGGAAGGGAGAGGGAAGAGATATGGGAACATATGTATATGTATAACTGATTCACTTTGTTATAAAGCAGAAACTAACACACCATTGTAAAGCAATTATACTCCAATAAAGATGTAAAAAAAAAAAAGGCACAGTAGAATTCAAATTAAGTTATAGTTTTAGATTACATATTCCTGGGAACATTACAGCCTTCATATTGCTGGCTTTTCAGTGTTTCATAGAAAAGCTTTATTAAAAACCTTTAAAATGAGATTAATTTAAGTTTAAATTGTGACTTACAGAACACTTCCAGCTAGCCTGAAGCAAAATTACATCCAATTCAAAATTAGAAAAGAAAAAGAAAAAACTTAGCAATCTCAAGTCTTTTAACTGGTACTAACCCTTATTTCATTTTTAATTTCTACAATCCACAGAGAAATTAACCATATTGTACAGACTATCAGTTCATCTAAATTATTGAAGAGGAATGCAAAGTGTATGACAATGTGTGTAAGTGCATGTGTTAACTCAATAATTTAGGAGTGGAAGGAAAAATAAGGTAAGTTTGCTAATTATAATTCAAGATTACCTAGGGATGTTCTTTGAGTACTCATTTTTAATTATAGCACAAATCCAATCCATCAGAAAATTATATTGCTTTATCTTCAATTTATATCCAGAAAGTGATTATTTCTTATCACCTCCAATGCTACTACTCAACTCTAGTTACCATTGTCAAATCTCTGCTTGTTATAGTAAACTCCAACTACACTCCCATTTCTACCCTTCCCCACTACAACGTATTCTCAACAGTGTTCAGAGTAACGCTTTAGAAACCTGACTCAGGGTTTTGTGCTCCTCTGCTCAAAACTCTCCAGTGGCTTCCATCTTCCAGCTTCCCAAAGTAGTCCTTGCCTTTATCAACAACGCCCTATAACATCTGACCCAGGATGACTTCCTGACTCCAACCTTCTCCCTTCCTGGACACTCTGCCCCAGCCAAACTCCCATCTCAGAACTCTTTCCCTGGTTACTCCTTCTTCCCCAAGTGCTCCTCTCCATATATTCACAGCTCTTCAAATTCTTGCTCAAACGTTACCTTTTCATTGAAGCATTCCTTGAACATTGGATTTAAAATTGTAATTCCCCCCACTGCCAAAATCTCTGATCCCTTTTCCCTACTTTATTTTTCCCATAGTCTTTATCCCTTTCTAAAACATATCATTTATTACGTACTATGTTTATTGTCTGTCTCACCATCTGAGAATGTAATCTCCAAGAGAGCAAATTTTTTTTATTTTGCTTACTGATGTATCCCCAGCACCTAGAAAAGTGTTGGGCATATAGGCTATCAAGGAACAAGGTAGGTACAATCAGAGGGCCATGATGGTTCACAGGAAAAAAAGGGGAATAATCAGTTCAAGAAATATGTCAGAAACCTGGAAACAATTGAGATGGACCCTAAAGGATGATGGAAAAGTAGAGAGTAGGGGAGACCCAAGGCATGCTCAGAAATGTCTAGTTCCCTCAGGCCCTGCAGCACACATAAGGGAGAATTGGAAGATGACAGAGGCATATTGGGAGTATCTGGTGTAGGGCCTTGAATGCCAAGGATAAGGAGCTTATATTTCATATGTGTTTTTGTTTTATTTTTTTTCCCTTGTAATAATCTAAAAGATGGCATCCTATCTTTTAGTCACTGAACTGTGACTACAAAAGGATCTATCTAATTCTACCATCTCTTGAATCACTGTATATTTTCTGCTTTCTATTTGCTGGCTCAACTTTTATTTTGTGCTTCTAACCACAGAAAATGTTCAGTAAGTAGCTCAGCTAATTAGAACTTATTTTGAGCCTCTACATGAAATAGAGTAACTAAAAAAAATAAAATAAAATAAATAAAAAAATAAGCCTCCCCAGTGTGTGAACTCTTGGTTCATGGTGTAGGTTTAATTAGAATTGGATTAGAATCAAGATCAAGGGTGGTCATACATCTTCTAATTAATTTCAGGATTTAGCATTTGAACTCTTCTGCAAGTTCAGGTCAATTTTACTTTCTCGCTCTCTTGATTCTTGCTAGAAAAGCAAAGCAGCTAGTAAATGTTCATTCTAGACACTAATTGCAAAGTTGCAAAATCTACTTCCGAGAGTGACAGTGTGAGTACATCTGGCCTCACGAAATACAGCTTTCTCATTGCATTACTATAAAAAGTGATTGAATATTAATATCATAATAAATGCTAGCCTCATATTAACTTAGGTAAAAAAAAAACAACAACAAAGCTTTGACAATACAGAAAACACACGTTCTCCTTTGTTCTCTTTTGGCACTCTCATATGAACCTTTGAATCTAAAGATGCAATGATTCACAATCAAGGAGTATTATAAATGAAACAAACAGTATTATTAGTGGTACTACCAAATACTCTCAAGTTTATTTACTTCATGTAAATTAAGTCTTGAATAGCTTTTCAGGACTTCTTTTTGTAATGTGTGTGTGTGTGTGTGTGTGTACATGTCACACTGGGGAAACAAAGGCCCACAACAGTATTATTTGACTCTTTAAGCCCATGTTAAAATTCAGAGTAAATCAAGACTTCATTGATGAGAGGAAAAGTACTAGAAAATACCAGTTTTTTTTATACTTGTTTTACTCTTTCAAATATTGATACTCATAAACTATATAGTAGTTATTTTGTAAAAATCACTGTAACAAAATGGTCTCCATAAGGAAAATAGATACAAGTTTAACCTCTTGCTTCAAGGGGAGCTCTTATTATGTATTTTGATACTTATGATTTGGTGATAGTCTTAATTGGAGTATAGCTTCCTACAAAGAACCTCTAGTAATATATGATCTACTCATAAAAACTAGTAGTCCTATGGAATGTTGCAATGATATTTAACAGGAAAAATAGAATAAAATAAAAATTAACAAAGCTTCCTAAGTTTTACTTTGTACAAGATAGAAAAAATATATATACTATCTATTTTCACATAAGGATGAAGAACATATTTAAATATTCTCAATCAGATGACCTGTTGTTTCACTGCATGATATTTGTCCTTGTTAAGCCCTGGTGCCAAAAGATTATTGCATTTTAAAGCTATTTCAAGGCTAGAAATATTCAAAATTTCTACTTCATAAAAATGTAAATTTGCATAAACTAATTTACACTCTTAGAACACAAGGAGCATGAAACTAGATTCTTCTTATTACATTAGGACTTGTGAATGTCAGATCAGAAGTGTATATTTTGATTACTATTTTTATAGGAATATAATGAAAGTTCACTAGATAGTTCATACTTTTAAGAAAAGTGGGCCAATCCTTGACCAATTAAGCCATCTTTCTTTGTTTTTCCAAATGAGCAGGAAAAAGAAGAGTGAAAAAAACAGACTTTAAAATGAGCTCTGGACATATATACACTACCAAACGTAAGGTAGATAGCTAATGGGAAGCAGCCTCATAGCACTGGGAGATCAGCTCCCTGCTTTGTGACCACCTGGAGGGGTGGGATGGGGGGGTGGGAGGGAGGGAGATGCAAGAGGGAAGAGATATGGGAACATATGTATATGTATAACTGATTCACACTGTTATAAAGCAGAAACTAACACACCATTGTAAAGCAATTATACTCCAATAAAGATGTAAAAAAAAAAAACATAGTGTAAAAAAATCAACAATGAAATACTTTTCAAACAAGAATGGATAGCATTATCTCTTCTGTGTTTACACTTGAAAAGTTAATTATATAAATTTGAAACACTTGCATTTTATTATTATTTTTGCTTTGTTTTAAAAGGTGAGTAGTTTGTGAAAGAGGTGCATTTTGTTGTTAATGACGCATACTCAAAGGAACTAAATGAATTTAAGTGTGTGACATTCCAGGTACACTCCACAGTTTGCCTTTGTTTTTTGCAGGCTGTAGATAATTCTATAGAATATTTGCTCATTAAATCACGTTAGAAGTACTTAATAACTAAATTTCATAATTTTATTTTGCTGGGTCTAGACAACCACACTAAAGATCTGTGGAGGCCAGGCAGTGCAATGGTGCAAAAAGGCAGCACCTCTTATCAAAAGGATTGTCTCTGCATCAACTGCCAACTTGTTCTAGGCCTTTTGTTCAACAATGTCACTCTCAGCCCAGTGTCAGACTTGAACTTCTCATTTGGATGTTTACCCTTGCCCACATTTGATTACACATAATAAGTTGACTCAATAAATATGATTATCTCCTCCCCAACCCAATGTCAATGTTGCACATTGGCCTATGACTACTTTTAGGATAATCCCTAATTTCTTGGTATTCAGGTTAATTCTTCATTTTATTTCCTTGTAGTGACCTTGTAACTCAATTCCCTGGCATGAAGTGATTGGTTCAGCTCATATGCTCACTCTTTTTAATAAGGTCATTTCTACTTTCTGTCTGAATATCCCAGTAAAGCCATGTGATTACCAAGAGCACGAGTACTGTAGAACATGGCAGACCTCTTCTTTGGTCCATTCTGCAAGAACACTCACATCTTGTGAGGTAAGAGAAGCCAACTCATGCTAGTGGGTGGGCCAATGACTGGGTATAAAGGGAAGACATTAATTCTTCCAGGATCATTCACATTTTTTTATTGACGTATAGTTGATTTCCAATATTATATTAGTTTCAGGTGTACAACATAGTGATTCAATATTTTTATAGATTATACTCCATTTAAAGTTATTACCAAAAAATGGTTATATTTCCCTGTGCTATACAATATATCCTGTTGCTTCTCTATTTTATATATAGTTTGCATCCTTTTTTTTAATCTTTATTAGAGTATAATTGATTTACAATGTTGTGTTAGTTTCTGCTGTATAACAAAGTGAATCAGCTATATGTATACATATATCCCCATATCCCCTCCCTCTTGCGTCTCCCTCCCACCCTCCCTATCCCACCCCTCTAGGTGGTCACAAAGCACCGAGCTGATCTCCCTGTGAGATGTAGCTGCTTCCCACCAGCTATCTATTTTACATTTGGCAGTGTATATATGTCAATGCTACTCTCTCACTTCATCCCAGCTTAAACTTCCCCCTCCTCATGTCCTCAAGTCCATTAAATATGTCTGCGTCTTTATTCCTGTCCTGCCCCTAGGTTCCTCAGAACCTTTTCTTTTTTTTAAGATTCCATATATATGCCATTCACATTTTAACATGAGACCACTAGATGCACAATGACTTAATCCAGTGAATGGTTCACTAAGAGTGAAATTCCAGGCACAATGGGAAGCTAAGGAAAACATGGTTTGATGCTGGGATGCAGATTTAGCAGATAGTTCTCACATCTCATATAAGTAAATATTTTTCTCCTTCTGATGTGTGCCAGTCTACCCCTGACTCTCTAGAGGATTTTACATGGCTATCAAGTAGATACCTTTACCCCCTTTTTCCTCTAGGGTTGGTTTCCATTTTTATAATAACACCATTTCTTCTCTCTAACAAGCCTTTCATATAATATGTATTTTGAGATATACTCTCAATCTTTTAACAAAACAGAATATGCCCACATATGATCAATTGAATATAAATTCCATTTTGGTCCATGCTATCAGGCAGCTGTGAAAACAAAGAAAAAAAGTGTATGACTGTTTTTAGCCTCACATTGCAGCTGTGAATGGAAGAGGTTTGTCAACTAGTCTTGGCATCAGTATAAAGAGCTCAGCTCATGACACAGTATGCTAGGAAGTAAGTGATTATAAGACTCAGACTATCATTTGGTGTAACCATTGAAATGTACTTAGTTCCTGATTGTAATGGTATGAGAAAGAAGTTATAGTCGTCCTTGTTTTATTTGATAAAATTCTAGTCTCCTTTCCACGCGACAGATGCAATTTCTGGATTTATAGAGAGAGGGATATAATTTATTTTGGAGAAGTTTAGCTCATTTTATTATTTCTTCAGGAAGTTATGTTTTTGTTTATATGGAAAGACTGATAAATATCATGACGACTGACATCAAAGCCAAAGAGAAACCACACTAACCGGGGAAGACCTCGCTGGCCACTTGAAGCTGTCGGCCAAAAATGGCTCCAAAATCCATTTTGCAAATGGCCTGTACTTTCACTACAATCATACTGATTAGAAATGACACTTTCAGATGCATCATGTACAAAGGCAATAGCCATATTGTTTTACAAAAGAGCAGTTATAGAATGGAATCAGTAGAATCTAAAACCTATATTTTATTCTGAGTAGATTCATTTCTAAGAGGTTATTCACACCAAAAAGCAGAACAAAATCTAGGTAATAGAAAATATTAATGACACAAGGGTACTATCTACATAGTGATAGTACATAGTGAATTCCTGTAAGAATGCAAGCATGTTGGGTAATTCTGGTGCCACCCAAAATGGCATACTACCCCAAAACCACTTATATGTACTTTCAAAGACACACATAAATAAAAACATTTGTAACCAACACAAGTTTATGGAAATAAGCTAAAATACTCCTCAAGTTATTAGGATTGAGAACTGAGAAAAAATTTCATACTTTCAAAGTACTAGAGAAAACATATGTTGAGCCTAAGACAAACATACATTTCTGATTTCACCTGGTGCAGTTATTAGCTCTTTGAACAAACTTTACTTCATCTTTTCTGATTTTCGGGCCAGAGTAGAAAAAGGTTCCCTGAACCCAGAGTGAGAGTGCCAGAGTCTCTTTCATCCCACAGCTATCCAGCAGCTCAGTCACAATCCTTAGACTTCACAGTCACTGCTACAATGTCAGATAACCCCTTCAACGGGGCTTTCCAGAACATGGTGACTATCCAACAGACCTCTATTCTAGTGGTATTTATACTCTTTTCTCTTTCCATAGAGGTCATTTACAGAGTATTGAACAGAGTTCAGTGGATGTATGTATATGTATAACTGATTCACTTTGCTGTACAGCAGAAAGTAACACAACATTGCAAATCAACTCTACTCCAGTAAATTTTTTTTTTTTTTTAATTTAAACTCCTTTCTCAGCTAAGGCTCACATTTCAACAATTTCAACAATTTAGGGCACATTGGTTCTTAATTTCAGCTTGTAGAAACACCTAGAGGACTTGTTAACTCACAGATTGCTGATCCCATCCCAGAGTTTCTCATTCAGTAGATCTAGGATAAGGCACCCCCCAAATTATGGGGCCCCATCATTTCTCAGGTAATCCGGATGTTGTTGATCCAGGGATCACACCTGAGGAACAAATGCCTTAAGACTGAGTTTCTCTAACTTCCCTTATTTTCTTTGTATGTTTGTCATATCAATAGTCAGCTGAACTCATTCTTTTTTCCTAATTTGTATTTTGCTCCTGAGCTAGAGAATTTTACAGAAAAAACAAAGAGAAAAACACTAAACCCTATTTGCTTGACCCTCTACAAGTTCATATTAATTGAATTCCTAGGTTTTCACTGCTACTCTATAACCTGTTTTTTCCTTTCGATTTGATAAACTGTAATTCTTCGGAAACTTCTCTATAAAATCTACACCTGCCTCCTGAATTCACATTTGGATGCTTCATTCCTCCACTCAGCTATTATAAAGCACCTACTAAATGGAGAGAAAGAGAATACAAGCAGTATTCCTATTATAATAGGGTTTTTACATTCCAATTGAGGAGACAATAAAACAAAAAATGTTACATATAATGCCAGGTAGTAATATGTGTGAAGAAGAAAAATAAAGCAGGGAAAATGGGTGTTTCTTGATATGCTTCTAATTATACACTTTCTTTTTTCCTAAAAGAAATTTTCCTATCTCTATTACTAGATACCATTATTATCCTGTCAGTCACGACCTCCCTCCCAGCCCCCAATCCCAAACACGTCCCCCACTCAGTCAGCATGTAATTTCTACTTCCACATAATTTTTTCTACCTGTATGTTTACTATTACCATTTTTGGTCAATTTTTTGGTAATCTTTTTCTAGGAACTGTTTAATAGCTAACCTTCACACCACAATTTTTTGCAGGATGTACTTACCAAAAATAATGCTTTAGGATCATGGTGCTACTCTATCAGCATATCAACTCTATGAGGACAGTATTTTTATTATTCCTATTTATAAATGAGGAGACTAAAGTATTTTACTAAGTCATAGAACTTTGAATCCAGGTAGTATGATATTAGAACCTGGGCTTTTAACAATAGTATAGTAGTGTGGTATTAACTGATTAAGAGAGTGCAATATAAAGGACAAGAGGAGCAAGAAGAGGAGGATATGCACTCCTCCCAGTGGACTTGGGAAGGTTTTATCAAACAGGAGTCACCAGCGGTAGGTCTTGTGTTACTTGGTAGCTTGAGTGTGTCTCAGGTTAAACGCCTTGTAGAAGACAAATCCCTTCTTCTCAGAGGAATGACGTTCACATAGTGTGTGGAACAATGCACTGATGAATTGATTGGTTAATTGATTTTAATAACATCTAAATAGAAAAAAAGCTTTATATACTATGATGAGAAATGTGTTTCAGGGGGTCCCTGGTGGCGCAGTGGTTGAGAGTCCGCCCGCCGATGCAGGGGACGTGGGTTCGTGCCCCGGTCCGGGAAGATCCCACATGCCGCGGAGTGGCTGGGCCCGTGAGCCATGGCCGCTGAGCCTGTGCTCCGCAGCGGGAGAGGCCACAGCGGTGAGAGGCCCGCGTATCGAAAAAAAAAAAAAAAAAGAAATGTGCTTCATTTTTTTAAGTGTAAGGCTAAAGCAGATATAGAATTATAGTGATAACATGGACAAATAGATGTGACTTACTGCCTGGCATCTTCCATAAATTTCCACTATCCATTGCCAACATATCTACATAGAGTGAACTGGGTAAGCCTAGCTCTCACAAAGGTGAGAAGAGACAAAGGAGATATTGACTAGATCTGAGAGTTATTTGGCCCATGAAACACATTAAAAGATAAAGATCAACATTTCAATCCCTGTTGTAAAACACCCTCACACTTTATTTTTGCCTGTTTCTTGGGAACTGTCAAGCCACTGCCACCTTTAAAACATAGTGACATCTGTGTAAACTTCGGTAGAAGTTGATTCACATTTTTGCTTCCATTTTAAACTTAAAGAACACATCTGTTAAGATATGAGTTTTATGCCTGTGCTTCAGTCAAGTTGTACCATTTTTCACCTAGCTTATATACAGAACCATGTTGAGACACTGAAAAGAAAAGCCCAATGTCACGTTCATTGTTTTGAAGGATATTTCCTGGGACCAGGCCTGCCAGGTGATGTCATGATGGTCCTATTCCTGAGAGAATGAATCTGTGTGATAAATAACACCTTGGGTCTTTTTCAAATCATAATTTTTATGAAATATATTAGAATACATACACACACACACACACACACACACACTTCTTCAATCCCAAAGAACCTCTAGTGACTAAAGTTAATAAGCTATATTCAATTAGGTAAATTTTCTGAGAGGCTAACTTAAAACCCTTTTCCCCCCGATGGTGAAGTGAATTGGCATTTATGTGATAGCTAAATGACTAAAAGGTCCTTCAGGCAGTATAGACTATATTTTGGTAGGAATGGGGAGACTGCTACTTTCTGAAGGGTATAGCCCAATCTTAGCTCCATTGACAAAATTGCAGAGAAGATTAAAACAAAATAGCTTGAATATTTAAATAAAAATATAAATATGCTTTTGTTTTCAAATACGTAGCTCCTGGAGCTGTTGGGGCCAGGAATGGGTTATTTTTCATATTTCCTCGTGGTGTGTCTTGTCCTCCTCATAAGAAGAATTGCCTTTTTCCTGTGACAGGGAAAGAGAAACATGAGCACAGAGCCCAAATTCCTCAAGTTGACAGCAAGTATGACTTTTATGGGTGCTACAAGAATATGATCTATTCACTTAGCAGCTAGAAAAGATTTTGTAATGCATACCAGATTGTGAAAGGTCACCCTTGCTCTGAGGAAACAGCTGAGGGGAATCTACATGTGCTTTGTGTGCAAAATATGAGGAACATATATCTGACCACGTGAGCACTGCTTCCCATAGACAGTGCTCAGACTGCTGTAGTCATCTACTGTTGATGCATATATGCAAATCCCAGAATTGAAAAGACCCAAAAGGCTATCCAGCCCAATCTTTTCATTTTATAAGTAAAGAAATTCAGATGTGTAAAGGTTACTCCTTTTCCAAATACCTTGCTAGGAATACGTGGAAGAGCAAATATTAGAACCCAGCATTCCTCATTTTTATTTTTTTGATCTTTCCATTACACCTTCATGACATATACTGATAGTCTATAAATATGGAGATTGCATAGTAAATATAAGAGGGAGGACACATTTCCACCTTTCTCTGTCAAGAGAATGGGACAAAATATATGAATGGGATGTCTGCTACACCATGAAACAGACTAACAGTAGCTGACCTTTATCAAGTGCTTGTTATGTGCCAGGCCCTGTTCTAAATCTCTCATAGGCATTTATTCATTTATTCCTTCAATAACCCATTGAAATAAGTAGCATCATTACCAGTTTTTAGATTAAAAAACAGGGAGGGGCACACAGGCTAAATAATGCCCCGAAGGCCACATAGCTTGAAACTAGGACAGAGTTTGCATTGTAACAGCCATGTAACACTCTTCCTAGGTCCTCTGAAATAGATACCAAGAGTGACAACATCTCTTTCATTTGAAATCTATAATTTTCCTCATTGACTGAGAGTAGCTGTCTTTTCAGGAGTCTGGGTTGCATTATGTAGACAGGTACCTGTTTTAGTTTTTGATTCATTATTTTACTCTTGGTTAATACTGACTGAGTGGATTATGCCTCATTGTATCGCTACTTAAAACACAGAACTTTCAAAAATTATAAATTCATATTAACCCTAAAAATCTATATAATCATTAATTCAGTCACTAATTACTGAGTCCCTATTATCTCTAGGGATCAGTCCTAGTCCATGAGCAAAAACAAAGAGTACTCTGGTCCTAAAGGAGAAGGACAGAGGGGATACTTTGCCTGGTTCACTTTTTAGAAACTTAACATCCAATAAAACTTTCTTCTTTTTGGCGCATAATTCTACGAGATTGACAAATGCACGGGTTGTGTTAAACAACCAGAATAAGTAACACAATCAGATTAAATAACAAATCTATTATCTATAGTTGTGTTGCCTCTTTGCAGTCAGCATTTCTAGTGCCCCCAAGCCCTGGCAAACACTGATCTTTCATTCCTATAGTTTTCCTTTCCTATTAGAATGTCATATAAATGGAATTACAGAGTATGTGGCATTTTTATTCTGGCTTTTTTCATTTAATGCATTTGTGATTTGCTGTGTGCGTGTATCAGTAGTACATTGCTTTTAAACCTGAGTACTATCCCATGGTATGGATGGAACACTGTTTGTTTACCCATTCACCAATTGAAGGACATTTGGGTTGTTTCCCATTTTTGGTACTTATGTACAAAATTACTATAAACATTCACATACAGATTTCATATTAACATAAGTTTAATTTCGCTTAGGTAAATGCTTAGAAGTGGAAATTCAGGGTCATATGGTAAGGGTAATTTTAACTTTATAAGAAACTGTCAAGGTATTTCCCAAAGTGGCTATTACATTCTGCACTTTCACCAGCAATGTATGAGAGTTTCAATTTCTCCACGTTTTCACAAGCACTTGGTATTGACAGTGTTCTTTTTGTTTTTTTATTCCCAGCCTTTCTAATAGGTGTGTAGTGGTACCTCAATGTGGTTTTAATTGGTATTTATCTAATGACTGATGATACTGAGGATCTTTTCATACCCTGTTTTTCATCCTTATATCTTTTCTGGTGAAGTGCTGTTCAAACCTTTTGCTCATTTTTAATTGGGTTGTTTTCATATTATTGGCCCATCCACTTTTGAACTCCCTCATTTATCACTGGCAATGGTTCAATTCTTGGATGACTCTGCTTCTATTGTTCCTACACTTGACTAGTCATCATAATCACCTAGAGAACTTGTTAAATACAGTTTTGAGGCTCTATCTCAGAGTTACCGAATCAGAATCTTCAGAGGCTGAGTTTCAGAAATGGGGAAAAAAAAAAACCAAAAAAAACCCTCCCTATGTTGAGATACAAATGTATGACAAGATATCATTACAGTCCTAATAGAACAGCTAAAATCATTATTAAAAAACAATGTCAATATCAAATTCTGGTGAGGATGTGATGAGCCTTTTCCGGAATTTGAAAGGTGTAAGTGAATAAATGTCCAAATCTTACTGATTTTATCCATCTCAGAACTTAATGGTGACTTATTTTATCCTATTCTTAGAATGACATAACCATAGAATGACAGAGCTGGAAAAGATATAATACATTCACTCTCAATTTATTTTCTTATACAAACTAATAAACAAACTTGGGTCCAAAGAGGTGAAGGAGAAAAAGCTCCAAGAGAAAAAGCATTTAGTTAAAATAAATGAAGGGAGGCAAAAAATGAAACACCTGCCCTTAATCCAGAGTTGTTCAGAAGTCACTCTGGAAATGTCTCTCATTTTCAAAGCTCTCAACTCCCAATATTTTCCCACCATATTTGAAGCTCTAGAAATCCTATCCTATTTTTCTTCAATACTTTTTATCCCACACAGCATCTTTTTGATAAACTCTAATCCATACTTCCCTAACTTTAGATTCCTGTTGGTTTCTGAAGATTGTCCCATTTGTATTTTTCTCTTTTTTTGTTGTTCTCAAAACTAGTTGCTGTAACTAATTTCTGTTGAAACAGCAAGATTAAAGAGGTTGAATGTATTAGAGCTTGAAATAAAGACCTCTTCTTTACTCAAATGGCTAAACACTGACTTCTTTAACTTATTTCTTTCCTATCCATTTTTTACTCTCGCCCACTACCTTTGAAACATACTCATTAAACAGTCCTTTATAGAAAGGAATCTGCATGTTCAGTTTGTGTTTTGATTTAATGCTTGAATTTTAATGCATCTGTACGGATTGTACACATTTCCATATGTGTGTATTTCTTACATGGTAAGTCCTCGAAGGTGGTGACTGGGTAGAATGCAGCTCTGTAAGTCATCTTGAACAAAACCAGTTGCAGTTATGCTTCTCATCAATGTTATGAAGACATACAACAATAAGTCATATTAAAAAGCAGTCAAGGGCTTCCCTGGTGGCGCAGTGGTTGAGAGTCCGCCTGCTGATGCAGGGGACACGGGTTCGTACCCCGGTCCGGGAAGATCCCACATGCCGCGGAGCGGTTGCGCCCGTGAGCCACGGCCGCTGAGCCTGTGCATCTGGAGCCTGTGCTCCGCAACGGGAAAAAAAAGCAGTCAATATTTGCTTCTCATGTCCATTAAGGCAAGAAATGTGAATTGAAAAACAACCAACATATTGATGGTTGTAATTTAAGTAAATTTATGGAGTAGACTATTAGAGGGCTTACATATTTAGTAATGATGTTCATCCTTTGCTCATTATATAAAACTTTAAATGATAAATGGCCCTGGAATATTTTCACAATTAAGTTGATACTGAGAAAGCAGTGAAAATGAGAGAGCTGATATCTGGGGGCTAGAATATTATGAAGGAATATTGTGAAAAGCAGGATAAGCTTTAGACGTGTAAAGGAATCTAAATCCTGAATTACTGAATTTGACCTTCCAGAGCACGTACTGAAACCAGGGACCCAGCTAATAAAGGCACAGGATAGATTTGTGTCGGGGATGGAGTGGGGTAAAAGGCCAGTGTAGTAAAGTTATTTGTGTAAGATTTTTTATTAGAGATGATATGCCTGGGACTCATGACCTAGAGAAAAATCACTCTTGATGGTGAGGGCAGGCATTGGTGATATTAGTTATCTTGAAATTGGGGCTGGTTGTTCTAAATATTTAGTACCAACCAGTGTCATTGAAGTACTTTAGCTTTTTCCAGCCACAATTTGTTAGATATTTGAAATCCAAATACCCCTCAGTCCCACTCAAACCTATTTTTATCTCAGTTGATGTCACAATTTTGTTCTTATAGACCTCTCAAAGGCAATTTTTTAAGGTTGCAGCATAATTTCAAGCTTTTCGCGTTATTTCTTACACCACCACACATTTTCACCCTGAGTCATATACGTTAACTGTTTGTCATGTGTGTGCTTTTTACAAGTCTGCATACCAGTCTTCTGTTTATTCTGTTTCTGTGTTGACCTTCCCCATTATATGATATGACTTTTTTGTGTGTGTGCTTAGAATGAGATAAATGCGCCCATGCGAGATAGACTGACAGACACATACCATAAATCACTGGAATAATTTGTATTCTCATGTTATTGCTGAACTAAATACATCTGGAAAAAGCAGATGTATTTGGAGAAAAGCTGATTTTCCTTATTCATTGATAGGATTCACTTAGTGTATTGGCTTTCTCAAGAATAGTGACATATTGTCAACTGTTCTTCCTATTCCCCACAACTGCTTTCCCAAATTCTCCTTCTTCCATTATTCAGCATCTACCACAGGTTGAATCGTGCCCCCGAATTCATATGTTGAAGCTCCAAATCCCAGTACCTCAGACTATGAACTTATTTGGAAATAGAGTTGTTGCAGAACGTGGAGGGCCCCTAATTTAATATGACCGGTATCCTTTAAAAAAAAAAATGCCATATGAAGAGACAGACATGCACATAGGGAGAATGCTTTGTAAAGACTGGAATTGCCCTACCACAAGCCAAAGAACTGCCCGATGCCAGGAGGAAACTTGGAACAGATCTTTCCCTAGCACCTTCAGAGGGAGCATGGACCTGCCAACACCTTGATTTTGGACTTCTAGCCACAGAACTATGAGAATAAATTTCTGTTGTTTAAGCCACTTGGTGTGTGGTACTTTGTTACCAGCACCCATGACAAACTAACAGAGCATCTAACCAAGATTCCTACAGAAGTCAATAGATAGGCACCAACTCATCCATTTCCTCCTTCCTGACTTACACATCACTTAAAGGACGTTGTTTCACCTCTTTTGGTCCCATCCTTAAAATGACAGTGGTGGACTAAAAGTTTCAATTATATATTTTCTACAGAGCATATCAGACACGTATTAGATAATATCCACAGGTTTGTAGCAGAAACTTGCAGTGGCCACGTCAATTTCCTGTACAGCATCCCTGAATGCTGGTGTGAGCACTCAGACTGTTCTGCACCAGTGGTAGAAGTCACCACCTAACGATACAGTGATTCTGCATCTGGAGGGCTCTTAGGTTTAACTGATATTCATCCAGTTGTTTTTACCCCTGGATCCAGTTCTATCCTCAAAATAATATAAAATAAATAAATTTCCTCTTCAGGTACTGAAAGCAGCATTTTTTATCTCAAGTTTTATCTTATCTAAGCTATGAACATTCTTGTTTTTTTCAGCTGTTACTCATTTACATGATGTTGAAACTTGAGAAGCAAAAGGATTGCTGACTTATAAACAGGTCCGAGCTACTGAAATCTGTTTTAAATGGTGATACCTTGAATGCAATGAATGAAACAGAAGTGCCCAATTTTAAATAATTCTATTTGATTACTGTCAAGGATGGCACAAGAAATTTCAGCTTCTAAGCACAGCTGCTAACAAACTCAGACAAAGAAAAGTATATGAAGTTGAAATGACATTAACTGCTGATATTTGATGCAGGACAGTCTCAAGAGTTGGCAGTGATTATACAAAAAAAAAAAAATACGGCACTAACAAAACAATATTTATAAGATCAGGCAATGTACTGAGTCTTTTACATTTTTTATGTCATTAATGAAAACTGGCTATTTGATAAAATAGGTCATTCTCACATGCCATGGAAGGGCTGGCTCTCAGGGAAGCATGCTCCGCAAATCTGGAGTTAAACTGACTTTGGACAGCATTTCTTCCTCTATGATCTACAACTCTGGGCTTATCAAAACCATCTACCTTTGTGCCCTCTTCAGTTAGGCAAAACCACTAGTGATATGCCATTTCTTCTTCTTTTTTTTTTTTCTTTATTTTTTGGCTGCGCTGGGTCTTTGTTGCTGTGTATGGGCTTTCTCTAGTTGCAGCGAGTGGGGGCTGCTCTTCATTGCTGTCCACAGGCTTCTCATTGCAGTAGCTTCTCTTGTTGCAGAGCACGGGCTCTAGGTGCGCGGGTTCAGTAGTTGTGGCTCGCGGGCTCTAGAGTGCAGGCTCAGTAGTTGTGGCACACGGGCCTAGCTGCTCCGCTAGACATGTGGGATCTTCCTGGACCAGGGCTTGAACCCGTGTCCCCTGCATTGGCAGGCGGATTCTCAACCACTGCGCCACCAAGAAGTCCCTCCCATTTCTCCTTATCTGCGCATATTTCCTCTCCACCTTTCACTTAAATGAGATTTAGCATTTTTTTTTTTTCAGTTTTGGTGTCCATCTCATATATTCATGCTGGACAGCAGAAAATACTCAAGTGTAGCACTGATACCAAAACATTAAAAAAGTCTAGGTCAATTGCTGTCTTTTCCTTACTCATGTATATCAGCTCACAATATACCAAGAGCCCACAAGAAGAAATGATTCATATCTCAAGACTTCTGTGCACCAACATTTCTGATACAGGTAGGCGTACTTTCTTCCCTCTCTCAGTACTATCTTTACAGCTTACCGAGAAAAGTGGATTTTTATCACGGCAGGAGAAAATTTAATTAGGAATGATGATAAAATGTGTAATCCTTGGAAGTTTTTCCATGTTAAATAGCCTTAGTTAAAATGTACCTCTGTGAGTTAGGCTGGAGACAGCTATGGATGGTTCCCCTACATTGCAAATTAGCGTCATAATACCAGTAAAATCTTCCCAAATCCTGTGATCCTATAAACCACATCAATTTCTGAGCATCTTTATATTTTTCTTAGAACCCCATAGAAAATACTGTGATGTGTGTATGTGGGTAGGTGATAGACCATGGGAACTGGAAACAGTAGTTAGGAGGTTCTGATCTTGAAAAAAAGAGGAAAAGAACAGATGCTAGGGAATGATGGCTGTTTTTTAATGCTCAGATTAAAATAAGGGTAGTAAGTAGAACGCTTACCAAACACAAACCAAACAGAATTCCTGGGGCAGTGAGGAGCTGGTGTGTATGTGTGGTGAGGCATGTCTTAACTGCATTTATCAGAGGAGCTGGGTATGGTGATGACTAGTGGGTCAGGGAAGAGTGGAGGTGGTAATAGGAAAATGTAATTTATAAATCTAAATTTAGCTACTTTATATTTGACTTTGCTGCTTTCTGTCACTCATGATATTCACTATTCCTCATTGTTTTATATAATCTAGAAATGTCAAAAACTTTTTCATTTAAGTCATCACTAAAATTTTTGAAAATGCTTGACTAAAGCAGAGGATACAGGAAGATCCTATAGCTTTTTATCACTCAATTAAGCAGTACTTTTTAAGAAAATTGCTATTCAACCAGTTATAAAATTCAGCTAATTCTATTTTTCATTGTTTCTCCCTTTGGGCTATTAGGATCTATTAAATTAATTGCTGATATGAAAATAATACAATTGATATAATGTATCTTTCCAACCCTGATTCTTCTCCCCAGAGTACTCTAATACCATAAAGAAATAAAATGGGATTGGATTAGAATGTATTGTTATTTGTTTATACTTCGGTGAACACAATTTGGTCTCCAGTGACTGATCTTTCTTACAATCCTGCAGCTCCCTACTTAAAAATCTATATGTTTGCCTAGAAATAATACTAAGTTTATATTAATAACATTTTCCATTTTTTAACAATCAGAAAATTTTTATGTTTCCAGTCTTCTTCTGTATCTTCTGTTTGTTACCATTCCCGAAAGAATAAAGAGTTCTGAAATAATATTTGCATGTCCTGGGAGGTAAATTTTTTCTGAAGAAGAGGCTTGAAATCATTTAGAGGAACTTTGTGTTCTCATATAATTTCCTTATCTCTTTTTTAGTTCAATTTTCTCATGAGTGTTTGTTCTGCCTTTACCATTTGAAAACTTATTCTCCTTGACACAGACAAAAGCAAAATAGGCCCAAAACAGTGATGCATTGTCCCATGGACTCAAAGGAAAACAGTTTAGGGCTTTCCTGGTGGTGCAGTGATTGAGAGTCCGCCTGCCGATGCAGGGGACACGGGCTCGTGCCCTGGTCTGGGAAGATCCCACATGCCGCGGAGCAACTAGGCCCGTGAGCCATGGCCGCTGAGCCTGAGCGTCCGGAGCCTGTGCTCTGCAACAGGAGAGGCCACAACAGTGAGAGGTCCGCATACCGCAAAAAAAAAAAAAAAAAAAAGGAAAACAGTTTAAAATCTAGTCTAGACAATGCACACAAAAAGCTCTACTGAGGATTTTTAAAAAGTAACTCAACACGTTTAGTTTGGTCTGAAAACAAAACCAAAAAATTATGAAATAATGTTTTTATTAACTAGCCTATGTCTATGAGTGATTCCTACCTATTAAAATGACAGTCACATTTTCAAAGAAAATGGAAAACTGAAATATTTAGCCTGGCAGTCAAATCCGTTAGGCCTATTTTTCTATTTCCTCTTTTATTTTTCCCAAAATGGATTGACTTGCATTTTAGCTGAATGACAGGCGAGACATATATGACAGAAGTAGAAAAAAATTTTAGTTCTGTAACTGCAAACACTTGAATCCAAAAATTTTAGTGAGTAGCCACAAAGTTATGTGCCTTTGGTTACTCTCTTTGGCACCATCATTTATGTAGAGTCCAGTGAGACACATCTACAAACTTCAATGTTTCACCAATTAGGTGATCACTTCTTCTGAGATATTCCCTCAGCCTACGAAAATATATTTGTAAATGTTGACTTTTTTTTCTGATTTATTTTCTTCCTGGACCCGCATTTATTTTTGTAGTTGAATTCTCATGTTTTTAGTTAAGACTGCCGCTTTGAAGGGGAGAAGGAGGTTTGTAACTGGCCTTTAATAACAGATCCCAGAGATCTGTCAAGAATGAGGAAGCTGTTATATAAAAGCTCAGAGGAGTAGTTGGTCACTCCATGGCACAGCCATATCTGATCAGTTAGCTAGTTAACAAAACTTCTGTTTGTCTTATCTTTTTATTTGAATAGCTTTGAAATTCAAAGTAATTATTTTTTAAACAAATATTTTCGCTCCTGATAGAACTACATTCTATATGAATTCATAAACTTTTAAGAATTTTCAGGATGAACTTGTGGTGTGGTAGCTTCTATTGTAGGTACTCTAATTTTCAGAAATGCAGCTCACTGGGAAGTGGGGAAGACAAAACCTGAAATTCAGTACAGGAGGATATAAAGTCTAAGCATTTACTTTTGCAAAGATATTATGTGGATCTTAATTATATAGTCTCCAAAAATTTTTAGCGCAATTTAGAAATGTAAAATGTGCATATTACACATATTTTAAACTTATGAAGACCATGAATCTAAATTAAAATTCGTCTACACAATTATACTACTCCTCATTATAGGAGAAAAGATGGTTACATTTTGATTATGGTAAAATAAATTGAGAAGTGTTAAATCTGGGGATATAAGTGCAAAGTAAATGCTAAAAAGAATACTCGTGCATTTTTTCTGTAGTTTTGTCAATATTCAGGTTTTTCTTTTGCATAATGTGTGCTGTAAACTAGCCTCATGAAATAAATGACTTTGGCCTTAACAGAATGCTACCGTCTGTAGTACATCATAAACCCAGCCTGCTGATAATAAGCCTTACTTGGCAGTAATCTATATCCAGTGGCATTTGGAAAGCTGCAATCATAAAGATGAAATTAAAACCCCAGAATTTAGGTAGCATACAGGTCAGCGTACTGTAAAAATGTAGGTAAGAATAATAATGACCTCTAAAGTGTCTGTGTTCATTGGTGAAGGCTGACCTAATTAGGACAGAAAGTTTAAATAAATTATTTCTTCTGAATGTTCCAAGTAGAATGGCCTGGAATAAACATAAGCAAGTCCAGAAGTTATATCCTCTTAAAGTGATAATATAGCCAATAATTCCATATTTACATCTATAAAACATTTGACCTTGACAGTCTTAGGTGATTCTAAATTATGTCCTTTTTTGATTTAAGTGTATATTAACTAGCAGCAATAGAAATTGGGCAATGCTTCTTCAACAGTCCTGGCAAGGCTTACCTTAGCTGTATATACTAGGTCCAGAAAAGCTTTTTTCAATCTATATCTGTAAAACAGTGTCCCCTAACCACTTAAGACCTACCCAAACCCCCATGATTTGGAATTAGTCACATGGAAATTCACTCAGGTAAGGAAAAGTCTAGTTCCTTTTTCTTTTTCATGTAAACACAGAAAGTTGATGTGTCTTCTATTGTTATTATTGAATGATGTATTAACCAAACTAAGTGCCTTTATTCCAAAATTCCTCATTCATTTCTCTATGAAGGGTGATATTTCAAGAGGGAACTGATATAAATCAATACACATATCAACTAATTTCATCACCTTTCATTTTTATTGTCTCTAGGGACACTATTATTCCATGGAACCCCATTTGGGAAATATTAGCCTAGTGATAATATGATTTTTGCTTATCTATGCTTTATCTTAATCTACTCAAAGAAGCTTATCTTAAATACTACCAGATGCTCACTAATCTGGGTTAACTGGGTTTAACTGGAATGACATTTCTTAGCTAAGCAAGTGAACAGAACTGATCTGATAGAAAAAAGATGTCTTTCAAGAGCCAAAATTACCATATATTGAAACACAATCTATGTGAATTTTCTTTATTCACTGCATTCAAATTCTTAATGCACAGAATAATTCCCACCTTTTTTAAGTCCACCGCTATTAAGGGCAATTCCTTAGATTTCCTGTGATGTGATAGCAATGACCATAGATGGCCACTGATGATCTTTCAGAATTAAATGACAATTTGAATCTTTATTCAAAGCTGACATATGGTTTTACATAGAAAACAACAATAAAACCTTCCTTTCTTAGGCCAGCAGGACAGCTGTGAAGAATTTAAATGAGAAAACCTAAGTGATTTTATATAGGATGTCAGCCGGGCAGTTACTAGACACCAAATAAAAATGAGAGAGAAAATATATTGTCAGTTTATTTGACACTATGACAACCAAAAATTATTAACTGATGCATTGACCAACTATATTTTACCTTTACTCTAAAAATGAGGTGTCAATCCATTTTTCAACAGGTCAGTGCCTTTGAATCTTTTCCACAGAAGCTAAGAAATAGCATACAGGTACACGGCTATTCACTAGCTAAGCTCGCTTTGTTAAAAGAATTAGCTTTTTCAGGAGATTGGTTCAAGATGGCAGAGTAGAAGGACATACGCTCACTCCCTCTTGCCAGAGCACCGGAATCACAACTAACCGCTGAACAATCATCCACAGGAAGACACTGGAACCCACCAAAAAAGATACCCCACAGCAAAGACAAAGGAGAAGCCGCAATGAGATGGTAGAAGGGGCACAATTACAATAAAATCAAATCCCGTAACTGCTGGGTGGGTGACTCACAAACTGGAGAACAATTACACCACAGAAGTCGACCCACTGGAGTGAAGGTTCTGAGTCCCATGCCAGGCTTCCCAACCTGGGGATACGGCAATGAGAGAAGGAATTCCCAGAGAATCACACTTTGAAGGCTAGTGGGATTTGACTGCAGGACCTCGACAGGACTGGGGGAAACAGAGACTCCATTTTTGGAGGGCACACACAAACAGGTGTGCACATCAGGACCCAGGGGAAGGTGCAGTGACCCCATAGGAGACTGAACCAGACCTACCTGCTAGTGTTGGAGGGTCTCCTGCAGAGGCAGGGGGCAGCTGTGGATCACCATGGGGACAAGGACACTGGCAGTAGAAGTTCTAGGAAGCACTCCTTAGCATGAGCGCCCCCAGAGTCCCCATTAGCCCCACCAAAGAGCCTGTAGCCTCCAGTGCTGGGTTGCCTCAGGCCAAACAACCATCAGGGAGGGAACACAGCCCCACCCATCAGCAAATAAGCAGATTAAAGTTTTACTGAGCTCTGTCCACCAAAGCAACACCCAGCTCTACCCACCACAGTCCCTCCCATCAGGAAGCTTGCACAACCCACTTAGATAGCCTCATCCACCAGAGGACAGATAGAAGAAACAAGAAGAACTACAATTCTGCAGGCTGTGGAAGGAAAACCACATTCACAGAAAGATAGACAAAATGAAAAGACAGAGGGCTACGTACCAGATGAAAGAACAAGATAAAACCCAAGAAAAACAACTAAATGAAATGGAGATAGGCAAACTTCCAGAAAAAGAATTCAGAACAATGATAGTGAAGATGATCCAGGACCTCGGATAAACAATGGAGGCAAAGATGGAGAAGATGCAAGAAATGCTTAACAAAGACCTAGAAGAATTAAAGAACAAACACCTAGAAGAATTAAAGAACAAACAAACAGAGATGAACAATACAATAACTGAAATGAAAACTACACTAGAAGGAATCAATAGCAGAATAACTGAGGCAGAAGAACGGAGAAGTGACCTGGAAGACAGAAAGGTGGAATTCAATGCTGCAGAACAGAATAAAGAAAAAAGAATGGAAAGAAATGAACACGAACTAAGAGGCTTCTGGGACAACATTAAATGTACCAACGTTCACATTATAGGGGTACCAGAAGGAGAAGAGAGAGAGAAGAAACTCGAGAAAATATTTGAAGAGATTATAGTTGAAAACTTCCCTAACATGGGAAAGGAAATAGCCAACCAAGTCCAGGGAGCACACAGAGTCCCATACAGGAAAAACCCAAGGAGAAACATGCCAAGACACATAGTAATCAAACTGACAAAAATTAAAGACAAAGAAAAATTATTAAAAGCAACAAGGGAAAAATGACAAATAACATACAAGGGAACACCCATAAGGTTAACAGCTGATTTCTCAGCAGAAACTCTACAAGCCAGAGAGGGTGGCATGATATATTTAAAGTGATGAAAGGGAAGAACCTGCAACCAAGATTACTCAACCTGCCAAAGATTTCATGCATTTTGACAGAGAAATCAAAAGCTTTGCAGACAGGCAAAAGCTAAGAGAATTCAGCACCACCAAACCAGCTCTACAACAAATACTAAAGGAACTTCCCAAAGTGGGAAACACAAGAGAAGAAAGGGACCTACAAAAACAAACCCAAAACAATTAAGAAAGTGGTAATAGGAACATACATATTGATAATTACCTTAAATGTGACTGGATTAAATGCTCCAACCAAAAGACACAGGCTCTGCTGAATGGATACAAAAACAAGACCCATATATATGCTGCCTACAAGAGACCCACTTCAGACCCAGGGACACATACAGACTGAAAGTGAGGGGATGGAAAAAGATATTCCATGCAAATGGAAATCAAAAGAAAGCTGGAGTAGCAATACTCATATCAGATAAAATAGACTTTAAAATAAAGAATGTTACAACAGACAAGGAAGGATTATTACATAATGATCGAGGGATCAATCCAAGAAGAAGATATAACAATTATAATTGAGGTGCTCCCAAAATAGGAGCACCTCTATACATAAGGCAACTGCTAACAGCTATAAAAGAGGAAATCAACAGTAACACAGTAATAGCGGGGACTTTAACACCTCACTTACACCAATGGACAGATCATCCAGACAGAAAATTAATAAGGAAACACAAGCTTTAAATGACACAATAGACCAGATAGATTTAATTGATATTTACAGGACATTCCATCTGAAAACAGCAGATTACACTTTCTTCACAAGTGCACATGGAACATTCTCCAGGACAGATCACATCTTGGGTCACAAATCAAGCCTCGGTAAATTTAAGAAAATTGAAATCACATCAAGCATCTTTTCCGACCACAATGCTATGAGACTAGAAATGAATTACAGGGAAAAAAACGTAAAAAACACAAACACATGGAGGCTAAACAATATGTTACTAAATAACCAAGAGATCACTGAAGAAATCAAAGAGGAAATCAAAAAGTACCTAGAGACAAATGACAATGAAAACACAACAATCCAAAACCTATGGGATGCAGCAAAAGCAGTTCTAAGAGGGAAGTTTACAGCAATACAATCCTACCTCAAGAAACAAGAAAAATCTCAAATAAACAATTTAACCTTACACCTAAAGGATCTAGAGAAAAGAACAAGCAAAATGCAAAGTTAGTAGAAGGAAAGAAAGCATAAAGATCAGAACAGAAATAAATGAAATAGAAACAAAGAAAACAATAGCAAAGATCAATAAAACTAAAAGCTGGTTCTTTGGAAATACAAACAAAATTGAAAAACTTTTAGCCAGACTCATTAAGAAAAAGAGGGAGAGGACACAACTCAATAAAATTAGAAATGAAAGAGGAGAAGTTACAGTAGACACTGCAGAAATACAAAGCATCCTAAGACACTACTACAAGCAACTCTATGCCAATAAAATAGACAACCTGACGAAATGGACAAATTCTTAGAAAGGTATAACCTTCCAAGACTGAACGAGGAAGAAAGAGAAAATATGAACAGACCAATCACAAGCACTGAAATTGAAACTGTGATTAAAAATCTCCAAACAAACAAAAGCCCAGGACCAGATGGCTTTACAGGCAAATTCTACCAAACATTTAGAGAAGAGCTAACACCCATCCTTCTCAAACTCTTCCAAAAAATTGCAGAGGAAGGAACACTCCCAACCTCATTCTATCAGGCCAGAATCACCCTGACACCAAAACCAGACAAGATACTACAAAAAAAGAAAATTACAGACCAATATCACTGATGAATATAGATGCAAAAATCCTCAACAAAATACTAGCAAACAGACTCCAACAACACATTAAACGGATTGTGCACCATGATCAAGTGGGGTTTATCCCACGGATGCAAGGATTCTTCAATATACGTAAATCAATCAATGTGATACACCATATTAGCAAATGGAAGAATAAAAACCATATGATCATCTCAATGGATGCAGAAAAATCTTTTGACAGAATTCAACACCCATTTATGATAAAAACTCTCCAGAAAATGGGCATAGAGGGAACATACCTCAACATGATAAAGGTCATATACGACAAACCCACAGCAAACATCATTCTCAATGGTGAAAAACTCAAAGCATTTCCTCTAAGATCAGGTACAAGAAAAGGTCATCCACTATCACCACTATTATTCAACATACTTTTGGAAGTCCTAGCCATGGCAATCAGAGAAGAAAAAGAAATAAAAGGAATCCAAATCAGAAAAGAAGGAGTAAAACTGTCACTGTTTGCAGATGACATAATACTATACATACAGAATCCTAAAGATGCCACCAGAAAACTACTAGAGCTAACTAATCAATGAAAATCTCTTGCATTCCTATACGCTAACAACAAAAGATCAGAAAGAGAAATTAGGGAAACAATTCCATTCACCATCACAACAGAAAGAATAAAATACCTAGGAATAAACCTACCTAAGGAGGTAAAAGACCTGTGCTCAGAAAACTATAAGACACTGATGAAAGAAATCAAAGATGACACAAACAGATAGAGAGATATACCATGTTCTTGGATTGGAAGAATGAATATTGTGAAAATGACTATACTACCCAAAACAACCTACAGATTCAATGCAATCTCTATCAAATTACCAATGACATTTTTTACAGAACTAGAACAAAAGATCTTAAAATTTTTATGGAGACACAAAAGACCCCGAATAGCCAAAGCAATCTTGAGGGAAAAAAACGGAGCTGGAGGAATCAGACTCCCTGACTTCAGACTATACTACACAGCTACAGTAATCAAGACAATATGGTACTGGCAAAAAAACAGAAATATAGATCGATGGAACAGGATAGCAAGCCCAGAGATAAACCTACACACCTATGGTCAACTAATCTATGAAAAAGGAGGCAAGGGTATACAATGGAGAAAAGACAGTCTCTTCAATAACTGGTGCTGGGAAAACTGGACAGCAACATGTAAAAGAATGAAATTAGAACACTTCCTAACACCATACACAAAAATAAACTCAAAATGGATTCAATACCTAAATGTAAGACTGGACACTATAAAACTCTTAGAGGAAAACATAAGAACAATCTTTGACATAAATCACAGCAAGATCTTTTTTGACCCACCTCCTAGAGTAATGGAAATAAAAACAAAAATAAACAAATGGGACCTAATGAAACTTAAAAGCTTTTTCACAGCAAAGGAAACTATAAACAAAACAAAAAGACAACCTTCAGAACAGGAGAAAATATTTGCAAACAAATCAACGGACAAAGGATTAATTTCCAAAATATATAAACAGCTCATTCAGCTCAATATTAAAAAAACAAACAACCCAATGAAAAACTGGGCAGAGGACCTAAACAGACATTTCTCCAAAGAAGACATACTGTTGGCCAAGAAGCACATGAAAAGCTGCTCAACATCACTAATTATTAGAGAAATGCAAATCAATACTACAATGAGGTATCACCTCACAGCAGTCAGAATGGGCATCATCAGAAAATCTACAAACAACAAATGCTGGAGAGGGTGTGGAGAAAAGGGAACCCTCTTACACTGTTGGTGGGAATGTAAATTGATACAGCCACTATGGAGAACAGTATGGAGGTTCCTTAAAAAACTAAAAGTAGAACTACCATACGACCCAGCAATCCCACTACTGGGCATATACCCTGAGAAAAGCATAATTGAAAAAAACACATGCACCCCAGTGTTCATTGCAGCACTATTTACAATTGCCAGGACATGGAAGCAACCTAAGTGTCCATTGACAGACGAATGGATAAAGAAGATGTGGTATATATATACAATGGAATATTAGTCATAAAAAGGAACAAAATTGGGTCATTTATAGAGACATGGATGGACCTAGAGGCTGTCATACAGAGTGAAATGAGTCAGAAAGAGAAAAACAAATATCGTATATTAACGCGTATATGTGGAATCTAGAAAAATGGTACAGACGAACTGGTTTGCAAGGCAGAAATAGAGACACGGATGTAGAGAACAAACGTATGGACACCAAGGGGGGAAAGAGGCCAGGGGGCGGGGTGATGGGATGAACTGGGCAACTGGGATTGACATGTATACACTGATGTGTATAAAATGGATGACTAATAAGAACCTGCTGTATAAAAAAATAAAATAAAATTCAAAAAAAAAAAGTATTTGCTTTTTCAATCTTTTAAGTCCTCCCTAATATTGACACTCAAATGAAGAGAAGTAATTTTACAGGCTCATATTTTACCATACAACCATACATAAAAGATATGCAATTCAGACCAAAAGGCCCTGGTATATAGCAGATACCTAATAAATGTATGTGTATGTATATATATATATATATATATATAATTTATTTATTTTTTGCGGTACACGGGCCTCTCACTGTTATGGCCTCTCCCATTGCAGAGCACAGGCTCCAGACATGCAGGCTCAGCGGCCATGGCTCACAGGCCCAGCCGCTCTGTGGCATGTGGGATCTTCCCGGACCGGGGCACGAACCCGTGCCCCCTGCATCGGCAGGCGGACTCTCAACCACTGCACCACCAGGGAAGCCCCCTAATAAATATTTTGAATAAATAAATTATAATAATTATAGACTTTTGCAATCTGGAAAAATTGTTTAACCAGCTCACTAGTAGCCCTAAAATACCCCACAAACATGCATGATTATCTGAGCTATGTTTTCAATCTCCCAATATTACACTTAGCTGGCATATTTTCTATATGTCTAATAGAATTTTGCTTTTTCACTATTAAAGAAAAAAGTTAAATATGATTTTTATGATAATATTATATATTGAGCCAATTATATAGAACTTGAAAAATAGTCCTTTTTGCTGATACAGTAAGACACAGCAACCCCTTCTGTTGTAGGTGCATGAAAGGAACAAGGAGTCATATTCCTCCATCTATGAGTGAATTTCCACGTGGCTAACTCCAAATTATAGGTCCGGGAACTGGGCAATATAATTAGTTCACTTAGCAAAGCAAAAGGTAAGTTGGCCCATGTAGCATCGTCCAGAAGTAAACTGGCTACTAACTGCTTCTTTAGGCAGCTGATCCACCCATATAATTCAGTACAATGATCTATGTCAGAGCTTGAGCTGATCTTTGCACACTCCTCCTGCAGAGCAGAGAGTAGGCTCTGAAAAAGGTCTGAGAATGATAAAACACTTACTTGTACTAACTCATTTTACAAACAGATATATGCCAGCAATTTCAATTATTTTATGTAACGTAAACCCAACATTAACAGAGTAATTTTTCAACAGGCAAGTTTTTTGTGTTTTTTTTTTCCAGATTACTAAATCTAAAGCCCATGGGACGTTCATCAATTCAATTTTTTCTCTTCATGACTATTTCCTCCTGTACCCGAAATCATGAAAAGACATCAAGGGTCATCCCGATACAGAAACACTCATAATTATTATGAACATGTAACAGTCAACCGAAAGAATTGTTAGAGTTGATAAAATATCCTTTAGGTTTGACCCATTTTACTTCTTTCTCGGGCATACAGACACATGCTAATATTCATATCTGTGCTAAATATAAAAATACCTGAGAGTTGCTGGGTGAAGCCCAATTTTCTATAAGCCTTTCAGTTTCTCCATCTTTATATGCATTGACTTATATAAAAAGTAAGAAAAAGTTAAATGAGTTCTCTTTAAATGTAATTTCTTTTTTGAAACTATGCATATATTTCTATGTATTCTAGTTTTCAAGATTACTGACATTCTGTAAATGCATATATGCATTTTCTACATTACAATGTTACCCAAGGAAAAAAAAAAAAAAAGAAGTGCCCACGTAGGAGTAGCAGGAATAGAACAGTCCTAGTATTGTATCATTCCCATAGTGCTTCGGGATTGTCTTTTAAATTTCCACATCTAAATCACTTCTATTCCTATCACATTTCATAAAATTGCATGAGAATTTGAATCTTAATTTCCTCATTAAAAAAATTTACCTCCCCATCATCACCATGCTTGCCTTTCAAGGAAAGAGTTTCATTCCAATTGCAAATGTTGTAATAAAACAATGTATTTGTTTTTTATCAATTTGGATTATAAATTTTTCTTCAACTAGCATTAACTAGCATTTATAGTTAATGTTTCTCCTTTACTTTGTATACCTTGTTAAAGGGAAAGGTTTATATATGTGGCTGGCGATCAACTGAGTTCCATGTTATGTTTGCTTGATTATTTGGTCAATGTATGAATCAAGTAACTTTAGTTATTATTTACTTTGAAATCATTATAATAATTCTGAGAGGAAGGATGTTAGCGATCTAATAGAGCATGCTTAATATCTATCTTCCTTCCTAACTTTTAAACAACGCTGAAAGTACAATCTAATTATTTTCTTTCTGAAAAAGAGTTAACAGGTTTTCAGAGATGTTCCCTCGCTTGCCCAAAGCCACATAGTCAGTAAACATCACACCTGGTATTTGAGCCTCCACCTCTTTGGCAACAAAGTCCACACTCTCGAAGAAGGGAAAGTAAAAGTATAGAACACATGTTGACATTCATTATATGAAGACTAATGGAAAACATCTGTTTTGAAAACAGTCAAAGTGAAATATGGATAAAACAGAAAGCCACTATTTAGGGTACTGATGGAATCATTTGCTTCAATTTCACAAATTATTTCTTAAACAAACAAGTTGTAAAGCAGGGCTATAACTGATAGAAATAAAAGGAGAGACAAAAAAGCAAGTATGAAAAGACTTCTGATCTCACTTTCTCCTGCATCTCTTTGCCTCTTTAGCTACTGCCAAGAAATGTTAGTATTTGTAGATACTGATTGAATTTCTTTCTCTTTTTCAGGGTTGGGGGCAGTTTCTGTAATATAGACAAATTAAATAAAACATATGGCCATAATTATCCAAGTAATGATAGAGAGAAGAATAAAAAGACTACTGGACTCTGGATCAGTCCAGTATCCAACATTTGGGCTACCATAGATGACTTCAGCATTGTAAACAAAGCACCACAGTGCCAGGTGTGAGACACACTGCTGCTGAGTGTGGTTAAAACTGACAACAGACACAGTCCATTGGGCTCCCTTTCTTGAGGGGCACCATGTCCGCATATGGGAATAAAGCTTGTTAGTCTACACAGACTGACTCTCTCTCTACTCTAAATAAAACTAAATCTGGGGTGAGAGAGGAATAAACAACTCAGCAGTTGTATACAATTTTCTGAGCAAACAAAAATAGTAAATATGTAAAAATGCCCTAAAAATTTCTGGCACATTATGGACACCCAAACATTTTTGACCACTGAATTTAAAAATCAATCGTTATAATGTAGAGTTGTTTGTTTTTGTTTTTTTTTTGGTCTATATTTCACTTTTATAAGTTCCCATTAGTTATAGAATCCTGACATTCTACTAGATTTCATATAAACTCTCCTCTGCATTCTTCTTACAAAAGTAAGCATCACCTATAGAGTTTTGTCTCATTTTTTTATGGCATGTTGGACAAAGGAATCTGTCGACTACTGAATGTCCCATTCATTTTCAGGCATTGACAGCATGCCATTTTATACATCCCCCACAAATGAAAAAAGTGAAGCTCTTGTAGGTTAACTAAGATGCTCAATACCAAGTCAGTAATTAGCACAGTAGGGATTCAAACCCAAGTGTCTTATACTGAAGCAAAGGCTCTTTTCACTCTCTTCGATACCTTCAGTATTAACTTGGTATGGGGATGGATCCTTTTAGTCTACATTTTAATTGTGCGAATTGCTGTCCTTGGCTCAGAGCTGCCTTACAGCAATGGAGGCCGTGCAGGTCCCAACCCTTGGCAGGTGCCATTTATATTGTAGTCTGTGGAAATGGGCACCCTAGAGTTGCACATGGAGGCTCCAACTTCAGAAGTGCCACTGTGCCAACAAACTCTATTCTTGTTCTACATGTTGTCACATGAAACCAAAATTCTACTATAGAAGGTAGCAGGCCACACACTTCAATGGAAAAAATGTTGGGTTTTTCAATGGAAAAAAGATTCATTCAGAAGATCTGTGGTGGTTTCTAGCTCGTGTTAAACTTTTATCAATTCCTTGGAATATAATAATGACCTTAGGGATGCTATGTGGTATTTTTCAGGATCCAATGATATGGAATGAACTTATAAACCATAAAGGGTTATGACAGAGACAGACTAGATATTCACAAGCTATCCCCCTCTATTCTGAGCAGAAAGCTACACTGTATCTCCCAGCTCCCGTAGTAAGGTGTGGCGATCTGAATGAGTTCTGGCCTATGGATCGTGAGTAGAAGTGATGGACGACACCTCTAAAAAGCGTCCAAAGAAACATACTATGAGATGCTCTGCTCTGCTTCTTCCCTTATCTTCTGTAGAGAATCCAGGACAACACCTGGTCTGTAGGGGAGAATAGAGCCAATAGAATGCCCTGGTACCCCCAGGGTATGCACTGGACCGACTGGATGATAAATAGATAAATATTTGCTGTGCCAAGCTACTGAAATGCTGGGGTTCTTGTTACAGCGATTCTTCTACTCTGAATACTGCAAGGCTTATTGAGGGAGGTATTACCATCTATTATTATTAACACAGTAGTCCAAATCCAGACTTTCCACTATGCCAATATTCTACTATCATGAATAATCATTTTGTGTGTTGTTGCTTATTGTTGTAAAAGTATTTCCTAAGGTTTTCCAGATCTGCTGAAGCACTGGAATTCCACTCACAAGGATTGAATTGCAAATGACTAACTGATCTTAACTTAGCCTACTTCTGCAGCTTCAGCAACTGCCAAAAAGGGTTCTTTTCTGAGTATTCTTAAAAGAAGGGATGAAACTCTTTCTGCTATGTACATGACTTTTCAGCACCTTAAATAGTACTAAACATAGGCAATCGTTTTGACCATTTGCAAGCTATTTTGTGACAAAGAAACAGATAGAAATTCAAATTGTTTACATTTGATACCAGCCCAAAGCATACGTCATTGCTATTTGTAGTACATTTAAAAATTGCACTTCATAGTAAAGATTGCTATTGTTCCTCCAACATTCTCTATTTTCAAGGCTGATGACGTGACACTGAAGTGGATGAAGGAGAACCTTATGGTCTCAGTTGAGAAACTACTGGGCAATGAAAACAACATACTCAGAGAAAGACAAATACTATACGATATCATGTATACATGGAATCTAAAAAAATAAAATAAACTAGTGAATATAACAACAACAACAAAAGAAATAGGCTCACAGATACAGGGAACAAACTAGTGGTTATCAGTGGGGAGAGGGAAAGAAGGAGGGGAAAGAGGGGTAGGGGATTAACAGGTACAAACTACTACGTGTAAAATAAATAAGCTGCAAGGATATATTGCACAGCACAGGAAAATATAGCCATTATTTTGTAATAACTTTACATGGAGTATAATCTATAAAAATATTGAATCACTATGTTGTACATCTGAAACGAACATAATATTGTAAGTCAACTATACCTCAATTAAAAACATTCTCAAAAGATGAATATATTTGCAATGCACCGTTAAAGAGAAGATTCACTGGCTTTATTGAAAAACATAAAACTATAAATTATCAGACCTAAGAAGTACTTCTTAAAAACAAAATGTTTAATTTAGGTGACTAATTCTCCACTCTACTAAATGTGGAAACGCTTTAAGGTAGACATAATTGTTTGAAACAATAGTTTCTAAATATATCAAAGCATTGGTCCAATTCTAACAGCAAGTACTTGACCAAAGATTATATTTTTTATTAAACTTACAGAGCTACTATTTTGGAGAAATCCAGTAAGACTGTTGATTATTAAAAGAAATGACCCCCTTTTTCTAATAAAAAGTCTCTGTACTACGTGCATGAATAATCAATCAGAAAAAGCCTGAAAACAATACAGCAGTTATCAGAAAATCTAAACCTCTCCCAAATGTTATTATATGAAATTAATAAACTTTTCTAGTAGCACAGATATTTCTTTTTTTAATGGAAACACACATATTTTCCTCCAGATGTTTGTTCTTTCTCTTCCTTACACTACTCTCAGGTATAGCTTTCATCCACTCATCCTACCATAGCTTTGTTCCAACTTTTATAAAGTACGAGGGAACCTCAATAAATATCACCTCAGGACAGGATTGAGAGTCAAGATAAAATACTATGGCTGTAAGGGTCATAAACACTATATGAACTATACCCCATCAGATTACATTAACATGAATGTGTCTGTCAATACTGGGTTCTTGTAGAGGTCTTACACTGTTTGGCTATGTCAATGTTTAGTGGTCCTTTCTCCTGACATAGTCTGTCTTCATTCATTCAATGACAATACCTCAAAATTCTCATGAAAAGATTCTACCTGCTGCTCTGAAAGAGACGTCTCTCCCTATCCATTCCATTTATACCAATATTCGAAAGACAGATGGACAAGCCACAGGCATTTATTGAAACACTGATTCAAGATGGTCCAAAATCACTTCTATCTTCAATCATGAAAGAATAGGTAATATTCATAGCAACTTCACTTTTTTTCTTTATTAGTACAGATATGAAAATAAAAAGATACAGAGTTGTTACTCTGAAATCCTCTGGTCGTGGATAAAATGCTTTACATGGCAAAAGTCAAGCGTACCTAACACATGGCTGCCAATACCAGCTCCGCCACTAAGGTTTATGACTGAGGAAATAGAAAATTTCAAAGGTATAAACTTAACATAGTCGATGAGAAGTATTTATTCTCCGTTTCAGTTTGGACACCAAAGATTTCAGCATAGTTAATTGTTTGATTAGACTGTGCACGCTTATCAATGCCCTGATAGTTCTTTCCTATTGAACTATGTAATTAAGTATTCTCTTTCTGCGAGTGTGTGTGTGTATAACACATATCTCATATATATTCATGTGCAGTTGTTAATAAAAGAGTAATAAATAGTGCACTTCTCACCAGTCTTAAGTATTAAAAACAACTCCTAGTGCTGTAACAAGTATATTATCAGTCAAAACTTTAATTCCAATCTAGGTACACAATGCTACCTTCCAGCTTGAATGTTGGTCACAAAAGTTACTGAAAACAATAGGAAAGCATTATTTTGATAGCTGCCATTATGCAATAAACATTCGTCTATTTTGGAACAGAATAACAATTGCCAATCTGTATAAGTGATGGGGGGAAGAATCAAGATATCAGATCTCCTAAAATTCTATTTTTGCTTAAAACAAACAAATAAACAAAGATTCTGTGCCAAGATAAAATTTTGGCACTTTATTTCCCTTAGAAACTTATGTTGAATTAAAGAAGAATATTTTAAATAACTCAGTTAGCTTGATTACCTGATTCTAATTTTCATCAACTGGCCAAAACAATTATTGAACAAGTTAGTGCATCTGTAGTGAAGGTGCCCTCTACGCCCCAAAACACAGACAACATATTGAGGAATCTTCTGCAAGGAGTGTTTACCCCTTGCGTTGAGGCAGGCATGTTCCCATGAACACTCTTCCCAAATAAATTTTTATGTAGGAAATTAGGAGACACCCCAAAATTTCACCTCATGCATATTATTTTTCCAGCATGATATGCGTGTCTACCAAACAAAAAACTATGTGCCAAAAAAATATATATGACATTATTCTCAAGTCAAGGATCCCAGGAAGAACAGCACTAATATAAAAGTTATGGCCCTAAGAAATGTTATGTGAGGAAAGTGTCAGCATACACATTGCAGGAGGTATGCAGGAGGCATGCAGGAGGCAGAAAATAATGACCCAAGATTGGGAGCAGTTAAGTTCAGCTTCTGGAACTAAGACCAAGAATGAGGAGATTAACATCTGCAGAGAGCATGGTTGGTGAAGCAGGGGAGTGTGAAGTAGTGACTTCCAAACAGTTCAAGTACGAAGACTCCTTTCTAACATGTACACTGTTAGTGAGTGTGGGGAAAAGGACATTCATATATGATATTGATGGATTTATACACTGATACAATATTTTGGGAGATCAGTTTGATAAGACTCTAAATATGGAATCTCTATAAACTGGCAGTTTCACTTTTAAGAATCTAGAGTACAAAAATACACAAGTGATCAAAGGTATATAATCACACTTTTGTATTATATTCACTACAAACTTGCTTAAACATGTGGAATTAATGGAGAAAACCTAACTGACAACAATCACAGGAATAATTCAATATGTATTCATACTTTAGAATACCATATAGCCCTCAACAATGCATGTTCAATCTCTGGATTTAGATAGAAGAATACTGTTTAGATAGAAGCATATTGTTGAATGAAAAAACTTGCAGAATACCGTGTGTAGTATGATCTAGATCAAATTCAAATATGCAAGGCTATATTAGTATGTGCATAAGCAAACAAAAGAAAGGACACATACAAGTTTAATACTTACTTAATAGTTTTTAATAGTTTTAATAGTTTACTTAATAGTTTTTAAAGTTTACTTAATAGTTCTATTTTTGTTGGAGGTATTTTTAATAACAAAATTAATACTAGTTGATTGTAAGAAAACAATAACATGGGGGGTGACTATTGATTTTAAGACCAAGATAAAACAGAATGAGAAATTTGGAGTTTCACCCAATTTCAACTTGAGGAATTGTGAAAAGCAGATATGACACTCTGCCTTATATCACTACTTTGGCAGGGCTAACAGATCTAGAAATATCTTGAGACCACATGGATAGAGGTTATATATTCTGGGTAATGTTACTTTGGTCAGAAAATGAAAATTACGGAAATGGAAGTATTTGCTGAAACCATGACTATATTGCAAACATACTGGCAAACAGTTCAATAATGATGGAAGTGTGACAATAAATTTATGTGTTCTTTACATCCTTACACTGGAGAGAACCACCAATGTGATAAACTTCTTGCTTTTTCCAAGGTGGCTGAATATTGGACCTACGGAGATGATCAGGCATCTTAATTTTTGTGAGAACTTCTTCCCCTCATTTTTAAATGTTTGCAGAATTAAAAGAAAAAAATCAAGCAACTATGAATAAAGTCTCTTGAGGAACTATATATATATATATATATATATATATATATATATGTTTTCATTTCAGGACAAAGAAACCCCCAAAAATTCACCCTGATTATAAGTCTAAAGAAAATAACTGATGAATATGAAAACTCAACTTTTAGTCTCCTGAAAACATTTCTCCCTGGGTCCCCAGAGCCATGGCACATTTGGAAAGAGCTTGGCAGACTCTTTGTTCACGCTGTAGTGGGAAGTAGGCCGGTTTGGGTCTAGAAGGAACTGTGCAGAAAAAGCTGAGGAGACAGCGTGCTCCCATTATCCTTGACTCCAGAAAGTCTGATGAGTGATCCACCTCTGTGAATAACAGTTCTCTGCATTCACCTCGGTTATCCTTACAGAGTTTCAGTAGTTTGTGTACGTTAGTTTCCTATCTTTTTTAATGCTTCGGATGCAGTCCAGCCAATAACTCCTTTCTTAAGCCTTCTTAGGAACGACTGAAAAAGCTCTCCTCCTCACAATTAATGCCAGATGTCCAGTGTGGTTGCAGGGTGTTGCTCTGATCCCTCACTGCTTTTCATCGATCACTATCATTCTTTCCTTTCCCTCTCTCTGTCTCCCCTGTGTTTTTCTTTATTCCTTTCAAGCTTCCTTAACATGTGTGAAGATCTCTGGCTTATGCACAAGTATGGGAATTTGCATGTGCCAAAAGCTGACTCTATCAGTACATTTGTTCATGAGAATTTAAGGAGCGAAAAGGTAAGAACTTCATAGGGGTAGTGCTAATTGATTTTCTTTATAAACACATAAGCAATTATACAAGTGACCATCTGCTTTGTCTGCATGAAGTTAATGAATACACAAAAGGAATCAAATTTAGAACTTACTTAAATCTTAAATCCAACTGCCTAGATAGTTGTTTAGATGTGTCAAAAGGCAAAAGGGAAAGTGCTCTAGTCCGCAGGATAAAGACCAACAAAAATAAATAGGTCCCTTGTTTCTTTCACTGAGAAGCAGTGAAAATAGAGTTATGTTGGTTGCAACGTCTGAACGTACAGCCATCTGAAACTGATATATAACAATATTTTCAAATAGGACTCTGATATTTATCTAGCCAAATTGGGCCTATGAAATACAGAAAACCATTCAAGATAATATCACTGTGGCAACTAGCAATTTTCCTTTAAAAATCTGTTCATTTTATCTGGCTCAACATTTTAAAAGCACACATAACTATTTCCTGCAGATAAACATTAGGAAGAAAAGAGCATAGCAGAGATTAATTCAAAGGATCACTGCTCTAAGATACCACTCCTAGACTCCAATGTTGAAAAGCAGGTTGAAAAGCAGGTTTTTTTATTTCAACGGATAAACAAAGATTAGATGTATAAATATATATGTCCAATGCAGATCTGCATGCCATGATCCTTTGACATTTGAAAAGCTAACTATATTAATGTGGAATATTCATAATTTGATTTAGTAATATCTCTAAAATTGTTATGAAAGACCCATTTGTCACTCATTAATTCTGCAAATCATCACAGCCTGTTTTAGTTGCTGGATATACTAATATTGGATATTGACCAAGAGGGTCCACTCTCCTGAGACTTATAATTTAGTGAATAGTCCGGATTTCTAAGTGCAATTACAAATATTGCAAAGTATCCTAAAAGAGCAGAGATAAGAGCATACATACTATGGAGCCCTGTTGGACAGTAAGTGTATTAGGGAAGGGCAACCCAAGGAAACGACTTGGAGCTGATAATTGAAGGACGGCCAAGAGTTCAGGATTGAACATTGGATCATGATTTAATGGTGATGCTATTTTATTTAATGCTAATGGTTGGAGCATTAGATATTCTCATTTCTATTTCATTATAGATTTTTTTTATATAAAGGAAAATATGTCTTCTAATGTAGGAGAAGATATTGATATGCAGGTCATCATCACATGAGAAATAATTTTCACAAGGAAATGACATACTGGTAGATGCCAATTTAAAATCCATTTAAACAGAAATATTTAATTTGCCCTCCCCCAAAGAAAATACAAAACAAAATAAAAATGAAATAGTGGGTATTGTACAGAGTGGATGGAGTACTAGATTTAAATCTACAGAGGAAACCCAGAGTATTGAGAATTTAAGACTGTCCCCTAGGTTCTCTCATCCCACTTCTAGTTTTTTTTTTCTCAATAGTTTCCTAAAAATGCCATAAGTTCTAGGCAAACTCTTCGACGTTCCATCCCTTGAATACCTCTGAGTCTTCCATATTTGCATGTGCTATGCTCTTCTCTGTCTTAATGCCTGTCTTACTCTATAAGGCCCATCTCCTTAGTGACTTCTCTTTACACCTTCAATCAGATGATTATAATTCTTCTTATACACATTTCTGATGACACACATTCAAATCCTGGCTTGCCTTATATTGTTTTTTGTATGTAATCATCAGATTCTCCCACCTGACTGGAAGCTCCTATAGCGAGTGAACTTGGTCTTCTTTATCTTTCCATGCAACACGGACTCTGCATTTTATTTAATATTTGGAATGAAAATGGACTAAAATGAATTGAACTGAATTAGTATGCAGCCTATAGAAGAGCTTCTCAGTCTAACTCAAATTGCAGATTTTGCGGCCAGTTTTTCTCTCTGAAACTGCACACACAAAAAAGTTGTGTGAAATTTTTAAGCTCAGCTCTCCTTATAACTTGGAAAATTTGACATAATCTTGTTTAAGAAATACCATGTTTCACAGCAGTGAATTTTACAAGTAACCAAATCTTGTCTCTAGAGTTAGCGAGCCATAGAGAAAAGCTCACTGTCGGTAGAAAACATCATTCTTTCCATCTTTCCCTCACCAAATATACATTATGTCACTTGATGCATTGGTGACCATCTTAAGTGCTAGGGATACACAGTCAAGAAGATAGAAGAGTTTCCAGCTGAGAGGCTAGAAACAGAGGGGGAAATAAATAGACATCTTTACAAATAGCCCTAAGTAATATAAAATAAACAAAGAAGGCGCTGATACAGAGAATAGCAGGTGGGGAGAACTTTGGATAGAATGTTAGGAAACATCCCCCCACTGTGGTGGGAAAATTTAAACTGAAACCTGAAAACTTTTGTAACTTGAGGATAGCAGGAGAACCTAATGGTGTACTGAAGAACTCATCATATTGTTTATAAACTTCAGAAGACTATTTGCGGAGAAAAGGTAAACATTAAGGAAAAATTAAAACCAGTTGTGGGAAGAAAAGAATTAGTAGAAGGTGTGGGAGCTCCTGAAGTTATAGTTGAAGCTTGATTATTTAATTTATCCATGTATATATTAGAGCTTTACATTAACCCTGCTAAATACATTCTTCTTCTAGTGCCTTCACTTATTACACAAAATTGTTTCATATCTCAGGAACCTTCAAGAACTTCCCATGTTTGTACCATTGCATTGGAACCTAAGAACAATTGTTACCGTTCTCCAACTGTGCACCCTAATGACACATCAGTCACTTCAGAATCCAAAATGTCCAGGAAGCACTGAATCTGCTCACCTCACGTTTTATGACCCACTCATGGTTTGCTGGAAAATGATGACTCCTAAGGCTGAAAGACTTTACTAAAAGTTTTTATTTGAGTGACTCTTATGGTAGACCATTTCCTATCTTTTAGAAATGTTCACAGTGACAAAAACTAGAGTTTTGTGCTCTTATTTCATACAAGAAAATTCCATTTGAACTTTTTGTTGCTGCAAGTGTTATAGAAACCAACTCAGTTTCCTTTGTCTTAAACACAAAAGAATTGAAAAAAAGGACGCAGTGGTCAGAGGTTTGAAAGGCCGACTAAAACTCTGGGCACCAAAGATACTGGAGAAAATAATTCTGTCCTAATTATACAGTGTGCCACACCCATCATCCTAATTTGGTAAACCTTTTATCATCAACATTTGGAAAGTATATGGGTGATAGAATATGAAGGGATATAAGCCTATCAGGAAAGGGTGGGCCAGCCTCTGGAGATGGCTGAATGTAATAAAAGACATTTAAGCTTTATTCTGGATGGGGAAGTGGTTGAGTAGAAAATAAACACATAAAACCAGCAGACAAAATATCCTGCCTACTGGTCCTCTCTATATCAGAAAATATTGATGGAATAAGTTTCAGGAATTGGTATAATCTGTATTCTTGTCCTTGCTAAGATGTAATGGCCCTTTCAGTAGGCAAAATGCATGAGATTATTACAATCATGAGTTGTTTAATTTTACAAAAATTAAAATGAGGGGAATTTAGATCTATCTTTTGAATATTTTCCTTCCTTCCTCCCCCCAACATACCTCTCTTCCCCAGCTGTGATCATTTCAGCCCCAGCAATCTATTATATATTTAATATCCTTGTATTGCAAAAAAAAAAAATAGTTTTGTTTATACTGTGTTACCTTTTTTATTTTATTTTTTTGCGGTGCGTGGGCCTTTCACTGTTGTGGCCTCTCCCGTCGCAGACCACAGGCTCCGGACGCACAGGCTCAGTGGCCATGGCTCACGGGCCCAGCCGCTCCGCGGCGTGTGGGATCTTCCCGGACCGGGGCACGAACCCGTGTCCCCTGCATCGGCAGGCGGACTCTCAACCACTGCGCCACCAGGGAAGCCCCCTGTGTTACCTTTTCACCTAGATTATGGGCTAAAATGCATTTTCAATGGGAAAAACGACAACTCAGCATTTTCACATCCCTCACAAAGAAAGAAAATTGCATGTTTTACTTTTTATTGTTCCTATTTACTTTTTAAATTCTGCCATCTAATGGGACTAATGTTCATGGCTTAGGAGTATATTTACCATAAATAGCTTTAGCCGTTATCAAACATCGTTGCTTCATTTTGAAGTTTAACCAACCTCAACCACTATTTATTGCCTCATATACTTCTCTACTGTGAACATTACACCTTAATTACCCCAGCCCCTATTTCTAGCCTGAATGGGAATAACCATTTCTTGTTTCACTTATGTAAGAAGGCAGTGCCTGTGTCCAAGCAATCAGAGATCAGGGCTATGCAGCAAAGTGTGTTTCATAGACCTGAAAAATCCAAGTTCTATGGCAATGGAAGTGCAAACTCTCTGCTGTGCAAGAAAATGGTGAGTGGGAGGGGGGATGGACTGTCTAAGATTTCTTCCAAATGCTCGCACTCATATTGAAGTCTAGTGATATTGAATGCTGCTGGGAAAATGAAAGTGCTAACTTCAAAATCATGGATTAATTTTAAGTAAAGCAACACAACTGGAGTCTTGTGCTTAATCTATCTTTGCTGTGCCCCTAGTACACACTCACACTGCTTTTTCCAATTTTTTTTTTAATAAAAATAACACTTTACATGGGTATAATACTTTTCAGGTTGTAGTACTATATCTCATAAACAGATGAACTTAGAAAGTGGATCATGAAGTTATGAAGTGGATTAAATTTATGTCTCTCACATTAAACCCTTCATCTGAATTTTTGCTTTCTTGATCTTTTAAGACTCATGTAACTCCTTTCTCTGAGGATCTTTACGTACTCACTACTGCAGAACTGAAGAAGGCTTCCTTAGAACATTATTGTGTCTATTCAACTTTCTACGGGGAATGTAATGGTAACTTACACTTGAACCCTTGCTACAGGACAAGATGTACATCTCAACCTCTTTACATTCAAAGCTGGCATTCAAAGCGTATTTGCTGAATGAAAAGTTGTTTGCTCAACTGACCATAAGACAACTCAGGGTACTTAACATGCAGAAATAGGGATTAAAATGTACTTTTGCTTTTTCACAGCACTACTACATCCCTTTTTAATTTAAGTATAGGAATGATGCTTCCATTACCTTGTCAAGATGTTTAAACTATCTAAAACTACCCTCAGCAACCAGCTGTCCTGCCTGGCAGATGAAGACAAACTTTGTAATTACATGTCCTACTGGGATTTGATCTTAAAGTGGTATTTACTATAATAAAACTTCCTCTTTGGGTTTCCAGACTGACTGCCTCTGTCCTAACCTCACAGGTGGTTTGTCACCTACCCTGTTCTTGACTCTCTCTCCATCCATTCCATTGGTTCAGTAGTTATCTTGCTGTTCTTTCTCTGTTGAGAACTACCTTAGAACATTTTACTATTTCTCGCCAATGCCTAGCATAATCTTTGCATATAATTAGCACTCAGTCCATTTTTATTTAAAAAAATTATTATTAGACAATAAGATTCTCACAACTTGAAATCACTCCCCTCTGCCATATTCTCTTACACTGATGGTTTTAACATCCAGCATAGTGATTAGGAATACAGGAACTCTATCTTTAAATCTCTCTCTCTCTCATAATTCCCTAAATGTGTAACTACATTTAAAAGTGTACATCTAGAAATGTACTACACTTTTTTCAATTGTAAAATAGAGAAAATAGCAGGGATTGATTTTTATAGCTTTCCACAAGCATAAGCTACATGCAACACATGGATTTACCAGCTATTTATTCTTGGGATGAATGCCTCACTTCTCTGAATGGCAATATACATGCCTTTGACAGAGTGTTATTAATAGTGGGATTTATAGAGGCATAAAGTAGATGAGTGGTTGCTCTGGATTAGGGTGGGAATGGGGAGTGAGTATAACTGGGCATGAGGTTTCTAGTGGGGATGATGAAGATGTTCTAAAATTAGATTTGGGGGATAGCTGCGACACTTTGTAAATATCCTAAAAGCCATTAAATGGTACTCTGAAAGTGGGTGAATTTTATGGTATGGAAATTATACCTAAATAAAGCTGTTAGTTACAACAATAATAATAATACCAGGATTCAAATCAAGTCTGTCTGAAGTCAAAGTACATACCTTTTTTCTATACTTATTCTATCCTCACCACCTCACACTATGAAAATGAGAAGTTTATATTTAAGTGATCATGCTTACTGATAAAGAATTTCTGTCTAGGGATGTGCTTAATATAGATGATATGGAGGGAATCTATGGAGTTACAACTCTTATCTAATTGAGCAAAGTAAACAGTTTAGTTGTTTGCTTTTGAGAAAGTAAACAAAAATTGTTATTAAAAAGTTGTTAGGGGTAATCTAATTTAACAGTTATCCTCTGCCTGTGGATAAAAAGAAACCATTATCAAATTATACACACTGAAAATACATTTTTTTCTTTCCTTGCTAAAACATAGCTGTTTTCTTCCTTCCTTCTGTCTTTCCATCCTTCCCTCCTTCCATATGGCTGCTTTTGAAAAATTGTATTTCTGAACCAGAGAGGCTGATTGCAGGTTAGAGATCAATTTTCTCCATAACTGATGGACAACATTTTAGAGGAAGCATATCCCTTATGAGCTAAGGGGAAAGATCCCTGAAATAAAAGTACCGATATCATTTTACCTTTTTCTTGAAATCATCAAAATATTTCTTTATGTGTTAAATAGTATTGAAAGAAATCATCTACAGAATGTTGAATGGGTACCTACCTATAAAAAGTATTCACTGTTTTATATTATGCTTTTGAAAACATTTTATCTTTTCTGAGAAAAATTAAAGAAACAGGTAATTTAAACAGAAGACGAAAACCTCAGGAGTTCTTGCCAGAATAGAATTTCAGAAAGCATTTAAAATCTAACTTTTTAAATTCAGTATCTGAATGTAAACTCCTGAAGAAGACATTTTCTACAAAGAGATTAAGAAAGAGAAATGATGGTTTTGGCTGCATGTGTTTGAGATAAATAGTGTTTCTTCCCTCTTTGTGATAGAAGACTCCACTCCACAGCCTGAGTTGTGTCTCACAGTGCCAGATCTGGGAATGGAGGTTAAGCCTGTGTGCTTTTGTGAGTTGCTGGGTGTCAGAGGGGCTCCATCAGGGTTGTGTTGCCTCTGAAAAAGGTTAAATGCAAGAATCTCAAAGGCTTTCAGAAAAGCACTGCAGAAAATTTGTTGTCAAGGATTATTATATCTCCCAGCTCAGGAGGGTTTGTCTCAGCTGGTCCTCTCTCTAATTTTGAAAGTTAGAAAATCCATAAGAGGCGGAGGGGTATGTGAAAGATTTTAAAACCTGGTATAGGTTGGGTTTATTTTTGAATTATCCTGGCTTATGTTTCATTGCCTAACAAAGGGAAAATAGTAACATTGCTGTCATATCTTCTTGAGGGTGGTAATATAGCTTTGGCAAGACATACTGCAATGAACGTTAGCCTTTGGAAAATTTGTATTTGTGTGGTTATTTCATGAGAAAGTCTCTACATTTTAATATAAGGCATATTTAGATAGAATTGTTGTCCCTCAGACAACAATTACACAATAACATGTACAACAATTTTGAGTGTGTAAAATCAGTTTAAATTATGGTAACTGGGTTAATAAACTATTTGTAAGAATGAAATAATGCCATTTACAGCAACATGGATGCAACTAGAGATGATCATACTAAGTGAAGTAAGTCAGAGAAAAACAAATGCCGTATGATATCACTTACATGTGGAATCTAAAATATGACACAGGGGATTCCCTGGTGGCGCAGTGGTTGAGAGTCCGCCTGCCGATGCAGGGGACGCGGGTTCGTGCCCCGGTCTGGGAGGATCCCACGTGCCGTGGAGCGGCTGGGCCCGTGAGCCATGGCCGCTGAGTCTGCGCGTCCGGAGCCTGTGCTCCGCAACGGGAGAGGCCACAACAGTGAGAGGCCCGCATACCGCAAAAATAAATAAATAAATAAAATATGACACAAACGAACCTACCTACAAAACAGAAACACGGACATAGAGAACAGACTTGTGGTTGCCAAGGAGGAGGGGGTTGGGGGAGGGATGGATTGGGAGGTTGGGGTTAGCAGATGTGAGCTATTATATATGGAATGCATAAACAAGTTCCCACTGTTTAGCACAGGGGACCATAGTCAATATCTTATGATAAACCATAATGGAAAAGAATATAAAAAAGGATGTATATACATATATATGTGTGTATATACATATATACGTGTGTGTATATATATATTATATATGGAATGCATAAACAACAAGGTCCTACTGTTTAGCACAGGGAACCATAGTCAATATCTTATGATAAACCATAATGGAAAAGAATATAAGAAAGAATGTATATACATATATATGTGTGTATATACATATATATATATATGTGTGTGTGTGTGTGTATATATATATATATATATACACACACACACACACACAATTGAATATATACATAACTGAATCACTTTGCTGTACGGTAGAAGTTAACACAACATTATAAATCAACTATACTTTAATTTAAAAAATAATAAAAAGAAACTCTTTGTCGGGCTTCCCTGGTGGCGCAGTGGTTAAGAATCCACCTGCCAATGCAGGGGACATAGGTTTGATCCCTGGTCTGGAAGATCCCACGTGCTACAGAGCAACTAAACCCATTTGCCACAACTACTGAGTCTGCGCTCTAGAGCCCTCTAGCCACAACTACTGAGCCCATGAGCCACAACTACTAAGCCTGTGTGCCACAACTACTGAAGCCCATGTGCCTAGAGCCCGTGCTCCGCAACAAAAGAAGCCACAGCACCACAACGAAGAGTAGCGCCCCGCTCGCCACGACTAGAGAAAGCCCATGCACAGCAATGAAGACTCAACACAGCCAAAAATGAATAAATAAAACTTTTTAAAATCTAAAAAAAAAGAAACTATTTTGTCAATAAATATTTATGAGCACCAACTCAGAGGAGCACTTTGAGGAATATAAGACATAAAAGAATGACAGGATCCTAATGAAACTAAAGTTAGAGTTTATAGATGAATAGAGAGGTGCTGCCCTAGAGTAACTTTTAAGGAAACAGGAATGAATTTAAAATTTGAGGTATAAAAGGATTCAGATAAATGAAAGAACTATATCAAAGGAGAATAACAACACAACACAGGTATGGAAAGAAATTAGATTCTGTCCAGCAGGAATCATTATTAATTTCTCTTAAGACTCAATGTATATTTTCCAAGAAATTATTTATTCTTTTTATATTACTTTGAAAAAAAAATGAGTTGAAGAGAAGCTCAGAACAAGCATAGCAATGCTCAGAATGCCTGTGTGGGTAAATGTATACCAAAAATGTCTGGAAAATTTGTGATGACAATTAGTATTTTAAGTTTTGGAATGAAAGGATGCCATCAGGTGAGGAGTTGAACAAATCTCACTTGGTTTTCATTCTTACTCTGGAAATGTGGATACTCAATAGGGGATCCTTCAGGTCTCTTCCTAAGTTCACTGCTCTTAAAAACAGTTTATTAGAAATGCAGTGAAAAATTATTTCTAGAGCATATGATAAAGCATTTTGTCTATAATAAACCATATATTTTATTTAACGTTCACCAAAGAATATAAAACAAGGTATTGTTTAGTAAGCAGGGGAAAAAACATGGACAAGTCTATAGGTTTAAAATATCATGAAATATAGTAAAATTCACTGGGAAACATTCAATTCATGCAGAACATTTCAGGATTCTCTCTGTGATATAGTTTGCTTTAACATAATCAAGTTAAATGACTAGTATATTAGGATAGGCATCAAAATTTAATCAATTCAATAGTTCAGCACTGATAAGATATCCTTCAGCATTTACTTGAACTTTGAGGGCCAGAGATAGTGACTCTTATGAGCTTAATGGTAAGCAGATTTCAGAACAGAAGAACCTACAACATTAAATTTCATTAGGCTGATATCCACAATGCTTGCTTTGTGAAATTTTTTTATTTCATTTAATGAAATTTTTGATTTCATTCTTGTAGTTTCAAAACAGGGAATTTCAGGTTAATAAATTTGTGGAGGACACTCATGAAGTTCGGGATTTACTCCCTACTTTAATCTACTTTTACTCTGATGGCTGCCTCTTGCACTGCAATTGTCACTGAGGAATCTTCGATGGGGGTGTGGGGTGGGGGAATGGGACGGGCTGCTTCTACTGTCCAGAAGTTGGTCATCAGAGATTAGTTAAGAATCTGCTGGGGCGAGTCCCACAGATAGTTTCTGCTCTAGTAGCTATCTCTTCAGGTGTAAACTTTTAGCAAGTTCCATTACACCCCAGTTATGACCTTGGGCAAACTTCAGCGGCTCCAGAGAACTAAGATGGTGAAGTGGTTTCTATTGCTTTATGTTCTAGGTGTCCTTTCTGTGCTCAGAGAAAAAAACAAAAGTAATATGGAGAAGATGATTGAGAAATCATGCCTGCTGCTGCTCACAGACTGTCACCTCTCTGACCTCTAAAAGTTGCAGCACGAAGAAATAGTGAGTTATTCGAGGCAAGAGCATGACCAAGAAAATAATCTTGCAACGTCTTTGCTGACCACAGCCTATTCACATCCACTGTGAAGCCTGCCAATCATAAAATACTTCATAATCCAATACCACTCATTTCTAAAAAGATGATGAATGGGCTTACTTCAACCATAAGATGAAAGGTGAGGAAAATTTTGATGTTGATGTCTACAGAAATAATTAATGGTACTTTATGGCAGCAGAATTTATCAGGGACGTCACAGCACTTGGGCCCCTGTGAACTAAAGTGATGACAATTACTACACTGAAATTTTGACAACTAAATTTGAAGCAAACTAAGGAGTGTATTGAATAAAACAAACTCCTTGATATATAATAATCCAACAATAAGGGTCTTTAATGAGAATAAGACATCACTTGTCCATATTATTTTTGCGCTTTGACAATCTTTACAAGGGTATGAAAAACTTATGATTTAAAAGTATTTTATATCCAGATATTTTTAATTTAAGTAAGACTTTGCTTTTAGAAGATTATGAGAACCGCTCAATATTTTCCAATTTCATTTTGTTGATATTTTGAGGGACCTAAAAGCATTATATTCAATAAATATTAGAAAAGATTAGTTCCAACTAATAACAATCAAACAACAAATATTCCTCTCACAAATTCTATTTGTTGCCTGTTTATATGTATTTAAGGGTCATGTGTTATTATTGTCCTCATTTCTTAGACAATAACAAATCAGGAAATTTGTTAAAGTTGATTTTCCACATTTTTCAGTTTAAAATTTATTTAAAGTAATTAATTGCCATGAATTTGCAATGGATAGAGTTATATACTCTTCACCTTAGTTGTCTTTGAGACAGGAGGAAGTGATCTGAAAGCCAACAAAGCTATAAGGCAGGGAATATCCAAACAAACAGAATGACAGCTTTTATATTGAAGACGCTCTTAGAAAGTTAAATTCTCAACATTGAGGGTATTAATGAGTGACTTTGAAATCACCGATGGGCACAATTAGTATCGAGCCTTGGCTTTTTGGTTTGTTTATTTTTATATTTGTTTTTAAGAAGTAACAAAAAGAAGTCCTGTTTAATCATAAACATGTTTTCCTTTACCTGGCCTCAACAAGACTATACCAGGGACTTCTAAGTTATAATAGAACCTTCCTGATTCCACAAATAATTGTAAAGTAAGCTAAACTAAAATGTGAAACAAAAATGTATTCCTCTGGCCTTGAATATCTTTAAAAGACTTGCTAATAAATACGAATTCAAAACCTAACCTTTGAGGAAACCAGCATTTCTAGATAACATGAAATAAACAGTAATACTTCAACTCTCTAAAATTCAAGAAATACTACTAAAATTACAAGAATTTCAATTAATCATAATATCAAGGTAGGAATCATCACAGCAAAGTATATAGTCTTTGGAAGAAAACACAAGATGTAGTCTTGCATCCTATTTCTAACCTATAGGTATTTCCTAGAATCAATTCACAGGCATACCTATTTCTTAGCAATTCCTTAAGACCAAAAGTGTGTAACTGAAATATATATTCAGGATGATGATTCTTGAGGCACTCCCAGACTTTTGATTGACACTGAATAATGTACTTCTAGTATATTTTCAGAAGATTTTGTTAAGAATGCTTTAAATAAAAATGTTTTCTTCCCAAGTCTGTGTATCTAAATGATTAGAACCTGAAATTTTAACAATGTGGTTAAGTGGAATTTTAATCTAGCATAGAACACCTTGAACTATTTTATTATTTTTTACATTTCACATACTCCTACTAGTGTTCCAGCTGCCTGTATCCTGTTTTCCAAGATCCTAGTGATATTGGACAAAGATTAATATTGCAGCTCTCCTGTTTATCACCCATACACCAAAATGGCTTTTATCACAGCGAGCAAAATTACTTACGGTGCTCTGTCTTCACTTTCACTGACTGGCAACACTATGATTTCATTCACGTGTGAAGTATTTTTAAATCTAATTATTCTTACAACCAGTTAGGAGAAAGGGTCATTATTCTAGCTCATTAGCTGTTTAATTGGAATGCATAACAGTGAATCTGTGTTTTGACTCTCTAATTCCAATATTCAGCACTGCTTGGAAAGGAAAATTGTGTAATATGATTCTGGGAACTATAAATAACATATATATTTCTTTCTGTCCTTTCTTGACTGATATAGCACTCTAGAAATATTCTGTGCAACATCTGACTTCTATAGTTGAGACTTACAAATTATATATGTCGTATTTTCTAAACATATGCAAACAAAACTTGTGCTGTGTGCACGCACATGCACGCACATACTCCAAAAGATTATTTATATCCACTTTCATGTTTTCAGATCAAGTAATGGCTTGAGCTGACTGATGAAATAAAAGAAAGTATTTATTCAAAAGTATATAAAGAGGAAAAAATGACAAAGGGGCAGCATTGCCTTATTTTTCTGTTACTGTGGTCTACATATATACATGTGTATCTCCATGTACCTAGAGAGACTCTTCAACCACTGACAGGAACAATAGCAGAGTTTTGGGCTGTGTCTTAACATAGAGAAGAGTGAAAAACTAAACCAAACAAATACAGTGAATGCATATCACAGCACCAGTAGGAAGAACAATCCTGAAACATTTAAACAAAATATCTGCTGAAGACTGTAAGTATGTGATAGAGATTCATTACAAACTCAAGTTTTATCTTCCATCAATGCTTTTGAGCCATTGCATAATGGCATTGTATTACTTTCCTATCACTGCTGTATCAAATTACCATAAACTCAGTGGCTTATAACACAAATTTATTATCTATCGTTCTGTAGATGAGAAATCAGACACGGATCTTACTGGGCTAAGATCAAGGTGTTAACAGGGTATATTTCTTTCTGGAGGTTCTAGGGGACAATATGTTTCCGCGCAATCTCCAGCTCTAGAGAGTTGCTCACTTTCCTTTGCTGATGGCCCCCTTCCTCCAGTATCAGAGGTAAGAGTGGCTAGTGGACTCCTTCACACTTAGAATCATGCTGACCTCTTCCATAGTCACATTTCCCTCTAACTCTCCTTTCTTCCCTCTATCCTCCACTTTTAAACGTTGATATGATTACATTTGGTCCACCCTGTCAATCAAGGAAATTTCTCTATTTTAAGATTGGCTAATTAGCAGTCATAATTCCATCTTCCAATTTAATTCTCCTGTGTTTATCACATATCATATTTATAGATTCTAGGGATTAGGCTGTGGACAACTCTGGGGAGCAGATGATTATTCTGCCTTGCACAAAGTTTACTCTTTGGCCTCACAAAGATTCACATTCATTACAAGTGCAAAATACACTCATTCATCCAAAGTCGCCCACATTTTCAACCTATTACAGAATTAACAGAAGTCCAAAATTGTTTCTAAATCTCATTAGCTCAAAAGTCCCATCAAAATTATCCAAATTAGGTATGAGAAAGACCTTGGGTATGATTCACCCTGGGGCAAAATTTTCCTCCACCTGTGAGTCTGTGAAACACAAAAAGCAAGTCATTTGTTCTCAAATTATAATGGTACAGATGTAGGATAACAAGTACTGATATTCAGGTACAAAAAGAATGAAAATGGAAGGAAAACAGTCACTTGTCCAAAGTAATTTCAAAATCCATCCAGGCAACCATCATTTCTTTTTTTTTTTTTTTTAATATGTCCCCTGGGACCCTCTATCCTTCCCCAATAAGAACTGTTGCCTCTTACACTGGCAGTGCAACTGTTATCCTAAGACATTTCCTTTTGCATTTCCAGTATTGGATTTCCTCTATTCCTTATCTTCCTCTTTCTTTTTTTTTTTTCACTTTTTTTTATTTTTTAACATCTCTTGGGGTATAATTGCTTTACAATGATTTGTTAGTTTCTCCTTTATAACAAAGTGAATCAGTTATACATATACATATGTTCCCATATCTCTTCCCTCTTGTATCTCCCTCCCTCCCACCCTCCCTAACCCAGCCCTCCAGGCGGTCACAAAGCACCGAGCTGATCTCCCTGTGCTATGCGGCTGCTTCCCACTAGCTAGCTATTTTACGTTTGGTAGTGTATATATGTCCATGCCACTCTCTCACTTTGTCACAGCTTACCCTTCCCTCTCCCCATGTCCTCAAGTCCATTCTCTACGTCTGCATCTTTATTCCTGTCCTGGTCCTAGGTTCTTCAGAACCAATTTTTTTTTTATTCCATATATATGTGTTAGCATACGATATTTGCTTTTCTCTTTCTGATTTACTTCACTCTGTATGACAGACTCTAGGTCCATCTACCTCACTACAAATAACTCATTTTTTTTTCTTTTTATGTCTGAGTGATATGCCATTGTATATATATGTCACATCTTCTCTATCCATTCATCTGTCGATGGACACTTAGCTTGCTTCCATGTCCTGGCTACTGTAAATAGAGCTGCAATGAACATTGTGGTACATGACTCTTTTTGAATTATAGTTTTCTCAGGGTATATGCCCAGTAGTGGGATTGCTGGGTCATATGGTAGTTCTATATTTAGTTTTTTAAGGAACCTTTATAGAGTTCTCCATAGTGGCTGTATCAATTTACATTTCCACCAACAGTGCAAGAGAGTTCCCTTTTCTCCACACCCTCTTCAGTATTTATTGTTGTAGATTTTTGATGATGGCCATTCTGACCCGTGTGAGGTGATACCTCATTGTAGTTTTGATTTGCATTTCTCTAATGATTAGTGATGTTCGGCATCCTTTCATGTGTTTGTTGGCAGTCTGTATATCTTCTTTGGAGAAATGTGTGTTGAGGTCTTCTACCCATTTTGGGACTGGGTGGTTTGTTTCTTTGATATTGAGTTGCATGAGCTGCTTGTAAATTTTGGAGGCTAATCTTTTGTCAGTTGCTTTACTTGCAAGTATTTGCAAATATTTGCAAATATTTTCTCCCATTCTCCCAAGGTTGTCTTTTCATCTTGTTTATGGTTTCCTTTGCTGTGCAAAACATTTGAAGTTTCATTAAGTCCCATTTGTTTATTTTTGTTTTTATTTCCATTTCTCTAGGAGGTGGGTCAAAAAGAATGCTGCTGTGATTTATGTCATAGAGTATTCTGCCGATGTTTTCCTCTAAGAGTTTTATAGTGTCTAGCCCTACATTTATGTCTTGAATCCATTTTGAGTTTATTTTTGTGTATGGTGTTAGGGAGTGTTCTAATTTCATTCTTTTACATGCAGCTGTCCAGTCTTCCCAGCACCACTTATTGAAGAGGTTGTCTTTTCTCCACTGTATATATATTCTTGCCTCGTTTATCAAAAATAAGGTGACCATATGTGCGTGGGTTTATCTCTGGGCTTTCTATCCTGTTCCATTGATCTATATTTCTGTTTTTGTGCCAGTACCACACTATCTTGATTAATGTAGCTTCGTAGTATAGTCTGAAGTCAGGGAGCCTGATTCCTCCAGCTCCATTTTTTTCTTTCTCAAAATTGTTTTGGCTCTTCAGGGTCTTTTGTGTTTCCATACAAATTGTGAAATTTTTAGTTCTAGTTCTGTGAAAAATGCCATTGGTAGTTTGATAGGGATTGCATTGAATCTGTAGATTGCTTTGTGTAGTACACTCATTTTCACAATGCTGATTCTTCCAATCCAAGAATGTGGTATATCTCTCCATCTGTTTGTATCATCTTTAATTTCTTTCAACAGTATCTTACAGTTTTCTGCATACAGGTCATTGGCTCCTTAGGTAGGTTTATTCCTAAGTATATTATTCTTTTTGTAGCAATGGTAAATGGAGTGTTTCCTTGATTTCTCTTTCAGATTTTTCATCATTAGTGTATAGGAATGCAAGAGGTTTCTGTGCATTAATTTTGTATGCTCCTACTTTACCAAATTCGCTGATTAGCTCTAGTAGTTTTCTGGTGGCATCTTTAGGATTCTCTATGTATAGTATCGTGTCATCTGCAAAGAATGACAGATTTTCTTCTTCTTTTCTGATTGGATTCCTTTTATTTCCTTTGCTTCTCTGATTATTTTGGCTAAAACATACGAAACTATGTTGAATAATAGTGGTAAGAGTGTAAAATCTTTTCTTCTTCCTCATCTTAGTAGAACTGGTTTCAGTTTTTCACCATTGAGAATGATGTTGGCTGTGGGTTTGTAATATATGGCCTTTATTATGTTCAGGTAAGTTCCCTCTATGCCTACTTTCTGGAGAGTTTTTATCATAAATTGGTGTTGAATTTTGTCAAAAGCTTTTTCTGCATCTACTGAGATGATCATATGGTTTTTCTCTTTCAATTTGTTAATATGGTGTATCACATTGATTGATTTCCATATATTGAAGGATCCTTCCATTCCTAGGAAAAAACCCACTTGATCATGGTCTATGATCCTTTTAATGTGCTGCTGGATTCTGTTTGCTAGTATTTTGTTGAGGATTTTTGCATCTATGTTCATCAGTGATATTGGCCTGTAGTTGTCTTTCTTTGTGACATCTTTGTCTGGTTTTGGTATCAGGGTGATGGTGGCCTCATAGAATGAGTTGGGGACTGTTCCTCCCTCTGCTATATTTTGGAACAGTTTGAGAAGGATAGGTGTTAGGTCTTTTCTAAATGTTTGATAGAATCCACCTGTGAAGCAGTCTGTTCCTGGGCTTTTGTTTGTTGGAAGATTTTTAATCACAGTCTCAATTTCAGTGCTTGTGATTGGTCTGTTTATATTTTCTATTTCTTCATGGTTCAGTCTCAGAAGGTTGTGCTTTTCTAAGTATTTGTCCATTTCTTCCAGGTTGTCCATTTTATTGCCATAGAGCTGCTTGTAGTAATTTCTCATGATCCTTTGTATTTCTGCAGTGTCAGTTGTTACTTCTCCTTTTTCATTTCTAATTCTACTGATATGAGTCTTCTTTTTTTTTTTTTTTCTGGATGAGTCTGGCTAATGGTTTATCAATTATGTTTATCTTCTCAAAGAACCAGCTTTTAGTTTTATTGAAATTTGCTATTGTTTCCGTCATTTTTCATTTATTTCTGATCTGATCTTTATGATTTCTTTCCTTCTGCTAACTTTGGGTTTTTTTTTGTTCTTCTTTCTCTAATTGCTTTAGGTGTAATGGTTAGGTTGTTTATTTGAGATGTTTCCTGTTTCTTGAGGTAGGATTGTATTGCAATAAACTTCCCTCTTAGAACTGCTTTTGCTGCATCCCATAGGTCTTGGGTCATCGTGTTTTCATTGTCATTTGTTTCTAGGTAATTTTTTATTTCCTCTTTGATTTCTTCAGTGATCTCTTGGTTATTAAGTACTGTATTGTTTATCCTCTATGTGTTTGTATTTTTTACAGATATTTTTCCTGTAATTGACATCTAGTCTCACAGCATTGTGGTAGAAATGATACTTGATATGATTTCAATTTTCTTAAATTTACCAAGGCTTGATTTGTGACACAAGATATGATCTATCCTGGAGAATGTTCCATGAGCACTTGAGAAGAAAGTGTATTGTGTTGTTTTTGGATGGAATGTCCTATAAATACCAATTAAGTCCATCTTGTGTAATGTATCATTTAAAGCTTGTTTCTTTATTTCTTTTCATTTTGGATGATCTGTCCATTGGTGAAAGTGGGGTGTTAAAGTCCCCTACTATGATTGTGTTACTGTCAATTTCCCCTTTTATGGCTGTTAGCATTTGCCTTATGTACTGAGGTGCTCCTATTTTGGGTACAGAAATATTTACAATTGTTATATCTTTTTATTGGATTGATCCCTTGATCATTATGTAGTGTCCTTCTTTGTGTCTTGTAATAGTCTATCTTAAAGTCTATTTTGTCTGATATGAGAATTGCTACTCCAGCTTTCTTTTGATTTCCATTTGCATGGAATATCTTTTCCCATCCCGTCACTTTCACTCTGTATTTGTCCTTAGGTCTGAAGTGGTTCTCTCTTACATAGCATATGTACAGGTCTTGTTTTTGCATCCATTCAGCTAGTCTATGACTTTGGCTGGACCATTTAATCCTTTTACATTTAAGGTAATTATCGATACGTATGTTTCTATTACCATTTTCTTATTGTTTTCGGTTTGTTATTGAAGTCTTTTCCTTCTCTTGTGTTTCCTGCCTAGATAAGTTCCTTCACCACTTGTTGTAAAGCTGGTTTGTTGGTGCTGAATTCTCTTAGCTTTTGCTTGTCTGTAAAGGTTTTAATTTCTCCATCGGATCTGAATGAGATCCTTGCTGGGTAGAGTAATCTTGGTTGTAGGTTTTTCCCTTTAATCACTTTAAATATGTCCTGTCACTCCCTTCTGGCTTGCAGTGTTTCTGCTGAAAGATCAGCTGTTAACCTTATGGGGATTCCCTTGTGTGTTATTTGTTGTTTTTCCCTTGCTGCTTTTAATATTTTTTCTTTGTATTTAATTTTTGGTAGTTTGATTCATATGTTTCTTGGCATGTTTCTCCTTGGATTTATCCTGTATGGGGCTCTCTGTGCTTCCTGGACTTGATTATTTCCATTCCCATATTAGGGAAGTTTTCAGCTATAATCTCTTCAAATACTTTCTCCGTCCCTTTTTTTTCTCTTTTTCTTCTGGGACCCCTATAATTCGAGTGTTGGTGCCTTTAATGTTGTCTCAGATGTTTCTGAGACTGGTTCTTTTTTCTTTATTCTCCTCTGCTGTAATTATTTCCACTCTTTTATCTCCCAGGTCCCTTATCCTTTCTTCTGCCTCAGTTATTCTGCTGTTGATTCCTTCTAGAGAATTTTTAATTTCATTTATTGTGTTGTTCATTATTGTTTGTTTGATCTTCAGTTCTTCTCAGTCCTTCTTAAACGTTTCTTGTGTTTTCTCCATTCTATTTCCAAGATTTTGGATCATCTTTTCTCTCATTATTCTGAATTATTTTTCAGGTAGACTGCCTATTTCCTCTTCATTTGTTAGGTCTGGTGGGTTTTTACCTTGCTCCTTCATCTGTTGTGTGTTTCTCTGTCTTCTCATTTTGCTTCACTTACTGTGTTTGGGGTCTCCTTTTCTCAGGCTGCAGGTTCGTGGTTCCCCCTGTTTTTGGTGTCTGCCCCCAGTGGCTAAGGTTGGTTCAGTGGGTTGTGTAGGCTTCTTGGTGGAGGGGACTAGTGCCTGTGTTCTGGTGGATGAGGCTGGATCTTGTCTCTCTGGTGGGCAGGACTGAGTCCGGTGGTATATTTTGGGGTGTCTGTGACCTTATTATGATTTTAGCCAACCTCTCTGCTAATGGGTGGGGTTGTGTTCCTGTCTTGCTAGTTGTTTGGCATAGGGTGTCCAGCACTGTAGCTTGCTGGTTGTTGAGTGGAGCTGGGTCTTAGCATTGAGATGGAGATCTCTGGGAGAGCTTTCACCGTTTGATATTATGTGGAGCCTGGAGGTCTCTGGTGGACCAATGTCCTAAACTCAGCTCTCCCACCTCAGAGACACAGGCCGGACACCCATCTGGAGCACCAAGACCTTGTCAGCCACACAACCAGAGAGCAACCAAATCAAAAAACAAGCCCACCAATGATAACAAGTTCTAAAAACTAGGACAAATGGTAAAAGCAAAGCTATACAGATAAAATCACACAAAGAAGCATACACACACACACAAAAAGAGAAAAAGAAAAAATATACATATACCATATAAAAAAAATGTAGGAAGAGATCAATCAAATTAATAAACAAATCTACCAATGATAATAAAGTCTAAATACTAAACTAGGATAAACATAAAACTGGGAACAAATTGGAGGCAGAAGGCAAACCCCAAGTCTACAGTTGCTCTCCAAGTCCACTGCCTCAATTTGGGATGATTAATTGCCTATTCAGTTATTTCACAGATGCAGGGTGCATCACGTTGATTGTGGAGATTTAATCCACTGCTCCTGAGGCTGCTGGGAGAGATTTCCCTTCTCTTCTTTGTTCGCACAGCTCCTGGGGTTCAGCTTTGGATTTGGCCCTGCCTCTGCGTGTAGGTCGCCGGAGGGCGTTTGTTTTTCGCACAGACAGGACGAGGTTAAAGGAGCCACTAATTCGGGGACTCTGTCTCACTCAGGCTGGGGCGGGGGGTTGGGGGGAAGGGGTATGGAATGTGGGGCACGCCATGCGTTCTTCCGGGGAAGTTGTCCCTGGATCCCGGGACCCTGGCAGTGGCGGGCTGCACAGGCTCCCCGGAAGCGGGGTGTGGATAGTGACCTGTGCTCGCACACAGGCTTCCTGGTGGCGGCAGCAGCAGCCTTAGTGTCTCATGCCCGTCTCTGGGGTCCGCGCTGATAGCCGCAGCTTGCTCCGGTCTCTGGAGCTTGTTTAGGCGGTGTTCTGAATCCCCTCTCCTCACGCACCCCGAATCAATTGTCTCTTGCCTCTTCGGCAGCTCCAGACTTTTCCCCGGACTCCCTCCCGGCTAGCCGTGGCGCACTAGCCCCTTCAGGCTGTGTTCATGCCGCCAACCCCAGTCCTCTCCCTGGGATACGACCAAAGCCCGAGCCTCAGCTCGCAGCCCCTGCCCGCCCCGGCAGGTGAGCAGACAAGCCTCTCGGGCTGATGAGTGCTGGTCAGCACCGATCCTCTGTGCGGGAATCTCTCCGCTTTGCCCTCTGCACCCTGTTGCTGCGCTCTCCTCCGTGGGTCCGAAGCTTCCCCGCTCCGCCACCCGCAGTCTCCGCCCGCGAAGGGGCTTCCTAGTGTGTGGAAACCTTTCCTCCTTCACAGCTCCCTCCCACTGGTGTGGGTCCCATCCCTATTCTTTTGTCTCCTTTTTTTCTTTTTTCTTTTGCCCTACCCAGGTACGTGGGGAGTTTCTTGCCTTTTGGGAGGTCTGAGGTTTTCTTCCAGCGTTCAGTAGGTGTTCTGTAGGAGGTGTTCCACATGTAGTTGTATTTCTGATGTAGTTGTGGGAAGGAAGGTGATCTCCACGTCTTACTCTTCCACTGTCTTGAAGGTCTCTCCCATCATTTGCTTTTAAAGCTTAATAATAATCCACAGTGGCTCACAGCTCCACCCTCTAGTCTCCACCCTCAGAGTCATCTTTATTTTTCATGGAAGATAGTACGTTTGCAGCTGAGTGGTTTTATCTGCCTGTTTTGTACTTGTAGCATTTTTGTGGTCAACAGGCTTCTTTCATTTTGTACACTCTCTGTCTTTTTCCAATCCAAGCTAACATTTTTCTACTGGCATAAAATTCTCAAGGACCCTGTGGGTCTCCCATGTATGTCATGGGATTCAATCTATTAAACAAGAGCCTACTCCACAGATTTTTTTCCTAGATAATTCTATCTCTATTTTTGGCATCTCTTGGGATGGTAGAGGGAACCTATGAGTCACATACTTAATCTCTTCAAGGACCTTTTTGTGTGACCTTTTAATTTTTCTGATATTTGAGCAAAAGGTTGTCCAGACACACCATAGGCTTTTTTTCTAGACCATGGTTTCTTTCCAGTGAATTTCTTAACTTTGCATCCTTCGCCATTTGGGTAGGTTAAGAATTAGAGAAATCATTAAGTTTTACTTTCTTTTTATTCCTGTTTAGTTTAGTTTACTTGTTTAACAGTTCTTTGATTAGTTTATCTTTCTTCTTTCACATTTTATTGTAAGCAGCAAGAAGGAAACCAGGCCACACATTCAACCCTTACTTGTAAATCTCTTCTAAATATCCAAGTTATATCACTTACAAATTCTGCTTTCCATGTATTTATAGAACGTATTCTGCAAAGTTACTGCCATTTTGTAACAAGGATTCTCTTTCCTCCAGTTCCCAATAACATATACTTCATTTCCTTCTGTTCCTCCACAAGCAGTGCCTTTAAAGTCTATATTTCTCCTAACAGGCCACTTACAATGATTCAGGTATTCTCTAAAGTGATATGTGTTTTCTCTAAGCTGATCTTCACTTCCTTATAAGTCCTCACTAGCAGAGTCATTAATGTTCATATATCTACTAACTGTCTTTTAGAGGAAATCTGGTCGTTTTTATCATGCTCCTCAAAATTTTCCCAGCCTCTGCCTTTTGCCCAATTCCCAAGTCACTTCCACATCTTTAGGTATTTGCTAGAGAAATATACCACTTCTAAGTACTAAAATCTGTATTCAATTTCTATTGCTTCTGTAACAGATTACCACAAAACTGGTGGCTTAGAAATTTATTATTTTATAAATTTAAATTTATAAATCACCCACTTATTATTTTACAGTTTAGTAGGTCAGAAGTCTGGCCTTGGTTTCACTTGGCTAAGATCAAGGTGTTGACAGGGCAGTGTTCCTTCTCAAAGTCTCAAGGGAAAAATCCACTTTTTCATTTTCTTACTTTTTCCGGCTTCTGGAAGCTGCCCACTTTTCTTGCCTCATGAATCCCTTCATCCAAAGGCAGCAATGGTGGACTGAGTTTTTCTCACGTTGGCTCATCCAAACTGCTTCAGTCCTCCTGTCTGAGTCTCTCCTTCTGCCTCCCTCTTCTACTTTTAAGGACCTTTGTGATTACACTGACATCATCCAGATAATTCAGGATAATCTCCCTATCTTGATGTCCTTAGCTTGATGTCCTTAGCTTAAAAATATTTGAAAGTCCTTTTTGCCAAGTGAAAAGGTATTTCACATTTTTTTTAGGACATGGACATATTTAGGCGAGCCCTTTATTCTGCCTATAATGTTTCAATAAATAATGTAACATATTTAATGTTATACAGGTTGACTATATTATCCAAAGTCAGTAATTTTTCCAATTATGCACTTAGTTCCACTCTGAGAACAGTGGGAGAAAAGAGTAAAATGTAAAACAAAACAAAAAATGCTATGTGCTTCAATCCAGATCATACCCTATTTACTGTCCATTATATCACAAAGGCACCGTACATTTTCCTTGTTGAGATTTTTTTTTTTTTTTTTTTCCGGTACGCGGGCCTCTCACTGCCGTGGCCTCTCCCGTCGCGGAGCACAGGCTCCGGACGCGCAGGCTCAGCGGCCATGGCTCACGGGCCCAGCCGCTCCGCGGCATGTGGGATCCTCCCGGACCGGGGCACGAACCCGCGTCCCCTGCATCGGCAGGCGGACTCTCAACCACTGCGCCACCAGGGAAGCCCCCCTTGTTGAGATTTAAATGTTATTTTCTCTTTTTTGGTCTGTATTTACTTTCTTAAGGCTGAAATACTCAATTCTGAAAATGGAGAAACAAAGTGACTTTATCACTTTTTCCACCTGCATGATATTGACATCTGAAACATTTCACAAGTAAAAATCTTCAGACCATAGCACCTCTTTTAAGTATATAAGACTAAAAACTTGCTGTGTCTACTTATAACTTAGACCTAGTACAGATCAATTTAGTAATGTGTTATTCTCTTGCTAGCTCTAAAACACACATAATATGGTACCGCCTGTAGAGAAGAGGAAAGACGTGAAATCAATGGAAATGGAAACATTCTGCTTATTGAAACATTCTGCTTATTAGCAGCCCAGAAGTTGTTTCCTCAAAGCCTGTCTTTAGGACAATAGTTCCCATTCTTGACTGATCATTAGCCTCTCGTGGGAAGATTTTTTAAAAAAATTCAGCTTCCAGTCCTTTCCCTAGAATTAATGAAAGAGAATCTCCAAAGTTTGATCCCTATATAAGGATTATTTTATGAACTCTAGTAAAATTTAAGTTTTTACTTTTTGATGGTATTCACTTTAACATTGGTGTAATGTGCCACTCATATTGGAGATACCATATATGCTTTTACATTTACTTCACTTTTGGTCTGAATTTTGTAAATCTAATAGAAAAATGAGGATTTATTGTTCCATTAGTAGTTACTAATTTTGCCTGCATAGAGTAACAAATAGGAGAGTTACTGAGTCTGGAGTAAGGCCAGGAGAACTTGGAAGACATGGTTCTACCAGCTTTAAAGAGGATACTTTTTATAACCCAGAATTCCTTCAATTCCCAAGGAATCATGTTGATAGTGATAATTGATGTGTACGTTGTCTGCTCATCTATATTTGCCATCACTGTCTTGTCCATTTCCTTGTCATGGTGATATAATTTTTCACAATTTTCCTTGATTTATTCCTCTTTTTAGCATCAGTTAACAGTTTTCTCAATATGATATTATATGCAAGGTCATGGAGGATAAGGGCCATACACCATTCCTCCCTGTTACAACACAGGCTAGAACAGAGCTGTGCCCATTGCTGTTTTAGGCTCACAGAAGTACTGAAATGCATTAAATGATGTCATCACATTCTGGAAGCCTAACCCTCTTTTCATAGTGGACCAGTGGTCTGTTAATGGTTGTATTTTTTCTCTGATTATAATTTATTTAAAGTGTTTGTATTTCTTTCTCTTCCATCAAAACTATAAGAATTTGAATTCATCTTTGCAACTACAATACATGAATAATAGAATACTACTGAAGAAATGTTTGTTGAATTAATATGATGAGAAAATGGTCCCACCCTTCTCCCTCTCTCTCTTTCTTCTTCCCACCCTTCCTCTCACCTTCACACTTTCCATTATTAGGTCTAAATCATAAGACTGTGTCTGATGTGTGTCACTTTTGTGAAATTTGGGGGGGCTGTGGTATGTGTATGAGTGTGTGTGTGTTCACACATATGTGAATATATTTAATCTATTGCATGGCTACTATTTACAACTGTAAGTGATCTTGCCAAAATTATGCTGTAATTTCGAAAATGATTATGGCCAGAGGCTAAAAGAGGATTTTTACCAGTGTTCATTCTCTTCTGGTAGAATTCCAGTCATAGTGCAGTCCTCCTGATTTTTTTTATAACTATTTTTTATTGGAGTATAGCTGCTCTACAATGTTGTGTTAATTTCTACTGTACAGCAAAGTGAATCAGCTATACGTATACATATATCCCCTCTTTTTTGGATTTCCTTCCCATTTAGGTCACCACAGAGCACTGAGTAGAGTTCCCTGCGCTATACAGTAGGGTCTCATTAGTACCTATTTTATACACAGTATCAATAGTGTATATATGTAAATACCAATCTCCCAATTCATCCCACCCTCCCCTTCCCCCCCTGGTGTCCATACATTTGTTCTCTATGTCTGTGTCTCTATTTATGTTTTGCAAATATGATCATCTATACCATTTTTCTAGATTCCACATATATGCATTAATATATGATATTAATATATGATAATATAATATATTAATATATATGCATTAATATATGATATATGCATTAATATATGATATTGATATAGGTCCATCCACGTCTCTACAAATGACCCAATTTCATCCTTTTTTATGGCTGAGTAATATTCCATTCTATATATGTACCACATCTTCTTTATCCACTCCTCTGTTGACAGACATTTAGGTTGCTTCCATGTCCTGGCTATTGCAGCCTTCCTGATTTGAATTTAGAACTAACATCTTCATAACATAAGCATTGAGGAAGATCACATTAATACTCTTGGGAAGACAGCTGCTCTGCATTAGGTATGAAGCACTTTGAGTGATGACTTCAGAACTGTTTTTTTTTCTGAAGAGATCCAATAACTATTTCACCTTCCCCACCTCTACCCTGAACCTTAGTGACTGTTGTCATCTCCTTACTCTGATGATCACTCACTTACTTCATGATTTACTCAGGCATTGATTTTGGCCTGTCTTTGCAAATCTGATTCCGTAAATTCATGTTTACAAATGTTAATATAAGTCTCCATTAAGAAAAAAAATACAACAAAGCATTTTCCATAAGGACACAATAAATATCTTCTCAATTTGTACTTGTGAAAAGAATCTGCACGTGAAGTTTTATCTTTAAAAATGGATAGGGTTACAAAAGAATGACAAGCCTTTAAGGAGTAAAGACTTGTATATGATAGAATACTTGCTTGTAGCTAAATTTATATATTTAAAAAGATTAGTGTTTTTGCAATCATGTCTCTATTTCTTTTTTGCTAATCAACATGTTTGTTTTACAGTGCTTTATAAAACAATTTGTGCAGTAATTAAATGTCTAACAGGGGTTTTTATGACTGTTTGCTGAACACAAATGCAGTTTAGCTTAGTAGTTTCGAGTTATTAAGTGAGCCATCATAATTTAATGTTTTAAATAAAACAAATTACAGACCTTTTCTTAGCTTTGCAGGAGGATCATATCACAATGGAATTTATGTACTTCACATGTAACTGATTCTACATTCCCAACAACCCATTTGCAAACACATCGATAAAACTCTGCTCTTTCATTTAGGTTTGTTCTTTAAGGCAAACAGTCCACAGCAAATAGAAATAAAGGGGAAAATTGATTTTCTTGTAAGAGGAAATGGAAAGGGAGGAACTAATATTTATTGAGCACCTACTACATGTCAGCCACTATGCTTGATATCTTATGTCCTCTCATTTGTCACACCATAACCCACAGAGACGCAATTTATCCACATTTTATAGGTCATGAAAATGAAACTGAGGCTTAGTGAGGAGGTTGAATAACTTGTCCTAAGCTTACTTGTCTTTGTCAAATAAATGGCAAAGTTGGCAAAGTTTGGTTCTAACACAAATAATTTACTTCCCTCCCCAAAACTGCTTCTCAAATTTTCTTACGTTCGTGTCATTTGATGTGCACATACAAACCCATCCAGCACCTTAACTCAACTCTATAATGGTCAGCAGCAGCAGCATCACAGGAATCTTGCAATTATTGAGAACCCATTTCAGTCCAGCATCGTTTATAGCCCGTGTACAGATGCTCACCGTTTTAAAAGGATCATTCAATCCCCTAATCAACTGATATTGATTGAGTACTTCATCTCTTCTTATCTGAAACCAGGGAAACAGCTCATTTCCCTGAGAAGGATGGGAATTCATGAGGGACATCAAATTGCAAATATTTGAGGAAGGAGAGAAATAATGTTTGAGAAGCATTTAAATATATTCCATACATTCTGCTAAATGTTTTCACATATAATAACTGTTCTAATTTACCCCAAACTCTTTGAGCTCAACCTCTAGCACATGCATGCATGTCTTCTCACTTGTTCTCTCTTTTTCTATCAAATTATTTTACAGAGAAGTAAACTGAGACTGGAGAAGTTAATTAACTGGCTATTATGAGATAGCCAAAAATAGAACTCAGGTTTCTAGGACAATTAAACTCATGCTTCGGGGCACTGGGAATGGTGGCAGAAGCAGTGCCGGTGGATGGGAAGGGATGACTTCCTTCAAGTACCTCTATTTATTTCTTTTATAATAGTAAGTGAAGTATATATTTATTGAAAAACCCCACCTTTCTACCACCTGTAAATCACAATCATTGTTGCAATTTTTTTAAACATCTTTATTGGAGTATAATTGCTTTACAATGTTGTGTTACTTTCTGCTGTATAACAAAGTGAATCAGCTATATGCATACATATATCCCCATATCCCCTCCCTCTTGCGTCTCCCTCCCACCCTCCCTATCCCACCCCTCTAGGTGGTCAAAAAGCACCGAGCTCATGTCCCTGTGCTATGCAGCTGCTTCCCACTAGCTATCTATTTTACATTTGGTACTGTATATATGTCCATGCCACTCTCTCACTTCACCCCAGCTTACCCTCCCCCCTCCCCGTGTCCCCAAGTCCATCCTCTACATTTGTGTCTTCATTCCTGTCCTGGCCCTAGGTTCATCAGAACTTTTTTTTTTTTTAGATTCCATATATATGTGTTAGCATACGTTATTTGTTTTTCTCTTTCTGACTTAACTTCACTCTGTATGACAGACTCTAGGTCCACCCACCTCACTAAAAATAGTTCAATTTTGTTTCTTTTTATGGCTGAGTAATATTCCATTGTATATATATGCAATTTTTAACTTCTTGGCACCCAGCTACCACAAATGTCAGCTAACTCAAAATTATATGGTATATAGATATTTTATGCTCTTAATTTTCTCCTACCATTCTGACCCAGTTCCTGCCATTTCCTCTTTGGTTTCTCTTAACCAAAGGGTAATGTTCTAGGCCAGGATTCTGCAAACTATGGTTCATAGGACATATCTGGCTTATCACTTTTTTTCATATGTTCCACAAAGTAAGATTGGACTTGTACAGTTTTAAGTGGTTGAACAATAACAAAAATCAAAGGAAGAATAATATTTAGTGATATGTGATAATTATATGAAATTCAAATTTCAGTATGCATAATTAACTTTCAGGGTATCACATTCATGCCTACTTGCGTGTTGTCTGTGGCTGCTTCAGTGCTACCACAGCACCGTTGAGTACTTCTGAACTGTACGGCCCACAATCCTTAAAAGAGCTACCATGTGGCTCTTTACACAAAAAGTATGTAGACACTGTTTGAGGCTCTCTTCCCATTCTACACATTCTCAGAGGAACCACTTCCACCCAGGCTGTGATCACAGGTAGCCTCAGACCCAGATACACAGACCCACAGAACAGATAGGCAATCAGACAGTTCCACAGGGCTGGTTCAAAGATTGCTAAACCCAACATGCCCACAATGGGGCTCATTTTCTTCTGCCCCTAAACTGGATCTTCTTCCTGTGATTCCAAGTTCAGAGCAACGCACCAGTCTACTCAATCACCCAAACCAGACACCTGAGCATCCTTGATTCTTTCCTCTCCCTCACTCATCCCCCAATAAGTACCAGGAACTGTAGACTCTCAACTCCCAAGTCTTCAAATCCATTCTCTCATTGCACAGATCAGCACTAGTTTAGGCTACCATCATGTATTGCCTGCACTAATTCAGCTGTTGCCTAATAAAGATTCCTGACTCCAGGCTTGCTTCATCTACTTTATTCTCTCCATTGATCAGGTCTTTGCAAAGTGCAATTATTTTCATGTCACTACTTTGCTTATAACTCTTCAGTGATTCCTTATTTCCCCTTTAGTATAAAGTCTACACTCTGCTCATCATTTCATATATTCCTAGTCCCTAATTTAAACTCAGGTTTTTGAACACGCTATGCTCCCTTAAAACTAATTTTCTCTAAGAAATGTACCACAGTCTATTCAAATGCCCAATCCAGAAACCTACCAAACACTCCCTAACCCTTCAAGACTTAAATGATCGTTTTTGTGCCCTAAGTGTTTCTTATTCTCCTTTGTAATCTATCACACTAGAATAAATGATCCTTTGGGGGCAAAGGCCACTTGATCATCGCATTCCCAGACCTACAAAAGCTCTCACATAGAGGATATGTGTTAAAAGAATATGTGTTGAATAGAATTGAGTGGAAGTCTGACACATATGTCAAAATAATTGTAGTCAAAATAAATCTTTAAAAACAAAACAAAATCTCTATGTCTTTAGTTATTTCTTTCAAGAAGAAAAGTGGGGTAAAATTATTTTGCTGTTATTTTGTCTGTGAAAATTCTCTAAGAGTATTCAGCAGTGCTAATAAGTATAATCTTAGTCACAGTCAGAAAATATCATTATTTCCCTAGGAAGTCATCTAAAACTGAGAGACATCTATAATCTCAGCACCACTTATAATTTATTTGCTGTCACTATCATTAGACCAATATACTTGATCATGGTTTTATAAAATAAGCATTAACAGAACGATACTCCTATATGTAAAGTATTATATATAAAAGGCAGCAGCACGGATCTTTAGAAAACAAAGTATAATTGCCTTTTTATTGGGATTAGGTAAAATGTACATGCCTAATCTGAATCTAAGTGTACTGGTAATAACAAGTCTTATTAATTGGAGAGATCAAGTGTGACGCATGGAATAACAAAAGAATTTACATAAAGATCTTATCTAATACTACCTCCCATGCAGTGGGAGTCCTTCAATAAAATATTAAATTCCATCAGTAAGTGTCCATATTTATTATCTGAAAACCAAATGCTCCAACAACGGAATTTCTCATTTTTCCTTCACGTTCTATCACCGCATTTTCTTGCCTATAATAAAAGTAACTGCTTCGTTATTTGAGATTGTGTCTTTCTCTTTCCTATTCATATTCAATTTTGACTAAATCAGTCTGTTCCTATGTGAATTAATTTGTATATTCATTAACATTAAAGAGAGCCAAAGACTCATAGGATATGTTAAGCACAGTAATCAGGAAACAAGTAGTATGTGAGACAAAGGCAGAATTTAACATATTTTATTAATAGAATAAATAATTTAGTAACCTGTAAGACGTGCCAAAGAATAAATAGAAAATATGATGGAACAAACAAGGGTATTGCTTATGCTTATGGATAGAAAGGGATGGAAAGGTTTATTCAAGATCATGGACCTCTGGACTGACATTTATGTCACCTCTAAGTGACACTGGTGATACCTGATGTGGCCCAAACAAATATAAGGTACCTGTGACCAAGGACCCACACCCCTTCTCTCACACAGACACAGGGGCAAGTACCCGCAGCCACAGTTATGGTTCCATCATAATTTCAGGAACAGTAGATTTACCAGTTTACCAAATGAGAATTTCCTTTAGAGAATATCTGATACGTTAAGATACTTTCATTTAGGGACTTGAAGAAATAGTTAAAATCCTGTGTGCACACGCTCTCTCTCTCCCATAATGTCTCCCTTCATGTTAATCAAGAAGCTTACTAAAACTGGGGGTTTACCTTAGGGAAGTTCAGGGCAAAGCAGAAAACAGCTTGTCTTTTCAATCACAATCAAAACTCATGAGAATCAACTGGTAAGCCCATAGGGGATTGACTCAGAAAATTGTCTGAATCAAATTTCAGGCTGAATCTAGCCTCTAGGTACTGCTCTGTAGGCTTCAATTAAGGGTTTAATTCTCTATTCTCTGTTGTAAATCATAGCTGGCCACAGAAAGGCATTCTTAACTACAGCCCCTCCCGCATAATCACCCTGAAGAAATAACATTTCACAGGTTGGACATAAAGCACTGACAGCTTTTTGCAATAAAGTGTGACCTTTACTGTTAAAAAATGTTTTACGACATCTGACAAACCATTTTCTTAATAGAAGGATATATATTCACTCACTGGATGAATTAAAATAGTGGAAACATTTAATTTTTTGTGGAAGATCTGAACCACAATATGTTTCAAATGAGGAAAATTTCCTTTTATACCTATGTTCTAAAAATAATAATAGGTCATGCTTTTTGTTAAGGAAGAGAACTATTCACACCAACAGCACCCACAAAGGGAAAGCTAGACTTATTTAGACAGAGTATCTGTATGCCAGTAGAAACATCCATGAATTTGGAATACTTTACTCTTCATATTACTTACTGTGGGTGCTCTGAGGAAAAGGCAACGTAAGAAAAATGCCTTTAAGTGGAATCTGCTTTCACACTACTGCTTTAATGCATCTGTCTCAGGCTTTATGGGGCATTCGAGTGTGCATTAAAATCACAGAACACAAAGTTCCAAATCAAAGGAAGATGAGAGTGAGTTTTGGAAAACTATACAAAACTAGTTTTTAAATAGCTTCTTCTTCTTTAAAGCAAAACAAGAGAATATTCAGTAGTAGGGATTTTTGTTGGACCTCATCACATGAATGCCTGATCAAAGGGGCTTAGGAATCCCCAAAGAGGAGTTTTTAGAGGGTCTCTGTAATATTTTTTCTCTTAATATTTATAATAGTACTCTACAAATGCATTCTTAAAGGCCAAAATGAAAATTACCAGGCTGTGTAAATGACATGCAACATTTCTGGGTATAAGGAACTTCTCTTAAATATATATCTGTGCACATAGCTTTTGAGCATGTTCATATGACATCACTGGAGGTGTCACGTTACAAACAGAACAAAATACAAAGAAACGACGTGGCACAGAATAAAATTCAGAGGGTTCTTATAACTGCTTACCCAGCATACACCTCATTCACAGATAAACATATAAAAACCTAAGATAATATATGTCATCATTTATGTTTCTGCTCCAGAGTCACTTGAGGTAAGAACACAGGTTCTTCATGCAATCTCCTCATGTTTACCTAGAACATGGGAATCCGCTCAGAGTTTTAGCCTGAGGTTTCATGAAATTAACTTGATCTAGGAGTGACTTAGAGGCAGCTTGGACCTATTCTTGCAAGGAGCTAGAATTCAAATATTTTCTGAAAATAATAGAGAAGCTGAACAAATCATTCATTCATTAATGAATATTCTTAGGAAGGAACCGTGTCTTATTTAACTTTGTATTGCTAAACTCCAGCAGAAGTTGGGAGGAGAATATGCATTCAGCAAATGTATACGAACGAATTGATTTTTAAAAATTCATCGCCACTTGCAAATACATATATCCCTTGTATATTCAGATTAAAAAAGTATCATTAAGACTAGAGCCTCCATTCATCAATATTTCTATAATTTTCTGTGGGGATTTATAGTATAAGGCAACAGTAGTTACCACTTACAAGTTCAAAGTTGGTTTTTGAAGTACTAAGAGACGATAAAGCCTTCTCTGCAGGGGAGAGTGTTTGGGAGTATAGTTTCCTTGGTTCCCTGCAGGATTTCACAAATCTTTCTCTGCAAGGAATTTGTCTTCAGTGACCTCTAGCCTATTACATCTGCCCAGAAGGCCTCAGGAATTCTCTTTGCTGGTGGTAGGTCATACATTCTAGAACAACTGAATTAGTTTAATGATGAAACTAAAATATGTTTGCCCAAAAGCCCCTTTACAGAACCATATTACTTGAATATTTAAATAACATAATTATCTACTGCTTTGAGTAATACTTTACAGGAAAAATCACCCCAGAGATACACATGGTGTACACTGTGACCTATAACACCATTTTTTCTCTTCTGCCAGTGCTCCCATCTGCAAGAGTAGTGCTAAATGTGCTTTATTTTACCACATGTAATCAAAACATACCCTGCACTTTGCTCCCCGTCTACTGTGTACTTATCCGCCACGTGATATGCAGGCATCAAACTCATTACAGATTTAGCCGGTGCTCCAGGCCTTCCGCTATATGACTGAGACCTACACTGTCTCTGCCTCCTTCATACAAAAACTCCATGACAATCAAAATGTCTTAGCCATCATTTCAGGGTTAGACATCTCCTTGCCTTTACTTTTACTGTATTTCTTGCACAATACTTCCTGCCTCCTGACTTCCTAAGGCTTAGCTATTTTTCAAAGCTCATTTCATGTCAAATTTATTCAACGAAGTCTTTCCTAACTATTGGAGACCGTAATAGTTTTACTTCCATTGATCAATGGTGCAACATGTTGTTGGTACTGTCATTACTAGGTTTGAGGTCTGAAAACTTGAATTTGAGATTCAAGTTTGGCACTGAATAATTGTATAATCTTATGGAATTGTTTCGCTCTTCCTCAGTTTCCTCCCCATAAAATAGCACAGCAATATCTATAGGATCAGACTGTTGCTTTTACTGAGAAATCTTTGCAGAAATACCTGGCAGAGATGGTGCTCTATTGCTGTTACCCTTTTTGAAATCTTATTTCTCAGTGATCTAGAAGCTTCTTTAGGCATCTACTCCTTCATAGCTTTGACATCATGCATCATAAATAATAATTATTCTTAATAAATAATGTCATAAATAATTAGTGTTTAATGATAGTTTCCTGTAATCTAGATAGCATATGTAATAAGTAGCACAGTATAATGCCTATGTAGCAGTATTTATATAGTATCTGTATAGTTATCACCTAGATCCTATAGTATAATATACAGTAAATATTCTTGATGGTTTGCACTCTACATAGTATAGTAAGTAGCCCCACCCCTAAATAAGCTGCAATACTTTTCAATAATACTTATTTCTAATTCCAACTTAATTCACACATTCCACCAAACATTAAATTATTTAATGTGATTTAAATTCAAAGTGACATCACATTTAAATTAACAGCCAGACAATTTATTTTTGCAAAATAGAAATTGCCACTAGATGCTGGATTATACAGCCATGAGCAGAGGGCAAACTATTAGACTATATTATTGAAGGTATCTGAGAGAGAGACATATTTTTTTACACGAACTATCGGGGAGCAACACTTATTTTTCCACAGGTACATATATCTAATATTACCTCTTGTGTGTTTTAGTTATTTTCCCAATTTGAACTTTTCTAAATACCATGTTATGCAAATATCTACAGCTATAAATATACATTAGAAAAGTAATTTACTAATAAGGCAAAACCTTTTTATTTACCCTGGAATTTCAAATAACATACTCTCAGGTTTGAGAACAGCCATGTATTCAAACTGTGATTTTTTTCCTATATCTGATATTTTTTTTCATTTTTCTTAATACATGTTACAAGCAGATTTCATTTGTTTTAATGTGCATTCCTTCATAGCAGAGTTCAGAATTAACAAGTTTTCAACAGCATATGAAATAATCAGCTATCTTCTCTATACAGAATAGTCAGAATTAAAAAGTAACAAGCATTATAATATTAGTTTCAGTTTGATTTATTTTTACTTAATTTTGATTTACTTGCATAAAATGAAAAGATTTAGTGTTATTTCCTACATTTTGGACTGAGCAACAAACGTTAGGCTCAATTTTTTTTTTTTAACGTTAGGCTTAATTTTATCATGCGTTGCTACCCCCAAAAAAGCCAGAAATAAATAATAACAAATAAACTTCATAACTAGATCCACTTGTGTTAAATAAAGACTTGGTCTGCGAAAACTGACTGCTACATATCTTCCATTATACTTATGGTTTAACTACAGTATTAAATCTGTTCTTTCATTTTTGGAAATAAAAGGTGCTATTTAGTGAATAGCCTCTTCTGAGTGTGTTCAAGTGTGTTTGGGAGCACATAAGTTCACTATAAATGATCCAACAGAAAAGAAAAGATGATTGAGCCTGAGGATCATGGTTTTCTACGTTTCTATGGAAACCTAGTGGAAATTGTGATTTTATGGATATTCACATTTCAGTTGTTGTCTTTGATCACTTTGTTGTCAATCAAGCATTAAGACATGGAAACGGCAGCAGAGTTGAGTTGTCTTACAGCTGTTCAAAGTACATTTTGGAAGTATAATGTCTGAAGGTTTAGATTTTTTACATTGTCCATGGGCAGCAGTCTCTTCTGAAGAAAATAAATGAGAATATCAGTACTGAAGTTCATTTAGTGCATCAAGACTGCCTGAATTTCTGCCCATGTGCCAGTATATGATACATTTTCTCATCTGTAGACTAAACTCCATTCTACCAAACACAGGGAAGATGGATCAAACTTCTAAAAAATTGCTTTGGCTTTGTTCACACATGGAAGTTAACTTTCAGAAAAACCCATGAAATACTATAATAAGTACCATCACTGAGGAGAAAGTACTGACTCCCGAGAAGCAATAGGCATTTAGTGGTTTGATTCAGTGACTGCAAATCTGGGGCGGGGAGCAGGGAGGCAAGTCAATCCTAAAATGACAGAGCTCAGCCCCCAGCTGGGATTCCTTGCTGGGGACGCCAAGCCTGGCCACTGCCAACTAGGGTCCCAGGTGGTCCTGCCAGAACAGCCCTATCATTAGAGTGTTCCAGAGCAGGGGTGGCAGGGGGTCAGATGAACCTGAGTGCAAGTCCAGTGACACAAGTTAAATCACTTTTCTCTCAGCTTCTGCTTTCATTAAATGGAATGTTAAATCACAGAAAATGGAAAAAGTGAATAATCAAAATCTACTAGTTTTGTTACATACACACATACACATACATATATGTATCAGTATATATGTGTATATATATTAGGAAGGAAATGTATACATATTTTATGTGTATACACACACATATATCTGTATGTATAGATACATGTGTGTGTGTGTCTTGTGCTGCCCCCCGTTGGCATATGCACATGGTAAGAAGAATGTTTCTCAAACAGCACTAAATTGCTGTACATATAGTTAAGAATCTACGCATCACCAACAGAGAAAAGATTGTGAGGTTGATGAAGGGCCAGCAAATGGTGCAGAGATGAGAAGAAGTAAGGATGGATAGATTCAAGGTAGAGGTTCATAAACCCATGCAGCATGACAGTAAACTTTGCCTTAAAGAAGGAGATGCCCTGCAAGAAATTTCTGAGGACACAAATGGCCAAGGGGTTTATGCATCTAAATAAATAATCCAAGTAGAATCTTCTCTCTTAGCCTCACTATTTCCAACCCTGTGACAGTTGTGGTACTAGCCCTGTTGGTTTTTCTGACCCTTCTTCGCACCCAGCTTTCCTAATCTTTCCTCAGCTTATATCCCAATGAATGTCTCATCCTCTATTGGTCCTTAAATGTACAGTCTCTGCAATGCAACTGTTAAAGTCAGAAATTAAAAAGAAGTATCTTCTTTTAGAGGAAGGCAGTACATTATACTGTATTAAATGAATATCCTATAATGCCTCTGAAAACGCTCTTAGAGTTTATCATGTATTTGTAAACAAATAATATTTAAATATGCATTTTTTGCTTGACAGAATATAATTTCTCTCTTGAGGAATTTAGATGCGGACACAGTATATATTTAGTTCATTTTAAACTGTAAATTAATTTCCTGATAGACCTAGGATCTTGAATAATTTCTCCTATAAATATATGCAGTATGAAAAGATGTTTTAAAACAGGTATCATTTATTTTTTTTTCTTGCGGTACACGGGCCTCTCACTGCTGTGGCCTCTCCCGTTGCAGAGCACAGGCTCCGGACGCGCAGGCTCAGCGGCCATGGCTCACGGGCCCAGCCGCTCCGCGGCATGTGGGATCCTCCCGGACCGGGGCACGAACCCGTGTCCCCTGCGTCGGCAGGCGAACTCTCAACCACTGTGCCACCAGGGAAGCCCCAAAACAGCTATCATTTAAATTATAATCAGCTCATTATGAAATTTTCCTAAACTGTACATTTAAACAGGGAGAAAAATCTTTATCAAATGCCATGACTAGTCTGCGGTAAGTGCCTTTCTAATTTAAAGTCTGTTCTCCAAACAGGGGTGAGAAAATTAAATGAATCTATGTTGAGTTATGTGTTATAAAGATATTGTTAAAAATATTTGGATGGAGATATGTCTTGCTAAACTCTTAGCAGTATTTGTCACTAATATTCTTGTCTCGATTTTCTCTTGTTCTTCCTGATTCACACTATTGTGTCCCTCTATCTTCTCTGATCATTACCTCCTTTTCCTCCTCCTTGCCTTCCCCCACCTGGACTTTCAACTTTGACATTCTCTAGGCTTGCGTTTTCTTGCTAACTCTCCACTCTTGTTCACGCTCTTCAGGGTGATCTCATACACACTAAGGATTTTACCTCTGAGTTGACGAACCTGAATTTATTTGTTCCAATTTGGTCTTCTCCCCACATTGTCACACTCATGTCACCAACTTGCTGCTGGACATTTCTGCACTCCTGTTCACACATGTAACCGATCAGCAAGCCCTTCTAATTTTACCTCTATAATATTTCTTTAACCTGAACCCTCCCACCGTTCCCCCGCTCCCCACCCAAACCACTTTTACCAATAACCTTCCCACCCTTACCATTTCATCCTTGCATTACTCTCATAGTTACCCAACTGGTTCACTGGCCTGCAGTTTTGCCCCTTTCAGATCCATTCGCCACGTAGCTGGCAGCATGCTCCCTCCAAACTGCACGTCTGACCTTTTCAGGCCCTGCTTAAAATGTCGATGGTTCCCAGTGATTTACAGAATAAAGCCCAAGCTCTTTAGTCTGACATAAAATGAGGCCCTCCAAGTTTTCACCTTTGATTTTTCTGTCCTCTCTGCCTTAAAATTTATATCTCAGAAGTATTTACTTTAGTGGAGTTTGCAACCTTTACAGGGCTTCTCACATCCAGCCCTGTGCTCATAAACTCTCTCTACAACCTCTTCATCTTTTTGCCTACTTTTCCTTGGATAACTCCACTCAGTTCAAAGGTCAACTTTCTCAGGATGCCCTTCTGGCTCCCCACATGCGTGGGTTATATGTACCTCCTCACTTCTCTCATATCAGCATGTGATAATCTCTAACAGAGCACCAGTAATATTGTGTTATTTTTATACCTTTCTGTATCTGTCTATTCCACTAAACTACGAACTCATTGAAGGTAGGAGATCTATCTATTCATGCAATAAATAATTTTTTGATTACCTATAAACTGCCAGGAACTGAGTTAGGTACTAGAGAAAAATGTTTTTTTTTCCTCTCCAAGCACATAATTATTACATACAAAATTAAGGCACATATTAAGTAAAAATCATTTTCTCTGTCTTATGCTACATATTTACATGTTTATTTCTCATAGTAGATCTTATTATTTATATACTTTCTCGTTGATAAAGGTACCCAGTAGAAATGTCTGTTGCTGTGCGTTTGTGACAGCTTGTCCACATGCATTGGGGCTGTAACTGGGGCTATTGCAATGCCCAGTTTAATTTAAATTTTACTTCTAATTTAACTCATACCTTCAATCCCTAAAATTATATTTGAGTATGGTTTAAATATGTAAATACAGCACTATGCATAGATTAAGAGTAAATTGTGATCGAACAGTTATCCAGGACAGGACTAAAGCCACCTCTGGATCTTTGGGCATATGTGTCCAGAAGTTGATCAAGTGTATCTTGCCAGCTCTCACTCAGTGGCTACCTGTTAACCTACTACAGGTGATCTGAACGCTAAGGAAATAAAAAGATGTATAAAAGTGTCTTCGGATAGGGTTGCTAAACTTAGTAAATAAAAACACAAGACTCCTAGTTAAATTTGAACTTCATATAAACAACAAATACTTTATCTAAAATTGAAATTTAACTGGGTGTTCTATATTTTATCTGTCAACCCTATATTTTACACAGTGTAGACAAGATCAAGTGCAATATCGTATCTCAGTAACAAAGTTAAAAATCTCACTGTCATCAAGAAGGTAATTTCCTTTCACTCCATGTATCTTCTTTTTTGACTTTATGAAATATTCTTCTATATCTTCTCTTCCTCTTTTGCCCAGTCTGATTAATAACTCTCCTGTGATTTTCCACATTTCAGGAGAGTGTTCACCTCTCACTAGCTTGGCTATCAAAGCCAGTTTTCTTGTTGGGTAATAAGAGCGATCTTGTTTCAATAAGGATAGCAAGAATGGGAAGGTAATATGGAGCCCTGTAGCTTTCTATTCTGGGTTTCTACTATTCAGAATGTTTATTCCTTGGTGATTATAGGTGTTTATGATAATCGGTCCATTATCTCAGATACCATCTTCTTATGAATTGGGGGTGGGGGAAAGAAATGGCAGGCTAGGAGGAAGAAGGCAATTTAAATAATCTTCCTTGTTATGTTGTTTTCAGTAAAATACCCCTTATTTGATCTGAGATTCATATATACCTAGGATTCTGTAGGCTTGACATGTCTTACTTCGGCAGTAATTTTAGAAGGCAATGTAAATGCAATATTTAGGATTATTTACATGAATTATAACAAAAGGGCAAGCTATTTCAGTACAGCTCTCCAAAGAAAAATTATAAGAACAAAACTCAGAGGGTGTCTTCTCCCTGAGTCTCTGTCACTTATTAGCATGTAAACATATTCCAGCAATCATTTTCATTTCATTAGTAAAATATCACACCTTTTCAGCAAATTAAGAATGCCATGTAATTACTTTCTGCCTAACAAAAGACAAGGAACCATAGAGAAAGATAAAGTGTCTACCAACCTAGATCTTTTGTAAATACCACTGTACTGAATGCAGCAGCTTTTCTTAAGCCTAAGAACAGATAATTGTGTTTCAGGCAAGAGATAAGCTCAATTAGCACAGAGATAGCAAGCTGTACTTTATAGGAACACTATTTCTTCCTGCCTGAAATGACCTTCTGCAAACTAGTTTCAAAATTAAGTACTCACATATTAACTTATTTTCTCTCATCCTGTTAGAGAATATATGTGTGTATAAAATATGTTCATACACACAAAAATCAAGTTGTACAGAATATGCAAATTAGTAAGTAGTTATTCATATATCAAAAGTAATTCACCAAAGGATTTACTACAGCTTTCCTTCCAGTTCCTTAAAAGTTTAATAAAATTTGACTATATATATTTAAAAATATATACATATATATATATAAAATCACCATTGAAAAATAACTTTCATAGAACCAAATTCATTCATGCCCACTTTCAAATTTTGTATCAAGGATATTAGTTAATACTGTTTGATATTTAACAGGTAAGGATGGGGCCCTTCCATTAGCTATGATTCATTAGCTATAATTCACATAGGTTAAATATCTATTTCTGTCTCAATAATAGGTCCTAAATAAATGTTCCCAACTACGTTTAGTCTATATACACTATTAGTTGGTTTCAGTATATTGTCCGGTCTGTGATGAGTTTTGCATTGTAAACAGTATATGAGGAATCAGAATAACTATAATGGCTAACATAAACCATAGATTTAAGTGAAAACTCTACTAACTGAGGTGTAGTGCAGTATAATTCAACAACACTCATTGATACTTAGATTTAGATAGCACTTCAGCCATCAGTTCTTTTAATATTCTTTTAAATCAGGACTCTTTGTACCCCCATAAAAAATGTGAGTTACAGATGGTCAAACAGAGTCTCAATAATAATATTTTATGAACATTATTACAATATCAATTTTTAGTGAGATAGTTCTACTAGTGTATTTGTTCAATGGTCATTTGACTTATACATATAGATGTATTATTAACCAAGAAATATGGAGCACCTTCTATGTTCCAGACACCTTGTTAGACACTGGGAGTACATTAGTGACAACAGACAAAAATCCTTAACACACAGAGCTTACATTCTTTTAAAGGGAAAAATTAATTGTGCCAGGAAGATATAAGCATTAGTTATGCAATCAATATTACATTAACATTCTAGCCCTTTCTGCAAATATTTATTGAGGATCTGCAGTATCCTTTGGTTGATGCTGTGGAGCATACAGAAAATTATACAATATGGGCTGCCCTCAAGGTATCTGAAAATTCATACATAAGACACACATAACTATAAAACCTAAGGAAGAATGAAATGCATGGATTCAAAATGTCTTGCAACTGAAGTGAAACAAAATATTAAACAATTTTAAAAGGACTGAAAAGGGCTTTGTGAAAAATATTTGATGTTTTGATGAGTGTTGAAGGATTGGTATGTGAAGAAAGGGCATTCTATGCTTCAGTGTTTCAGGAATGAGCACAAACAGGTCACGCCTTACATTTCCAACACTCTGGAGAGAAGGAGAAACCATGTGACAAGAGCATATGGTTCATGGACAATTATGGTTCCAGAGAGGGAAGTGAATGATGGGTTGGGGGGAGATTATCATGCATCCTAAATGTAATGGTAGAAATTCAGTCTTCACTCTAGAGGCAGTAAGGAACCAATGACAGTCTTTGAGAAGGAGTGTGACACGTTAACCTGATTAAGGAAACATAAATTTAGATTTAACTGGCATAATAAAAAGAGTCTGTTCAAGCTCTATGTTCTAGAATATATGATTTAAGTCATTTATCAAATGAATACCGGTATTATACATTAAGGTCCGTATTTATCTAACAGATCTATTTTCAGAAAAGAAGGTTTTGTTTTATGATTTGGTTTTGGGAATGGCGATTGGTTTTTGTTATCTTGGTTTTGCCTATTTTTTCCCGTGTCTCTCATAGTTAGGCATGGTCTTAGTTGCATATCACATGACGAGCTTCATCTTACATCCACAGTTTTTATTTGTGAGTTACTCTCACAAGAAAGCAGAGTGTAGATGTATTTTCCATCTATATGGATAATAAGAAAATATGAAAATATAAACAATTTCTCTTTTTGTATTGTATTAAGAGCAATTAAGGCATGATTTCCATTAATCACTTATCCAAAAAATTAATCTTTGTCAGAAACAAGACAAGGTTAGAAACCTTATTTGCCAATACCTTAAGTCTAGTAATTACTTACATATAACATTTATACATGTAGTTCTGAGCCCTGGTTTTCTCCTCTGGAAATCGTAGTGATAATAGCTCAGTTACAAGGTTGTTATGAGGATGAGATATATATTTACCTGTGTTATATTTAATCTTCATAACAACCTTGTAACTGAGCTACTATGACTACCATTTTACAGGTGGAAAAAACAGGCTAAGATCTGTGTCCAAGAACAAAGCCTTTTCCATCTCAAACCCCATACTTTCCCTCTATCACGCTGATCCCCAATTGTAAACCATGAAAGCACTATAGAAATAATTATACATAGGAAAGATAATGAGAACCTAATGTTTTCAAAAATATTCAAGACTTTCTTTTATAGGAGATATATTCAACATTGGAAACAAAAATCTCCAAATATTCCCAGCAATTATTTCCACATTTTGAAGCAAGCATGTGAATTATTTATATGAATCATATGGAATTGTGAAACCAGAATATGTAAGTTGATTTAATGAAAAATGAACTAGCAATACAAAGTACTATCTACTTGGTATTCTTGTTCCTAACTTATTCATAGCCTCTAGGGGAATTTCATCAGATAAAAATTCCACCTTTCAAGAATTTAAGTGGCTATATGGTTTCTAGGCTATTACTACAGTTCATTTATGTGTAAAATGCACTAATATTAGAAGCTAGAGAAATAACAAAGATATGCTAAATGTTAACTAATACGAAGCATACCTTTTAAATTTTAAAACTAATAATTTTAGTTTTACTCCAACAGGTCTCCCTTAAAGAAAAGATATAATTACAATAACTTCATAGATAAGGCCAAAAATTCTAAATGGATTTCCTTGAAAAATTCTCTCATTGGTGATATTTTATTTTTTGATTAACTAAGTAGATAAAATCTGCCTTAATTACTTGGAGTATCTTCTGTAATTACCTGCTCTTTAAGCAAAGAACTGAATAAGAAAATGGTTCATTTACAAAATGAAGTACAAATGTCATTTCATATTTATCTAACACTTCTATTTTTGGAAGCAAGCTCATTTTTTAGACTTTGGCAAAGTATTTACATGTTAAAGCTGAAGAGTTTAAAGAACACTGTGAAGTTGGAAAACACACTGTCACCATTTTGCAATGTGATAGGTGCTATCAGTGATCCATTTGAATCCGATTCTCCTCTCTTTATATGTCTCACATAATAAAGAATAAGGTTGGGTTTATTTGTTTTAAAGTTTGGAAGTTAACTAAGAGCTGAAAATGACCCTTCTTAAAAGTACAGCCAAGTTCTGAAAATAATGTCATGAAGAAAAAAACTCCCAAGCTCTCCTTCAAAACCTCTTAGTTGTTATGGAAAGAGAATTTGGACTCTAGTCTAAAGGTTCGAGGATTCAGGACCCAATTCTGCATTTTTATTATGAGAGCATGGCTACATTTCTCTCTATATATGAAAGACACTAGCCATTAGCCAATTCACTGCCCCTACCCCATGCCACCAAAGTCCACTTTAGATACTTTTCCTTCAAATTAGAAGTCTTTGTTCAAGAAGACGATGCATTAAGCACAAAAGGATGCATTGTAATTGGTCTAAGCAAGTCATGACCAACACACTGCCCCTTTCCAGAAATCTTCCCACTCTTTCTTGCAGCTAGAAATGAGCATCCTAATTGAGGATGCCCAACGAGTGACGTAATTTTGACCAATAAAATGTTAGCAGAAAACTGTTGGAGAGATGCTAGAAACTTTTTCCTTCAGTGATTAAAAGTGAGAGTAGACTCTCAGAAATTCCCTTCTGCCATCCTTTCTTCCTCCTTTGCTGCTTTGAATCGAGAGGATATCTAGAGCTATGACACCTATCGTGCCTCCAGCATGTGAAAAGTAAGAGGATGAAAACCAATATTGAAGGTGGCAAAGGAGAATAAAATGAATTCTAAATAAAAAGAATGTACGTCATCAGTGAGCCCCAGTGCCATCTCTAGACCGATCTCCCCCAGTGTCTTATTTTAAGTGACAATTGAATGTCCCTCACATATGGCATGGCAAATAAGATTTTCTGTTACACGCAGCTGATCTTCAGATCCCTTACCTTGTGAGAAAGTGCCCAGTATATTAGTTGTTACTTAATACGTTCTTAGATAATTGTTTATTTAAAAAAATAAATACTTTCTGACTGATAAATAAGCTGGAATACTGAAAAATATGCTCATTTTTGTAGTTTTAGTCGTTTGTTTTTTTTGGACATTTTAGTATTCTCATATTTGTTATGCATAGTATCTATTTGCTTACACTGACATTTCATTGTACATCTTTGGTATTTTCTCAATGTTTTCCTAAAGCTCCATAATTTTGTGAGAAAATATCCCATAAGGAAATTACTTTTAGAAAATAATAGAGATGGTGGACACAAATACAGAAAGTCCAATGACCTTTAGGTATAGAAGCATGAGCAATTGTGAAATGGATTTTAAAAATGTAATCTGAGTTGGGATAAATTTATATAGAGTCCTCTTTTTCACATGGAATTTTTATATACGCTATAGGTTTAAAAGTTTTAAACATAACAGTTCAGTGAAAAAAACCTCTATATATGCATAGTTCTGTATATATGAGATGGTAAAAATGATGTTTTTCACTTTAAAACAAGTATTAACAGCAATTTCTAATCTGAATAATTATATGTTCAGTTTTTCTTGTGGATTTATGGGCATAAATGATTTTTCCACTAAAGTCAACATTATAAATTTTCTGCATTTTGAAAATTTAGAAAATATAAGAAAGTTGTGAACTGTCTACACTCTAATAATGCTACAGTCACATTTTAAAAAAAGACACTGTTGCATAGACCATGTGTGCTTTCCTATCTACAAATCTGTGTTCCACTTTTCTCACCATCCCCAAATCCTGTCTTAGATTTCGTAAGAATATGAAAATTCTTATAAAGCATAACTCAAATTTTTCCTCATCCTAATCAGAATTGCTCTTAATACCCTCTTTATTTTGTCACTATATCTACATTTTTCTAGAGTACTTAAAAGTCACATTATTGCTAATCATATTACACATCTTTCCTAGTAGACTATGAGTTTCATGAAAACGAGGTCTATTTCTCCTCTTTCCTCAATCCTTAGTTGTTTATTAAATTCCTTGAGCACAGGATCACTTTTATTGACCCCCAAATTTATGAAATAATACCTTACATAGGCTATTACATAACATCATTCTTCACCCCAATTTGATATAACAAATCAGGTGCAATGAATGGAGTTAGTATAGATCATTCCGTTCTTAAGAGCAAGAAGCTCTTGAAAAAGCCATGGGAACACATGTAATAGGCAAAACAAAATATAGTATTGAAAATTTGCCCCCCTTTGCACTGTCCATATCACATATCCATTGAATGTGTGAACCATAGAACGAGAAAAGCCAGAAAAGCAAGAGAATAGACATAAAGAGAGCTACCAGATGGAGTGAAGCAGATATCCAGAAAGGTGTGTGCATGTGATGTGTGCTGGGAATACAGAGGTGTGTGGAAAAGACTAAACCTATATGTTGGCTGGATTAAAGATAAATAAAGAGAGAGTTACAGTGCAGGTGCCATTCAAGTAACCGAATTCTAGAAAGGGAACAGGAGGAATTTGAAAGTGGCTCTCAAGAAGATATGGTGCATGCAAGGCAATCCTTCTTGCATAATTTTTAAGAGATTTAGGTAATGATTTAAACTCCTTTTCAATCATTTTTGGCTGTTGGGTTGGTATTCTTTTGATTATGACTTCATGTTTGAAGCTGGCTTCAACATTCAGCTCAGCTTTATTTGGGACCCACAAAGATAAAGTGAAGTTTAAGGTAGTCACAGATTATGCAGGATCAACATTATAACCGAGCACTTGACCTTGTGGGGTTGTAAAATACTCAAACACTTAAACCATACTTAAGCAACAGGACTGTTTGCAAAAAGAATCAGTCCTAGGCATAGAAAGTAGGTTCAAAATACCTCATTCAGCATGCTTATTTAGGTTATAATGTTATTAATGACTATTATATTGATATTATTTTAAATTAAATTATAAAAAAACTATACTAAAACTTAAAAGAGATGAGCTGTGTCTTGACTTTTGATATTTTGTTTTCTAGAAAATAGTTCACTTTATGTTTTAGGCTCTTCATCTCTAAATGTGAATAATTCTTGACATATATCAATAACTGAATATAGATATAACTAAACATTAAATAATGTTATAATAAGCATTTTGTAATAATATACTTTTTAATAAGTAAGTTCTCTTTCAGCATTAAGATTTTGTGATTCTATAATTGAACAGATAGTTGAAAACAAGAGAAGATAGTTCAGGGAGAAAAGTTAATGAAGATTCCATCAGATGTCATGTTCTTTCACCTTATATATACCTAAATGCTGCTAGAGTGCAATGACTATTTGTAGCCTTTATGTGAATTGACCCAATTAGACACACTTTTGGTATATGGTTAGGTAAGAAATGTGTTCATTTCAAACTGCTAAATGGAAAAATACTCTTCTGCTCAGAGAGAACAGAAAAAAATGGATACAATATGCATACGTAAAAAGTTTTTTAAAATCAGCAAATGGACCCCTATATTTTAGAACCTATTCACAATGGGGATGTGTACATGTTTTTAGTGAGATGGAAGCAATGCACAGGAGTATAAGTTGCCAAATGTGTAGTATGCTACAGCATACTCTTTAGCACCTCGTAGTTTAAAAAAGTCCCTTAATAAGAACCTGTGATATTCTATTACTGTAGGGTAAATTGATTTCAAGGGAGCAAGTAGTTCAATAGACTCCATAGTTTGTAGTTCCCTAATATTCATTAAGTACTTTAAATATCTAGTATAGTTTATATAAACAACCGCTTAGCTGCAGCATGTGTATGCGTATATCTTTTAATTAAAATTTTTGTTTCATTATATTTAAGAAGAAAGCAACAAGTTGTCATACAAATGAGTCAGATGTAACCAGTGACTTAAATATTCTGGGACTACTCATAGGAGTTACAGGTCTTAGTTAATTACTATCTCTAGGCATTAAACTGCTCTTCAGCGGCTTTTAGGTTTATTCAGTTTCCAAATTAACCCTTTTTGAAATCAGAAAATCTCTCTTTTAACATGTATTTTTTACAACTGGAAAGGACATTTAATGCTAACATTTAATGTGTAATACGTGTAATGTTACATCTTCAACCTTGTACAGGTTGGTCATTTTTACAAGCAGATTAGAAAACTCAAAAAAAAAAAAAAAAAAACAAAGAAAACTCTGAGATTTGTTGCTCAATTGCTGCAGGTAACCTCTCTGAATTAAAATTCAACCCCAAGAAAGAGAAAGACATTACTATGTCAAGATCACTCAGGATCCAACATGAAATTAGTTTGTAGCTCCATTCAGTGCCTGGTGAATAGTCCTATATGTCAGCACTCACTCGTGAAAAACCAAGGTGATATTAACTGGAATTCAGTGTAGGTGCCAGATCTTAGTCTACTTAACTATCTTTTCTGTGCCAGGCTCATTCCTTCTAAATCCAAATAAATAACACTTGTATTATACTCACATCTGCTTTTGAGGAAGTTCACAGAATTCTAAAGACTTGTTTTATTTAGTTCTGGCCACACTGTCTTGAATCAGAGAGCAGGGATATTGTCAACTATATTTTCCGCAGAAGATACTTAAGGGAGAAATTTACCCATTTTGTGGGATGGTGATGGACTAATCAAAGAACCCAACCTCGTTTCTGTGTCACACTAGGACTGGATAGCACAGTGTCTACCCAAAAAATAATCTCTTCAGTTTTACATGTGAAGACACAAAGGAAGTTTAAAGTAAGGCTCAGGGCAAGTAAAATGCCCTGGGACAAAATCTGGGAAGCAAGGCAAAGCAATCATTTCCATTATTTACATGACCTCAAAATAATATGGACTCTACACAGTTCCTTTTGTACAAATCCTGATCTTCTAATGTGGTATTAATTATGCCTGTAACCATTCACCTTTATGGTATAATCCATTTGTTCCAGTAAATGAACCACAAGCCTCATACTGTGACTGGGGAAAACAGTTCCTGACCACAGAATTCAGTCCCTGATTCCTGGCTATGAAACTAAATGTTTATATCATCTCATTTACTCATAAATGCATCAGCTCTGTTACCTGTTCTACAGAGGGCTTACAAAGTCACATAGGACAGCAGAAGTAAACCCACCTTTTAAAAAAAAATCTGATGGAGTAATTATAAAATTATGGATCCTCATAAATGCTTATCTACATGCTTAGACAGACCATTAGGCTATCCCAGTCCACAGTTCGCTGTGATTATCACTGCAAAAAAATTTCTTTTCCCAAGAATCCTGCTGTAGCTATTTCGCCTAGTACAAAGCTGGCCTTTCTGATGCTAGCAGTTCCTCTACCAGAAATGTAACACTTTGAGGGAAGGGATGATCTCTTACTCATACAGTCAAACAGAGCCTATATTATAAGGATACCTTCAAACATATCTGTTTGAAAAAAATAATCAGTGCAAACTCATTATCATTTTAAATTTCTTCCTTTCTTCCTTCTAAATCGATGTGGGTCTATGATGTTTCAGTCAAATACTTTTGACCCATTGCAAACACGAGCAAGGCAACAAATTGATTAGTATTATAAAGAAAGCATCACGTTTTAGTTTACAATGAACCACATGTGCAAAAAAGGAAGCAACAGTTTAATTTCACATACTGTTTAGATTATTGGATTAGCAATTAACATTTTAAAGATAGAATACTGATTTGAAAAATTATTTGGAAAATCAGATCTGGTTCTTTTCGATCTTAAAGGCACTAAATGTAGAGCTCAATAGAGCTCCAGATTTAAAAACTTAAGTAAGTTAGTATGTATTTTGAAGGACAACAAAATGACGTCAGCGTACATAGAGCTATCTATTGAGAAAATATGGTGCAAAAAGAAAGTACATTTTAAAACCATATAATTACCATGAAATTAAGAAGTTACTTGTTTGAAGCTGACTCCATAAATCTTTAGGAAGAGTGTATATTCCCATTTTGAAGCACTCAAATATGACATTCAGAATAAAGAAGACATCATGTACAAATGTAAATAATGTAACAACAACAGATTGAGAGTTTGTACTTCTTGTTCTCTTTACAATCTTGTCATGAGAATAAATCACATGGTGTCACTTTTTCCTCTTACAAGTCTCCTCTGAAAATGAAGCATCAAAGTCTTTTTTTTTTTTCTTGTCTAAATTCTTTATGTTTTAATGTTTTGGAAGAACAAGGATAAGCTAGAAAAAATCGTGTTCTCTTTCACGGTCCCCTAACAACATCAGCAAATCCAGCGAACACAGATATTCTCTCCTGCCCATAATCCTCTACCCCCCCACATTAACTCTAACCTGCCCAAAGGTAAAGAAAGAAAGAAATTTGTTTGAGGGCAGATGCAGAAAATGTGCTTTAAGTAAACATTTTCAGTAGTTTCAAGGACATCGTCAGCAATGCCACATACATTTAACCATCACTGAATCTTAAATCTCTGATGCTTTGGAATGGAACAATTGCATTTGTAAATAGTCAAGAAAATGTTTACAACAGTTGAAAGTGCATGATGCATTTTAAAAGATTTGATTCCATAGATATGTGTTAGCACACGGTATTTGTTTTTTTCTTTCTGACTTACTTCACTCGGTATGACAAACTCTAAAGACACAGACATAGAGAATGGACTTGAGGACACGGTGAGTGGGAAGGGTAAGCTGGGACGAAGTGAGAAAGTGGCATGGACATATATACACTACCAAATGTAAAATAGATAGCTAGTGGGAAGCAGCTGCATAGCACAGGGAGATCAGCTCAGTGCTCTGTGACCACCTAGAGGGGTGGGATAGGGAGGGTGGGAGGGAAACACAAGAGGGAGGAGATATGGGGCTATCAGATATCAGCTATATGTATAGCTGATTCACTTTGTTACAAAGCAGAAACTAAAACACCATTGTAAAGCAATTATACTCCAATAAAGATGTTAAAAAATAATAGAAGGCTTCCCTGGTGGCGCAGTGGTTGAGAGTCCGCCTGCCGATGCAGGGAACATGGGTTCGTGCCCCGGTCCGGAAAGATCCCACTTGCCACAGAGCGGCTGGGCCCGTGAGCCATGGCCGCTGAGCCTGCACGTCCAGAGCCTGTGCTCCGCAACGGGAGAGGCCACAGCAGCGAGACGCCAGCATACCACAAAAAAGAAAAACTAGACAAAACATATAAAATAAATATTTTCAGACATTGGACAGTAAAAGATTATTTGAAACACTAAGACTGTGCCATAGTTCAAAGAATTATTTGGAAGTAGATACTATAAGAAACTCTCCAATTTGGGGATTCTTAAAATGGCTCTTTAATTTCTTGTCAGCTTAAAGAACATATTTTACTATTATCATAAAAATACCCAAATGTGTATCATCCTTAATTTACTTGAGGCCTCATATCATTCTGAGCAATCTAAATGGTCTAAGTCATGACTCAACGAGAAAACAAACAAGAAATGTATTCTAAGCAGCACTACTGATAATTTTCAAAACACACATAATTCTGAAAATTGGAATTTACTTTTGTTAATTCAAGTAGATCTTCCTTAATTAGAACTCACTTTTCTTCTCTGAACATATAGTATTGACTCTTGCCATTATGGGTGATTCTTTAATAAATGAACAGGCAACTAGCTCTCAGGTAATAATTTAGTGCATTTCTGCCTGAAAACATTACTCATATAGAATTAAAAAAAAAAATAACACAAGTTGACATCCAGGATATAATGTAATCACAGTCTAATCTGTGATATGCAACATCCGTAATGGTGGAAAACTCATTATTCAACAGTAATTCATGTGTAAAACCAAATTACACACGGTTCCTTGATCATATCGAGATATTCCAATCCATATTTTCCCTTTGGTGGCTACCATCCCAGTGGGCTTTACCTTCCAAGAGTTTATAATCTAATTGGCAACAGTTTAGAGTTATGACTACAAGGCAATACAGTCCCATAAAGCTACAAACCCATTTTATTCTAAAGCCTATATTTAAGATTATAGGAAGATAATACAAGGACATTTTAACATGACTTGGAGGATAAAATATTGTCCACTTATATGTCAAAGAGAAATGTGATAGTCAATTGATAGTTTAAAGATAGGCAAGCTATATTTTCTATATTTCCTTGGCAAGCTAATTCACCCTATTGTATATAAAACATGTTCCATGCTATTTTAAGTATTAACAACCCCAAATCAAACTGATGTTCAATGAGATTTTCTAATACTGGATTTCTACTGGCAAATTGTATTTGCCAGACCAAATTCTTCTCTTAGCCTTACCTGTTAGCCTGTAGATAACAAATAGTGCTACTAATAAGCTCCTTTCCTCGATTTTCAAAATAATTAGTTCCCCAAGTTGTTTATTTCAGATAAGAGAATAATATACTACTCCACAGAATTTGTTCTGTTTCTAAATAATTTTAAAATTCTAAATTTGCTATAGCATTCAAGTTTCCAATAGTAAAAAGAATGTCCATGATTGCAAAGTTTCTATGGCAACAACCTCATTATAAAACCACTCCTGCGATAGTAACCTGGATTCTAAATGTTAGAGAGATGTCAAATATCATGGAGCTTGGTGCATGGGAGAATTAATGCACAGTCCATATATAAAAGAATTTAATTTTAATTTCATCAACAATGCAAATGTGTACAATGTTACTGCAATGATCATACGGGGGAGCTTCTAAATTTGCAAACACTACTTTTCCCTGATGAGAACATTGTAATGTTTTAGGTTAAATTTAAGGACACTTGGTTTTGTCTTATCTATCTAAAGTTGGATCTACTTATGAAAACCTTGAAGGAAGTGTAGGGTCTGTTGCTCATAAATGATGACTTCTTGAGATATCAGGTGACCCTCAGCATCACACTGAAGTGTTTAGGGGCACAAATGGTAACTGAAGTTACCTCTACTTCAGTTAAAAATCCATTAGCACATGCACTGCTCTGTCAACAAACATTTCATTCCAAGGAGAAAGACAACACCGACATCCAGAGTCAGTTTCTGAAATGAATACCAGCTTTTTAGAAACTAACATCTGCTGAGTCCCAATGCTCCAGCTGCCACGGAAAGCAGATTTTCAAAAGTAAGTCTGCCCCATTCATTTCTTCCAGGAAGTGGGCATTCAGTGACTGGAATCAATTAATGCTTATTTGTGATTCATTTTAAATCTATGATTTAGAAACTTTAATTGACAGACATAATGAATGACTACAATACATTTTGGAGGCTGCATTGCATTTTAAAACAAGTGAAGATAATTGTAAGTGAAAAATGAAAGAAAACTGCATACCTCAGTAAATGAGTCATTAACCTTTCACCTCTCAAACCAGAGAAGAAATCCTGATGATAATAACCAAGCTGCTTTAATAATTCTTCAAGATGATAATAAAATTAAACTGATAGTTTGATATTGATTTTGGTTCTTTGTAAGCTCATTCCAATTTAGTCTTCCTCTTATACGGACTCACTGCCCCACTACCCACATATTTCTGGCTTACTTTTTTATTTATTTTTAACATCTTTATTGGAGTATGATTGCTTTACAATGGTGTGTTAGATTCTGCTGTATAATAAAGTGAATCAGCTATACATATACATATATCCCCATATCCCCTCCCTCTTGTGTCTCCCTCCCTCCCACCCTCCCTATCCCACCCCTCTAGGTGGTCACAAAGCACCGAGCTGATCTCCCTGTGCTATGCAGCTGCTTCCCACTATCTATTTTATATTTGGTAGTGTGTATATGTCCACAGCACTGCGAGACTGGCTTACTTTTGCTTTGAAAGCAGTGGGACTCAAGGATGAAAGGAGAGAGGAAGAAAAAGGAAACAAGGAAGGGAACTAGAAAGAGAGGGAGGGAAGGAGGAAGGAAATTATCAGTACAAGTAAATTCCATAGGCAAATTTATTTTTAATTTGCTCTGATCCTAATTGAACTATACCTAAATTGCTTCTGGGGGGGCATTTGGCTTGTGAACTTGGGGAGGGAAATAGAGATGAGTGTGCTCATGGGCTGTGGAATTTGTATTTCAAGGAATAAAGGATCAGTGTAGCCTGATTCATTCTCACACAGTGACGGCCGGTCTGGTGGTCTGGACCACAGTCGCTCTGGACCTCCTCAGCAGTGCAGGCTGACAGTTGGAGCCTCTCAAATACCACTTCATAATCATTCCTTGAGTTATGAAAATCATTTTGGAGTGAGAAGTCTAGGTAACGTCTAAGTTATATAGGTCATCTGCGTGATTTTGGACTGAAATTGGCCTTACTCATGTTTCATAAAATTGGAATACAAGATGTGTTAGTGTGTCTATATCTCTGCATATGTTGTAGGTATTTTGATATAAAGCATATGTTAGACACAGTCTGCGTATGTTACACATATTCGGGTATAAAACATATTATATATATCCAGATAAAATAGAATTCTGGATGATTATTTCAGTCCTAAAGAATCAAACTGAAACTATCCTTTAGGCTAGGCACAGATAGGATGCTTAATGTTCTATGAATGCTATTAAGACAACTATTTTTAATATTTCTTTTAGAGTTACCTTTAGACACAACCCACCACTTAAAATAAGATTCAAAATGTGAATGTCAAAACCAAAGTAAGGCTAATCTATTACTTCATTCACGGATCTTACTTCTATATGGTTTCTGATTATGTCAAAAAATCAAATTGATACTTTCCTCAGAATTCAAGGTTTGAAAGCACTGAGTTTAAAAGGAAATAGCATAGGCTTTTAAGGCAATCCCAAAATAAGAATTCCAAAAATGTTTTGAGTGCATAAGCCATTATTAAAACAAGTTTTTAGTCTCCCATGGGGTTCCAGCTAGTGTGGAAAAAGACACTTTCATGATTCTTTTACTTCTGAGATATTTGTTAAAAAAAAAAAAGTCTGATAATGCTTTATTGTCCTAACACTATTTTATTGAATATTAATACAGTTACTCTGGGAATATATATTCTGGTATTATAAAGTAACATAGGGCTTGGAGATTCAAAGATCTGAGTTCTAGTCTTTGTGGTGGTTTGGCACTTACTGGTTGTTGGACTTTGTGTGAGTCTAAAGTCCCTCCTGTGTGAAATAAGAGGTGACATGATTGTTGTTTATAATGATTTAAAGTATGTGAAAATGCATTTTAAACTCTAAAATAGTGTCTCAAGACAGTAGCCCTGTGCATGCTTTGAGCCACATGCACTGTGAACCATTTTGTACCTCAGTCACAAATCCCTTCTAACTTCCCCTTAAAATGCCTAAAAAACGCATTAAAAGGAAAATATGAAGGGTGCTCTAGGGTACTTCTTTCTCGTTAAACTTAAATTTGCTCCATACAAATTAATTTAACAAGATCTAGTAGCCATTTCTATGGAGCCAAAAATCAGGATTAGGTTCCTACTGCCTTCTGGATGGAAAGAATGGAATTGCCAATATAAATATTTCAAAAGCACCCAAAATTAATCATATTGATTGCATCCTTACAATCACCTAAGAAAATGCTGGTTCACAAACTGACTACTGATAGTAAAATTTTAAAAACACACCTTTTATTATGAAACTCATGTCACAAATTGGACCATGGAAGATATAGAACATAGAAAACAATATTTTACACATATGGAAAAGAAGACTCTCCTTTATTTTATGTATTTTTAGTCAGGTATAATGTAAAACCTGATAATTATACCAAAATAAAAATATTAGCAAACACTAAAATGTGCAAGTTTTTTAAATGTGTAAATTTCGTTTTTTTCTCATTCATGGAGAAAGAATACACATGATCCACTGGTATGAAGCAGATCCCATACTTTGGTGAGCAAAGTTTTTCTGCAATCTCTCACAGCCCTCAAGATCTGTAGAGAGTGGAGGGTTAATTAATTTGCTATTTTAAACACCACATATTTTAATATTTGAATGACGCTGCTAATAAATTATCTAAGTTGGATTTTTATAAGCCTTAATTTTCATCTAATGAAAATAATTATGCAAATTATGCATGTTAATTAAATTATGTAAATTTATAGGGCAAATTATTTGCATGAAATTGTTTTGTTATTCTGTATAGCTTTAGTCCCTGGAAACCCAGAAGAGCAACCTGTTAAAACAATGTATACGCACATGTATAAACTGTTCCTTAAATACAGAAGTTACTATTTATCATTATTTTCTATCAGTTATAAACCAGTTTCATTATGGACATTCTTGGTTTTCATTAATAAAGAGACCCAACTCTATGTTCTTTGTGTTCTTTGAATATATAAAAGAATGCACTTTGAGTTTAATGTGATTATTTGTTTTTGGCAGCCACCTAAGAAACTAACTAGAATCATTTGCAGTATACAAATTTTATAGTTAAAAAAAAAAAGACTCCTTAGCCAAACAATGAAATGACACAAGGACATTTTTTTTTCTTTCCCAAATACAATTTACTATTCTAATCCTGCAAGATATGGCCCGATAATTTTTTTAAAATATACATTGAAAACCAAAATATTTTAAGGTAGATTATGTCACAAACTAATGAACACAACAGGCCAAATAAATGGCATCTCTGACCTCATGCTATTGGCTGATCCTGCTGTATATAAGGAAAAGCCAATTTAAATATTGTGCCAATCCAGGATTCATGGATAGGACATATCAGCTGTGTAAAAGCTTCCTCCCAAGTATCTTATAAATATTCTGGTGCATATTTGTTGAGTTTCATTTACAAGATTGTCAGAAAACTAAATGTATTTTCATAGCACCTTCTAAATCTTTAATCAAGCAATATCTAATGAAGCTAAAAGGCAACTTAATTCTTTTCCACTTCCTTTTTCTCCTGGTAGCATAGTTACGAAGAGAGCTAAGAAGATGACACACACCTTAGTTGTACAGAAGAGGGATATCTCTAATCCACATATTACCAAATGAAAAGTTCAAGTGCAGTTCTTCACTTCAAGGAGAACTTGGAGGAGGGATTTGTTTTATTACAGGATCTGCTAATGCCAACTCTAAATCCCCATCCTTTCACAGGAGAGTTTATAAAATCCCTCTTCCATTTGTGAAAAGGAAACTCTCACAATACTGATGCACAAAATGACATTTATTGACATTAAAAGCCTAATCAGTTATTTCTCAGCAGTCTTTATTCCTTTTGCAGAGGGGTTTATTGTGCTGTTCGGCATGAAGGAAACTGGCACTCTTTGATTTAGCAAAGTCTGGCCTGAAATCAGTGCTCCAAATAGTTTCTTTAAAGCTGGGCATTTCCCTAATATTGGACTGAGTCCTGTGAGCGTCTATATGGCTAAGAGATGAGTTTGCTATAATAGAGTCATAAAGATTTTTAAAGACATTCTGCTTTGCACTTAAATTATTAGTACTGGATTTGCACTAGAGCCTAGGGTAGCCTGCAATGCATTCAAAATCTGTCTCTCCCCAGCTCACCCGGCCTACTTTACGGGTCTTATTCTGGGAAATAGTGACCACACACTTTCTCAATCATTTTCTCAGCCTTATACTCAGCCGATCTTTTTAAAACGCAAGAGATGAACAATTTATTGTCTTCATTGTTTAAACATCAGGAGAGCTTCATAGAGTTAGTGCCTACACTTATAAGAAGGTCTCAAATAGAGCTTTTTCAAGACCAGTTCGGGAGATAATTGGTTTTACTTATCTGTCATAAACTTCCATGTTCCAGACACTACATATCAGAGATAGAAATAAAAACATATCCCTTGCCCTCAAGGAGTTCACAGTCTAAGAAAAAAGATGTTAACACTGGATCACAACCACAACAGTTCTTGGTAAAAGTGCTGTGAGAGGAATAGTCACAGGATGATTTGCAAAGGTGGGAAAGGACACCAACCCCACCTGAATGGAAACGAACCCAGAGAGGAGAACAAACTCCAGGTCATCTCTGTCCCAGGGCCTTGCTGTGGAGGTTACCCACCATTAAACCAACCACTGAAGGGGTTTAAAGAGAAGGTCTGCTTGGGATTTTTTTTTTTTTTTTTGCGTTATGCGGGCCTCTCACTATTGTGGCCTCTCCCATTGCGGAGCACAGGCTCCGGACGCGCAGGCCCAGCGGCCATGGCTCACGGGCCCAGCCGCTCCGCGGCATGTGGGATCCTCCCAGACCGGGGCACGAACCCGTGTCCCCTGCAACGGCAGGCGGACTCCCAACCACTGCACCACCAGGGAAGCCCCTGCTTGGGATTTTTAAGAGATCATTCTAGTAGCAGAATGGTAAATGGGTAAATTCCAAGTTCTCTTCAATTAACAAAATTGTGTAAATATCTACCTCTAGCTTTGAGAACAATGAAGACATGACATTTCCGTTTCAATGCATTCCATTAAATATGGCCAGTATGGCTAGGATCACAGGTCTCATTATTAACTCTTGTTCCAGGCTGTGTAGTTTGCAAAATGTAGAGTTTTGAGAAAAACAAGTAAAGAATTGAAATAAGTATTTTCCTATGAAATAGTCTATATATATAGTGGGTGATTTGGTAGTTACTTCAGCATAAGAGACAAATCTTAACTTGTTAAACATTTGGTTCAAAAACTGATCAATCAAAATGATAGAATTGGTACAAGCTTATAGATTTCTGGAAATAATTCATTAACACTGGAGATTTGTTTTATATTTTGAAAACTTCTTCAATTCCAGAATTTAGGTTCAATCTTATGCCTAGCAATCATTCATATCTATATTATTCTACGTTTATATGTCAATTATTAATATGACTATTTCTTTTCATGAAACTTATTTTAAATGATAGTGTCTTATTTCATGTGTTCCTTGGGGCTATATACTGTTCTGGTAACCTAAAGTTAGATTAGATAAAATATCATTTAACCTTATTTTCTAAAAGTACTTAACTTTATAAAAGAGGAAAGCTGAACTTCCACAGTATTTCATTTCCACTTCTCTTAAGGCACTTACCACCAATAAATAAATAAATACATACATAAATGAGTTGCTGTGTTACTTATATACATGTTTACCAGCCTTCTGAAACCCTGACTGCCACACAGGTTGGAACTTCAGCCTAATTTTTTTTTCCTTTATAACATACAAATTATGGTTTTCATTACTTTGTCACTCTCACTTTTTTCCAAAGTGCAATTCTATTAAGCATATCTGCAATAAATATTTTTGAAATCATAAATTATTATTAAAATGCATTTTCCTGCCATCCATAGGAATAAGTTAAGGAAATGAGAATTAAACAAAAGAAATAAAAATTCCCAAATCGGTAATTTTAAAAATTACAAAAATGAACTGACTTTCATTAGTACTATTATGGAATAATTAAGTTTTAATTCTGTAAAGGGCTGTAGAATTTGTAGAAAATTTAAAAAACTTTCATTATCTTACTCGGTTTTAAAACAACCATGTGTAATAAGTTGTCATTAGTTACATTCTGCAGATACAAAAGCCCAGTTGCAAAGAAATTAAGTGACTTGTTCACAATTACTGCTAGAAGTAGCAGAATTTGGAGCCTGGATACAAACCTAAATCTTTGCTTTCAGGGCTAATCCACATTCATCATAACTTTTATGTCATTAAGACATAAAATATACCAGACTTTAAAACATTTTATTTTTGTCACTTGGAATATACCGTTGCCCAGTACAATTATTCTTTCACCTCCCTGCATCTTACTCCCAAATACTAGATCATTTTCTATCATGCTAAGACAAACTCTAGAGTATAATAATCAGTGGTAATAATGATGCCCTTAAAATACTTGGTAGCAATATAAGTTTTTAAAAAGGCCCAAACTGCATTAATCCAGTATCTATTAATTACTAAATAGCTATTGTTGCATTTGGCTTCTTCAAAACTTAATTGCATATATAAGTTAGCTCTCATTAAGCTAAAATAGTGAATTAACAGAACAAATACTTTGAGCATAAAGAAGTATCTTATAAAACTAACATAAAACTTTATATTTAACTGTTATATATTTTTGCCTTAATTAAAATAGATGCCTTAAAATATAAAAAAAGTCTTTTTCTGAATAAGTTTCACATGCATTGTTGTTTAGCTCTTTGCAAAGATGAGAAAGAAAGAAAAAAGGAGAAAAAAGAAATTTTTATACACTTAGTATAAAAATTTGCTCTTTTTTTAATAAGATTTTCTGGACTAAATAAAATTATACTGCTCAATTAGATTGCTATAAGATGCACACATAGGGCTTCCCTGGTGGTGCAGTGGTTGAGAGTCAGCCTGCCGATGCAGGGGACACGGGTTCGTGCCCCGGTCCGGGAAGATCCCACATGCCGCGGAGCGGCTGGGCCCGTGAGCCATGGCCGCTGGGCCTGCGCATCCGGAGCCTGTGCTCCGCGGCGGGAGAAGCCACAGCGGTGAGGGGCCCGCGTACCGAAAAAAAATAAATAAATAAATAAAAAATAAAAAAGATGCACATATAATCATTTAATAAAGATGATCATTTTTCTAAAAAATTATATTAGCTTATGTTCTTAAATTTGCTTTATTCTACTAATATAATTTTTAGACAGAAGTCTTACACTTTAAGGACATAAGGCTACAGATATATCTTTATGGCTCCAAAGAGGCTTCTAACATGGTTTTTTCTGAAAATCAAGTATCAATTCTTTTTTTATTAATCTGATGTGGCTCAAATATAAAAATTAATTAGGGAACTCTCCATAAACAGTAAAGCTGACACATTCTCTTAAGTAAAATTTTTCTATGGTTTTAGGGCCTCTATAATTATCCAAAATTATTTTTCTCAAATAATACTCTTTGCTTTTACTTCCATGGGAAAAGGTAATCTTTGATTTAAGGCTAGCTGAAAAAAAAAGGCATCTGGCCAATCTTTCCATATCCCCTGCTAGGAGTGTAATTTACATGTAATTCACCAATAGATGTTCAATAATTAAAAAGAAAAGTAAGAAATTCACTAAAGCATGAGTTGCCAACACCACTGATTACTATGCCTCTCTTATGGGAAAAATAAACCCATCAATGAATGAAAACAGAATTCACATTTTTAGAGTCCTTGACATTTTAATGATTCTTTCATCATTCCTCTAATTTCCTACAATTGTTCTTATTTGAAATACAGGCTTTATGAAAATCTAAAGAACTAAAAGATTAAAGAACTGAAAACTGACAAATGAGGGCACTTGGACATTCAGTACTTTTCCGCTGACTACCAAGTGGTTGGGGACATTTCTCTTTCTTTTTCAAATATCCCCTTAAACTTATCATTAGTGCATTTTTACTTCAGCTTCCATTTACCTTTGATTATTTTATATAAAGAGACAGTAACAGAATTAATTAATTCTTTTTTAAGGGGACAAAAGCACCTTATGAATGCCCACATTGCTCTGTACACCTGAGATCTAATGACTATATTTTGAGTTCCAGGTTTCAGCTAAAATTGAGTTGTAGAGTTTATTCACCAAGGTCATTTGTACATTTCCCCCAACTGACTCCAGGTGAAGCCAAATGAGTATTGCAAGTGGTGGGTGTCTCATTATCTAGGTCAATTTATCACAGAAACTATTCTCACCCAAGAACTTTCCTCCTGAGTTGAAAGCAATGGCTTTCTTTTCAATGGATTTTTGAGGGACAAATGTCTCAATTTTTATGCGACAGGATTCTTCTGTGACACTTGGAAATCAGACTAAAGAGACAAAAAAAGAGCATGACGGCCTTATAAGCATCATAACCCTCAGTGGACTAGGAAAGAGTACATTTAGAGTGGACTTCAGGAGAGAACAACGTTTCCCGAAGACTGTTATTGCCTAATGAGATCCGTGACCACACATCCATTATGTAGTATAAACATGGCTCCCTGCTGGCTCCCCAGGCCTGCTGACAGTTGGTGGTTATGATGGTAACTCACTTTAACACCCAAGCAATGTTTTAATATCTTTTTCTCCCATTTCTACGACAGTGGAACAAGGCTGGAATTCACCATGTAGAAAATAGCAATATTAAAACAGTATAACTTGGACATTCTCTATAGCAGTTCTGTGTTGCCACTATAAGTAATGCTCATTTTAGGAAGCAATCATCTTCCATTTTCTAAAAATAATTTTGAGAATATCTATAAACTTATCATACACAAAGAATTTTAAAATACTGGCTACTCTAATAAATTATGTCCCTTTAGCAAAGGAAGCCCAAGATGAACATTGTACATATCTTGCCTATAATTACTTGTATTTATTGCTTTTCAGGAAACCAAAATGTAACATGTGTAGTTTTAAAAAGAAAAAATAATGAATTTTTTAGAAATTTTAACATTATTTTATGTAAAGAATAGTTCTTCCTACTGAGAAGGCAAACATGTCCACTAGGCATTCCTCACACTCCCCCTCCTGAAGGAAGAATAATGATATCAACACAGTACAGTGTCTGGTTGGGTCACTTTCAAAAGCTGTGCAGTATGATATGTGCAGTATTAAAAGACACAAAACCAAGCCTTGGTTTTAGTCTTCATTCTGCTTTTCTGACAGAAAATCTTTAGCACACAGACTACGATGAGAAAGCAAACTATCCTTTATGTAAATTTATCACTTAGAAGCATTGAACATTTACTTGCTATTATACAATCACATAGTTCTTCCCGGAAAAATTTTTTTAGTATTTTTCAAGAAGTATAGTAATACTTGTGAATCACAAAAGAAACAACAGATGTTCCTCTCCCCCCCCCCCCCACCTGCTTATTTTTTAAGGCAAATACCAAAGCCCTGTATGGGTAAAAATAAGTGATAAAAATTTGAAAATCTTTGTTTGTAAAAGTCAAAAAAAAAAAAAGGCCATCTTTAGTAAAACCATCAAGATCAGAAAAGTATTCCAGATCACCAATAATCTATTCTTTCTATTTTCAGGTTCAACATAGTGGTGCATCTCCACAGAAAGTCAGGAAGGCAAAATCATGATTTGAAGCACCACCGTAAGTTAGTAGTGGGAGAAACTCTGTTCTTTTTTTTTTTGTAAACTCTCTGTTCTAATGTGTTGAAATATCATTTTAAACTAATAGAAGTAAAAATAAATTATATTTCAAGTGACTGACCTCAGAAGAGAGTAGGAGGATCTATACTGAAATGTATTCCTCCACAAGTGTCTTTCCTCCTATTCTAAAGTAGTTCATTAATTATATTTAGAGACTTTGGGTGATTTCTTTTAGCAATAACTTTAAAAAGTCCACCTTGGATTCACTGAATTATAAAGAACAACATCTTCTGCACGTCTTCACTGTTCAAGAGCTCATATTGTGTAAACCATACTGAACTCCAGAACCACTTATAAGCCAGCTCTCTTGCCCTTTACTAACTCTGCACCTGCAATTCTCTCTGCTTAGAAGGTTCCCATCTAGGGCAGCAACAGCTTACATTACATCTCTGTGCAGTTTAGAAAAAGGAACCCCCTCTGGGCAAATGTAACCCCAGACTAGGACACAAAGCTTGGTAAGTAGAGTGAGGGCTGGATGTCATTCCTCCATACCATTCCTCTGCCTCGTTCTTCTGAAGGCTCTGCAACAGCCCTGGTCTCTCCTACTAGAACATCACTGGTTTGTGAGCATGAGTAACTACCCACTGTAGGCAGTGAATATATGTACATAGTAATACAATTATTACAATTATTGCATGTAGTAAGGCAGTGATTTTGAGTTGGAGGTTGATATAGCCCTCTTCTAACAACATCTTTTTGAGCTTTATTCACTTGTAAGTATACAGAGTTTCAGAGAGATTATGTATCATGGCCAATGTTACACAGCTAGTAAGTGATGAAGCTTGGACTGGAATCCAAATGCACTGACTTCAAAACTTAATCTCTTAGCCTCAACCAAAATGGTGTTTTGTAAATAACTGGGAACAGCTCAAGTGTAGGTTCCTTGTTCGTGTATGTACTTTTCTCTCCTTGCATTAGAGTGGTAGGAAGCAAAAGATGATCCTGGGATTCTTGGGGTCTTTAGAGACAGAGCCTTTTGTCCATGGATAATGTTTTACCTTTGTTCATTGGATTACTTATAACCTACCTTATTCTGAAAAGTATGTAAGAATGGTGTCCTCCATTTACATCATATCACATGGAAGCATATTAAAACAAACAACCAAAAAACCAGCAAACCAACAAATGGGAAAAGTCCATCTGTTCATAGACTGAATGCCATTCTTAAATATTTTCCTCATATAGGACTACATGACACAATAGAACTACAAATATAGCCATTATTACTAATACTAGTTCTAATAAACTTCCATTAATTGAGTGCCTACTATGAACAGGACACTTAGGTATTTTCTCAAAACCTCGAGAGTTTATGGTAAGTATCACTATCCCCATTTCATAGATAGGGAAACTGAGGCCTAAAGAGACAATATAATTGATCAAAGGTAATACAGCTAATAAATGCAAACCCTTTTCTTTCAAAATGTTACACCATGTTGCCCCTGAGCACTACAGCAAAGCAGAAGCTGTAGAGAACTATACTTCAGTGCACTTTTTGTCTCTCCTAGTATCTGCATTATTAATTCTATTTTGCATACAAATCCCTAACATCACAGTTTTTAAGTATACAGACACCTAATATCACCTGGGAAGTATTCTGTCCAGAAATGTTCAATTTGAATCCAGTCTAGCCTGTAGAGCTAATGTCTAATTTACAGAAAATACTGGTGATATAGGACCAAGATAAATGAAATAATGAGGAAATAAGATAAATTTAGAATATAGGATATTCTGCAATTGGCAGAATCATTTTAAATGTCAGGGTCATGAAAACAATCTGGAGGGGTACTTCTCAGTATGACAGAAGGATGAGATGTAACAACCAAAAATAATGCCTGATGTATGATTAACTCCTAGTTATAAAGGAAATAAAGATTAATAAAACTTAAGACACTTAGGGAAAACTAGAGAAATGAAAAATGAGCCAGGAGGATCAAAGAAAAGGGAGGGAGATGAAGGAGAAGATCATCTTTACTGGAGGAATCAGGGAAGATATCATAGAAGAAAGGGCATTTGTTCAATCTATTCCATGACATTGCTCTGTGACTTTCCAGCATATACTGACTTCCCCATTGTCAAAACTCTAACCTTAGGAGTAGGACTTTTGAAAACATATTGCTAAGTAACAACCACTAATTGTTTCTTATGTGTAAGCCTCTTCTCCCCAGGATTCGATCTTCTTCTCTTCTAATGGGCTCTGTGGTAATCAGTACTAGACTCCATGGTTGGTACTCAAGTAGATCGAGACAAGGGGTATTTCCATATACACAAGATCCACAAGTCCTCCTCCCAGAAATAAGGGCATTAACACAAAGCAATATGTACTGCAATAAAACTCCAGTGTAAATTAAAGGATTCTTTGAAGTTAGCTGTAGCTCCATGCTCTTACTGCAAAATTTTATCAAACTTGATGCTGATAAAAATAAGTTTGTCATTAGCCAGCAGGGGGAAGAAAGGTCACTTCAGTGATTACAGGATGCAGCCTCGACACATCTTGGTGAGGTGGGAGTCTTTATGCATTATTCTCCTCATTTTACCAGGCAGGAAGTAGACACAGAGAGAGGCTAAGTGACTTGCCCAAGGACAAAGAGTGAGTCAGATGCAGAGCTGGGAATTGAGCCCACTTCTCCCGCTTCCCAGTGTACAGCTTTCTCAGCAAGCCATAATGCCTTTCGGATAGATCATTTCCTAAAATGTATTAAGTTGTTAAAAATTCAATATGGGTGTTGCATTGCTTTCCAACTAGCCCTGTTTCTCACTACCTTACTAGAGCTATTATCAGAAGCTAAACTGATGGTCAGGTCAGTAAAATCATATCTATATTTTTAGACAATATGCCATTAAAGCTGGATATATCCAAATACCTAAGATGAATCGGAGTCGTTGGAGAGTGAATTTGTGTTTGGATCTCTTAGCAGGTAGGGGAGGATTCCACAGTGAGAGATAAATTGCAACACATAATTAGGAGAAGCTGGAAATGATCATGAAGAACAAAATCTCACTGACCACCAGAAAGAGTTAAAAAATAAACTCTAAACCTCCCCCAAAAGACACCAATATGATGTTCATGGCAGGCACCAAAAAAGCAAGAGAATAAAAATGTAGTGTACGTTGAAAAAGTGGATATTTTAGGCCCTTCAAGAAGATTCTAGACACTTGTTTTTATTCAAACCTAAGACTGTTTCATTAGCTGGGATTTTACCCATTGGTTCATTGGGAAATCTGGGCCATGGGCAGGAAGTATCCTTTGTAATGGCAATCAATGAAGACTCTTATTGTGCTGACTAAACCAGAAATAGTAAGTAGGCCAGATGCTAACACTCCTACAAGTCTTCTGACTTTGATCATTAGAAACATCACCACCTGATCTCTGTGCCCTTTACCAAAGAACCCGGACTCAGCTGTAGAATCTCCTTCAATATAGTAGTCTAGACAACTACCAATCAGTCAAGATTCATCCAAAAGATCAAACTCATTCACCATTTCTGGCATATGCTTCTGTGTTCAATCCCCATCCAAAAGACAAGACACAGAGTCACTATAGGCCCACAGCCCCACCTGTCAGGTCTGATCAAACCCTCTGCAATTATCCCTTACATGACCTGCTCATGCTTCCATAATGTTCCTTATCTGAATTAGACCATCAACTCCTTGAAGGCAGAGACACCTTTGAAAACAAAATTCCCTAACACAGTTTTCTTGAGAAAAGATCAGTAAATACAAATTGATTTCATAAAATTTACCTATATTTCTCTTCAGAATCTTTGGGGAGAGTGAAATTTTGAATTCCATAATAAGCATCATCACCTAATTCTAATTCAGAATTTTATTCAGCAGATAATCAATCATTGTAGTTAATACCTTATTAAAATTGAAGTGCTGAGCAAAATGATTTCTTCTGAAAAATTATAATATATTAACTGAGCAACTGTTCTTGCAATTGTTTATCACCCTTAGGATAATCTTGTGTCACTTGAGAGAATGCAACCAGTTAAAACTTTCAGAAGTTTCAATATCCTATGAAATTCCCTAGAAAACTGGTTGACTCCAGGGCAGAAACAGGGAAAATACAAGATGAGCTTGTACTCATCTGGCAGTGCTAGAAATTCACAATGTGCTCAAAAAATGATGGCAGTATGTTAAAAGGGCAGAGTAGCCAATCTGAAAGAGCGCCCAAGAACCATAGGTGGAATATTTTGAGCAAGAAAATGAACAATGATAGTATTGGATGATAATACAAATAATAAAATAAATACCTGTCTATAATGATATAAATAAGTAATAAATCAGAAAGGGACATTTTTCTTGCAGAAGAATTCTAAGTAATGAACTTAGAAAGAATGAGGAAAACATCACCCCACCCAAGTGATCAAGGTTAACATCACCAATAATTAGACAAATCGACATGTATGGTATACTAAGGAGGGTACGTTTCTTGTGTGATATTGTTGTCAAAAATGCATAACCTGGCTTCCCTGGTGGCACAGTGGCTGAGAGTCCGCCTGCCGATGCAGGGGATGCAGGTTCGTGCCCCGGTCTAGGAAGATCCCACGTGCCGCGGAGCGGCTAGGCCCGTGAGCCATGGCCGCTGAGCCTGCGCGTCCGGAGCCTGTGCTCTGCAATGGGAGAGGCCACAACAGTGAGAGGCCCGTGTACCGCAAAAAAAAAAAAAAAAAAAAAAAAAAGCATAACCATGAGAAAATATCAGACAAACCCCAATTGTGGAATATTCTGTAAAATAAATAACCAGGATTCTTCAAATGAACTTAAGAAATGAAAGTAAAGCCAGAGATTGTCACAGACTGAAGGTCTAAGGAGATATCACAATTTAATGTTGAATCCTAGATTGGCTGCTGGGACAGAAGAAGGTCATTAGTGGACAAACCGGTAAAATCTAGATAAAATCTATGGTTTAGTTAATAACATTTATAGCACCGATGTTAACTTTCTGTTTTGATAATTGTATTACAGTTATACAATATGTTGACATCAGGGAAAGCTGAGAACACTCTGTACTAGTTGTATGTATTTTCTGTAAGTCTAAAATTATTTCAAAATAAAAAGTTCAGAAAAACACTTTAAAAAAAACTAGTTTGAATAATCAGTTTGGATATACTAATGCCTATGTAAACATAGGTAAGAAATCTAGAGATGTTGTGTAAGTAACAGAGCACACCATTGGCTCCTGTTAGGTCACAGCTTTCCCGAGAGAACAAAAGATGAAACGCAAACCTAAATGTGATCCCACTTGTGTCTCAGCATGAGAATCTGTCAACTCATCAGGATCAGCCCTCTGTCATCTTCACTTCATGATACGTTTTTCTACCTTCAGTCTTCTTTTTTCCCTTCCGCCTTTCAATAATGATCCATGTGTGGTGTTTGTGGCACAGCAATGTTGTTTTTGCCACGTGGCTATTACTTATCAGGTAGAATATTTTCCATGAGGCCCCTGGGGTGCTGAGGCATACAGAAATCATCCTCATAGCATTTCCTCACCATTACTGAGAGAGTTTTGTTTCTTAGACAACTTTCCATGGCATATGCCCGCCTAAGTCACAATTGGGTCTAATATCACTGACCCCCTAACGGCTCATTAAGAGTTTTCTCTGTGTCCACTTTTTCTTCCCAGGTTCTACCTTTATGTCTCACGGGGGAGAGGAAGTTCTGGAGGCAGAGATGCAGGACACTGATGAAATTAATCTTTGGTATCCTTCTTCCCTTAGCCATGAGCTGCAAAAATAATCCACTACAAATGTCAAGGCATTACACTCAGCTCTCCAGGGCCACCTTTCGTCTGTGAAGCACCAAGTAAAGTGTCTTTTCATTGTGACCACGTCCAACCTTCTGTCGATGTCTGCAACTCAGGGGCTCCAGAGTGGACCACGGCTGTCAGCCTGGGTCTTAAATCCATCAGCTGGTGATTCTGACCCCTACAATGTTATTTCTTTTTTTAAAAAAATCTTGATTGACAATATTTAAATCATAGGGAATTATGCACAGAAATCAAAACTCCTCTCCTCTCTTGAATTACAGAGGTCTGGCAATCCTCTGCCCACATTCACAGGAGCCTACAGTCCGCTACAGTTGAGTATCAGCTGCCCCCTTGGACAATGTGCCCCCTAATTTACATGTCACCAGGGCACCTTCTGACCAGCCTGGGGGCTGTATGCACTTGTGTTTATAAAGCTTGCCCTATATCTTGCCCTTTAATTCATAAAGGTTAATCAAATATGTCTGAGTTCCATCACTTAACATGATGAGCAAAAAAATATAAGCAGCCTTTTCTCTGAGTCTAGGGATCTCAGAAGCCACAGCCAACCTGCTTCCCTCTGTGAAACTACAGAGGAAATGATGCCTGTCATTTTCTGTTGCTTGCAGAAGGGGGTTGGGGAGAAGGGCAGAATTGCTGTTTCAGGTTTCTTTATATGATTTCCTGCTTTTTAAGGAAATGCTATTATCCTTACTGTATATTGAGCTCAACTCTCACTTACATAGTGACTCTCGAGCAGGAGTTTGAAACATGGCAATAGAGCCATTACTGCTGTATTTCACACGGAAGAGAGTTTTTCTAATCCTCTTTGGCATTCATCTCTAAATCTTGGTGAATTCAAGTAGCTTCAATCTCTGAAAGTTTATTTTTGACTTAAGTGATTTTCTTGCTATTGCTAGATTTTTCAGGTGTCTCACCAGCTGAATTGTTATCTGAATAAGATTTGTTTATTTTCCTTAGCTCCTTATAGCAGGTTGAAGTCTGTACCAAGCAGTCACAACATTTCCTGCCCAAATGCCTTTTATTCTGAGTATACAGTCAATATTTTTTTTTTTTTTGCTTTACCTAAAACATAAATAACCCCCTTATACTCATTTTGAACCTTTTCCCAAAGTCCTTTTCTTATGAAAGAGAAAAAAGGAAAAGCCCTTTAGCAGACCTCTGTGTGATGTGAGCAGAGTTCTAGTCAGGGAGCATAAATCGTGCCTCGTACTCACAAATATACAAGTAACCCCTCCCCTTCCTGCTGTTTTCAATTACTCCGATTAATTTATTTCCAAACTTTTGGCACCCCTCTGCTACAGTACACAACAAACAAATTTACAGTGAGTCCCAAATTAAACATTAATGCAAAATCTTCAAGCCTCAAATTTCATTTGGTTCAGTCACTCTAAAATTTAATAAAATGTTAGTATTTATTTCATATTTAACTTATTCCTATGCATAATGTTGAGTTTTGTACTGAAATCTTGGTGCCAAATTATTAAAGAGGCTTTTGACAATGTGAATGAAAAATGGACTGAACTTAACGTCACACACAAATTCGATTTCTGCACATGCATCTAGCAAATGTCTACTAAACCTGCAGGTAAGCTCTTTACACAACAAATAAATTGGTTGAGATCTTTTGCTTCAATATCTCATTTAAGCATTTCTGAAATTGTAAATGCCCAAGCTCTGGATCTCTTTTTATTTTAAACTAATGTCTGTTTAGTATACATCTTCAGTTCTTAATCTAAAGACGTACCATGTTTGAAAACTAAGAAAACAGGTTATCTTTTTAAATTAGTTGTAACAATCATGTAGCATTTCCAAGGTAATTTCTCAGGTTGGGGTGAAGTATTTCCTCCATAATGCTGCAATGCTGTCTGCAATATAAAGTAAATAGTGTCTAAAAGGGTTGATTATCCCAAGTTGCTTTTTTGGCACTAGATGGCCTGTACAACTTAAAAAGAAACTCAGTGGAGAATATTTGGGGATAAGCTTAACTTTGGAATACAGATTTGAATATTAAGTTTTAAAACTAAACTTTGACTTTTTCTCAAGGTAGATAACATAAAAGAGAGCCAAAAGAAAAAAAGAGCAATGAAAAAAAATTAATGGAACCAAATCCCAAAACAATCTCCTAGTAACTTAGGCCCTAAAATAGATCATTCAACTTAATATTAACAGATTTCCTTTAAGCACTGTATACCTATCTTCTTTCCCACAGACCCTCTGGGCTCTAATATTTTTTTCTTTTCCATCAGTTTCATAAAACCTCTCTCCTTGTTCTTTCTCCTACCCTCACTCCCTCTTTCCTTTTTAACTCCAACAAGAACTCAATAAACCCAAATGGGTTTGTTTTGTAGCCATAAGCAACCTTTCCCTGAAAATCCGAAGTTGTACAATTGCCAAACTAGTGGGGTTTTTTTGTTTTGTTTTTTTTTGCGTTACGCAGGCCTCTCACTGTTGTGGCCTCTCCCGTTGCGGAGCACAGGCTCGGGACACGCAGGCTCAGCGGCCATGGCTCACGGGCCCAGCCGCTCCGTGGCATGTGGGATCTTCCCGAACCGGTGCACGAACCCGCGTCCCCTGCATCGGCAGGCGGACTCTCAACCACTGCGCCACCAGGGAAGCCCCAAACTAGTGTTTTTATTGCTTGTTCTGGTTTATGTCGCTTAGTTGCTTCTGCCTCCAGCCTATAAATCACACTGTGATGGGTACATAGTAGGAACTATAACATTTATTCAATGAATGCATGTGGATAAGTACAGAAGAATAATCCAGGGGCCCTGATTGACCAAGAGGAGCACCCACTAGGTCATAAACTCTTACCCAGTAGGTCCCCACCATTTGTCACCACCCATTTCCTTTCCACAGTTGTCTTGGAACTTCCAGGGAGGGTAATGAGTACAGCCAATAGCAGCTCTCTTAACATTTCATCCAATTAATCAAATATTCATAAGTAGTAATGTGACTGACAGCACAAATCCTTCTCAATCATGTCAAGGATTTGGGGACAATGAAAAAGGAGTTCTTCCTTAAAAACAATAAGAATTTCCTCAAGGGAAAAAAACAAACAAACTCATATGAGTCTTCACATACACCAGTGCTCATTTCTTCTGCTTATATTGGTAGAAATAACAGCAAAATAGTTGCTGCCACATTTACCAGTGCTTGGAATGTTACTAAGTGTATTATTTTATCTAAACCCTCAAGAACTACTGTGAGTCACTCTACTAATTCCATTCTGCAGACACGGTATGGGTAAATATGGGTAATAGGGAAGATGGTAGTAATAATTCTGAAATAAAGGGAAAAGGTAATAAAAAGGCAAGCAATATTGCAGAGTCCACACGTGACCATTACATGCCTAATATCATGAAACATTTCATACAAATCAACAAGAGGTGATGCAAAACAAAATGCATTCATTTTCAAAGAACTTAGAATGTTAACTCTCCCAAGATGATAATTTGAGGCTTATCCTTCTGATATATTGAATGGTGCTACATTCATTTTTATAGAAAATCTTCCTCAATTAAAGATGTGAGTCACTCCTCTATCTCACCCTCATCTACAATGCTACCCCCTTGTTTGAACTACCAACATCTCTCCTGCACAATTACAATAACCCTTTAACTGTATTTACTGTGTCTCTGGTCCTATTTTATTCAGTAGCAAGCACGATCTCATAAATAATTAAGTTGTGTCATGTCACCTCTGGTTAAACATCCAATTGCAGCCTATTATAATGAGAACAAAACCCAAGTGCCTCACTCTGACCTGCAAAGTCCTAACTGACCTACTCATAAATACCCCTTTCTCCACTCCTCTTCTCTTCCATACACAAGCAGTGTACTTTAGGCACACAGACCTTCCTTTCTCTAAGATGTCAAAATCATGACTTCCTCTCAAGGGTTTACATGGGAAGCTCCTCCCTCAGAACCATTCCTAAGCTTGTTCCGTCACATCACTTTTATCTCAGCAAATATGTCAGCCTTCACAAAAAAAGGCCTGCTCTTGATTACATGATGTTATTTTTCTTTCTTCTTAGCACAAAATATTATGTATTTGTCACTTTGCTTATTGTCTGTTTCCTCCTTCACTGAAATGTACACTAAAATGTAAGCTCTGACAGACTAGTTACATTGTCTAACTTGCTCACTTGCCTCTTTCCCAACCTCTAGAACAACTCCCAGCGTATCTCTGCTCAAATTTGTTGAACGAGTGAATAAATAAATGAATGACCACCAACCACATGGGTTGCTTCGGGGATCATATGATTTCAGGAGGAAAAAACCAAGAACAAAATTAAAGGGTCCTGAAAATGTAAGGGATTTCTACCGCTATTAGTAATATACATTAAGTTAATGCTATAATTAATGAAATAATGGATATTTATGTAATGTGATACCAATGCACGCTATGTTTTCACATACATTGTCTAACTTGCATTCGTGGAAGGTGTGAAAGACACTGCTAGGTCTCTCCAGAGTTGGTTGGAGCAGTTTTCTGTAAACCTCTGGTGGTGTTTTCACAGGACTCAGATTAAAATACATACAGGATAAAATCCTCATGCCCTTCATAACCTTATGATCTCCCAGCAATGAGAGCATCAAGGGGAATGGAAAAAAGTCCTAAGATTTTGGTTCTTACACTATCAGGATTAATTTCAAAATACTTGACAATATCGCCAGCAAGTGAAAACAGAAGTAAACATCCTAACATGGGAGAGAACTCTATCCAAAGACGGACAGTTCTAAATTCTACTTATTTTTAATGTTGGTCAATGTTGGATAAAGTCACTATCTTTTCCCCCAAGTAAGATTTTTACGCCACTAGTATTACAGGCCATCAGCAGGGTGCTGGTGAATTGCTACCCTTTTTGTTAGAATGACAATAATATAAGGACTCAGCAAAAGGGCCTGAATTCTGAGTTAGTAATTCTATCTATAAATCTTAGTTATTTTTTAATGAAAAATCTCATAAATATGGATGCCCAGAAGGTGTGATCTATAATAGTTTCACCTGACAAGGCAAAAATCTCACCCATGAGCTGGCATCGTTATCACTGTACTTTCAGAGCTTAATTATGAGAAAATGCCTTAAAAATTAATAGAGTTGAATAAAGTGGAATATTTTAATAAAGCATACCTCCTATTTTAGCATGGTAAAATACCAATAAAATATATCATTAAAAGCTTTAGAAAATGCATGCAAGGTCTTAGATAATCTAAAAACCAAGTCTTTTTAAATCTCAAGAATTTATATTTTAGCAAATGTTTGAGGTTCCTAATTGCCTCAGTTACCTGATCTGTGTGGATTGAAGCTTCAAAAAATTCTTACTGTCAACGTTCTCTCTCTTAGCATCTTTGTCCTTCCTCTCCTTACACATCTTAATTTCTAAAGAAAACAGTCATTCTAAACTCATTTCTGTTATCAGCCTTATCCTACAGTTTTTCTTTTCCACAAATATCTGAAAATACCCCAGGAACACTCAAAGCAAGTAACCAGAACCAAGTTTTACTTCTCTCTTCTCCCCCATCCCTCCCCATTTTTAGTTCTCTTTTCTCATTTTAAGAAGAAAGGGTGAAGATGAACAAACTGTCATTAAAGAAAAACTCAGTGGTAGCAAAATTCTTAAGGAATTAATGTATTTGTATTTCTAAAGTTAAGCCTGCTTGGAAGTTGAAGGATGTCAATGCAATGTGGAAAAGTTAGGACGGAATGTCCTATTGATTGTAAGAATAAAACAAGAGACAGTCTGTGATACCTTGACCTTACCTAAAGAAGAAATGTATTCTTTCAACTAAAATGAGGTCGTGTTTCAACAATACCTGTCTTTGGTCTGAAGGCTAAGCCAGCCAGGACAATGAGGTACATGCATCTCAGGAAGAGATGTCTGACTGTTAATAAGAATGCATTGTGAGATGAAATGGAACGCTGGTATCTTAGCAAGGCAACACACTCTATCTTCTTCAAGAAGTTTTTTTGTTGTTTTTTTTTCTTTTTTCTCTTACTTAAAAAAGTTAGAAGGAATCTCATATGAAAAGGTACTTTCTCAACTTGTCTTCTATAAAGGACATAGTTATAATGTTATTCACATGTGAATGGAAACTCATATATACATGACTATGTTCAAGCTTATTTCTGAGAAAAATAAGGTTAAACAGATGACTCTACAGTAAGAATATTTTTCATTGTTCCTGTAGTTAAAGAAACCTTTGACAAGTCTTGTATATTTACAACTACTTCGGAATATTTGAGAAATTCCAAATGTAGATAATATATCCTTATTCAACAAATAAGAGTGGCGGAGTTATTGAACAATATTAAGTAACACCATCATTACCAACTCGAGCCTTTTGCCCTGATGATACTTACAAGAATCTGACCTACTGGGAAATCAGCAACAAATGAGTGGGCCCATTTATTTAATCAAGCCATTGCATTTTTTTTAACCGCAATTGGACATCTAATTGCAGTGCAGACTAAAACCAAGTTAATGTGACTGCATGAAAAAGTTATTACAGTCATATTAAAAAGCACACTAAATGGTGTTGCCCACTTTATCACTGCAATGATTTCCACTATATATTCTGTATTGAGAGAGGGTCTTGACTTTGACTTTGAAATATATTTTAGTGTTGTAAAATATTTTACAAAATGAAAAATAACTCCCTTAATAAATAAAGCCAATAAAGAAAAATAATAATTTTCAATAAAGTAACATTTGTCTGAATAGGAGTAAATTCAGAGCATGTATTTATTCATATTCTAATAGTGTTTTAGACTCTTATGCTATCCCATGATATAACTATATAATTACTCCCAAACATATTTAATTTGCCTGTTATGATAGGCACAATGACAGTGGTACATCTGATTTACTCTACAAAGTGTAGATATGAAGTATCATACATTAGTCTTTCAGGGAAATATGTTGTTGTTGTTCTTCCATAACATTTAATTTTAAGCTTTTTATGCAACATCAGTTTTACTATTTTACCAGAACCGACTGGCTACTATCTAACAGTTTGATTCTCATTTAGTTCCTAGTCAGTTTAACCAATTTGTTTAGTCAGGAAACTCAATCAACATAATTGGGTTTGTATAGAGAAGGCCTAAATCAATAGGATAGAAAGAGAGAAAGAAACTACATTTTGGTGTCACTGAATTCAAAACAGAGTAATAAATAATATATACTTTCTAACTTGGCCTTGTAGTTATGCCGGGGGGTGGGGGGGAAGGGAGGCCACCAAATCATTTATGAGGAGAAAACATAGATCTAAAATTGTGAACCCAGTTTATAGCAGAAAAACTTCTAATAGAAAAAAAGCATATAAATTTTGAAGGTGTAAGCTTACTTGTTCTGATGTGTTGCAGAATCTTCTGAAGCCTTCATTCCCTTTTCTACAATATAGAGGGTTCAGATGTAGTTGGACAGATTAACAATTTGTTCAAATGAGGCAGCACAGAATAGCGACAACAGTGATTGAATATTATTGCAAGCACAATACTCTTCAAAAGCAAGTGAGATTAAATATACTCATTGGCACATATGTGAATTAGTACGAAAAGTAACTTTTTAGAAACTCAAGTTAATATTTAGAGATATTTTCAAGTTTTTGTAAAGTTTAAATAATGGAACTTTTTTTTCAAGGAACTAAAGAAGGCTAAAATATCTCCTTCTAAACAAAACAGCTGTAGAGTGCCCCCAAGGCTTAGATTTGTGATTGCTTTGTTGCAATTTTGTTTTTATGCCTCTTAGTCAACCGGTTGTTTCACAGGTAAAATTTGGAGAATAACAATCCATATGAAGATATAAAGCAACTCCACAGAAGAGGATAAAAGTATCACTCTTAGTTGTTTGATTGGTTAGAATTATTTTGCCCTCCCTTTCCCACCAAAAAAAAAAAAAAAGAAAAGGAAAAAATGATTTGTGCTCTCTATGCATCAAGGTAGGTTTTGGTCACTATGTTTAGATTAAATACAAAGATTCGGATTTCTTCAGAGAATATAAGGAAGGCTTTTTGAAGTAACTAGAGTAAACATGACTATTTCCTGATAGAAATTTGGTCCAGTATATTCTGGCTAACTCACTATAAAAGTAGTCAACCTTTTGCTCTACTTCTCTTTAGCAGTCCAGCTACTAAAAACATTGTTTTAAATTATAAACATTGGGTACAGCATAATTACAGACATTTCAAAGGCAAATACATTTTGACATTTATTTCCTCCACTGTATGATTCTGTTACAACAAATTATGTGTTAAATGGAAATTCATTCATTAGAATACTGCATGTTCGGAGTTGAAAAATAACTCAAAGTTCTTTCATTTCATAATTTTGTTTTTCAAGGAGGCAATCATAACAAAACTAGACATATACTGTCTGGGTTTTTTTAAAAATAAAAGTTTCATTTAAAAATCTATCTGGGACTTCCCTGGCGGTCCAGTGGTTAAGACTTCGCCTTCCCATGCGTGGGGTGCTGGTCTGATCCCTGGTCGGGGAGCTAAGACCCCACATGCCTCATGGCCAAAAAACTAAAACATAAAACAGAAGCAATATTGTAATAAATTCAATAAAGACTTTAAAAATGGTCTATATCAAAAAAAATCTTTAAAAATCTATTTCCAATTTTCAGGTTAGAGTGGTGTTTTTATAGGTTTTTATGTACCAAGGAAGCCGTTTTAAAGGAGATATCTTCTTTAAAGAAGGTATATCTATATAACAGGTGGTTTCCACTTACTGCTAAATTAGTTTAACTAATGACATCATGTTGGGACAATCATTTTTAACTTTTAGTGTTAATTCTACTTCTTTGAATGTAGCCATCTAGAATGAAGATAAGTGTTTCCTTTGTACAAGAATTGTTTTGACAGACAGCCTCAGAAGATAGAGAAATGTATCAATACATCTGCTTGGTACCTTTTACTACATAGAATCCCTACAACTAGGAAGGAATTGAAGAAAGAGGAGGTGACGTTTCACAGAAGATGTAAAAATTAAAAGCAGAATCGTGAAAAAAACTATCATAGAATGGAGGGAAGATACAAAGGTCCCTCATCATTGTAATCCTTATAAAAGACCAAGTCATGTTCAGTCCAGGTGACTTTAAATAAAGCCTATCTTTACGGTACACCCTAGGCTCTGAAAAGAGATTGACAAGACAAGCAGCAAGAAACTGATGTCCTGGATCCAATACAGTTGCAAACTAAAAATCTCTGCATGACTCTACCGTGAATGGTAAGTAGCATTTACAAAGTGTCATCTCATTTTTACGAATATATTAACTATATCACTCATCCACCACCCTTTCTAAGAATATTTCTTTTTCACTTTAAAAACTCACTACCATTTACCAATTCTAGCACAGTTAACAACATTTAAGTTTTCTGCAGTATTCTCATGTGTCTCTCCATTCTTTAGGTTTAATTATATCCAGCCTCACATGGATGGAAGTTTCTTTATTTGTATACTGTAAACATTTCCATATGATATTTATTACGATATCAGAGGAAAACATTTATCTTAAGAAATTACTTTGTCTAAAGGTTTACTTTAATCTCTTCTTTAAGGAACACTAATTTGGATTCAGCCTCTTCCTAAAAGTGTCATTTGGCCTTCTCCCCCATCCCCCTTCTCTTTCCTTCCCTTATTCTGTTTTCTGTAATTTACAGTCTTTCTTCTTTCAACACATTGAAATTTTTCTTTTTCTATTGTCTCCTTTCCTTTGTACCATTTTCAGTTTGAGCTGGAGAGAGAGAGAAAGGGAGGGAGAGAGAGAGAGAGAGAGAGATGAAAACTCAAAGATTATAGAGACCTCTTCAAAACAAAACTTTAATATTTCTGGAATATAAAGAGACACGGCTTGCAGCTCATTCTTCTTTCAGTAGAGAAAGATTAAAAATTTTGAAATACACATGATTGCCAGCTTTAGATGGTTTTATAGACATGTACATTTAAATGATTACAACAGCATGAACTTTAATTATTTGGAAATACATTTCCACAGTTTATCAGACTCAAGAATGTAAAAGAGACTAGCTTTAGTTCTCTCAATCCCTTTTCTGCTCAGAAAACTTGACAATTTAAAATATACCTCCTTTTAAGTCTTAATCCTTATCAAGCGATACTTTGATGTGATATGACATTGTTATATGACACATTGGTTGATTCTAAGTGAACATGATTTATCCTCCACATTCTGCTGTTAAGAGTTACAAAGATGTTTCCTTTTTTCAAATGTGATTAAATCTAATAAGAACTGACATGCACATTAGCTTATCTGCACCAAAATCAGTGCAAACTAAGAAAATAAACAACATAGAATTAAAGAACAAGTGGATGTGCATAAATTGAATACAAGCATACAGTTCAAGTATTTTTCTATTTAAAAATTTTTTTGAGTTTATACTCAAAGGGAAGAGAAACATAGGTAGAGGGTAATATAATCATTTCTATCTAGTTCACACAGTTTAAGAAGCTACCCATTACTCAATACTTATTTGGAGAACCTGAAAGTGTTTTCTCATTTTCTGGCATGAAGCTAGGTCTTGCACTACAAAACACACCTGTGTAATTCACAAGCCTGTTCTACTCTTCAAGGACAACTGACATAAGCCTGGGCAGAAAGCTACATCTCATTAACCTCTTTCTTGAGCTTATGTTCCCATATCTTCTGGTTCAGGATTTCAGTAAGAGAAGTTTGTCATAATGCAGCAGCACTTTCTTTTTTAACTTTCAACAAGATTGCTCTCTTTTTCTCCCCCCTTTTGCCAAATAAGACCCACCCTTTTCACTTTTGATAGCTCGCTGTGGCATTTTTAGCTCTTTTAAAAGTTGTGTTAAATATGTGTAATAGTGGTAAAGTGTTAGTCTATAACTATTTTTACTTATGTTATCCAATATAGTACTTCTGATGTTGACATGATGATACAATGGGACACTATTTCAGTTTCAGGAAAAAGTAACAATCCTTTTCCATGTACCCTGTTTATATCTTAGATATCCCTCTCCCTATTGGAACTAAATTGACACCAAATTCTAATTCTTTTAATTATTTAGTTTTCTATCTCAGAAAAAATTTGGGGGTCTATATATTTATATTCAGGTATTCATTCCAATCATTGTAGCAATGGCCCTATTCCTCACAAACACATACAAAAGCACTGAGGACTTAGTTCTACATGAGGTCAAATTTCTGGAGAATGGGGACTCACTCAGAAAGAGCCCAACAGCAGCAGTCTGCCAGTGCCATTCTATTTTGCTAGCACACAGGACTGAAAAGCTTCATTCTGTTCATCTGTTCTCGTCCAACTTCAAACATTCTTCCTGAGAAAGGTTGAGAGCTGATTGTTCCAGATCAAAGGCATCATTTCAAGTTAGAGCTATGTGCTTCCATTTTATCAGTATAGTTTAACTATTCCACACCAACTTCAAGGCAAGTTAAGGCAAGTTCAGAAGCCAAATGGTTAGATGGCAATGATATGTTTAAAAGACATATCAGTAAATGTCAAGACTTTCTAAAGGAACTCATATTAGTCTCAGTACTGGTAAATGAAATGACAAGTGTGGGTATGTTATAAAGACTATAATCTGGTTGCCCACAGCAGGTTGAATGGAAACACTACAATTCATTCCCCTGTTCTTTCCTATAATGAAGCAATAATTTTTAGTCAATTCATAATTCGCTTCATATTAACACAGTCACTAAATCTCCCAATGCAACCTTTTGCCTACTTGCTTGGCATTGAGATCTGTACATTTTCTATCTTTCTTACTTCTTTTTTTTTCTAATTAGCCCAAAAAACAAAATGTATCAGTTAATATGAACTCATGCTATGATTTAGAAAAACAAACAAAAAAACTAGATGTATGATACTTCTGATTTTACTTTAAGCAGTTAACCATTCCAATGCCAACGGCCCAACTATTCATCTATTTTTTTTTTCTTTTTTCACCCGTCCGACTGTTGTCAAAGATTATCAAACTTGCACAGGGATTCTTGGGTTTCCAGATCAAAGTTTACAAAATCCAGATTTATTATAATGCCCACTTCCTCTCTCCTTTCTGCTCTGCTCGCCATACCCATTCCCATTTAAACTTGTACCATTCATCAGCTTTTCGGACAAAAAGCAAGGGCAAAACACCAGTGGTGGGTGAGCGTCTCCAGGCACCAAGAGCTGTGTCACAGACCTTCAGAATCAAAAAAGTCAAGCTCAAGCAGGTGCCTGCGCCCAGAAGCTCCCCGAAAGCGTTAGCTTCTCCGATGATGACCCAAATCTCTCCGGAGTCTGCCCCAGAAAGGGGCTACAGAGAGGAAACGGGCTGGAGTCGGCGCTTTCCCCTCTCCACAGACCCTGCGTGCAGCAGGTAAGGAACTTAACCCTGGAGATAAGTTAAGGGAGCACACACTTAACGCGGAGCCTCCGGAGCCCGCAAAAGCTCGAAGCCAAGAGAGTGAGCGCGGAGCGAAGTCTTGAAAACGCGAACGCTGATCCCAACATCTGCAGCGCTTGGGGTGCGCGGGCAGAGGCGCGCAGTCAAGTGCAAACGCTCCCGGGGGAAACGAAATCAGGACCCGCAAAGGGCCAAAGGAAAAAGCTGTGGGAGAGCCGAGGACTCGGGTAGCTGGTTCGGAAATCCCTCACCGCACTTCTCACCACCACCCCCACCACTCCCGCCCCGAGACCGGCGCACAGTGGCCCAGGGTCCCGGGGAGCGGGGCCGCAAGGACTTAACTTCCACACACACTTATCTGCAAGCGTCGCCCAGCAGGAAAGCCAAGGAAGTCCGGGGGCAAGGAAGGGGGTAAGGTGTTCTCCTTACCTCGGTCGGCTCCCACGGTCAGCACCTTGGCGACAGGCAATAATCCCGAGAGAGTGAGTAAGGCGAGGAGAAACTCGGACATCGTGGTCGCCCGGGGAGGAAGCCAGCGCCGGAGACTGCTCGGCTGCACCCTCGGCCAGGCGGCGGCGGCGGCGGCGGCTCGGAGCCCCGAATCGAGCAGCGTCATTTACAAATGTCACTCGAAATTCTTCAGCTCAGTGAGCCCAGCCAGTCCGCCTGGAGGAGGATGTGGAAGGTGTACGGATGCGCGCGTGGGGGGAGAGAGAGAGTGTGTGTGAGCGCGAGCGAGCCGCTCGTGTGTCTTGACTTTTCAATGCAGGGTACGTCTGATCTTACATCACGCAAAGAGGGGCAGTGAGAGATGCCAGCGGAGGGGAATTCACTGATTAATCACCCGGTCCACCACACACCCCTCCGTCGTCCACATAAATCACATCTATTACTTAGTAAGAGGCATTTAACACAACAGGAAAATACCACCACGAACTGAGAACACCACAAATCACAATTATTTCAATCTCCTTTAAGAGAAAGTAACTCCAAGCTGGTTCTGTAGGGATTTGGGTCTTTAGAGAGGAGGGGAGATTTCTGCATTGGGCTGAGCCAGCCAGGCGCCTGGGAAGCTCCGCATTTAACAGCCAGTTCGGAATTATCAGCCACCAGCGCTGAGATAGATGCTTCTCTAGGCAAAGCAGATTTGATCCCTTCGCTCCCTGGAAGCTTCCTTCCCGAGAAGGAACGACTAGCCAAGTAACTGAGCTTCTCTTAGGGAAATGGTTCCCTCTGCTCGCCACACAAATGCAATGCTTTCTGAGCTGCACTTTTAACTTTTGTGCTGAGTAGCACCTAGGGACAAAGATAAAAATTTAGTGACTCAGCAGAAACAAAAAAAAACAAAACAAACCCCTAAAGTCATCACCCGTTGCATAAGAAGGGAAGGTGGTTGGAAAGAGGCCCCTAAGCAGGGAACCATAAAGCAAACAACTGGCACTTTTACAGTGGATTTCTCTTTTTAAAAGGATACCTTGAACCATTTTTAACATGTTTTGATGCTTTTTTTAATTGCTTGTTTTCTTTTCTTTTCTTCTTGCACATAGTATAGTGGTAGTTTAAGAACTTTCCCAAACCATCGGAGGCATTAAAATGAATCAGTGCAATTAAAAACAAAAAAAAGTTGTTTGTATGACCACTTTTTAAATATGTTCATCCAAGTACCTAAAATTTTAGTTACTTGAAAATGGTTGGGTTAAAACTCAGAAATCTTAATAGTTGAAGGCTTACCTTTTTTCCCTTGTGACATCAGTAATTCTTGCCTAACAGCAAAGGTTAAAAATGTTTTGTATTTAATGTTTAAAAACCTGAGATGGGTGTAAAGGAAAACTATAAGGAAAGCACCAAACTAAGCAACAGGATGACTGAAAAGGAAAGGAAAGATGCTTTAAATACTTTATTCAGTTTACCAGCTGAAACTTATTTTAGATGAATGCCAGCACAATGAACTAGCTGCTTACTAGAGTAAAATCATCCAGAAACATCTTTGGATGCTCTTTAGAAACCATTAAAATTAGACTGGATCAAAGAACACAGGTGACTATGAGGGACATTGCCACTTAGTCTGTGATTATAAAATATGTTCTTTAGGTCAGTTTTGCCATATTTTATATATTAAGTTTACTTTCCCTTGTAAATTGACTCATTTCATGCCTAAAAGATGACTCATTCCAGATTTAAAAGTTTGTTTTTTTTCTTTTGAAGTTGTTACGCTTATAATTTCACCTAGTCATTTTATCATTTCATATAGGAAACAAAGAGTTTTCCTATTTTACTTCATATAAAAATTCAGAAACTTTGGAATGAGTGGCAGAGTTCAAAGAATAAGTGAAGAGCGGGAGAAGGGTAAATTTTGAATGATGCTCAAAGTAATAAATATTTCTTTCTCAAGGGTCCACAGACCTCTGCGTTCTGTGAAATATGTAGTCTTTCACTGGAACAAAGTAAGTAGGTGTCTTTCTGACATGAACCCATTCAGTCAACTAGGAGGTCAGCTATTAGGAAATCCATATCCACTTAAGTCTTGGCAGTAAAACGAGGAGAGCTCACAAACCATGCTAAGCACATTCAGGTGCTTCCTCTTCTATATTATTACTACCAATTACCCCCCCATCTCAAAAACTGCAAGGTAGAGGAAAGCAGCCAGGAACAGTACAACCAACCAAAGACTCTTACCGTGTACCAAAGTGCTGTGATTGAAAATCAATGACTCACTTCTGCAGTATATGTAGCAGCCCTGGATTCCACTCACAGCTATTTAAAGGGAAAAGTTATGAAAGATAATCAGAGAAGTAAATTCCTGGCAGATTTTTATTCTAATATATATTCTCAATATGTTACATTTTAAATATGTAGTGCCTCCTAATAATAAATGTATTAAGTGAATTAGGCAGAATAAAAACCAGCTGATCTCTTTTAGATAATCTGGTTGACTTTTTAACTGCCCTGAATGGAAGAAAATCAAGGATGCATTGTCCACACATTGTGACCAGTATAATAAAGCAAAATAGAATTCCTTTTTAGTAGTCAACAATCAAATCACCATGTGTGAATGACACATGATTCAAAATTATGGCGTAAAATAGTGGTAGCAATCATGGAAGTTAACTATCATATAGGCTAGTATACCAACGGAAGATGATAACATTTAACATCAATTATGAATGATTCTCAATTTTATCTTTAAAACAAAGATTGGGACTTATTTTAAGAATGCAAATAGATGTTATTAACAAAGACCTAAATGGTATAAAAACACTCCATAGCAATTTGATGGAAGAATGGATATTTAAGTATGTGTCAGTTGTCAAGTGGGCACAACATGTAGATTTAAATGCATGTCAAGCAGATTTTTAAGACAAAAGTTATAATAAGGACACTGGTTCATACCACAAAGCCATAATAATATATAACAAACAGAGTAAATATTAATAGATACATATTTGCTCTAAAACTGAAATAAGGCCAGTGTCAAAAGGAAACAGAATAAAATTGCCCCATACACAGATCACTTGTATATGGTGGTTCTTATTCCAAATATCCATTGAAAATGACCAATTCATTAAAAGAGAGAGTTTTTATGGGCATCAATGATAAAGGTCCAGGCCAAATTTGACTTTTAAAAATAAATAATTTACTTCTAGATTTTGAATGACTATCCAGATACAATGAATTACATATAAAAGAGAAAGCATAATTTCCTATGAAACACTTTTATTTCCCATCATATATACTTTAATGAAAAAGGAAATTAACAAAGTATATTATTAGCGAAGTGAGAATAGCTAGTTACTGTTCAAATTCTGTGTTCCGATGGCCCATTGTAATTTCTTCATTCTAATCAGTTATCAACACTGACAAGTTAAATAAATTAATTCATCAAACTATACAATGTTATGAAATCTCTCATTGAGATAAATTAAACAAAGTAGAACCAATCATTCTTACTTTCTGCTCTAAAACAACACACGAATATTAATTATCAGTCAGTGGTAATCTTATATTTCCCAATTAGAGCCACGGTTTGGATATATGTGATCAAACAGTTAGCAGATTTCATTTCTGCTAACTTAATTATTTTCTTTGTGCTATTGGGGCTTTTACCACAGACAGTACACAGTTCATGCACTACACACCTGAAAGCCATACTTGGAGGAGAACCTGTGTCTCCTAACAAACCGAGAAGGACAGTCTGTCCCATGGAAGTGATGTGTGTGAAGGAGAGTTGGCCTGAAAGTCAGGTTGCTAGGAATTTCTGTAGCTATCATTCCAAGGGCTGTTAGAGTTCTTACCCTGCCTTTCCACACAGAAAAGTTGCCAGGCAGCAGCAGACACAGGATGAGAAGGAAAAGGAAGGGGATGGTGTGGGGAGAATGAGAATTGTTAAAGAAACATTATCAGTGATTTAAAATAGAGTTACACTGGACAAAGCCACTAAGGAAAAAACAAAAACAAACAAACAAAAAACTTTAGATTCACTTTATTTCTCCAACTGCAGCATTTCAATGCATATCACATTTTTAAGTGCTTTCCTTCAGCAGTGTGCTGTGTTTGGTAACACGCAGTTTGGTAACATGCAGTTTCAACGAGGACATGGGGATTCAGCTGAGATTAACAACTTTAATTAACAACTGAGATTAACAACTTTAATTCCCACCATTTGCGAAGTATTAGGAAGTACGTACACCTGTGAAGAAAATGAAGGGTGATGTAATTATCTAATTAAACCTGGAAAGTAAAAGTATTTCCAGGCAAATTAGGTTTTTCTCTTTGTATATGTCTCAACTTCTCTCTACCGTCCTGATCTGTAAATGCTTCAAGATATACATATTACAGTGAAAAGCACAAATGATAGGCAATTATAACTTTCAAAGAATAAATAATAAAAGGTCAATACGGATTTGACTGTTTTACATTTTCTCTGACTCTTGTTTGACAAACTTTTGACAGTAGGGAGGAAAGGACTCTTTATGGATTTAGACAACCTCATCAGGCAACAATTGACTTCCATAATAATAACATAGACTCAAGAGACAAATCTTATTTTGCTTTTTGGATATGTCTTCAGAAGGCACAATCAGTAGTAATGCAGTCCATGTGTGTTTTAAGTGGGAGAGGGAGTTGGAATACAGATATACCCAAAACTCATCAAATCCTCGGAGTTCTACTCTTGTAGAAATAGCCCTTGAATTTCAAGTCAGTTGCTGATGATAAGGCTTGTTGCTATTAGTGCTTTTTAACCTTGACATACTTGTGGTCAAGATGACCTCTGCATCATCATCTCTGTCTACTAGTACAAAGTTAGTGTTTCATGCTGGGAGCTGGTTGCCAGTGGTCCATAGTCACGATGCACTTTGAACAAGCTTTTGAGGATTTTGATCTCTATCATTTTGGTCATCATCTTTCTGCTCCTTAATTTTAGTTAGAAACTCTAAGGTTGTTGAAACTGGAAGGAATATCTCTTCCAATTTACATTTTACAGATGAAAAAAACTTAAAGGAAAAGTGACTCTCTGAGGTCACGTATTTTATTAATGTCAGAAACAGCCCTTGAATGAAGTTCCTGGTACTTTCTTATATAGGGAGCCTCGCTGATATTCTTTTAGATTTTTTTCTAGCTGTAAGGACTGGTAGCCCAGGGCATTCGAATTCATTCATTCACTTCATAGCTATATATTATGTAACAGCCACTGCACTCAGCACTGTGCAAAGCGCTATGAAGAAAACACACATGGTTCTTGCACTAGCAGAGTTTCAATCTATATCAAAGGTCATTTCAGTGCTAATGGGCTGTTGTATGATCAGGCCACCAGATGGCTGTTCTCTTGCTCTCTGTACATCCCCTGCTTGACCTGCTTCACCTACACCCTACTCACATGACTGACCTTCCTACATACTTGTTGCAGCCCAGCTAGTGATTGTTCTAATCTTTAGACCCGAACATCCCCACCATGATAGCTTTTCCAAGGGGGGTGAGGGGCGTGCCCTCTGCTGGTTTCCCTGGTAACATATGAGCCAACCGGAAGTCAGTTCCCCTTTTAATGGCAACCTCCTCCTCCTCCTTCCTCTCAGAGCAGACTCCTGTCCTGCCTGCATCTACCACACACAATGGGGTGTTGCTTCAGGACCTTGCTTCAGACATGTAAGCTCCCCCTTTCAATTAAACAATTGCTGTCTCTGTCGTGGACTCCGGGCTCCTTCTTCAGTCTTGAAGCTGGGCAACTATAGGCCTTGTAGGCCCGTAGGGTGCAGCCCAACTGCCCTCTTACCAGGATCTTGTGGGATGCTGTTGTGAACCATAGGTATTGACACATAAAGTCCACTGCTGAGACCTCCCAATAAAATCAGGGCTGAGTCTTTCTTGGAAAATATCTTTACGGATAAACCTTTACAGAGAAACCTGAGCCTTTTTATTAGAATTAGACTCTGAATAAGAAATCATAAAATCTATGTTCAAATATCTCGAGTGTTGATACGGACATTTATTCAGTCAGCACATTGTTCTTTTGATCTAGAACTTGGGAGGAAATTCAGAAATGTTTAGAATTCAGAACATCCAGAAGTTTTGTCAGTGATAACACACAAATTAATCAAGAGTCAGTGGATTCTGTTGTGTTGTGGATTCACATAGACTCAGAGGACAAAAAGAGAACATGGAAAAGTCTGTTTCAACTTCTACTCACTTATTTATTTTTATTATAGCTATTCTTTTGGGACCCTTTCAAGTGTTTTATTCACTTTATATTTAGTAATTTCCTACTTAATATCCAAATGGTTTTTTTCTTGTTTAATTTTTATATAGTCTTTAACATAGCACAATTTCTATAACCTCCCATATGATATTTTTACATGGGCTTTTCCCTACGTTAGGTACTCAGAGACTATTTGTCTTACTGTTGAATAATGGCTTTCCACTTTTTCCCTTAAACTTGTTTAATCTTTCTTATAGCTGCTGTTCCCTGGTCTTTCTGCCATGAAATACATCCCTGTATCTGAAGTAAACAGGATAATACAATGACAAAGATAGAGGTTAGCTGTAGGCAATTCACAGAGGACTGAGAAGATGGGATACCAGAATTATATTAATTACACTTTATATATACTTTAATAAAATGAGTCACTGTTAAAATGTAAAAAGTACTTTGGAGCTACAGTATCTTTGGCCAAGTTTAGTTTTTTGTTTGTTTGTTTGTTTTTGGGGGACTTTGGTTTTGGTTTGTTTTTTACTTTAAGACAGGTAATTGTTTTGTTTTGTTGGGTTTAATATGAAGAGTAATTATCTACTTTTTTCTATTCCTTTATCTCATAAATTAAAAAAACAGTAAAAAGAAACAAAAAATTAAAAAAGGAAGAGAGGGCTTCCCTGGTGGCGCAGTGGTTGAGAGTCCGCCTGCTGATGCAGGGGACACGGGTTCGTGCCCTGGTCCAGGAAGATCCCACATGCTGCGGAGCGGCTGGGCCCGTGAGCCATGGCCGCTGAGCCTGTGCGTCCGGAGCCTGTGCTCCGCAACGGGAGAGCCCACAACAGTGAGGGGCCCATGTACCACAAAAATAAAGAAATAAATAAGGAAGAGAGAAGAGAAAAACAAACCTTTCTTCAAAGTATGCCTTGCTTAATTCCCACTGGGAACAGCTTTTCAGAGGCTGTCAGCAGCTCCATTTGGGCACGGTGCCCTGTCACAGGGTAAGTACTAGATAGGTGTGTGGTAAGCGGAGTACATTTAGTGTTGAGTTTTTATATTTTTTAAAAAGTTTGCTTTAAAGAAAAGTTACAGAACTAACTTTTCCAAAACATTATTTTCTCTAAGTAGAAAAATTCATTTCTCTCACATAGGAAATGTCTCTTGCCCTCTGAAAGTGCTTTTCTGTTATGAAAATTATACAATAAAAACTCAGATGCAAAAAGGAGCTGTCTAGTCCAGAACAGAATGCCCTAATTTTGTGTCAAGCCTCTTTTTCTGGGAAGAAAAATAGTGACATTTGGACCTAGATATATTTATCAAGATTTGTGAAAATGTGTGATTTTGCATGAATACTGGCAAAGTTAAATTATAGTTGAAAGACCATTAAATGCTTTTATGACTTTCCATTGCTACATTCTGCATTGTAAATAGATTTTACCAAGGGTATCATTCACATGCTAAACCATACTACATAACAACAACAACAAAAAGAGTGTTAAGACAATGTTATTCACAAGCACACAACAGAAAAGTTAGAAAAGGATGAATAGCTATGTTTAGATACAGGATAACCAAGAATATTTTTGGTTATTCAGTCTTACATTGTGATTAAAAGCATTTACTTCTAAAAGAAGTACCAATTTGTACTTTTAGGTGTATATCAATCCTAATTTATTCCAATTTAAATTACTGTTATTTTCTTGCCAAAAGAAAATGAATGGAAACTAAAAGAAATAGTTTTTATTCCCTTTACTGGACTTTGCCTAAAAACTATATTACCATGATATGAGAAAAAAGGAATATATATTATGTATATATATATATATATATAATACATACATACATACAAATATATGCCACATATTGACCTACATTCAGAGATTTTATAAGATTAATCAAAGGATTGTTGATTTTAGTCTTTTTATCTAAAACTAAGGAGATTAGTCCATTTGGACATTTACACAAAAGTATATCTAACCACTATGAAAACAGCTCAGAAAAAGTAACATACTCTGTTGTTCACATATAAGAAAATATGTTAAAGGACAAATTATTCCAGGTCTGAATTTGACTGGGGAGTTTAGAGAACCAGTCATGCTCCAAGCTTTGCATTGCAAGTGAAAGCAAACTACAGTTTCAAGGATGATATGGAGGCAAGTGCCGGGCTGGTTTTGAGGCTCTGAAATTGATCCTCTCTGCCCCCAATTCCTCCATACACTTTAGATTTATGGAAGTCACAGTTTCCAAACCAAAATCAGAACACATTGCCTAATAAATATAATCATTGGGCAACAGGACATAATATTTCTACTCAAGGTGTTCCACAGAAATCCTCTCTTTGGCCATAATAAATGTATAAAAAATCCTATTTAAAGCTTTCAAGGTACATCAAGAACCTGAGACTCTTCTCAAATTATTGTTAGGGATTACTGACATATATCCCAATTTTATGAAAGCAAACATTTAGGTGCTTTAATCATATGGGAAAGAGAGTTAATATCTTGCTTGATAATGTGAACAGGCTGTAGGACACAACCATACCTGCATGCAGGTGTTTCAAGTTAGCAACTTAAATGGTACTACATGTGATTTCATTATTTGCAACTGTGATAGTGGTGAACAAGCTAAGGAAGGGAGGTGCTTAGTACTCATACATGCCTGTTTTAAGATCAAAGCACACATTAAGCTCGCTTATATGAACATAATAATAGAAGTGAAAAACACGTGCTCTGAGTGAAGTGCACTGGGAAGCGCTTCAGTGGGAAATTCAATGGGGGATTAGTATTTGTGCTGGATGGGATTCACATCACTATCCTGAGGGCATCTAGATGTTAACTTTTAAGCTACCATGATTTGGACCATATTAAAATAAAAAGCAACTTTTAATCTACAGTTTCAAAGCCTAAATGAAACATTTCCCCATCACTTTAAAGAAAACACGTTTTGATCTCAATTAGGTGCCACCACAGATTTTCATTTAGGTTTGGGTTGAAATTAAGTCTTAGCCACCAAAACGGAGTTTAGTTGAAGTAGCATCTGGCACACAGGCTGCTGGAGTAGCTTTTCGTTGTCCCCTCATCTTCCTCCACTCCCAACCCCCCGAAAATAAATATCACCACCATTTGTTATGACTTTTCTGTGCAAATGGTAGGTTAACTCCTCCTTAGGAATATTATTTCAAAAGTAATTTAAATAGCTTCTCACATTAATCAGCTTTAAAACCCAGAGAGAATGAGGTGAATGACTCTGTTTTTTACTGTTTTATGCAACTAAATGTCTCCAGAAAAGAACTGTCACTGGCATTGAACTATAATGTAGAAGAAACCTTGTTTGTAAGTTTGAAAGCACAGACCAACTCAGCTGTCTACACTATCATATCTTTATGCTTGTAGAATAATAAGGCTCATAATGCCATTTAATCCCACCTTTTAATATCCCTTTGTCTTTTATTGGGAAATAGTAGAAGCATGACAAAGACTATTTCTGTTTTACTCAGTTTTTTGTTTTTTTTTTTTGTTTTTTTTTTGTGGTACGCGGGCCTCTCGCTGTTGTGGCCTCTCCCGTTGCGGAGCACAGGCTCCGGATGCGCAGGCTCAGCGGTCATGGCTCACGGGCCCAGCCGCTCCGCGGCATGTGGGATCTTCCCGGACCGGGGCACGAACCCGTGTCCCCTGCCTCGGCAGGCGGACTCTCAACCACTGCGCCACCAGGGAAGCCCCCTCAGTTTTGTTCTTTATAGAAAAGGTAAGAGGAAAATGTGCCCAAGGGTTTACCCCTTTACATCTAAACAAAATCTGAGAAAAAGCAGATTCTTCCATTCATAGTACTTGAGTGCCCCCTATAGGATACTCTTTATATTTTTCTTCCTGTAGCTAGGTAAGCATTTAAAAATTGTTACTGCATGGAATTTTATTTAAAATAAAAATAGGGACTTCCCTGGCGGTCCAGGGGTTAAGACTTTGCCTTCCAACGCAGCGGGTGCGGGTTCGATCCCTGGTTGGGGAGATAAGATCCCACATAACTCGCGGCCAAAAAAACAAAACATAGAAGCAATATTGTAACATTCAGTAATGACTTTAAAAATGGTCCGTGTCAAAAAGTTCTTTAAAAAAATAAAATAAAAATAAAATGATAAAAATAGATGTATTTGAAATAAGCAGTCCATGATATATTTTCCTTTCACTGTATTTTCCTATCTAAAAAGCCAAAGCAAATTATCATTTTAATCACTTAATTGTTTCTCTGCTTTTGCTAAAAGTTCCCCTACTCTAAAGTTCTGATTTACCTGCTTTTCTATTGTATGTCTGCATTTATTGTACCAATTACTTTGTTTAAAAATATGCATCTAAAATTTTTTTGTGTTTTTTTGGATAGAAGTATTTGCTTAAAATATAAAATTAGTTATAATTAGCTGTAAGTTTTAGAAAATAAAAATAGGATAATCCTTGTGTGGGAGGAGGTCCAATTGTTGATCTGGCTGGGAAGAGAATCTTAGAACTCCTTAAATTAACTTAACGTCTATTAACAGTATGTAATAGAAATAAAGGAAGCATATACTTTCCTATTCCTGTCAGATTGATGTCAGGTGTGTGGTGCCTGAGATTTCTTGGGTTTTATAAGCGTTTTCTATTTGTACTGTAGCCTGGGGTTGAAAGGTGTGGATAGCGAGAAGGGAAATAAAATTCTAACCACAGTTAACTATGTCATATTCACCCTGCATTTATCTAGTTAAAAATATATATTCAATACATACCATGGGGACTTCCCTGGTGGCACAGTGGTTAAGAATCTGCCTGCCAATGACGGGAACACGGGTTCGAGCCCTGGTCTGGGAAGATCTCACACGCCGTGGAGCAACTAAGCCCGTGCGCCCCAACTACTGAGCCTGTGCTCTAGAGCCCGCGAGCCACAACTACTGAGCCCACGTGCCACAACTACTGAGCCCATATGCCACGACTGAAGTCTGTATGCCTAGAGCCCATGCTCTGCAACAAAGAGAAGCCACCACAATGAGAAGCCCATGCACCGCAACAAAGAGTAGCCCACGCTCGCTGCAACTAGAGAAAGCCTGTATGCAGCAACAGAGACCCAACGCAGCCAAAAAACAAAAAAAAATTTTAATTAAAAAAAAGAAAAAAATACCATGGCTGAGACTTTGCTATAGTCAGAGCAATCCGCTTAAGAGATAAGGCCGTAATTAGAGCCTTTTAAAAATAGGCTATTGAATTTATATTCTATGTAATGTCCTTGGATCCAAAAAATGTTATTAATGTCTTCGGTCTAGGACAAAAACACACACACAAACACAGTTTTTGGCTAAAACCTTTTTGCTTTGGATTAGTTTATTTCTGAATGAGAAGCAGATGCAGCCAGTGGTAAGGAAGCAATGATGTAAATGGGCAGTAAAAAGAAGGCCTTCATTTCCTTTCTTTCCTCTCATGCTTCTGCTCTCATGTATTTATTGCGTGCTTATTATTTGAAAGGCACGTTGCTTGGTGCTGGGATTACTTCAGCGGAAAGCCATGGCCCCTGTTTTCCGGAGCTATATGTCTAATGAGAAAATATAAATCCATCCAATATGTAATGGTACTACAGGAGAAACTATTACATTCACATTTCTATATAAACCTGCTGGAATCTTATCTGGCGTTTCTACATTCCCCATAGCAGAGGCAGCCGAAATTCCAGAAGCCTATCCCAGGTTGTAAAAAATAATTCTTTATCTATTAAAGAATAATTTAAAGAGTGCTAGACTAGTTAATCCAATGATTCAGTACCAAATCTCCCTGGCTGCCTACCCCACTTTATAGATTCATTTCTACATTCTGCCACTTACAATCTAAATGATTTGTGCCAACTACTTAAATTTGTCAAACCATAATGTCCACCTCAGAAGACTAGAGATAATGCCAGGACCTCCAACGGTAACAATTACTGGATTATGCTGACATCTGCTGTCACTCTGCCAGGCCCTTCACTTGTATTCCACACATGGGAATTTTTCAGGTAGCCTGTTGCAATGTGACTGATCTATTTAATGGCCAATCTATTTAATGATGCTCATGTTCTAGGCAAATCCACTGTCCATTAAGCCACATTCTACAAGACTCACTGCTGTCCCCAAAGGAGATGATCAATCTAGTTGGAGAGATAAGATACAGACACACTAAGAAAAGATAACCAGGAATGAAAGGCAGCATATAAGAATTACAAAATCAGAAGTACAAAGTAGAAAGGTAAATACAATGGACTTTGGAAAACAGCTGCTGTTATAAAGGAAAGTGTCAGAGTTAACATTTCAGTTAAACCTCAAAATATATCTTATATTTATAACAATAGAGAGATTGCAGATTCTTTCAGTTTGAAAAATGTAATAAATATATAAAATCATACTTGATCTACTTCTTCAGGGTAATGAAAATAATCTGGTTACAGTGTAGCAAGAATTTTTAACAAAAAGATGATATGGAATTTTAGAAAGAAAAAAAGTTTGTCAAATTTCTTACTCTACACAAAGGTAGGCAGCTGACAGATGCTGTCTTGTTTTTGGTGTTTTAAAAATGTAAACTCTTTTAAAAAATCATACTGGCAGATATACATATGTATATAAAACTTCCAAATTTCTAGGAAGACAGAAGTAAAGAAAGCTTGCTTACTAACAACATGGAAAAGAAATGAAGGGGAGAGGGCAAAGAAATATATTTTAAAAAGGATGATGATTGAAATAAGAACAAATGTACCTATTGCCACAATAAATGTGAATGCATTAAACACTCCAATTAAAATTCATTGATTTGCAGATTGAATTTTTAAATCCAACTACATGTTGTTTATTTAAAATAATTTTGTTCAAAAAGAGTGTTTTAACATCTCTATTTAGCAAATAGTGTACAAGGACCTGAGAATTCATGGGTTAACTAGATATTTATAGTTCTTTCCTTCAAAGAAAAATAAAGAAATATCCCATGATAAAAAATTATAGGCAAATATAACCTAAATATATCAAGGGAAAGAAAATTGATGTCAGAAACAACTGAATTCTAAGGAAAGAGCACACATTTATAAAAAAAAGGATGCAATATACTGATAAAAGTTAGAAAAAATTAATCATTACCCCATATATATCTTTCAGTATAGTTTAAAATGCAAGAACATGTAAAACAATAATCAAAATAGGAGATATTAAAACACGTCAAACAAAGACTTGTAGCTTTGGAAGATTACTGAAGTCACATTTATTTGGTCAAATTTATGAAATGTGGTACAAATCATTTTGATTTTGATGAATGGAAACTCATGTGTCTATAAATAAATATGTCATTTCTCCCCAAATTACCCAAAATATAATACAATCCAAAATTAAATTTCGATTTCTTCATTTGGAACTTGAACAAATGATTTTGATATTAAGTTGGAAAGATAGATACACAAGAAAGCCAAGAGCATGTTTACTAACAAGAGTAAAGGAGAGGATGGTATTTGCACTAGAAAACACTACAGAAAAAATAAAGCTATACAAATTAAAGACTGTATCAATGATGTAGAAATAAACAGAAAGACCAGTTAAACCAAGACCAGTTAAACCAAATAGAAATTCCAGAAGCTGCTTTAAATAGAATATAGCATAGCATACAGGTAGCTTCAATACAATGTACAAGTTATTCAAACAATTTTCTAATTATTGATAGGATTTTTCACATAAATATCAATGCATTCTGTACTTTATGTGGACACATGATTTAAAACATTTCCTGTGTAAAAAAAAAAAAAAAAAAAAAAAAAAAATTGGCACTGCCCACAAGAGTCAGGTACAAAAACTAACCACAATAGAAAGGACTTTGTAGAATGACTTCCAAAGCTGGGTTTAGGAGTTTTTGAAATATATTAAAGGCAGAAAGCAAATTGGACAATCACTGGGATCATATGTGGCCACTGTCCAAAAACTGCATTAAGGGGTGTAAAGAAATTGGTAGGAAGACTAAATTAATGTCTTTGTCCTATGCCATTATTGGGAAGACCTTAAGAATATTCCAACTGTTGGCTACATATGCAACCTGTTGTTCCAATTATCAGTTCAGTCCAAAGATTGCCTGATTGCAGGCATTTTATCAACCTGAAATGTCCCAGAACTTGGGGTACAGAACTGATAAATTTATTTTCAATTTTGGAATTTACTGAATAGAATCAGTAAATAATTGAAGGCAAAGCAAGTAGGTTTTTATATGAGGAATGGCTACCCATTAATGGGCTTCAATATTTGGAAGAACAAATACACATGAAAAATAGGCAAATTAATGTAATTCCTCTCTCAACGTTTCCTTCAAAAGACCCTTAAGTGTTTTGATTCAGAGGCAACTAAAAATGTCACGGCAAGGCTTTAAGAAGGCCTACCTCTCCATCTCCCGGGAGAAACAGACAAAATGATAAAAGTACACATTTGATAAACAATATCATTCTCTGGATCTCGGAGCCTTCCAGAATCAAATTTTCAGATGATATAAAGAGTGTTCAGGGCTTCCCTGGTGGCACAGTGGTTAAGAATCCGCCTGCCAATGCATGGGACACTGGTTTGAGCCCTGGTCTGCGAAGATCCTACATGCCGTGGAGCAATTAAGCCCGTGCGCCACAACTACTGAGCCTGCGCTCTAGAGCCCGCGAGCCACTTACTCCTGAAGTCCGGGAGCCTAGAGCCCGTTCTCTGCAACAAGAGAAGCCACCGCAATGAGAAGCCCGCGCACTGCAAGGAAGAGTAGGCCCGGCTCACCACAACTAGAGAAAGCCTGCGCATAGCAAAAGAGACCCAACGCAACCAAAAATAAATAAATAAAATAAATAAATTTTAAAAAGAGTGTTCAGGTAGTTGAATGCCCACTGTGAAAAGAAACTACAAGAGCAGGGTCTTTAGAACTGTGCAAGTAAACAATAAAGGACAGATCTACATGATTATGGGAAGAACAAAGTCACTGAGCAGAAGAAACAAAGCAAAATTTACAGAATAACGGGCTCTAACATTTTAGTCATGACCCTGAAATTTACCCTGGAAATACCACTAATGATAGCATTGGAGTAGGAGCCAAAAATTTGTTTTGTTTTGTTTTCTTATCATAGATCCAGTGGTATGACAGACAGATAATTTAAACTTTTGATATTCAGTGTTCTTATCTGTGAACTGAGAATAATATCTATTTGATTGAGTTATTGGTATAGTTACAGGAGATAATGAAAATAAAGGCCCATAGTATGGTACTTGATATGTGGCTGAATTCTGGGCCAGAAATATTTCTTGAATCTAAAATCACTAGACACATCAAGATATGGTACCTCTTTAACCACAAATGCCAAAATAGGAGAGTCCTATTAATCCCACATGGAAAAAGATCATTGGACCTCATAAAAATCTATTATCAGCTCAGTGCTGTGTGTCACCTAGAGGGGTGGGATAGGGAGGGTGGGAGGGAGACGCAAGAGGGAGGGGATATGGGGATATACGTATGCATACAGCTGATGCACTTTGTTATACTGCAGAAACTAATACAATATTGTAAAGCAACTACACTCCAATAAAGATGTTAAAAAAAATAGAATATAGCTCTGCCACATTAAAAACAAAAGATATTAATAACTGTCTAGACTGTGGATGGTTTTCAAACATGACTGTACATTACTGGGGAACTTTAAAAAAACTATAGCTGCTAGTGCCCTCAGAGTTTCTAAAACTGTTCCAAGGCGGGCTGCTGTCTGGATGATTCTACTATGTTATCTTCGTAGAGAACATGGAATAAGCGTCGGAAGATACAAGCTCAAATATAATGAAAAAAGGTGGGGGGGTAACACATTTCCAGGTGGGAAAGAAGACACAGGAAGCTGGAAGAATTATGATAAAATTTGGATACTACGGAGAATTCAGAAATAAAATTGCAGGTATCTCTCTTTAAATAAAACATCTATAAGTGGCGGGAGAAGGAAGTGGGAGAGAAAATAACTGACAGCAAATTACTTTATAAAGTGAATTACCTCACGAAAGTCATTGCTCCTAGAAATGGTACACAAAGAGATTCAATGTAAGCTTATGTCTGCTTGATTTAAATTACACCATCATATGTTCTAGGGAAATGCAAAGCATTTTTATTTAGCACATCCCGCATTAATGGTCTCTAATAAATGAGGTCTGGTAGGACAGCCTAGGTGACTATCACCATGTCAGTCCATAGCGTTTGAGGAAGATGCCCTTGACAATGATTTCTGGTTCTGAGAACAGCACCAGAGAATGGTTATGGGCAGCGTTTACCTCACTGTGCTCTTGTAGAGATTATCTTCTGGCTTGAGGAGGTTGCTACTGTTTATAGAGCCTGAAGTTCAGGTGCCTCTGCCTGTAGGAATCCTGGTAAGCCAGAATTTTGTTTTAAAAACCTGGGTTTTTTGTTTTGTTTTGTTTTCTTTTTCAATGTACTGAGCTAGAGTGTTCACTGCTGCTATTTTCCACCATGCTCACGGCTGTGCCACCTTATTTGAAATTATACTTCAGAGTTCCCTTGACATGTTCTGTTTTGTACTTTTTGCTCACAGTTGATCCCCTTCAGTTTCACACACAAAACCTGTTAAGGAAGTTGCTCAGCTACCACTTCTCTCCTGCACATGTCCAGTCCAAGCGAATGACATTGAGGTGAGTACCACGTCAGTGCTAACAGACTGCGTGGGGCCCAAGGTTCTTCTGGGAAACGCAACATCCATGTCTCCAACTTAGAGGAGGCAAGATGCAAAAGCATTTAGAGACACAAGTCATTTTAGAACTAGAAGGGTCCCTAGGGACTTTCTCTTGGAACACTTCATTTTACCAAGAAGAAATATAAATATCCAAGACTTTACAGGAAGTTTCCAAGTTTATATAGCTAGTTAGTAACAGAACTGACACAAGAATCTAGATGCTGTGCCAATACTCCAATCCAACATCACATTACTGTTACACCACATTACTTCCCCACTGGTAAATGCATGTAAGAGACAATGAAAGAAAGTTGTTCCAGTAAAATGTCCTTCTTATTGAGCATTAAATATCTATTAGTGAGGGCACTGTCCAAACACCAGTTTTCAATAATAGCTTGACGTTTTCAAGAGAACTTCCTACACATAAGAATGTGTGGCAGGTTGACTGACAGGGTTATTACAGCACTGAGACATCCCTAACAAGAACTAGATTTAAATAGAGTATATGGCAATTATGATGTGTCAGTGGCTAATGAGGCATTCTCTATTCTAAATCAATTCTAGGAGCACTAGGAACACTGATAAAGCTATATGTTATAGGAGCTATATGTTCTAGGATCTAGGAACACTAGGAACACTGATAAAGCTATATGTTCACACTAAATCTGATAAAACCTATTCTGTACTTGTCATGATTATGCTGGTAAAATATCTATTTTACCACAACTATAGATTTTTCAGTGAAATCCCAATTTGATTAGGCCTCACGGGTCAATCTCTGGACCAACAGAGTAAATCAGTCTTATCCAATCTGTGGTCTGCCCTATACAATTTTCTGGCGAAGAAAAGCCTTCAAAAATATCGGCAATAATCAATATGGCTTCAAGGAAAGATTAGAGCAGTGACACCAGTGTGACTTTAGCTGTCATATAATTCTGATATCATAAAGGGATTTGTTCCCACAGTGTCAGTCTAATGGATCTATCAGAATTTCCAAAACTGTTCATGATTTTACAACCTTATATTCAGTTCTCAACTCTTGTCCATCTGACTTATATCCCTACCAAACCACAGAAATTGCTCTCATTGAAGTCACCAATATCCTTCTATTTTTCAAACCCAAATAGCACGTTATATTCAATCTCTCTGTAACATTTAAGATTTTTGATCCTTTAGTTTTTGAAATTCTTTCCTTCCTTGGCATCTGTAAAACTCTTTCTTCATTATTTTCTTACATCAGTAACGGCTTCTTTCTCCCTAAGTTCCCTTCCTTCTTCCAGCATTTACAGCTTCCCAGAAGGTCATACTCAAACTTTTTTTTTTTCTTTCCCTTTTTACTCTAATTATGTCCCCTAGTTTACTGTTAATATTCACACATCTATGGGCTTGCATATCCCTGATGGTTTCCATAATAGTCTAAATATTGTCTAAGTATCTCTATCTCTCTCTGTAATATATATTCCTATCAACATCTTTAAGACAGAAATTTTTTCTAAGCTAATCACTTCATCTCCTATCCTTTGTTTCCCACATTTCCTATCAAGGAGAATGCCATTTATGCAATCCCCAAGCCAGAGATCTAGAAACCATCTTATATTTCTCTCTATCCTTTAACTCACGTTGAATGGATTAAATGGATAATCAAGGTTTGTTAATTCTGTCATAAATATACTTTGTATACATCCTTTGCACTTACACCTACTGTTTCTACCTTATTTCAAGTACTCATCATTGTTCACGTAAATCCTAAAATAGCATCTTACCTATTTCTTTTTCCAGGCTAGTCCTTTCAAACTGGTCTTCTGTATTACTGCCAGTTTGATCTTTCATTTCATCTGAGTGAGATGCCCAAGTTCAATACCCATTTTCATTATTTAGTCACGGTGTGATCTAAAGAAGTCACTTACATCCTCTTGACCTCACTTGCCTCATTTGCAAATGAGAATAATAGAATCTACTGGAATTATTGATAAATATATTCCTTGACTTCCAAAGCCAGGAAGAAATTTAGGGTTCATATAATTTATCCTATAAATCTATAGATAAGGAAAGAGTAAAACACCCTTTTGTTTGCCCAAGGTCATAGGATGATGATTTAACATAAAAAAAGAAATGCATTGGTGATCTCCTGGCTTTCATCCAGTGTCATTTCAATGTACTGGTAGACCTTTAAATGGTGTCATATACAATGTATCATGTTATTAAAAATGTATTGAAGAGGATATTCTCAATACCCCATGATAAAATGTTATAAGTATTAATTTTGGAACAATATATGTATTACAAATTATTGAATAAAAAATTATTTGAATTAATCACACTAAGCTGACAGCTACATCTTAGTCTAGCAACCTTTAGTCTCACTGTTGTTTAGTTTTGGCCCAATGGACACCAGAATTTTATATATATATATATTTTTTGTTTGTTTGTTTGTTTGTTTGTTTTTGGCCAGGGTACTGGGTAAAAACAAATACTGGACAATGACTTCTGCCTAATGAATGGAGCATGCCTGAGGCATGCAGGGAGAGGATCTAGGAATGCATGAACCTGCATCACCCTGCCACTGGCTGGTTTGGAGTAAGATGCACTTTCTCCCTATGTTCCCAAGGCTAGAACAAACAAGGCCATTGGACCACACACCATGTTCAGGGTATATTGTATGTTATATGCTAGAGATAATCAACCTTCATTGCATTTACAAACAAACCAAACCCCCCACCAGGAGGGAATAGATTGAAGAAAAGTGCAGATACAATAAGTAATTCACTTGAAATTCTCACTGAATTTCCCTTCCTTCTTGAGTACTGTTTCTTTATGCTCTCTTCTCCCAGTACATATGCATTTCTTACTGTATTACTTTAAGCCAGAACTGGTGGAATATACTGCTTGACTTCACAGACTCAAAGTGGAAATTAAACTTCAAATATCACGAAGGTTAGAAAAGACGTTAAAATTCCTCCTGCTCCTCCTCACCATCGTCATCACCATCACCATCATCATCGTCAATAATATTTACTGAATACTTAGTATGTGCCTGACTCTGAGCTAAGTGCTTTACATGCATTTACATAAACAGCCTTTTTGGTAGTTATTATGCATATATCCATTTTAAAAAGAAAGAAACCTATGCCAGGTCAGGTATATTGCATGTGGACTTGCAGTTCAAACTATTTTTTCTCTTTCATTGCTTTGGAAGTCAACCATTACATTTTTATTATCGTTGTGAAAAAATTATGGAACTTCCATAGAAAGCATGAAAAGAGGAGGGAAAAGAAGCAAAGTAAAACCTTGGTTAGTAGTAAACACAGAGTAAAATTGTAGAAATGAATTTGAATGTTGAATAATCACTCAAATTCTAATCTATTATGCTCACCTAATAAAGGCTAGAGACTACATACCAATTTTATCATATACTATTTAGAAATGAAATGTTATACTGGAAAAAAGTTATACTAGAAGATACTAATTAGAAAACATCTGGGTTGTGATATTAGTATCAGATAAAATGGAAACTAAGGCAAAACACATTTAACAGGAAAAGCAAAAGTACATTAACTGAGGATAAAAGAAGTAATAACCCCTTAAGAATGTAAAGCAGTATTATAATTTCATATCACTTACAACACAGCCTCATAATATTTAAAGTAAATATAATAGAAATATAAAAATCAACATATCTAAAATACACCCATTTAGATACTGATAGATGAGATAGATTAAAAATGATCAAGGTGATAGAAGATGTGAATAATACTAAAAATAAGCTTGATCTAATAAGTACATATAAAAGCTTGTATCCATTTAAATAGAAGAAATTTTGTTTTAAACAAGCATAATTTATAAAAACTGAATAGGACATAAAGCATTTCATAATAAAGTACATGTTCTTTTATCTCAATGAAACAAAATTAGTAGTTAACTCCACCTACTAGAACATGTTTAGAACCTTAAAAAAAAAAAGATATATTTGCAATATACATAAAATAAGGATCCTTATCCAGAATATATCAAAATCCTAAAACTCTTTCTTTTTCAGTTTTATTGAGGTATAACTGACAAATAAAACTGTAAGATATCAACTTGGACAACATAATTTGATATACACATACATTGTGAAAGGATTCCCCCACAGCCATCACCTCTCATGTTCACCTTTTACATTTTTTTTTGGTGAGAGCATTTAAGTTCTATTCTCTTAGCAAGTTTCAATTACACAATACAGTGTTAACACTATAGTGACCATGTAATACATTAGATCCTCAAGTCTTATTCATCTCATAACTGAATTTTACCAACCTCTCTCTACTTCCTCTACCCCTAAGCCTTTGGCAACCACTTTTCTACTCACTGTTTCTAGAAGTTCAACTTTCTTTTTTTTTTTCCTTAGACCACATGTAAGTGATACCATGCAGTATTTGTCCTTCTCTGTCTGACTTATTTATTTAGCAGAATGCCTTCATCCATGTTGTCATAAATGACAGGATTTCCTTCTTTTGTAAGGCTGAATAATATTCCATTGTATACATACAGTACATTTTCTTGACCCATTAATCCATTTATGGACTCTTTTGTTGTTTCCATACTCTGGCTATTGTGAATAATGCTGCAGTGAACACGGGAGTACAGATATCACTTTGAGGTAATGACTGTATCTCTACCCAGAGGCAGGATTGCTGGATCAAATGGTAGCTCTATAATTTTAATTTCTTGAAGAACCTCCATACTGCTTTCCATAATAGCTGTACCACTTTACATTTCTGCCAACAGTGTACAAGGGTTCCCTTTTTTCCTTATCTTTGCTAGAATTTATCATCTCTGGTCTTTTTGATAATAGCCATCCTATCAGTTGTGAAGTGGGGAAAGTGTAAACTCTAGAGAGTATATACAAAATGGTTATGTTCGTACATATAAACACTGAAAAAAATGGGAAAATAAAACTATATGGGGCTTCCCTGGTGGCGCAGTGGTTGAGAGTCCGCCTGCCGATGCAGGGGACGTGGGTTCGTGCCCCAGTCTGGGAGGATCCCACACGCCGCGGAGCGGCTGGGCCCGTGAGCCATGGCCGCTGAGCCTGCGCGTCCGGAGCCTGTGCTCCGCAACGGGAGAGGCCACAACAGTGAGAGGCCCGCGTACCGCAAAAAAGAAAAAAAAAAAAAAACTATATGCAGGGCTTCCCTGATGGTGCAGTGGTTAAGAATCTGCCTGCCAACGCAGGGGACATGGGTTCGAGCCCTGGTCCAGGAAGACCTCACATGCCATGGAGCAACTGGGCCCGAGCACCACAACTACTGAGCCTGTGCTCTAGAGCCCATGTGCCTAGAGCCCACGCACCTGGACCCCATGCTCCGCAACAGGAAAAGCCACCGCAATGAGAGGCCCGCACACCGCAACCAAGAGTAGCTCCTGCTCGCTGCAACTAGAGAAAGGACTCAATGCAGACAAAAATAAATAAAACAACAACAACAACAGGAAACTATATGCAACAATATTTTTAAATGGACTGGATGGGTATACATTGGCTCTATATTAATTATTACTTCAGAGAAAGAAAGAAAAGGCATTATATTAATTATAAAAAATTAATGCAAAAAGGACAAATTAATACTGTCAAATCAAAGTGTTGGTTACATGACTGTTTATCATAAACTCCTCATTTTCAGTCTTCCCCATTTTTGTTCACCTGTGTTTATTTTTTCAAATTAAAAAATTTAAACTGAAAACCTACTTACATACATCTTATCTGTCCATAATTTCTACCTCTCATTTTTTGTTTTTCTATTTTTCCCGAAAAGGAAAAGTCACATATGAATGCAGGGATCAACAGTAGATCAGTTCACCTCCCTAAACCTTGAGGGATTAGATAAGATGATTTTTTTTTTAGGTCCTTCCTAGCAATATGATTCTCTGAAATCCTACAGGAAGCCTCACATTTCTTTCATTACAAGGAGAGCCTCTCTCAAACAATTAATAATAGCTTCTTTCCTCATGGTAAGTTGCTTTATTTTTATTATCTTCATATAATACCTGACCCATCTGTGAATGCCAAATACTGCTGTGAAAATGAAAAGACCCTTCTAAGTGCTTAGCATCCTTATAGGATTCATGGATGTGGAGGTGTTTAAATATTACCAGAATTGCACTGGAATAAATAACATCACCTTGACTGTCTTTAGAAAGCAGAACTGGTTTGTCAGCACTCTAGGAAAGTATTTGAGTGAAAGGAAGTTTAAAGATAAAGAAAAACTTGGGGAACAACTGCTCAACAAATTATAGAAAAAAATCCCAGACAAACGAAAGAAGATAAAAGAAAAACAAACAGACAGACAAACAAACCCCAAATTAGCTCTTTATTCATGAACCTGGAGGGGAGGAGACTAATTTTTCTCATTTTATGACATAAAATAATTGCATGAGTAAAAGTTTTGGATGGAGAATAATCACATGGGAAAAGAATCAGCTAGTGTTAATAATTCTTTCTCCTTGAGAGACAGTATCGCATGGTGATCAAGAGAGAGCAGGTTTTCATTGCACAGGAGCATGAAGGAGGCTGTGGGACGCTGGAAATATTTGATATCTTGACTCAAGAATTAATTATAATGTGTTTTCCTTATAAAAATTATGTAAATTATAGTTATGTCCTATGAGCTATTCTACATAAAATCTTAAGCAGATATGCCTAAATGTCTATCTATCTATCTATCATATGCATAATACATAGTAAGTTCTCAGTAAATTAAGTATAATATTTTGAAATATATATTGAGAGAAGCATGAAGGGGCATGGGGCTTAATGTGGCTTGGGTTCACTGCTACCTCTAGGGGGCAGTGCCTCTGATGCATTAGGACAACAATGGTGATGAAGCTGGAGGAGGGGATGTTTGCGCCCTGGGGAAACTCACCTAATGCTGGGTCACAGGAAACTGGTTAAGTGCTTTCTTGGAGCTTCATAGAGAGGAGAATATTTAGCACTGACCTCCCTGAGTGGTGCTGGAGCAGACAGGAGCAGAGACAGTCCATGATACTGGATTGGACATACATAGGAGCACAGGAAACAGCTCCTGGAGACACCACACCCAGATATATCTGCGAGGACTTGCAGTTGAGTGTGAGACCAGACAGGCAGGCAATGCAAGTGCATGGAAGAGACAGGTTATTTAAGTCTAAAATGCAATATGTGATTTTATAATGAAACTGTATGTCTGAATAGGAAATTTTCTTCAATAAGGTAAGTCTGCTTTTCAAAACAAAGCTCTCACTGAAATATTTTAGATACATATTGGTATTCCTTGCTCTGAAAGTAATTTAAGCTGTTTTAATGACCCAAGAAGCCTCATTATAAAATAATATTTACTTTATTTTAATATTTTCATTCTCATAGGAAATACTGTACTAGTGGCATGTCCTTTATACTAAATGGTCTAAGATAATCCAGATATGTGAGACTTTGTAATTTTTGAACATTTTTTCTCTATTATCTGGCAGTGCTTATCACTTATTCCTTCCTTTGAACCATGCCTCTACTACATCTTTCTTTTTCTTCTCCCCCTCCTCTGTATGTATATCTAATTAGGTTGTCTGAATTTTCTAGTCTGCTTTGGGGTGTGAAATCAAATATATCAGACATTTATTTTAATTGTCTCAATCATAAAAAGAAGAAACTCAATAAGGGGCAAATGGCTTGTTTTTAAATAATAATAGTAAAAATTACAGCTAGAATTTATTGAGCACTTATTAAGTGCCAGGAACTGTTCCAAGTTCTTTACATGTATTTTCTCACTTAATCTCATAATAACCCTTTTAAGTAGGTACTCTTTTCATTCTCATTTTACAGATGATGAGATTGAAGCACTTCTAGGTCAAAATTAAACATATGATACATGGTAGGTCCACATTTCAAACTTGAACATGTTATCAAATTAGATACAAGGCCCCCGTCTTGGGGCCCTAGCTGAACTGAAGCACCCCTGGCTTGGTCAGGGAGCTCTTTCCCACTCAGGTTCACATTGCCAATAACAGAAACAAGTTTGATGCCAGCAAGACAGGCTTTTACTCAAGGCCAGAGAATGGAGAAGGGGAGCACATGCCAAAAGACACCTTCTCTCCAAAAGGGAGGGAGTAAGGGAATTTTAAGGGTTAGGAGGCAGACAGGTTATCAGGGCTCTAGGCTTTGCACACGGCACAAATTGTGCCTAGCAGAGTACAAACTCCCCCTTTGGGCAGCATTCTTAGCATGGTAAAGAAGCAGAAGTAACTTTTGGATACCACCAGGTTTCATCTGGGTAGGCAAGGTCAAGTGGTCAAGTCAGAGTCGGTTCAGGGTGGTTGACCAGTATATATCTCTCAAAGCATAATCTCTCAAAGTCCAGCTGCAAAGCATCTCTGACAAGTATCAGGTATGTTTGAAACAAACAGAGATAAATCAGAACAAGGAAAGTCTACTTGTTCACTTTACTCTACTTTGCCCACCATCTTGGATCTAGCTGATTCATTCTGGTTTTATCTCAGGACTTTGTGGCATCCTGTTGATAAAACACAACTAGCCTGTATGGTCAAAAAAAAAAAACCCAAAAAAACCCCCAAACAAAAAACAAAAACAAACAAACGAAACAAAACAAAAGCAGAAATAGAGACACAGACGTAGAGAACAAATGTATGGATACAAAGAGGGGAGAGAGGGGAGGAATTGGGAGATTGGGATTGACATGTATAGACTACTGATACTATGTATAAAATAGATAACTAATGAGACCCTACTGTATAGCACAGGGAACTCTACTCAGTGCTCTGTGGTGACCTAAATGGGGAGGAAATCCAAAAAAGAGGGGATATATGATAACGTATAGCTGATTCATTTTGCTGTATAGTAGAAACTAACACAACATTGTAAAGCAACTATACTCCAATAAAAATTAAAAAAAAAAAAAAAAAACAGAAAAATCCAGTTTCTGTGCCTGGGGCCTGGGCTGCATAGCATGGGTGACAAACAGTCTGGCCCAGTGCCTGGAATACATTTTTTTCCTTCTATAAATAAAATGTGGGAGCTTAGTAGAGCATCTCCCAATGGTTTAACTATGAGGACATTTTTCTGAAATAAAAAAGATATAGTTGATAAGAACTGCATTTATGAATCTTTAAGAAAAAATATACAACTGTAATATAAAGACTCAAAGGCTATAATCAGTCAACCTCTCTAGAAAGAGGCATTACTGAACTATAACAGCCCAAATCCCCAGTTCAAGATTGTCTTATTGTATTCAATGGTTGAACTCTACATTGCCAAAGGCACACACCTCAGGCTTATTCTGTTTGTTTTAATGGAGGACTGGCAAGCCCTCTTCCCACTGGAGTGAGACAGCAGGTCTGACTGGTGTACCTAAACTCAGTTATAGAGATAAGGTAAGTTTTCCACCATCAGAAGCATTTTGATTGCTGTTTAATTTCACTAGTATGTTCTTTTGAGATAAAGATCTGCTGTCCTTTCTTTTTTTTTTGCGGTATGTGGACCTCTCACTGCTGTGGCCTCTCCCGTTGCAGAGCACAGGCTCCGGATGTGCAGGCCCAGAGGCCATGGCCCACGGGCCCAGCCGCTCCGTGGCATGTGGGATCCTCCTGGACCAGGGCACGAACCCGTGTCTCCTGCATCAGCAGGCGGACTCTCAACCACTGTGCCACCAGGGAAGCCCTGCTGTCCTTTTTAATACCAGATGATGATGGAACCTCCAGAAACGATAGGTGCTACTTTATAATGCTATTTAAGCAAAACTAATTTTAGACTCCTCTTTGACCCCCAGAGACATAATATTTTTCATTTCTATACCCAGCGACACATTCTGATTTGTTACTAATGCCTGAAATGACAACTCAAGAATCTTATGTATCAACGAGTGAGTATGAACCAGTGATTCTAAGACTTTGTGTATATAGTTGATTTTAAAACCCTGCAAGATTATTGCATAAGTTAGATTTCTTAAGATACTAAAGATCAATTATAAACTGTAAACACTTGAAAACAATTCATTTTGTTCTAAGTGGGATACAAAATGCAAGATTAATCCTAGTTATCTAAAAAGATATTTATTTATACTACACTTTCTCTCTTGCAGCTATCTAAATATGAATTTTAAATACCTGAAGTAGGGCTTCCCTGGTGGCACAGTGGTTGAGAGTCCGCCTGCCGATGCAGGGGACACGGGTTCGTGCCCCGGTCCAGGAAGATCCCACATGCCACGGAGCGGCTGGGCCCGTGAGCCATGGCCACTGAGCCTGCGCGTCCAGAGACTGTGCTCTGCAACGGGAGAGGCCACAACAGTGAGAGGCCCATGTACTGCAAAAAAAAAAAAAAAAAAAAAAAAACTGAAGTAAAGAGACACTAAGAAGACAATTTAATAGCATCTATTCTATTCAAAGAACTATGTTAATAGAAAATAGAGTGATATTGATAATTAGCTTGGGCAATTCACTTACTTCTTGTATTCCATAATTTTATTGTAGATTTATCTTCCCACATGCTTCCATAAAATGTGGACTATGAAGATTTTTTTTAAAAAACCTATATACGTACTTACATTTTCAGATCACAAAACTATTTGTTTTAGAACTATCTTTAAGGTCAGTGTGTCTCCTGTTTTACTTGAAGTACACAATTTGAAATAATTCTAAGAAGGTTTGAAAGCCCATCAAAATTTGTAAGACTCTTGAATAATTTTAAAAAGCTTTACTTGTTCAAGTACTAACAGTCACTCCCACAGAAGATCCATTAGTGAAGATGCCACTGAATGTAGGAAACACCTTCAATTACATCCAACTTAATATGTGATCTGGAGATAAAACATAAACGATTTTTAATTTAAAAAATAAAAGGAAGGGGGCTTCCCTGGTGGCACAGTGGTTGAGAGTCCGCCTGCCAATGCAGGGGACATGGGTTCATGCCCAGGTCCGGGAAGATCCCACATGCTGTGGAACAGCTAGGCCCGAGAGCCATGGCCGCTAAGCCTGCGCATCCGGATCCTGTTGTCCGCAATGGGAGAGGCCACAACAGTGGGAGGCCCGTGTACCATAAAAAAAAAAAAAAAAAAAAAAAAAAAAAATCCATAAAAAAAAGAGTGGCCCCTGCTTGCCACAACTAGAGAAAGCCCTCGCACAGAAACAAAGACTCAACACAGCCAAAAATAAATAAACAAATGTGGGGTTTAAAAATAATAAATAAATAAATAAATAAAAGGAAGGAAGACTATAGCAAACACGTCCCTGACTCAAAGTCTAAGTCAATATTATGGGATTTTCAAATGGAAAATAATAGGGCTGATTATCTGTTTTCCCTCAGCAAACGAGGTTAGATAATATCTTGCAAATAAGAAGCTTATGTTTTTTTAACATCCTTATTGGAGTATAATTGCTTTACATTGTTGTGTTAGTTGCTGCTGTATAAAAAAGTTAATCAACTATACATATACATATATCCCCATATCCCCTTCCTCTTGCGTTTCCCTCCCACCCTCCCTATCCCACCCCTTTAGGGGGTCACAAAGCACCGAGCTGATCTATGTGGCTGCTTCCCATTAGCTATCAGTTTTACATTTGGTAGTGTATATATATCAATGCCACTCTCTCACTTGGTCTCGGCTTACCCTTCCCCCTCCCCGTGTCCTCAACTCCATTCTCTACGACTGCGTCTTTACTCCTGTCCTACCTCTGGGCTCCTCAGAACCATTTTTTTTTTCTTTATTAGACTCCATATACATGTGTTAGCATATGGTATTTGTTTTTCTCTTACTGACTTACTTCACTCTGTATGACAGTCTCTAGGTCCATCCACCTCACTACAAATAACTCAATTTTGTTTCTTTTTATGGCTAATATTCCATTGTATATATGTGCCACATCGTCTCTATCCATTGATCTGTCAATGGACACTTAGGTTGCTTCCATGTCCTGGCTATTGTAAATAGAGCTTCAATGAACATTTTGGTACATGATTCTTTTTGAATTATGTTTTTCTCAGGGTATATGCCCAGTAGTGAGAGTGCTGGGTCGTATGGTAGTTCTATTTTTAGTTTTTTAAGAAACCTCCATACTGTTCTCCATAGTGGCTGTATCAATTTACATTCCCACCAACAGTGCAAGAGGGTTCCCTTTTCTCCTCACCCTCTCCAACATTTATTGTTTGTAGATTTTTTGATTATGGCCATTCTGACCCGTGTGAGGTGATACCTCATTGCAGTTTTGATTTGCATTTCTCTAATGATTAGTGGTGTTGAGCATCCCCTCATGTGTTTGTTGGCAATCTGTATATCTTCTTTGGAGAAATGTCTATTTAGGTCTTCTGCCCATTTTTGGATTGAGTTGTTTTTTTGTTATTGAGCTGCATGAGCTGCTGGTATATTTTGGAGATTAATCCTTTGTCAGTTGCTTCCTTACCAAATATTTTCTCCCACTCTGAGGGTTGTCTTTTCATCTTGTTTATAGTTTCTTTGCTGTGCAAAAGCTTTTAAGTTTCATTAGGTCCCATTTGTTTATTTTTGTTTTTATTTCCATTTCTCTAGGAGGTGGGTCAAAAAGGACCTTGCTGTGATTTATGTCATAGAGTGTTCTGCCTATGTTTTCCTCTAAGAGTTTTATAGCGTCTGGCCTTACATTTAATCCATTTTGAGTTTCTTTTTGTGTATGGTGTTAGGGAGTGCTCTAATTTCATTCTTCTACATGTAGCTGTCAGGTCTTCCCAGCACCACTTATTGAAGAGGCTGTCTTTTCTCCATTGTATACTCTTGTCTCCTTTATCAAAGAAAAGGTGACCATATGTGCATGGGTTTATCTCTTGGCTTTCTATCCTGTTCCATTGATCTATATTTTTGTTTTTGTACCAGTACCATACTGTCTTGATTACTGTAGCTTTGTAGTTAAGTCTGAAAACAGGGAGCCTGATGCCTCCAGCTCCGTTTTTCTTTAACAAGATTGCTTTGGGGGCTTCCCTGGTGGCGCAGTGGTTGAGAGTCTGCCTGCTGATGCAGGGGACATGGGTTCGTGCCCCAGTCCGGGAAGATCCCACATGCCACAGAGCAGCTAGGCCTGTGAGCCGTAGCCGCTGAGCCTGTGCGTCCAGAGCCTGTGCTCTACAGCGGGAGAGGCCACAACAGTGAGAGGCCCGCATACTGCAAAAAATAAAAATAAAAAAATAATAAAGCTTGTGTTTCCTTATTTATTAAAAAAAAAAAAAAGATTGCTTTGGCTATTCGGGGTCTTTTGTGTTTCCATACAAATTGTGAAAATTTTTGTTCTAGTTCTGTGAAAAATGCCATTGATGTTTGATAGGGATTGCACTGAATCTGTAGATTGCTTTGGGTAGTAGAGTCATGTTCACAATGTTGATTCTTTCAATACAAGAACATGGAATATCTCTCCATCTGTTTGTATCATCTTTAATTTCTTTCACCAGTATCTTATAGTTTTCTGAGCACAGGTCTTTTACCTCATTAGGTAGGATTATTCTTGGTATTTTATTCTTTTTGTTGCAATGGTAAATGGGAGTGTTTCCTTAATTTCTCTTTCAGATTTTTCATCATTAGTGTATAGGAATGCAAGAGATTTCTGTGCATTAATTTTGTATCCTGCTACTTTACCAAATTCATTGATTAGCTCTAGTAGTTTTCTGAGGCATCTTTAGGATTCTCTATGTATAGTATCATGTCATCTGCAAACAGTGAGTTTTACTTCTTTTCCGATTTGGATCCTTTATCTTTTATTCTTCTCCGATTGCTGTGGCTAGGACTTCAAAAACTATGTTGAATAACAGTGGTGAGAATGGGCAACCTTGTCTTATTCCTGATCTTAGTGGAAATGGTTTCAGTTTTTCACCATTGAGAATGATGTTGGCTGTGGGTTTGTCATATGTGGCCTTTATTATGTTGAGGTAAGTTCCCTCTATGCCTACTTTCTGGAGAGTTTTTATCATAAATGGGTGTTGAATTTTGTCGAAAGATTTTTCTGCATCTGTTGAGATGATCATATGGTTTTTCTCCTTCAGTTTGTTAATATGGTGTATCACATTGATTGATTTGCATATATTGAAGAATCCTTCCATTCCTGGGATAAACCCCACTTGGTCATGGTATATGATCCTTTTAATGTGCTGCTGGATTCTGTTTCCTAGTATTTTTTGAGGATTTCTGCATCTATGTTTGTTGATGATATCGGTCTGAAGTTTGTTTTTGTAACATCTTTGGTTTTGGTATCAGGGTGATGGTGGCCTCGTACAATGAGTTTGGGAGTGTTCTACCCTCTGCTATGTTTTGGAAGAGTTCGAGAAGGATCGCTGTTAGCTCTTTTCTAAATGTTTGATAGAATTCACCTGTGAAGCCATCTGGTCCTGGGCTTTTTTTTGATGCAAAATTTTAAATCACAGTCTCATTTTCCATGCTTGTGATTGGTCTGTTTATATTTGCTATTTCTTCCTGGTTCAGTCTCAGAAGGTTGTGCTTTTCTAAGAATTTGTCCATTTCTTCCAGGCTGTCCATTTTATTGGCATATAGTTTCTTGTAGTATTCTCTCATGATCCTTTGTACTTCTGCAGTGTCAGTTGTTACTTCTCCTTTTTCATTTCTAATTCTATTGAGTCTTCTCCCTTTTTTATTGATGAGTCTGGCTAATGGTTTATCAATTTTGTTTATCTTCTCAAAGAACCATTTTTTGTTTTATTGATATTTGCTATTTTTCCCTTCATTTCTTTTTCATTTATTTCTGATCTAATCTTTATGATTTCTTTCCTTCTGCTAACTTTGGGATTTCTTTCTTCTTCTTTCTCTAATCGCTTTAGGTGTAAGGTTAGGTTGTTTATTTGAGATGTTTCTTGTTTCTTGAGGTAGGATTGTATTGCTCTAAACTTCCTTCTTAGAACTGCTTTTGCTGCATCCCATAGGTTTTGGGTTGTCGTGTTTTGTCATTTGTTTCTAGATATGTTTTGATTTCCTCTTTGATTTCTTCAGTGATCTCTTGGTTATTTAGTAGCGTATTGTTTAGCCTCCATGTGTTTGTATTTTTTACAATTTTTTTACTGTAATTGATATCCAGTCTCATGGCATTGTGGTCGGAAAGGATACTTGATATGATTTCAATTTTCTTATATTTACCAAGGCTTGATTTGTGACCCAAGATGTGCTCTATCCTGGAGAATGTTCCATGAGCACTTGAGAAGAAAGTGTATCCTGTTGTTTTTGGATGGAATGTATTATAAATGTCATTTAAGACCATCTTTTTTAATGTATCACTTAAAGCTTGTGTTTCCTTATTTATTTTCATTTTGGATGCTCTGTCCATTGGTGAAAGTGGGGTGTTAAAACCCCCTACTATGATTGTGCTACTGTCGATTTCCCCTTTTATGGCTGTTAGCATTTGCCTTATGTGTTGAGTTGCTCCTATGTTGGGTGCATAAATATTTACAAATGTTATATCTTCTTCCTGGATTGATCCCTTGATCATTATGTAATGTCCTCTTTGTCTCTTGTAGTAGTCTTTATTTTAAAGTCTATTTTGTCTGATATGAGAATTGCTACTCCAGCTCCTTTTGATTTCCATTTGCATGGAATATCTTTTTCCATCTTCTCACTTTCAGTCTGTAGGTGTCCCTAGGTCTGAAGTGGGTGTCCTCTAGACAGCATATATACGGGTCTTGTTTTTGTATCTGTTCAGCCAGTCTATGTCTTTTGGTTGGAGCATTTAATCCATTTACATTTAAGGTAATTATTGATATGTATGTTCCTATTACCATTTTCTTAATTCTTTTTGGTTTGTTATTGTAGATCTCTTACTACTCTTGTGTTTCCTACCTAGATAAGATCCTTTAGCATTTCTTGTAAAGCTGGTTTGGTGCTGCTGAATTCTCTTAACTTTTGCTTGTCTGTAAAGGTTTTAACTTCTCCCTCGAATCTGAATGAGATCCTTGCTGGGTAGAGTAATCTTTGTTGTAGGTTTTTCCCTTTCGTCACTTTAAATATGTCCTGCCACTCCCATTTGGCTTGCAGGGCTTGCAGAGTTTCTGCTGAAAGATCAGCTATTAACCTTATGGTGATTCCCTTGTATGCTATTTGTTGCTTTTCCCTTGCTGCTTTTAATATTTTTTCTTCGTATTTAATTTTTGATACTTTGATTAGTATGTGTCTTGGCATGTCTCTCCTTGGGTTTATGCTGTATGGGACTCTCTTAGCTTCCTGGACTTGATTGACTATTTCCTTTCACATACTAGGTAAGTTTTCAACTATAATCTCTTCAAATATTTTCTCAGTCCCTTTCTTTTTCTCTTCTTTTCTGCGACCCCTATTATTCGAGTGTTGGTGTGTTTAATGTTGTCCCAGAGGTCTCTGAAACTGTCCTCAATTCTTTTCATTCTTTTTTTCTTTATTCTGTTCTGCAGTAGTTATTTCCACTATTTTATCTTCCAGGTCACCTACCTGTTCTTTTGCCTCTGTTATTCTGCTATTGATCCCTTCTAGAGAATTTTTAATTTCATTTATTGTGTTGTTCATCATTTTTTGTTTGATCTTTAGTTCTTCTTGGTCCTTGTTAAACGTTTCTTGTATTTTCTCCATTCTATTTCCAAGATTTTGGATCATCTTTACTATCATTACTCTGAATTGTTTTTCAGGTAGACTGCTTATTTCCTGTTCATTTATTTGGTCTGGTGGGTTTTTACTTTGCTCCTTCATCTGCTGTCTATTTCTCTGTCTTCTCATTTTCCTTAACTTACTGGGTTTGGAGTCTCCTTTTCGCAGTCTGCAGGTTCGTACTTCCCATTGTTTTTGGTGTCTTCCCCCAGTGGGTAAGGTTGGTTCAATGGCTTGTTTAGGCTTCCTGGTGGAGAGGACTGGTACCTGTCTTCTGGTGGATGAGCCTGGATCTTGTATTTCTCGTGGGTAGGACCGTGTCTGTTGGTGTGTTTTGGGGTGTCTATGAACTTAGTATGATTTTTGGCATCCTCTCTGCTAATGAGTGGGGTTGTATTCCTGTCTTGCTAGTTGTTTGGCGGGGGTGTCCAGCACTGGAGCTTGCTGGTCGTTGAGTGGAGCTGGGTCTTAGCATTGAGACAGAGATCTCTGGGAGAGGTCTCACTGATTGATATTATGTGGGGCTGGGAGGTCTCTGGTGGTCCAATGTCCTGAACTCTGCTCTCCCACCTCAGAGGCTCAGGCCTGACACCTGGCCAGAGCACCAAGACTCTGTCAGCCACATGGCTGCGCTGTGTTCCATCACTTCTTTCTGACACATGTCTTGAACGTTCACCATGCAATTCATGATGAATTCGGGGTGGAAGCAGTCATTATTCAGTTGGAATTCTTCACACTGGTAGCATTGGATTTGCAACGCAAAGCCTTGAGTACTCCCGGAATGCCACCATACTACATTTGCCTTCTTGGCTGCCGAGCCCTAAAGCTTATTTTTAACACAAATCCAGATACAGAGTGCACACAACTCATTCTTCACAGGAATAATCAGAAAGTTGCCTGTTGAAGGTCAAGTCTGTCACCCTGTGTAGATAATATCTCAGAAGTATCGCTCATTTCTAAAATAAATGTTTCAACCAATGATCAAGTTAAGTAGCCAAATAAACATTTCTGTATTTATAGCCATCATTGCAATCTTCTATTAAATGCATACTGATGTCTGTATCTTGTATTTATATAGCATCTATCATCTGAAGATCTGAAAATACTTGCTGTCTCTTATCTAACTTGGCCTCACAAATGCTTTGATTACAAGCATTTTACAGTTAGAAAAATAAAATGCACAGAAAGGGGCAGCTATTGCCTAGTAATCTTACAACAAGAAAATGGGAGATCCAGGCTTGCATTACAGTTAGCTCTCTGAGCACCACCCAGTCCACATCTGCAAATAACCCTGCAACATGTACATATAAAAAAAGTGCCATTGAAAAGAGTTTCACATATAAATTTTCCAAATAAGTTTAAATCACAATACGGGTTATGTCTTAATCCAGATGGCAGTTTTGCTTTATTATATCAATATAATAATACTGAGTTCACAGGTTGCCATGAAGTCAGCCCTTTTGTCTCCTCTCAAAATGTGACCACATAATCTTATATAAAGAAAAAACGTTAAAGAATAATTTCATTTAAATGGTTTCTGTTTTTCCCTTACATTTATCTGATGTATATTATTTTTGAAAAAGTCTGAGGTATATTTAAGTACTATGAATATTTAGCAAAATCATCCTATCAGAAATTTGAGTTGTTAATCAATCAAAACTACTCCTATTTTTAGAAAAATTATAAGTCAAGCTTCTCTTAAAGACATGATCTAAAAGAGCTTCCCAACTGACCCGATCTTCATTGTTACCAAGCAATACAAAAGAATGTGTAATAGTAGAATAGACTATGACTGTCAGTTGACTCCATTTGACTTTGACAACTGAGAATGTTTGTGGAAAAGTCACGATAGCCCTTTGCCACCAATTTAATCTCATTTTGGCCACTCAGCAGAATACAACCATTCAAAGAGTGAAAGTGATAGCAAGGAGTATTTCAGAATCATGATGTCAGTGGGGATGTATCACCAGTAACTGCACTTAGTTACCAATTTATCACCAGGCTGTATCAGTGACACAATGGGCATACTGCCCAGCATGGCTGGCTATTCTAGAATGAAACTAGCTCCTACTTGTGGAGGAAAGGTGTGATTCAACTGTTTCCAGCAGTGTCATTTACTTAGAATTTTTAAATATCTAGGTTTTTGTTTCTCATCACGTAAACACCCCATTTAAGCTACATGTTTTCCCTTACGTTTCTAAGGCTAACATCTTAATTATGCCCATATATTAATAAACTCTACTTTTCTTATTTATCTTTAAAAATATCCCCTTTGCTCTGTAAAGTGGTTAGACACAAGGAGTTTGGTAATAACTAGCCAGGCAACCTCACACTTACTTCCCTGGACCTTAGATTTCTCATTGATAAAATGATCCTCCATTTTACTTCTAACCTCCTTTTGCCTGAAAGGAGGCAAAAGGAAGCTAGAAGTTCTGTGATCTCTTTAGTTCTGTGATCTGACTCTCTGCCCTGCCCTTCTGTCCACCCATGGCACATACAAGAATATTTTCATTCTCAGTTTTTTCTATTCTAGGAATAAACTGAATCTGTGAATAGACCACTGGTCCTCATTCTCAGAGTAGCCAAGCAATATATACCTTTGGACACAAAGATAGTAAAAATCTTCTTTTGCTCTCAACCAACTTCCTCCACTACTGTGTTTCTGATAATGAATCTTTATCCTTCAATCTCATTTACAAATATGAATTTAATACACATACTATATAAAAAGCAATGGGCTGGATCCTGAGAGGGATTAAAGACAATGAAGTATAAAATATGTGTTTAAAACATATTTCCTGCTTTCAAGAATTTTACAACCTACTTGGGAAAATGAGGGAGAATAATTAGTGTTCCGCATCCTCATCAGCACTTGATAGTATCCAATTTTTAAACTGGAAGAAAATTCAATAGGTAAAAAAATGGCATCTATTATAGCTTCTATTCACATTTATCTGATTATTAAGAGGCTGAACTCATCATTCTGTTTATGGGCACATAAAAAAACCTCTATTTATTTTGAGGTTTTTAATATTTTTCTATCATTGATCATATAATACTTATTTTAGTACTTTTATGTTATCACAAAGTTGGGGTAGTCTCTCATGGTGGATGTACTCATAGGGTATTGCAAGTGCAGTGAATCATCTTCCCTTGCAATTAGCTGTACAGTCAACATTGTTAAGGTGTGAAAAAGTTCTCTCATAGATCCTTTGGCTTGAACATTAAACGCATTAATATTATATTTCAGTGCTACTTAAAATGCCGGTCCCCAACAAGATCAGTAACTAGTGCCAGTATGTAAATCAAGTCACTGCTTTCTTCATCAGGAATGTCTTTCTATTAAAAAAAAAGTCAGCTCAACTAAATATTGTGCTTCATTCTATATCTGATTTATTTTTCGGCTCAAGTACTTTATCTCACTTCAGACCCGTAACTAACAGTTTGAGAACTGGCAGCCAGTCCATGGGCCAAACTTTGCATAGTACGTTGTACAGGCTTCTGCATTTTATATGCATATTTCATGTCCTATAATAGATATCTGTGTATATATGTATGTATGCACATATATATATAAAATATGTGCATAGATGTATACATCATATGCTTATATATGTCTACATTGTTAATTTTATGATTCCAAATATAAATGACTGGGAAGAAATAAAAGCTGTTTCACTTGCTTTGTATGACAGCTAATATTCCTCCACATACCCTAAAAGCTTTAGACATAATGGGCATTTAATAGTTGCATTTGTGGATACACAATTTAATGACAATAATTATAATGACAGATAGATTTGAGTTAATTCTGAAGATTTTTAAGGTTCAGCAAATAACCAGCAGTATTTATTTAGTGCTTATGAGATGTTCAGTGCTGTGATATGTACCATGGATAGTCAAATATGATGCCTGCCCTGGATGCAAGGAGTTAGATATGTAAAAAAATCAGTGCAATAATGTGTTGCATGTACCCAGAAATATTGATTTATAGTAAACACTAGGGGTTTAGAAAAAAAAGATTGCTACTAGACAGGGGAATTGGAGAGGATGAAGAAAATCTTCCTAGAAGCAAAGACTCTTGAATCTATTGACTCCAGTTATATTTCTTGATGAAGTTTACTTCCTTAGCCATGGTAATATTGTAACTTCTACCTAAAAAATGTATCCCAGGTTTTTTATACATTGTACTATTAGCAGTAAAGAGAAGACTGCTTTCTGGGGATATTTACCTGTCTCTTGGATGCACTGTAGAGTGTGTTATCCTCCTAATAACAAATAACTAAAGTAGGTATCATAGACCCTAACTGGAACATATGCTCTAATTTGTACCCACAAAGAAGTTTTCAAATTAAATAATGAAAATTCAAAATCCAGCAGGATATAAGAATAAATTGATCCTAAACTATTTTAATCCTCTAAGTGTTCTTGTTTTGTATCTGTTCACCTACTAAGTAGCTCACTGGTATTCAAAGGAAGCCATCTGTATTTGCTCCTTTTGTTTTTCTGTCTATATAATAGGACTGGTCTTGAGGTTTTATCTTATCATGTCACTGAAGAATAATGAAGTACAATGTTCACATATATCTTCACAAACATGGAGAGCTCTATAATGCTGAATAATAATTTTATACCTTTGAACATGTTTTTTGTTCCTTTCCCTATGATTGTCTGTTTCTTTCCAGTTCCTCTTCTGACTGCTGGAATATCAGTGTTTTTAATCTCTAATCAATTTCACTCTTCTTTCTGTCACTGTTGTGAAGTACAAGTAAAATTCTTCAGTACATTTTACCTTTTATTCCTAACCCCTCCCCAAAATATTGATTACAGCAGCCACCTTATTCAAAATGGTTCTTTTGGGAGAAACCTAATAAAATGCTAAGCCCATTCCAGGCTTGCAGACATATCATGTTTACTTCAGGTAAACAACTCTATTTAACCAGAAAATCCAAAGCTTTATAACAGAAGCACTACTTTCACAGAAAAGTTGTTCCTAACATTTTAGCCTTGAAGGAAAACTTCTGGTACTTTGGAAACTGAATTTCGAAATAGAAGTAGGTCAAAGTGGAAATTTTAGGTCTGTGATCTGAAATGTCACATTCTAATAGATAATACCAGGACCTCAAGGGCATTGCTAAACGTTTGCTCTCCGATAATGAAAAGAAATTATATTTATGCTCTAAAGCTTTTTTGTTCATAATTTATTTTGAAATGTTTTAAAAGTTGTTTTCTATGGTTAGAAGCATGTATCTTTAGTTGAGGCAGGCTATATAAAAATTTTTTGAGGGTAACCCAAAATACTGAATTTAAATGTATACCATATTTGAAAAAAAATTAAAAGTTGGATTATTTTGGAGTAAATTTTCTCTTAAAATAACATTAGTGTGAAAAATTATTCTCCTTGGTTTAAAAAGTTAATCATAACAATAATTCAGTTTTAGAAAGGTTTCAGACATTGTTGATTACTTTTTCCAAATATAAATTATAGATGTATTACTATTACTGTGAAATATTCTTATATTTAACTTTTTTAAATAGTTGGTTTAATTAAAAAAATTTGAAAACTTGAACACTTCACATTTTACTTTTTAGCTCTTAACCTAAAGCCTGGGCATTTTAGGACAGACAATGCAATCAAACAACTTTGTAATCAGGATATCTTCATGATTTCTTTCAATTCAAATCGATTAAATTTCAATAAATTTATTCTAGAAATATATATATATATATATATATATATATGCCTGAGATAAATTTATGAGGATATGGATATATAGTATTTTATAATAGGAGAAACTTAGAAATATTCTATTATTCATCAAAAGGGAAATGGTTAAATATAAAATGAAAAAAGCAAGTTGTAGGACATTATAATATCATTTTGTTAAACTTATCATTTATAAAATTTTATAGCTATATGTACCTGGAAGATTAGATAACAAACTGTTATCAGAAAACATCTTAGTGCAACAGGATGGGCAGCGCGAAGGTAAGAAATTTTCATTATATCTGAAATGATTTTTGCAAAGTTTCGATTTTACTCTGCTTTTGTGTTGCAATACTTTTGGAATAAAAATAAAATAAAATAACCCCAATAAATATCATTTAAAATGTTCACAAAGGGGGCAGTCATGGGGCTAGCAGCCAGCCATGTATATGTAGGCTCAAGGTGGTGGCCCATAGGATGTCAGAGGGCTGCAGCCAGGAGATCAATTTGAAGATGGAAAACAAATAAACACCAGAAATCAAGGCTAGGTGCTGGGTCAAGTCTTGGCAAGCTGTCAAAACTGACAAGTAATTGCCTGAGATGAGGTTAGAAGTCAAAACATACAGACATCCCGGAGTCTGGAAGAACAGTGCTACTAAATGCGAATGCGAGCAACGCTGTGGTCAAATTTAGTAAATAGCCAGAGTACTCATACCCCATAAATCAAGGTGAAGCAACTCACCTACTGATTACGAACCATGGGACCTAGAATGGCAAAGAAAATCAATGATTACAACATTCAGGCAAAAAATTGGGAGGGCAATATAAGAGAAACGAAGATAAACAGTTTGGGAAAATAGGGTCAAGGAAAAGAAATATGCACTCCATTTAGCAAACAAGTAGACCAGGGATATCAACAAGGGGTGAAGTCTTTATCTTCCACAAAGTCTTCTCTGTGCCTCCTAGTGAAGCATAATGAATCCAGGGGTGCGGTTAGCCTAGGATATCAAATGAAAACGGGTTTGTAAAATAGGGTGAGTGGGTCAGTAGTTAAAATGACAGAAATGGAGAGTGTCAAATTCTACACAAAAATAGGATTTTCACATTCTTATTTTCAGTACAGTAATTTGGGAGGACTAGATATTTTTAAAGTACCCTGTTTGTGGGCAACTTTTATTGTGCTCTCCCACTGCAGCTACCTAAAAATAGTTCTACATGTCTCATATTTAGTTTGCAGAGAATTTTTTGTATGAGTGCCTTCCTTCTATTTATTCCTAGGGCATAATTTTCCTTTCTTGTGCTTTCACAAGCCACTTCCCCATCTTAAGAAGGTCATTTAAATTTTCAAGTTTATTCTAAGGACAGTTACCCCTCCCAACTTGATGTTATCCATGAACTTAACGAATAAGAGCTCCACTTAATCATCCCAGTCACTGACAGAGATACAGTAATGGACCCAGGACAGATACTAAAGCATCACTCAATATCTACTTCCATCCTTTGGGGCAGCATGGAGCGATTAATAACTACTCTTTCAGTGTGACCTTCCAAACAGTTGCACACCCATGCTCTAATAGTAGGATCTCAACTCTGCTTTCCTGCTCCCTAATTAATATCTCACAAGACTGAATTGAAAGCCTGACTGAAGTAAAGATCTTATATCTATTGCTTTCCTCTTAACCACAGGGTCTGTCACTCTGTCACAGAGGGAATTAGATTAGTCTGATCTGATTTGTTTTTCATAAAGACATAGTTTTTGAACCCCTCCCAGAGCTTCTATGTTTGCAAATTGAAAATTGGTCAATAAAAAGAACATATAGCAGGCTTTGTGTTTCAAATATTTGTACTCTGGATACAGAGGTCCCTTAGCCAACAGAAGAATTAAGTGCATTGTAACTTTTATTTTCAAGTACCAACATCAATGGACAGACATTCATTTGCTCACCATTTTCCTTGACTTTTCACACAAAACATAAAATAAGCTTCAGTGTTCATTTATTTGCTATTTTATTCCTCTCAGACATCTCACACAGATGTGTATAGAGGCTTAAGATATATCTCCAAATCTGAAAATTGGTCAAAAACTCTAAAACATGCCTTAAAGAAGTAAGGAAATGATTTTAAAACACACACACACACACACACACACACACACACAAAGAAGTACAAAAGAAGTAGTTAACTGGGGTAATTCTTTCTGATTAGACTTGAAATAGATATCAGTATCTGATGTAGAGAAAAATGAAACAGAGAAGGTTAAGGAGTGAAAGGTTGTTATCTAAATAGAGTTGATATAAAGGCTTCCCTGAGCAAAAAAACTGAAAGAGACGAGGGATCAAGCCATGTTGTTATCTGAGGAAGAGTATTTTCAGGCAAAGGAACAGCAAAAACTAGATTAAATTTTTTTTTAACTTAATGAAATTGACCTGGTTATGGTGGTCTCAAATACTGAGCTATTGAGAAGGAAAAGATAGAGTCACTGTATATATATAGATATCAGTGCATTTTAAAATGAAAATACTATTTTGATCACTTAGAGTATATCACAAGTATTTGCATTAAAACTTGCCCTGCAATGGATTTATATATATATAATGGTAATCCTTTATAGGTGAAAATTATTTTATTGAAGAAATATTATTTTTCAGAGGGTTTTTAATAGAATTTACACATCAGAAAAGCAACTCCATGAACAGTATTTTCCTAATTAGTTATATTTTAAGAGGTTATGGGCAAGAAATATTTTCCCTGTATGTGGGCACATACACACATGCATACCTACATCCAAAACACACATACAGCATACATACACACTCCTATACCACAACAGTGATGGAATATTACAGCTAACAATTAAATTCAATGTTAGTTCATTCACCTTTCATAATCTTAAAATATATATGAAATAGCCAAGTAAGTAATTCGAAATAATTATGCTTTATATATTGGAAGAAAGGGAACGTATCTGTCTTATTTAGAACAGCTTAAATTTTGAGGCTTAATGAACTGAAAAATCACTCAACATGATTGCCAAATGCATGCTATCCTTTTCCACCTACTCTAATTTCTTCCTCAGAATTAAGCATACAAAGTTACCATTGGCACTGGTACAAAAGAAAATCTATAACATAAGGGCACTTTTCAAGGTGTGTCAATTTTAAAGGCTTAAAAACAGTGCAATTTTATGGAAAGTGAATAGTCGTATCCTTTTCACAATTTCAATGTCTGATTGAATCAACTCAAACATTCAATCAATCATATTGCAGGTAAGGCCAAGTACACCATGACTAAATTGTCAGATTAACCTTCCGTGGCTGTAACTGGCATAATGTATTATCCAGATTGTATGAAATACATTGAAATAAAGTGTGCGTTTTGGAATCTAGAAAAAGATGACTGAGATAATGTTGTCCTAGGTCACAAGGGGAACGGGGTCAGATCATCCTATGATAGGTCTGTAATTGATCAAGGAGATAGAAATAATGACCTCCAGCTAACATGGTGTGCTAGGGTGAAGAAAACAACGTGTTAGGGCATGCCAGGTTGTGTTAGTCATAGAAAGGCTTGTTATCACTATAAATTACAGACACAAAGGAAAGTGCTTAATAATAGCGAGGTGATGCTTGATTACTCAAGTGATAACTAGAGAAAATGTCACTGCTAAATTAATATCATTCTTTTTCCTGAGTAAGAAAGAATGTATATGAGTTATAAATTTATCAAAGTTTAGGCAAATTTGCAAAAAGGGAACTGTATCAGAAAGCAAAGTTGTTCTACGGAAAATTTTAGATGTTTTAAGATTGATGTTTTTCTAGACGGCTCTTTTTCTAAACAAACCTTCAGATGGACCTATCTATATATAATTACCAATGTCATAGTTGGGAAGAACGTACATGTGAGTTAGTTAGTGACACAGAATTGAAGGACTAAATTTTCAAGTGTCGTAAGTGTTACCATAAGCCAAAACTAGACTAGCCAAACTAGTCAGACTTTGGTACCATTTTTCACATCATACTTCTTTAAAAATCCCCAGGGTAGTAAGCATTATTATAATTTGGATATCTACTCCTACCATTTTGAAATCTTAGACAAAAAAAAAAAAAAAATTTACCTGAATCCACCTCTCTGTGATTGAATAGGCTGACAATGATTGCCTATAAAATTTTATTTCTGTAAGAACTATCAACGATTAGTGTCATTTTTACAGGAAACTTATGTGAATGACAATATGTTTCTCCTTACTCCACAAAGTCAGGCCATGGATAAAAAAATACAAATGGTGTTCCTGAGAAATAAGAACATTTTACATCACATTAACCACTTATAATTGATAGGCTAATACTACTTATCAAATAATGGATATGTGAACCAAGAAAGTCTGCATGCCACAACTAAGAAGTCTGCATACTGCAACTAAAAAAAAAAAAACAACAAAAGATCCTGTAGGCCGCAACTAACACCCAGCACAAAATAAATAAATAAATATTAAAAAAAATAATAAAGGATATGTGATATGTTGAAGGCAGAGAAAAAATAGCTACTGAGGACATGATAAGAGCCTTTCATCTTTACTAGTAGGTCAGTGGTATTTTTGGAGAACAAGGAGACGTTAAAATATTATTTTTTTATACATAATCTTTCTTATGGTATATCATTTCTATTTCCTGGACATAAATTCTTATTAGCTTGAAACACATAATCTTATCATTCACCTTAATGCTCCAGACATTATATACGTTTCAGTTAAAGTTATTTTTTCTTTTGGGAAACTTTCTCTTGGGTGATGGAAGTTACAGAATTAATCTCCATATATCAAGCTATAAGGAATATTCACATGTTTATTCAACTGATACAAGTATTGTGTACTGATCACTCATATAATATAAGCAGGCTTGCCATAAGTAGCTAAATTTTCTAAAATGATGATAAACACTTCAACATTTTCTGGACAAAACAAAAGTCTTCCCTTGATTGCACTGTAGTTTTAGTCCTAGAAAATTCAGTCTATCGCAAAGCTGTGAAAAGGAAAATTCAGTGTCTGTGTTCTAGATGCAGAGATTATAAACACATTTTTAATCAACTTAAAGTTCAGCTCCATAAAGAAGAGCTGTGTAATACACAGAATTAGTTTTCATTGTGAGAGACTGTTTCCTAAAAAACAGATCTTAGAGCATCCCTCTTCCCTCCCACTAAAATCCCTCTAATTACTGTAGCAACAAAAAAATGTCCCCTTAAATTTCTTAAATGCTCCCTAATGGAAGTAACAAGCTGTTTTAAACCATGAACTAGGTCCAGATCCCTCAGGTACAGCCTTGAAACAGGCTTTACAGAATATAGCAATGCTCTGGGTCCACAGGTCATAATTTTCATGAACCACAAACTATAATCTATCATTTCCTCTTTAAAAAATTGTTTTATATACTTTGCATAAAACCAGTTTATGCACACACACATTTGGTATTATATAACCAGTTTGTTAGTTATATAATATATAACCTCAGTTGTCTCTAAGGTAACGTATCCCAGGTGTTTCAGGAGAAAGAGATATCTCTGGCGTCTGGGTATCTTCTTTAATTACCAGAACCTTTCTTTTCTTTAATTGCTGTAAGACCTAACAACAATGCTTGGTTTGATCAGACTGAGAGTTCTGGGACCAGGGGAGGAGGGATCATCAGTTGGAAGTTAGTCTCTATAAACCAGACTGTCCTAGAAACAGCTGGAAAATACAGTGCTTACAATGAGGCCTCATGGCTGAAGGGAAGGCTAGTCAAAGACTCTGGGTGGGTACTTTAGTGTTAGTTCAGGTGCTGCAGGTAACCAACTCTTGAAGTTTGTGCAAGGTCACTTCATCTTAAGCACCTCAGTTTCCCTATCTGTAATAAGAGGGGAGAGGTTAATGATCTTTACTGCCCTTTCTAGTTCTAAAATTAGAGACTTTCAGGGATCTGTCAGGAGAATACTCTAGTGTTATCGCTTCACAACTAGCAGGAATGCCAGAGCCCAGCAGAGGCTCCCAGCAGTTAGAGGAAACAGTAAATGGTTAGTCATTTCCTTTGTTTATGATGCTGAAACTGCTCAGCCCAGTTGTACCTAGGACTCACAGAATGCCAGGGGTCAGAACAGGTCAGGCAACCACTCCACACTCCAGACCTACAAGTAAGACATCCCAAAAGAGGTGGTTAAAAAGATACATGGTCTCTCACCCCCAAAATAAAATTAGGTTGGTAATGTTTTAAGATCTCTTCATTTGTTCCTATCGTATCTCTTTTACGTGCTTTAATAAGGTAGATTTAGTTGAGTCACCAGTACTCCCTGATCACTTAACTGTAAACCAGCCAACCAACTAACCAATCTACCAAACATTAAATCAATTACCTGTGAGACAGAATGATTATGTGCTTCTACAAGAACAAATGTAAAGTCATGGAATTACTGACTATTAGATTTTTTTTTTTTTTTTTTTTTTTGCGGTATGCGGGCCTCTCACTGTCGTGGCCTCTCCCGCTGTGGAGCACAGGCTCCGGATGCGCAGGCTCAGCAGCCATGGCTCACAGGCCCAGCTGCTCCGCAGCATGTGGGATCTTCTCGGACGGGGGCACGAACCCACGAACCCACGTCCCCTGCATTGGCAGGCGGACTCTCAACCACTGCGCCACTGGGGAAGCCCTGACTATTAGATCTCGATAAGCTCTTCCAATCATCACATAGACAATTAAATATCAAAACATGTTTTAACACTAAGAATTCTTTTCACTTCTTTTAATTACATTTTCCTGTTAGTGACAGATTGTTCGGTTTACTAAAAAAGCTGTAATCTTGAAATTTATTTTATTAGTTTTATATTATCATTCAAAGGCCCACTGAACTGCTAAACAGAGCTGGTTATGAGTCCATCCTCTAAATTCCCATATCACCTGAGGACTATTTCTGCTAAAGTCCTGATGACACAGTTTACAATTGTCAATTTACTTGTCTGTTTATCCACACAACTCTATAAGCTATTCGATCAAAGGAGCTCTGTTTTACTAGTTTCTATATCCTTAGCACTTAGAAAATTTGGCCATATTTGCTCAATAAAAAGACAGTTAAAAATAAAATGATTTGAGGTTAGTACACAAAATTACTATAATTCAATTTAAAGCAAACAATTACTATTTTGGTAAATATGTGCACCCTTATTTTTATACTTACGTGGTTCTGTCAGACTTAAAGCCCTTAAATTATGTTGTGCATGAGTATCACCCATGGAGCTTAATAAAAATGCATATTTCTAGTTCCTGCTAAGGTAGCTGGACTTAGTAAGACTGGAAGATGGCTCAGAAAGCATGTTAGTTTATGAATCTATCATCCACCCTTTGAAAAGTACCATATTAGACTTTGTAATATTTTGAAGTTGCTTGTAGAAATCTCATTGCTACCAACGGGTAACAGAATATGCCACCCCAAGGTGTGCCTCTTTGGCATAAGAATTATGCTTGAATCCCAAGAGTGATTCCTGTTTCTAGGTCTAAACTCTGAATGTTATGGCATTTGATAGTGGTAATTTCAGAAATTTAGTTCTTCAAAACTTATTTCCTGAGCATGTGTATCTTCTGATAGCTTGTGTTAAATATGTTTGGATCTTAAGCATAAATGTCACTCTCCACCCAATAAAGGCTATGGTCAGCATAAGTAGAAACAAATTCCTTATTTTTCTTTACAATTCATTATCTTTTAGCTTATTTTTATATGTCGGTCATGCTGTGGGAAACAAATATGTTCATTATCAATAACACATAAAGCCTTTTTAATAGAAGGAATTTATATTTCTTCTGCCTTACATTTTTTCTTTTCTATTACTTGCCCTCCTGCTTATGTGTTTGCATTTCAGTAGACATGTTTAGGGTTACTGTAAACAGATATCTCACCAATAATGACAATGGCAGCCTTGAAATTCTGGGACTCTTCTAGTAATTCTTCTTGAAGCAGTATCTTAGTTCTTTTTTTTGTTGAATATCTTCATGTTATACTATTAAGTCCAAGGACCTACTCATTTTTTATGGCTTTGACTAAAGAATAGACAGTTAGGTATTTGGAAAAAGTTCTATATTACTGAGTCATGGCAAATATTACTATTCATCCAAGCAATGCAAATTATACCAACCATAGGGACTGACTTCCATTTTTACAAGTTTTTAAGAGGTCTGACTTGCTTTTCAATTACTAACAAATAGTATTCTCAAGGATCTGAAAACTGCTAACATCTTTAAAAATTTTTTAATATAGAACTCAGGAAATAAGCAAATGGTCGAGAATTACATTTCTTAGAATTAGATAAAGAGTATAACTTAGTACAGTGTTTTGTAAAATAAATTTCTCCCAGCAGAATCATTCTTCCAGCAATGCCTTTGAAGAAAATTATATATATATATATACACACACACACACACACACACACACACACACACACATATGAATGAATGTGAGAGACTTACAGTAATGGTAAGTATATTCTTAAAACTGAAATAATGACAAATATATTAGTTTATATTTTAATTAAAATTTCATCTTCATTTAGGAACACTTTTAGGTCAGGTCTTATTTATTAGCTGCTGGAACGTGAGTTCAGAAAATGTGAGTATTGTAAGGTATTTCAATGAGGGTTGCCATTGAATTAACATTTTATAAGAGTAATTATTTTTCTTTCCATGAAAGATTACTGCAAAAATGAAAAAGAAGAAACATACATCTCAGATAAATTAAGGCCAATGACTGAAAAAATATTTTTCCTTGCATCCTAATATTTAACTCTAAAGCTGTCTTGAACATTTAAAGAGTAATTTTCTCCAAAATAGAAACAGCAAGAAACTAAGATCTAATTCAAGGAATAAGACAGTTAATCAAAACCCAGAAGAATAAGGTTATACTGACAAACTATAGAAATCCTTGAAAATCCAAAGTGTTCCAGCCTAAACCACTATTCCCATTTCAGTTTTATATTGTCAGGCCCACATAAAGTGAGATTAAATCAATTGTGCATCACCTGTGTAGTTCATTCAAAAAAGTTCTAGCAGAAAGTATAGATTACCATTTGCTCTATCAATGTGTAATAAAAATAAAATAAAACTATTTTTGGATTGCAGTTGTTTGTAGCTTGCTGTTACATATTGTTTATAATGATATTTCATAGGCTAATTTAATGATTAAACTATGACTACTTTCCAGTACTACTTTTGGGAGTACTGTTTTTAATATTACTAGACATTTTTTCCTCCTGCTCTCTAAATGTCTTAAGATACTATTGACCTATTATTATTTGCTATACTAAATTTATTTTCCCAACACAGTATTATTAGAGGATTATACATTGGATTCAAGGACTGACTTTATGTAGAATTATAGGGACTGGTTTCATGTGATGGACTGTTCCGTAGGGATTACTTTGCATAATATGATTTTTTTTTGGTTTTGCTTCATTTTGTAAATTGTGGGCATGGAAACATGTACAAATTAAAAGTGAAGACCAGGAGGGTATTTTAATGAGTGCCTGAACTGAGTATCAATACACTTAGGACACAGGCATTTGAGACAAGGAGTTGTTACTTTACTGGATGTACTGATGGATAACTTCATTTTATTCAAGGACAATCTCAGGACACTATAAGTGACATATAGTGGTAAATACATGTTTATTAACTTCTCCAATTCCTGATATAGCCTATTCCCTTTTCTTCTTTGTATTATCCATAGCATATAATAATCTGATCATCTGGCACACTATTTTAGTGTTTTCCGATTGATTTTGTTGATTTGTTGATTCTGATTATTTTGTTGGTTGTTGATTGCCTAATTGATTACAACTAGAATTGTAGTTCTATGAGGACAAGGACTTTTGTTCCTTTTGACCGTTGTATCTCCAGAACCTTGTAAAGAGTGTGTCTTACAGAAAGTGCTCAGTAAGAATTTGTAGTTACTTATTGAGCTAATAGTGTTAATATAAATAAATATAATCTGGGAAAGCAAGTTTTTAAAATCTGCTTTAGAAATTGACTCGTCTTTATTATAGATATATAAAACTCTAACAGAGGAGTTGGCAAACTGTTTCTGTAAGGGATAATAAATACAGTTTTTTCGAGCCACATAATGTCTGTCACAACTATTCAAGTGTGCACTTATACAGTGTGAAAGCAGCCATGGACAATATATAAACAAATCCATGTGACTGTGTTCTTATAAAATTGTATTTACACAAAGAGGTGGCAGACCCAATTTGGCCAACAGGAGATAGTTTTTCAGTACCTACTGGAATCAATCAGTTAATAAGCCAGACAACATTTTATTTCTATTTTTGGACACCAAGAGGGGAATATTACATTCTTTTTTGGATGGTTCTGAGCACTGGTTTGAAGTTTTTGACTTTTTTCTAGTGACACGGAAGCCCCATTTAATATGCACAGGAAGTAAAAAGCAATCGCACATAATCAAACTATTGCCATCACACACTATGTGACAAAATTTTTTCTAAACAAAGTTCAAAGTCACTTGAAGAATGCAGTTATTTATAAACTTACTAAAAATGACAGTGTAAACTGCTTTTATTGAACATGGCATGAATAGAAGATTGCATATGATAAGCATTGCACAGAAAAATCACATTTGTGCTATTTTGAAATTTAGGACAAGCAAAATAAAGATGTCAGCGCAGCTCTTTTAAAATATTTTAGTTTTTGTGGGATTTATATTATCTGTCCTATCCAAAGTACAACCCCTCAAAATCAACAACGAAAACAAAGCAAAACCTTGACTAAACATGCCTTTGAACCTTCACACTGAAACTCTTTTTCTGTCTTCATTGTTCCCAACCTTCTTGAAAACATAAACTACATTTAAAGTCTCTATTTCCTTAACCTTTCCACAGATTATAATCTGAGCCATGGAAATCACTCGTTTTAAAGTCACTATATCCTTCTCAAAGCCAAATACAACAATTTTCATCTTCTTTTGCCTTGCTGACCACTGTCCAATGTCTTCTCAACACTCCTTTTTGGTGCAATTCCCTTTGTTTTGTAGTAATAGGAAACATTATTGTGTCTCATTATTCTTCACTAAACAACGATGCAGAGTATTAGGATTCCTTTTCTATTAATTAGAATCACTTGGTAGCAAATTAAACCCCATTTCCTTCAATTACTACTCTTTATCCATTCCCATCTGCATGCCTTCAGAAAATCTGGTTTGCTCAGGATTACAGTTTTTTAGTGAAAGAGCTGAGGCTCACACCTAAAACTCTGGATTCTGACTCCAGTCTACTATGCCAAGCTTCCTCTACATAGAAGCAACATTTATCCCTCTGTTCAACGATTTGCTGATCCAGCAAGCATCTGAATATTGCTTATGTATTAGGTACTAATAAATACGAAGCCCAATGCATTATCCTTCTTTGTGGCACTTTCTCGTATGGACAAAAGCAATCTTAAACAGGTCACAGCTACATAATATGAGATTTACACCTAAGCACTGAAGAAATGTTAATGGAGGAAGAATATACACATGTGGTGCACATAATTAGGGAAGTTGGAGAGCATAACTTTGGAGTGAATTCATCAAGGAAGCAATGAAAAGAACAACAAATCATTTCAAGGAGGGAAATAGCATTCCGGCTAAAGCTGGAGTACATAGGATACTCAAAAAGGAGATGGGTCTAGTGACAATAGTGACAAATATGTTCAGAAGTGTGGTTATTAGGCATGGCGGAGAGGATGGTAGTGGTGGTATTGATGGTTACAGTAAATGTTCATGGGAATTCTAAAATGAGGATGGTTCTGTGCTATCCGGACATTCTTTGCTATTTCAATCTTCTACTTTCAAGCTTTTGACAATGATTTTAACATCTGTCCTTTTGTATATGTTAAAACTTCTTTGTTCATGGTTATCTATGTGTCTTGCCTTCCCTGCTCAACTAAATAATTATAAAGGCAGGAGTTCTCATTCTTTCTGTTTCCCTTAGAGAATGTGTATAATCCAGTCCTTCATAGTAGAAACTGTACAAATGTTTCCTGAATTGAGGAATCTCCTATTCAACTTCATTAGTACAAACATCTTAACCCCTTGCCCATCACTTATGTATAATTCACTAATACCCAATCAAGTTCATTCCACTTCTCTCTTTTAACTTCCCCAACCTAGAAGTAGATGCCATGGCAAATCTGTCATTTACCATTAAGAATAACCTTTATGTACTAGGGTCCATGAGGATATAATACTATATCACACAGTACGCATAAAGACCTTGTGTTCCGATTTTAAAACATCTGGAAAATATGACAAGTTACACTAGAATAGAAGTGAATGGCATTGCTATTTTGCACCACTGATTGAAAGCCATTATTCATCAATTTTATTCAATCTGCTGAACTTCTGTGAAGCTCTTTAACAGAAGCATCACTGTGATGTGAGAAGAAGAGTAAGGCTATTATCTTAACAAAGCTTTTGTAGTTGTCCTCAATGCACAAACCTTGAATTTTTATCTTCATTAACTTAGGGGCATGAAATGTAGGCTTTCTTTGTCTTCAAAGACTCTGACTTTGAGATTCAGTACACACCCAATAATCATTAGAACATGATCATGACTCTTGAGTAATGCTTTTGAAGAGCTGCCATTAAAGAGGCTTTTTATCTCTGGTCCACACAGCACAACACAAGATGAGTTGATGCTGGTGGTAATTATCAAGTGAACTTAGTCATTGTAGAAAGTCAAGCTGGGAAATTTACATTCGAATAACCTTTGTTACTTTTGTGACTGTGGCTGCCTAAGAATATAAATACTTGATTTTACCCAATTAATTGTAAAGAAAATATTTTCTTTCAAAGTAAACTTCTAAGGCCGTTTTGATAGAAATCAAAATAATACTTCTCAGAGGGACACAGACTGACAAGGAGCATAAGGAAACCTATATTTAGATGTGGGTTGTAGTTATAAAACTGGGTGGCTCATCAAATCGGGCACTTAAAAGTAGTACATTAGTACATTAATACATCTCATTTTGTGTATTTTCTACTACAAGTTAAATAAAACAAAAAAGTAAAATAGAAGAGAAGGCATCATGATATCAACTGTTATTTTTGAAACTCTACTATGTAAGGTAATATTCGGAGTTATAGAGGTGGAAAGGAGTCATTGACTTCTAAGAGTTTATAAGCTAGAATATAAACATTCAAAGCTTTGGATGCCCACTAAGATTTTAAGTATATCAGAAATACATGGATTCATACATTTGCAATATTTGAAGGTTTAAAGTTTTATGTAAAAGTCTCATGTTGATTAGATATGAACTTTTGTTTTGTCAGTAAACACTTGACTATATTCACCTATCTGAGATAATAACTTATACTTGGATGTACAAAAACTAAGGTCATCTGTGGAGTATAAGTAAATGCTTTAGCCATGTACTTCTTATTCTTTCAGTGATATCCTTGTTAGAATCATTAACAGCAAACTTTTATTTAGATCTGTATGAAAGAGATGACAATTAAGCACAGTTTCATTTTCCTGTCTTTAACTTAAAACAGGATCACACACCTTCTATCCATGGTTGTTTTCTATTGGGTACAACATGTTTAGTTAAAAAAAATAAAGCAAAACAAAAAATTCCAAGACACAGCAAAGTTACTTTATGTTTTTTAGGTATCTATTTATATTATTTACATATCCCTTTTTCCTTAGTTGTAGCTTACTTCCACCTCTGTGAAGAATTATGTATTTCTTTTTTTTATAAACACTTTAACATTGACTGTATAACACTACTCAGTCTTTTCTGACCTTCCTTATTTATGCATATCTTGCTTTTACCTATCAATTGTGAGCTCTGTGAAAGACATAATCACTTCTTTATACTCTCAAAAGAGTGTAGTACACCTTAAATTCAATAACCAGTTGGAACCTATTTGTCTCAAAGTCAGGTGCTTGGAGTTAATACTTATGTTAACACGTTTAAAGTAGGATTCTCTCATGGTTATTCCTCTAGGCATGTGGAAAGAGAAATAACAGCTATCATATAGCTGAGCTGGTAAGTACCAGTGCTAACCTCTGGTCTATAGGCTCCTTTGTTCCCAGGGCCTGACAAGGAAGGTGAGGTTATTCATATACTTTTGCCTTTCTGCCAATCCCTCAAAGTGGTTGTTCAAACCCTACCTTTTCCTGCAAGCTACTTCTTTCTCATCCACCCTCACCAGAATCTCAGCAAGTGACTTTACTTCCTACATCATAGGATAAAAAAGCCACTGGACATGAGTGCTTTAATCTCTTCTTCTACATTTAAATGTATTTCCACCCAAATCCAGCCTTAACCTTTCCACCTCTACCTATGGAAAAAGACCCCTCCTTCTATCAAAGCTAATCTCTCTGTCCTCTGTCTTTTTCTGAGACCCTCCTCCCATAGTTATCTATTCCTTTCAAAATCTTCAATATCCCTTCCCCTCCATTTATAAGCATGGCATGCCCCACCCTAAAACATAAAATTGCTCCTAGGTTAGCCTTCTCTATATAACTTACCACCTCCGCTTCTACAAAAAGTAGTCTAAACAAGGGTCCAACAAATTTTCTCTTCAAGTGTAGAGTAAATATTTTAGCCTTTGCAGGCTATAGTTGCCACACCTCCTCAACTCAGTAGTTGTAGCCTGATTGTTTTTTCCTGTCCTCTCCTCTTGTTCTCCACTGCCACCTAAACCCAACCATTTACTTTATCTACCCTGACTATTGCAATAATTTCCCTGATTCCTTTATCTCTCTGCAGAGGCTTCTCAGTGTCCAGTATCTCCCCCTTCGGTTTTTACTTTTTAACATGGCCAGTGATATTTTTGCAAATTGTAAACATTATGTAAATCCATGCTTAGAATTAGTGAATGGATTATCCTTGAGAATAAAAGACCAACTCAACTCAGAGAGAGAGAGAAGGGGTAACACCCTGATCTTATCCCTGCCCATTTATTTCGTCTCCTTTCCAGATATTCTGGACTTCCTGCAACTCTCCAAAAGTCTTTTAAATTACTCCTGTATGCTTTCTTACTTCCATATGCATTTAACTGGGCTGTCTCTTCTTTCCACAGTGCCCTTGTCTACCCATCTTCATCTTTCAGTTCTCTACGAAGGGTTGTGGAAACATTTAGCTTTCTGTGTTAGGATGTTTCCTTAGGACCTGGACATCACTGATCACCTTGTTTTATACGGCTTCCAGGGCAGTGTCTTGAATATATGAATTCGAAGACATACAGCAACACTGATATAAACCATGCTCTCTCTGTTGGATAATGTTTAGCAAGGCATAGCCCCAACCCTCCCAAAGCTGCAAGTCATCTGGAATTGCCAGTGGCTGCTTTGGCTCCTCCCTCATTTCCTAACCCCACAGGAATCAATGACTTTCACTTTCATGGCCTCAAGAGGCCACTGCCCCACAAAAAGCAGTAGACACCTTCTTACCTGTTACTCTAAATCTCTTCTCTTCTTCACATGAGTTGCTCCACCAATACTACCATTTTGAGAAACATTCAGAAAAAAAAAGTGTCAAGTACTTCCAAGCACTCACTCTCCATGCAGTTCCATGGTGACAGTAGGGAGGATCTTCGGGTTTCTCCAGCTCATCCAGAATCTAGACAAAAAGTGAAATGTTAGTATCTCCTTCTACAGCTTCTTCCAGTTTTAACTAGCAACTCTTTTGGGAGTCCCTTCCTGGAATGTAGCCTGAGGTCTACTCTATAATTCTGAAACAGCAACAAAAAAAGCCCCAGTTCATATTCTAATACACCTTAAGTGCTATCTTTAAGCCAATTTCACACCTACCGCACTGACTGCCTTAGCCTGGACCCATTTATTATAATAAATATTAGGAATCGTCACTTGAATTCCCAACAGTCACCTAAGTCCCAATAAATATGACTAGATCCACATAGATTATCAAACCAAAAATCTAGTGTCATCTTCAAATTCTTCCTCTATTTTACCTATCACTTCATTCTCCCCAATCACCAAGTCCTGTCCTGAGCTCTTAAATACATCTCAACTCCACTCGCTGCCAAACCCCAATTCAAACAATTTCTCACCTGGATTATTGTAATTACCCACTAACTGGTCTCTCCAGTGACAATTTTATACCTCTTTAATCTGTTCTCCATACTACAGAAAGAATAACCTTTGCAAAAAGCACATTGGCCTATGCCATTCTCCTCCAACATTTACATATGTTTTATTGGGACCATTCTCATTTGGCCCTGCTTATTTCTCAACAATATCCCCTTATCTTTGTTCTACTTTCTGCCCTTATATTTGCATTTCCTCAGAACCAGGGTTTTAACACTCCCTGTAGACTTCTAGGTGCCTCTTTCCTGACTGCCTCAAGGCAGGGTCTTTGCATAAACTATTTACTCTACTTAGAATAGTCCTGCTTCCTTTTCTTCAGCCCACCTCCTCTCCCTCAAGGACCACATCCTACTCTTTCACCTCACAAGCTTTCCCTGAACTACCAAGATTGTTATGTACACCTCTTATATGTTCTTATATGTTCTTCAATTTCCCTTGTCACCTATATTGTAAACATCTGCTCATTGTCTGTATACCTCTATGGACATTAATTAAGTTCCATGAGGACAAATGTTATGACTTGTTCTTAATTATATATGCAGGGACTATTACATAGTAGCTGATTAGTATATGTATGAGATAAATGAATAAAGGAATGAATAACTTCAGTGTTAGTGATGAGAAATCAGAAAGGGATATGAGAGATAAAACAACATCATAAATATTTCCAGAAGAAGCTATCTTCAAACTACCTTTTCTCCTACCTGGTACAATAAAAGATGATGTAGATTGAGTTAATAGACATGAACTATATAGTGACTACTGGACTCCGTATAGAATTTATAAATATAGTTCAAGGCTTTTGTGGATCAAAATGCATTGTTTCACAGTTTAACCCATTTCATTAAAAAATCTTATACATTGTTTTGAGAACCATCTTCATTATTTTCCCAATTTTCCTTTTGGATTTCTCAATAGTTGTTTGAATTTTTCTATGAACTATTGAATAGAGGAAGGATGGGTGGGAAGGTTAAAAATACAAAGGAATCTTCCTAGAATGGAAAAAGGATATGATAAGGAAATGGAAAAGATTCACAAAGAAGTGGAGAATCCAGAATTTGTGTACTGCCGTGACTCAGTTGAAATGTTTAATGTCAAAACCAAAAAACTGGTATTGATATAGTTTTTTATTTTGCAGTACAATTATTTGAACATCATCACAGTACATAAAAGAAAATTAGAAAATAAGGCAGTACAGGCTCTTCATTTGTTGAGTAATTTTAAGGTAAGAACAACAAAGCAGATATGCGCTAATATAAACTTATTTAAATACCAAGAAAGTCAATTAAATGTTGCTTACTTTTTAAAAGTTTATTAAAAATGTTAATCCTAGTAACCCCCTTTCAGTGTCTCTGAATTTGCTTTCGGCCAATAAATGTGCAAGTATAAAATGAAGGTATAGATTCCCTCTGTTTGCTACAGACAAAGTTTTATATATATGTACATATACACACTCATATAAAAAGCCTTTACTGTTTAGTTTCAAGGAATATGCTACTTACATTTTTCCTACTTGTAAAATATTTATAATATATCTACCTTCATTTTTTTATAGTCTCGAAATATTTGAAAACAAGTATTCCACATTCCACTTTGCTTTTCTACCCAGGTCTTCCTTTTTGTTTTCAACTCACTTTCTCCATATCCCTGAAAGCAACGTGCTCAAGAAATCACACAGATAGAAAAGTGCTTGTCATCTATAGGTATGATTAGCTGACTAAAAAAGTTACCAGTCACTGGTTAAGACTCCAAAATAGAAGAAAATAATTCATTGGTATAGAAAAGCTCTCAGAAGATCTGTATTTTCTCTCCATCTCATCTAATGTTTTAGCATGAAATGGCAATGAGAATAGTAGAAGGGAAAAAAATGTAGTCTAGGGTGACAGGATATTCAGTATGCTGTACATTAGGAAGTCTGCTTCAGAGACTGGCTTTCATGATGTTGAGGAAGGCGTATATAATTAGAGTCCCATGAGCATCCAAAAATACCAAACCCATGGCAATAGGCACATATTACGTCTAACCAGGTATCCAAGGAATTAGTAGACAGGAGAAAATAGTACTGATTTACTTAGTTTAAGCCCTTACTAACTATCTCTAAGAGAATTTTTTCATTTGTTAGAATGGTAAAATGCAGATTTAGATAATTCCTTCCTAGAGTCATAGATAAGTTTTCATGTTTCATACACCTGTAAAAGGGAATATGTCATAGCATGAGAAGATGGAGGAATGACTGCTTAGAGAGGCTTCAGAGGGAAGAAAATGGCTCTCTGGCAAGTAAAAGGAAAAGCATTGAAATAGATGGTAAAGATAAAAATAGGAAATCAAACATGAACAATAATTCACATAATAGAAAAAAACTCTTTGCGTGCAGTTAGGGGATAGGGGTTTTTCTCAGTAGCGTATAACTGAAGTTTCAGAATAACCTAAGAAACCAAGCACATGGCTGTGAATGTGATACAAAGGATCCTCTACGCACACAACCAACTCCTAGAAAGGTAATCCAGACAGCCAAATCTCTCATGCTCCAATGGAAATAAGTGAATTCTAGGTATTGGAATGAAGGTGGCAATTCAAGCATAGACTTACTGTTAATTAACTTCATATTCAGATTTTGTTTATGGAGGGTTTGTCCATATTTTAGGACATGTCATGTATACTGGGAGAAACAGACTATCTTAGGGAAAAATATCCTGTTCTTTTCTGTGGGATATCTGTAACCATCCCTGTTGATTATAGAAGTTAGTTTATTTCTCAAAACAGCATGATCTGTAAAAAGCAGTTGGAAGAAGATTCCAAGAAATTCTAGTTTGCTATAGACAATCCATCATGCCTTGGGTGAGCCTTCAGATGAGTTCTCTGTCTACATTTTACCTTCTGGGCAGGAGCCAGAGTTTATGCTACATCGCCTCCATACTACATAGGACATATATTAATCTCTGTCGTGGTTAAGTTTAATCCCTCATTTGCTAGACTTGAGTTGAAGCAGAGGCTGCAAATCCCTCTCCCTGGACAGAGGACTTGATGGGGATTGCAACAGAGATTTCTCCAAAAATACCTCTTCACAGTATCTCTTGCACCTTACATTTGAACTGGCTGAGGGGCACACCAATTGTGGTACTAATTTTTGTCATTTCCTTGGTAAATTCTGTAATTTGGTCGAACGTCACACTTTGATAAGCACCATCTCTTTTGTGTTTGATGAAATTTCAATAGTAATTTGTAATAAAACAGTTTGGCTGTGTATAGAATTACTAGATTTAAAAGAATAATCCTTGAGAATTACTAATATCCTTCAGTATATTCTTGAGAATTAATAATTCTTGAGAAATTTGAAGTGACTGTTTCTTTCCTTTTTATCAAACTTCCAATCTTGCCGTTAGGCTCTTCACACATTCCAGGGCCAGTGTAATTGTTATTTTTATTTACCTTTCTTTATATTTCTCTTCCTATAAGTTTTTAAACTTATCACCTTAGTGATAATATTTTTTAATATTTTTATATATTATATTATTTATATATTATATATTTTAAATATATATTATATTTATATATTTTTAAACTAAATGCTGAATTTCTTGGTATGTGTAATATTTCTTTTCATTACTTTCGATTCTGGGAAATTTAATTATGAAATTGTATTTATCATTTTCTACCTTACATTTGCTTTTCTTTTTTGGAAAGACTACTAATTGAATGTTAAGACTTAAAGATCAATGCTCTAATTTTCTTTTCTATTTTCTTTTTTGTTTGTTTAGAGTTTATTTTGATGTCAAATTTAGATGCAATGACATGCACAAATCTTAAGTGTACATTTGCTGAATTTTGACAAATGCAAAAAAAAAATCCATCTGTATAACTCATACTCCTTCGGTCACCTCAGAAACTTCCCTCATGCCTCTTTCTTTCAATCTCCACCCTACATGTTCCTGTCTTTTTGTTTCAATTTCTAGATTATTTCTTCAAACATATCTTACCATCTTTGAAGCTTAGAAGTTTGTTTTCATTTTTTTTTAATTTCAAAATACTTTCTTGTTTTCTGAATATTCTTTTTTTTAATGGATTCACATTGTTTTTCTTTATGAATATTAAGTTATTTGACTTTTTTGTTCTCTGCATTTTCTGTTTTCTAAAAAAACTCTTGTTTTTGTTTATTAGTTCTGAGTATTGTTTTTCACATTAAAGGCTTTTCTCAAATGTCAGATGACTACTGGATGTTCACTCATATTTGACAGTGAGACACTTAAAAATGTATTTAGAAATCCCATCCATTGGGTGGAGTTTATACTTTAGTGTTTTTCCCTGTAGGTTGTCTGGGCTTTTTGTTGGAGAAAATTCAAATCATAATATCATCAATCTCCAAAATTCTACCAGAGGGCCAGTATGGAATATGCCTGACTTTAATTATCTGGGAGCCAAGATGAGAAAAAGTGATGAGAATCTCACTTACTGAAGAATATAGATTTTTAACGTAATATTCCTCTTTTTAGCATTATTCCTAAATTTCCTTTGTACCTAATATCTCTAATTCTTGGGCAACTTCTGGTCACTTTTTTCATAGAGTAATCCTCTCATATCTTGTCTGACTTTGCCAGGGTGGAAGGGGATCTAGTACACTTTAACTGCATATTTGAAGATTTTCAAACAATCCTTTTTCAACCACATTCCACACCGCTGCCTTCTTCTAACATAATTTATGAATGTCCCTGGGTTCTTCAGCCCAAAATGTCTTGCTTCTCTTTAACTTCCTGCTATGCAACATAGAAAGTTTCAGCTTTCTATATATTGTTATTTACTACTCCTTCATTTACCTTGCAACATTTATTGATTTATTTTTATTTATTTATTTATTTTTGCAACATTTATTTTTATCCTCCATTAGCAGTTACCATCTTTCCTATTCTTCTTCTCCTTGAATGTACATCATTTCTCCCTCTAATCTGATGTCTGAGAGGGAATTTAGTGGAGGAGAGAGGAAGTGGATCAAGGATTATTGTGCGTTCTCAATTCACCGTATGCATCTAGGAGAACCCATCTGTATTTGTTTTCCTGGGCTGCCATAACAAAACATCACAAAGCGGGTGGCATAAGAAACATAAATGTATTTTCTCACAGTTCTGAAGGCTAGAAGTCCAAGACTAAGGTGTCATCAGGGTTGGTTTCTTCTGAGGCCTCACTCCTTGGCTTGCACAGGACTGTCTTCCCCTCCCTGTGTCTTTACATGATCTTCCTTTGTGCGTGTCTGTGTCCTAATATTCTCTTCTTTTAACTTGTATTGGATTAGGGCCAACCCTAATGACATCATTTCACCTTAATTCCTCTTTAAAGATACTATCTCCAAATACAATCACATTCTGAGGGATTGGGGGCCAGGACTTCAATCTGTGAATTTTGGGGAACAAAATTCAGCCCATAACACCATCCATGGTAGAATTAAGGATGTTCCCAAAACTGAAGCCAAGAGAATTTTACCAGGATGTGTAAGCCTTTTGGCAGCAGTACCAATACACAAAAGGGAATAGGAAGGTCAGTATAGGCAGGTTGGACAGAGCTGCAGAAAAAGTATGATCCAGGGGGCTAGACTGTTTATGAGCAATCTTATGCATGTTTAAGGCACAGCACTAAAAATTCTTGAAGACAAAAAATTAGAGCCAGAGAGATCTGAGTGCAAATAACCAAGGATCATAAGCAAAAATATAGCATTACACTACCAATAGATGTGAATAGAGAATGCCCAAAAGGACTCATTTACAGATTTATAACAATGATCACTATCAGCACTGAAGAACAAGGTTAGACCAGGAGGACTGGATTTTGTCATGGAGGATTTGTTATAGAGCTGCTTACATTTACCACAACCAACAAGACCAAGTCTACAAGACAATTTTCTAGAGACTGTAAAGTTTAGAAGGGCATGGAAGAATATCAGTAACACTAAGTCGTTGATGTTATAAAACCCTGGTTGTATCAGGCTTGCAATGGTGGCCCTCTAAATAGATTTGGGTTAAGGGGTAACATACTGAATCTTCTTAAGTATACTATGCCACTGTAGTCCTAACTTTTGTTAGAATATTTTTTCTGTCTTGGCTTCTCTCCAACTGGTGAATCATATCATTGTTTATCCCAGGAAAACAAATGTTCCATGTCTGTGGTAAGTCATAATCTATTTCTATAGCAGCATCAGCTCCATATGCCTTCCAGTCATTAAAATGATGCTTAGCCAATGCAGTCTAAACTGTAATTGTATTATTCTATTTTTCTAAAATAAGGACTAACAATACAGAATATGCACCTTTTATTTGCTACCATCTGCAATCCCTTACCTCACGTTAGGAAAAAAATGAAAGGCTTATTAAAAGGGACTAAAGGACCTAATGGCTGTGAGACACTTGTGTGAGTATCACAGTGGACAAGTAAATGTAGTGAAAGCTGCCAAAATTCAGAGTTACAATTACTTATGAAAATTTTGATTGTCTGGCTATGAATAAGCCTGTGAAATTTGCACAAGGTGTTTTTGGACACATAGTTCTGGCCCTTCCATTAATCAGAAGAATGCCCAAGTCTAACTATTGACTGGTGACATGCTTTCCTCTCTTGGAGGATCTCAGGAGAATGGCACTATAAAGAAAGAAAGCCAAATTCACAAAATCTGGAGCTTGGAGAAAACATGAAATGAGAATACAATCCTTACTGAGTATTAAAAGTCAATCCTTGGGCTTCCCTGGTGGCGCAGTGGTTGAGAGTCCACCTGCCGATGCAGGGGACGCGGATTCGTGCCCCGGTCCAGGAAGATCCCACATGCCGCGGAGCAGCTAGGCCCGTGAGCCATGGCCGCTGAGCCTGTGCGTCCGGAGCCTGTGCTCTGCAACGGGAGAGGCCACAACAGGGAGAGGTCCACGTACCGCAAAAAAAAAAAAAAAAAAAAAAAGTCAATCCTTGTGCTAAAAATGAAATATATGTCTCCTACATAAGCAAAATAAGACTTAGATTTAGCTTTTTCACACATTTGCCATTAATTACACTTTTAAGTGATATATATGCTCTGAGATCTTAGTCACACAATTCAAATTTAGAAATTGATACTAATCAAGATTAAATCAATTCTGGTGATTTTTTTATGAGTATGTTTGTGCACGCTTCATAACTTTAAACAATATAAATAATTTTCTTATGCATCCTCAAGTAATATTCCAAATGAATATATATTTGAAGTGTTCAAGCTCTCTTGTCCACATAAAAACGCATGTAGTAAATTATAAACGCTTCCCAAAATTTATATTAAATGGAAAGTCATAATGAGTTAAACAGTAGATTTCAGTAGTGGGATATAACTCTCATTCAAAACTTAAAGTGATATTGAAAGGTTGTGGGTTTTTTACCTTTTTTATACATTTTTTTTTTCTCAAGAACATTATAGTTTCCCTTGTTTCCTGAATATTCATTGACATTTGTGGAACAGGATATACAACTTGCTGTGTGCTGTCAATCAAAATCTCTTAGCTATGTATTATTGTTCTAAAGTGTTTATTGATATTAAACAAGTTACTATATGTAGATAGATACTCTTTTATCTAAAAATGGATGAAAGCAAGATATTTTAAATGAGACTTTGAATTTAAAACTGCTTCAGGCTACTAGAATAGCCTGAGAAAATCACCTAGAAAGCATTTTTAAACTAGGAGCAAAGATTCGATCGCTCAAAGGACAGGGAGGCACTTCACCTCATCAATTCTCAAATGCAAAGCAAAATTTTAAAATTTGTCTTCTGTAGTCTTTATATTATGACTCTTCTTTCATGACACTATTTTGGCAGTTACAAAACAATGGTTTGAAAATTTAGCAAGCAGACAGCTCGCTACAATCCCTGAAGTCTGGGCTCTACCCCAAACATACAGAATTGAAATCAATAGTGTGTTGGGGAGCAGGAGAGGGAGAGGCAGCAAGCTTCACTACGTTTAACTAAGCAGCTCTGAAGCATCCCACAGTTTAAGCACCATTGTTTAGACACTCTGGTCTTTACCGTTTTTCCTTTACCAAACTTGGTATCCAGGGATCACCCTAGGATCCCTGATCACTCACTGCCTTCTAGAATGCAGTTACTTTGCCTCCTGTGCAATTGGTATTTACTCCTGGTACTTCATCCCTTAAATTCAACATCATGAGTTGCCTCCAATCAACAATTACCTAATTCTTTAAACTCATAAACTAGAGGACCTTCCCAGTTCTGACTAGCTTCCCAGTGTCTTAAAAGAATAATTTTCTGCCCATGGAATAACCCAATGCAGTGATTAACTGGTGGGCAATTCAGACTAGAAGGCACAGGACAGATGTTTTATTTTAAGCTATCAAATAATACATTCTAGGTCTCTCAGGACAGAACACTTCATTTCAAGCTCTACAACACAAGCCAATATTTATTCTCCCTATTTTAGCTCAATCTTATTTCAGACAACCCAGACTCTGTCTTAGTTTTAAAGAACCACCCTCAAAATAAAATAGGAATTCCTCGGTAGGAATTTATAGAATTTAATAGGCTTTATAAGACAATCGGGTTTATAAAATGAGGGCAATTATTCACCTACCTCATGACATTTTAGGGGCTAAAATGAATTAATATAAACTTAGCATCTAGACATGGTCACATTTTATGTATTAAACAGGTTCTCCACTGAAGAAATTCTCAGTGATTTTTAATATGCTAATGTGCATTGTGATTAAGTGGGGTGCGGGGTATGCATCATTTCCTAAATGATTCTGAGCAGATTGAAGAATTTTTCTTACCTATTTGGAGAAACACTCTGGAAAAGGCCCCACATGAATCTTCTGTCTTGCATAGATGCTACCTGCTCCAGGTAGTCCAGAAAACACTGCTCTGTGAAATAAAAACTAAAATAATAAACTTAAGGTGAAGGAAGAACACAGTTTGCTTAGGTCTCTTGTCTGGATTTCAGTCATCTGTGGAGATTCCAAACTTTAACTGTTATAGCGTAAATTGGGTGGTCAGATAGCATTTAGACAGTGTCGGTTTGGAGAATATGACTTTTCAATATTTATTGGCCACAGTATTTCAGTATTAAACCTTCTGTGAAACAGAGAGAATCTTGTCACCCTGTCACCCTCATGAAAATACCTGAAGGTAGTTCAAATCATTTTCTGCTGATCCTCATTTAACAGTAATCTGATGGCTGCCAATTTAATTTATCTGGAATGCTATGCTGTGAATACTGGTTCAGTTTATCAAACTTTTGATCCTCTTTTAGAGGACACTTGATTGGAATGTATTTTTCTGCCTTCTTGAAGTTAGGAATGGTCAAATGACTTATCTTGGCGAATGATATGTGAGCAGAAGTTACGTGTGAATCTGGACCAGAACTTCAAGAAATAATGCATAGAATGCCATGTCCCTTCCTCCTGCCATAGACGAGCAACCTTAAAGATAGTGCAGGCTCTGCAGGTCTGTTTCCCTGAATGTGAAGGACAAATAGACCTGAAATGGTTACGTCACTGAAATTTTTAGCTTACTTTTTACTACAGCATAACCGAGCATAACCTGACTGATACATTTTGATACTGGGAAAAAAATGTTCTTAAAAGTGGCTAAAAGGGCTTCCCTGGTGGCGCCGTGGTTGAGAGTCTGCCTGCCGATGCAGGGGACACGGGTTTGTGCCCCGATCTGGGAAGATCCCACATGCTGTGGAGCGGCTAGGCCCGTGAGCCATGGCCGCTGAGCCTGCGCGTCCAGAGCCTGTGCTCCGCAACGGGAGAGGCCACAACAGTGAGAGGCCCACGTACCGCCAAAAAAAAAAAAAGTGGCTAAAATGTTTATTGTCCTAAGATTGTATTATTCACCTATCCATTAGGTGAAATGATAAATCAGTTTCCTGAACTTCCAAGCTAAGAACTAGACTGTGAAATTAGTTAAAATTCTTGCAATTTACAGAAGTCTGAGTAGCAAGACTCAGACTTTACATCAGTTTCTCCTCTTTATTTATTATCTTAGTCAGTGTATTCCATTTTTAGAATATTTTACATATAGCCATTTTAAAATTAGACATTCATTTAACAGATATTACTTTTCCAGAATTTTGTTCCTGAGTCCCTTTCCACTCTTAAAAATTATGGAACACACCAAAGAGCTTTATATGTGAGTTATTGCTGCAAATAATACTGTATTCAAAATGAAAACTGAGAGCATTAATTAATATTTTATTTGGAGATAATTGTAAATTCACATGTAAGAAACAATGCAAAAAGATCTGTGTACCCTTTCTCTATCTTTCTCTAGTGGTAACAACTTGCAAAACTATAGTACAATATTACACACAGGATATGCATATTAATGGTCAAGATATAGAAAATTTCCATCAGCACAAGGATCCCTCATTACCCTTTTATGGCTACACCTACCTCTCATCCACTGCCACCTCCTCGTTAATCCCTGGAAACCATTAACCTGTTCTCTATTTTGTAACTGTGACACTTCAAGGATGTTATATAAATGTAGTTATACAGTATGCAATCTTTGATGACTGGATTTCTTCACTCAGCATTTCATTCAGATTGTGGTATGTATCAAGAGTTCTTTTTTGTCTTGTTTTTGTTTTATTGCTGAGTTATATGAATGTGCCAGAGTTTATTTAACCATTCACTCACTGAAGGACACCTGTGTTTTTTCCATTATTGGTCTATTGTGAATAAAGCAGCTATGAACATTCAGATTTAGATTTTCGTGTAAATGTAAGTTTTCATTTCTCTGCAATAAATGCCCAGGAGTACAAATGTTGGGTCATGTGGTAATTGCATTATTTCGTTTTTTTATTTTTTTAAAGAAATTGCTACACTGTTTTCTAGAGTGACTAAAAATGTTTACATTCTTTCTAGCAACATGTGAATGATCTGGTTTCTCTGAACCTTCTCCAACATTTGATATCGTTATTCTTTTTTATTTTAGTCATGCTGATAGGTGTGCAGTGATACTTCACTGTGTTTCTAATTCCCATTTCTCCTAGTGGCTAATGATACTGAATATCTTTTTATGTGTTTACTTGCCGTCTGAATCTCTTCTTCAGTGAAATATTTCTTCACGATTTTTTTCCATTTTCTAATTGGATTATTTGTTTTTATTACTCTTGAGTTTTCAGAGTTCTTCATATACTCGAGATACAATTCTCTGTCAGATATGCAGTTTGAAATATTTATTTCCAGTCTGTATCTTGTCTGATCTTCCTATTAATGAGGTCTTCTGCAGAGCAAAAGCTTTTAATTTTGATAAGGTCAAATGTACCATTCTTTCCTTCTATTAATTGTGCCTTTGATGTTTTCTGCCCACCCCTGAGGTCTCTCCCTCTTTTATTTATTTATTTATTTTTTTGGTTTTTCAGACTCACTAATTTTCATTTTCCTATCTTCAAGTTTACTGATTCTTTCTTCTACCAGCTCAAATCTCCCTTTGAGTCCCTTTAGTGTGGTTTTTCATTGCAGTTATTTTATTTTTCAACTCAATGATTTCCTTTGGGTTTCTTTTTTAGGCTTTTTACCTCTTTATTGATATATCCATTTTGTTCATATGTTGTTTTCCTGACTTTATCAACATTTTTATTTCTTTAAGCATTTAAGACAGTTGTTTTAAATTCCTTGCCTACTAGATATTCCATCAGGTCTTTTTCAGGGGCAGTTTCTGTTGATTTTTATCCTTTTCCATTGAATGGGCCATTTTTCCTGTTTCAGTGTAGGTCTTACAATGTTTTAGCTGAAAACTGAACATTCAAATCTAATAGTGTAGCAATTCTGGAAATCAGATTCTCCTCCTCCACAATGGTTTGATACTTTTTTTTTTTTTTTTTGATTGCTATAGCTACCTCTGTATGGAGAATCAGGCTGAGGTGTAAACTTAAGGTCTTCTCAGGTAATTTTCTAATTTCTCCTGTATATGTATTTTTTTTAATATATATACATTTATTTATTTATTTATTTTTGGCTGCGTTGGGTCTTCGTTGCTGTGCATGGGCTTTCTCTAGTTGCGGTGAGCAGGGGCTACTCTTCATGTCGGTGCACGGGCTTCTCATTACGGTGGCTTCTCTTGTTGTGGAGCACGGGCTCTAGGTGTGCAGGCTTCAGTAGTTGTGGCACATGGGCTCAGTAGTTGTGGCTTGCAGGCTCTAGAGCACAGGCTCGGTAGTTGTGGCACACAGGCTTAGTTGCTCCGCGGCATGTGGGATCTTCCCGGACGAGGGCTTGAACCATGTCCCCTGCATTAGCAGGAGGATTCTTAACCACTGCGCCACCAGGGAAGTCTCTACGCATTTGTTTTTGATGTCTTAGTTTTTAATATCTGGCTCCACAAGTAGAATAAGAAAAATTAAGAGGAGGGAGAGTGTGCCAACTCTTAAATCCCCTGGAAGTCAATTCAGCTAGAGGAGGTGGGTCTTGTAATAACCAGGTAAAGTGTAGCAACAATGGGGTAAGGTGTAACAACACTGACTGCCACATCTTGTCTGCATCTCCATTATGAGAAGCAGAATTCAGCAAGCAGAGCACAGATTCCCAATATTTGGAGGACAGAATCTTTTTTGTTCACATTGGCTCTCTTAAGCTGTGTGCAAACTGCTCCTGGAATGCACACACAGTTGCTATGTGTGCCATGGGACTGTCGGTAGCATTTGGGTAGCTGCTACTATGCTGAGACCTGAAATTGGATGAAATTAACTACAGTTTACCATCCAATCCTTTCTTGGAAAGTTGAAAACCTATAGACTCCACAGTTCCAAAGTAGTTATGTCAGATAGATTCTACCAGAGCAATTGTTGTCTAGATCAGGAGACAGATTCCTGGTACTTTCTACTCTGCTCTCTTCCCAGAATCCTCTTCCCTGTTGCACATTTTTTTTTTTTTTTTTGCGGTACGCGGGCCTCTCATCGCCGTGGCCTCTCCCGTTGTGGAGCACAGGCTCCGGACGCACAGGCTCAGCGGCCATGGCTCACGGGCCCAGCCGCTCCGCGGCATGTGGGATCCTCCCGGACCAGGGCACGAACCCGTGTCCCCTGCATCGGCAGGCGGACTCTCAACCACTGCGCCACCACGGAAGCCCTGCACTTATTTTTAAACTCATTTTTATTTTGATTAGATCAAGCACTGTCATAACATTTGTGAATAACCTGTTTTACAGCATGTCCTACAAAGAATTGGTTACAATTTATTTATTCACATATTGTCACCCTGCAAAACTGCCACCTTCTTCATTGTTGTGATCTTAGCTAATTTATCTTCATAATACCAGCATCTGTCATGAGGTATATGCCAGAAAAAAGGTTGTTGATCTGATTTTAACGGAAATTAAGAAAGGATGTTTATCATTTACTGCATGACCAACTGCTCACGTTCTAAAATCATAATCTTAAGAAAAAAAATACGTCTGAACTTGTGAGAAAAAGGATTTTATGTGGAAAAAAGGACATATTTTTTTTTTTTTTGCTGTACGTGGGCCTCTCACTGTTGTGGCCTCTCCCGTTGTGGAGCACAGGCTCCGGACGCACAGGCCCAGCAGCCATGGCTCACGGGCCCAGCCGCTCCGCGGCACGTGGGATCTTCCCGGACCGGGGCACGAACCCGTGTCCCCTGCATCGGCAGGCGGACTCTCAACCACTGCGCCACCAGGGAAGCCCCAGGACATATTCTTTAGAGTAATTAATTTGGCCAGTCTAATTGATCTGCTTTATCTGAATATCTTATATACTTTCAATTTCCTGCATCATTCTTTGAGCTCAAGTCTTATGCCCCATCATTGACTATCTTTTCAACGCACTTATGCAGATTAGTAAATAAATTCTTTATGGGAAAAAGAAAGATGAAGGTAAATTACACCAAAATAAAATAAAGAGCTGCACAAGAAAGGCCGCAAAAATCTAAGGCAAAGGTGGATAATTATACTAAAATTTCTCAGCCTGTTCAGAAAATGTGGACCAATAAGCAGATGTTACCACTACCAGAGAGAAGGAGAATCTATGCCTGGAGGCAAACCAAATGTGCCACATTTGAGGCCTTTGTGGCAGGGCATCCACCCAAGTGTGCAGGCACATACAATCCTTTACTCTGGTGATGCCCAGTCTGTGCTGGTAGTTGACATCAATATTGGCAATCCTCCTGGCCCAGCTTTGGAAGCAAAACCCAGATGAATCTCTGTCATACTATGTGGAAAATAAGCTAAGACATCTTCTAAATTATAGTTGATCTACTTTAACTTGAGAAATATAAGCAATGTCAGCTAACTTATAAATTCTAATTACTAATATCTGTCAAAAATTTGTGTGAAGGAAACAGGAATAGGAATTGTAATAGGAAAGGGGGCTTATATTTATTGAAACCAAATAAGAAAAATAGGTATTAGAACTTTAAAAATGTTTGCCAAGGCTTGTTTAGGCTCTAGGATGCCACCTTACTGGGTTTATTACTCAACTGAAGAGCTCATGCTTGAGGTAAGATGCTTATTCATCTGCTGCACCTTAATTTGCTTTTCTCTTAATTGAGCCCAGCATGAGGTAAGACTTTACAAGCAATGTATACACTGCCCCTTTTTAACCTTGACTTTCACAATATCTATTCCCCTGGAATCAGTTTTCCTGACCCTACTGGTTGAGCAGGTTGGGGTGAGGAGGAGTAGCAAGAATAAGGAATAAAATAAGCCAGTGCTCTAGAAAAAACAAAAACAACAACAACAAAAATGAGTCAGACAGAACTTCTTAAGTGAACCTCTTTCCCTTCTTAGCTTGGCAAGTTGCAATACACTGAAAAGGTGGCAAATTTCAGTAGATAGTGCTTGCAATTCCCATTAAAAAAGAGCAAGGCCACTTCTGTTGGGAGCAGGCATTCCTTCAAATTTCTAAAATAATACCTGGTATTAATGCTGGTACAACACAAGACAGTCCTAATAGTAACACACTTCTGGGTTGGATTGTATTTTAGGCTGAACCATGTTACACAAAGTTTGAACAGAATTTGAATTGAGTGCCAATGCTTATTTTGTTACTGTTATAGTTCTATTGAGCTAGAACTGTGATTTAGGGGGAAAAAGGCTTTTCTCTTACAGCCCATAAAAATTATAAACAAATATTTATAATATATTTTTTAATGTAAGCCCGCTTCTCTTTCATTTAACTTTTGTTTGTTTCCTACGTTTGTAAAGTTCAATGTCAAAAGTCTCAGGTAATAACCTCTCAATTTCTGAAAAGCCAATCCAAGCCTCTGAGTTGTTTAAAGATAACTGCCATACCTTTTAGTATGAAGACAGCTGATGAAAATTTTAAAATAATGGAATATTAATCATTCATTATAATGTGTGATTTCTTATCAAAGTTGATAGAAAAATGTGGATTGCACTTTGAGAATTGGGAAGAAGTAGTGAGAAATCTTTTGCTTTGTGCTATTTGATTTAGAAATCAATAAATGCTAAGAACAATTCTGAGAAAGAGTGGGATTTTAATAAATGTAAATATGGTTAAATCTGAAAATATGAGGAAAAAATGTCATGATTTATGTTATTTTTCTTCTCATGGATAATTGAAAGTGAGACTACAACTCATTATTACATTTATTACAGTTTTTAAAGAAGAAGTACTTAAATAAACCCTTAATTTGTGAAATAAAAATAGATGAGGTATGACAGTTCAGCCTGTCTTTTCAATTGGTAGAGTCACACACACATGAATTTTTTTTAACACAAAATTACATGACTGATTCTTTCTGACCACTTCATTATTTAGTGATGGTAGCCCTAGCTTTAGAACTAAAATCAACCCATTTAATGAAATGCTTACTTCAACACCAAAGCGATTATTACACATGTAACAGTTTGGAAATACTGCTTTACACTTGGAAAATGCCCAGCACTGGTGAATCAATTTTCTATCTGCTTTGTAAAAACAACTTCTTCTTTATTGCTTTTTGGAAACAGAATTGAAGCAATACTTCACAAAAGCCATTAAACAGAACTTGTGACACAAAATATAAGACTTCTAACCAAACTACATCATTTCTCAATTTCTTTTGAACACCTAATGGCATAATGAAAAATGATATGTTCTCATTCTCAGGTATGATATCTGATAGCCTCAAATTTAAAAGTTGATTTGTAAGATGAGACGATGGTACAGTTGAACAGTCAACCTTATAAACAGTCTTTTGCTGAGTAACCCAAAATTTTAACTGGTCAAATAAAGTATTTCCAGCATTTAGTGCTGGAAAATATGGAAGATTATCTATAATTAGAATAACTAACACAAAGATGATTCTTATATAGCAGCAACACATTAAATATTTAACCACAGGGAAAGAAAACAATTTCAAACTGGTGAATAAAGGGAAAATTCTTTGGGGAGTACTTTAAGGTTTCCTTTTTTTAATAGTTCCTTTGGAACATAGATGGCAATTTCATACTGTTAATATTGCAAAAGTTATAGCAGGGAAGAAAAAGAACAGTGTCTTTGATTTTATACCATTTTCTAGAAGAGCAACATAGATATTGGGAAAGTATGGGTTTGTTAAAAATAAATTAGTCCTGTTACTTTGTCTAATATTTACTGTGATTGAAAGAAATATGTTTCAACCAGAAAGAGGTATATTATGTTTAAATTACATTTTATCACATATTGTGTTTTCTAAAACCTTGCAAAAATAATCAAGATTGTGATGAGTTCTTTCATTGCCACTGGAGAAGGCAGAAAGATTCCAAATAAATCAGCTGTGTGGGACTGTGGAGCATATTAAGCACAGGCATGTTGCAAGAATTAGAATTAGTGTCAGTCTTATTTAAAAGCTTCCTTGTTCATCTTTGCAACTCTAGATTGTTGGCCAAGATTAAATCATGAATTTTCTCAACACTCCTATGAAGTCGTTAAAGGAGAAGTAAAGAAAGAATGACAAAAAGGTAGGGGACTTTAATTGTACTGTTGTATTAATATGTATTTAAATTAAAGGAAAAAATAAATATTATACAAATGAAATTTTTTTCCTGTGATAACCAACAGGATAAAGGCCACCTCCAGACCAAAAGATTTGGTCTAAATAAGTATAAATTAAAAAAAAAATCCATCACTACTTGGACAGGAATTTTTTTTTTCTAAGTAGGGGGACATAGAGACCCATAATTTAATACCAAGTAGGATATAAAATAATGATTTTTTAAAAACTCTATCAGTTTGTGTCTGACTAGAAAAATGACTTCAATAATTTGCAACAAGTCAATGTAATGCAGAGAACTGGTTATACTGAACTTAAACACTGAACAGATGACCTTGAGAAAACCCATTAATCAAAACAGAAAGACATGGCCACTACAAGGCTGGAGGGAAAATGGAAGTAGGCAATATTACCAGTGCTCAGAAGTAAGAGTCATCCAACAAAAGCTCAGACCCAGGCCAGTCTGTCCATGAGAAAGGAAGCAATGGAATCACAGAGTCCTTGTCCCCCCAAGCAGAGAAAGAGGGGTGCAATATCTTGGCATCTTCCTTCTTCCCACCTTCTAACCTCCTGCCAAAGCCTCCCATACTCAGCCAGAAATCAGCTATTACAAGAGCAGTCTTTAGGATTCAGCCCACTTTTAAAATAGAACAGTGGTGTGTAAGAATGTGAGGGAATCTGAAGGTAAATGTAGACTCAACTGGCATTATCTCTCCATGACACACTATCAAGATGAACTATGTCAGTGATGTTTAACAGCTTGAAACTATGTTACCATAGGGAAAAGATGCCATAAATTCTACCTCTCCATACGGGTAAATAAAGATCTCAATAAAGGTAAATACATGGACAATTGCGGAAGCTAATATTACAACAATAGTGTTAACTCACTTTTTGTTTTCTACATGATTTAAGAAACTAATAACATTTTAAAAAGAGAAAACAATTATTAGTATAAAACGTAATATTGCTGTGATTTTAGTTTTTAAGTACAAGTCCTGTTTTCTACACAATTTAAGGGGCTAATGCATTTAAAATAATTATTAGTTTACATTTTGGAGCACACATATATAAATATGCAATTTTGTGAGATCAACAATGAAAAGGGGTAAGGATGGAGCTGCTCTTTTAGTTTGTTTTATGTTCAGTTTGTACGTTACTAAAGTTAAGCTGGTATAAATTCAAATTAGAATGTTATAACTTCAGGATGTTAATTAAATGTAATTTACATGGTAACCACAAAGAAAATAGCTATAGAATGTATACCACAGGAAATGAGAAAGAAATATAAATATTTCACTACAAAAAAATCAACTAAACACAAAAGAAGATAGTAATTAAAAGAATGAGGGGGGAAAGCTATAAGGCTTATCAAATAGCACAATGACAGAAGTAAGTTCTTCCTTACCAATAATTATTTTAATTAATTAATTAGGCTGCACCAAGTCTTAGTTGCAGCATGCAGGGTCTTAGTTGCAGCATGCGGGATCTGGTTCACTGACCAGGGATCGAACCCAGGCCCCCTGCATTGAGAGCGTGGCATCTTAACCACTGGACCACCAGGGAAGTCTCTCAATAATTATTTTAAATGTAAATGGATTAAGCTCGCCAATCAAAAGACAGAGATTAGCAGAATGGATAAAATCACATGCTCCAACTCTATGCTATCTACAAGTGACTCCTTTGAGACCGAAAGACACAAAAAGATTGAAAATGAAAGGATAGAGGAAGATATTCCCTCCAAATAATAACTAAAAGAGAGCAGGGGTAGCTATACTAATATTCAACAAGTAGACTTTAAATCAAAAAAGGTTACATGAGACAAAGAAAGACCTTATATATTGATAAAAGTTTCAATACAGCAAGAAGATATAACAACCATAAACACTTAATACAGTAACGACAGATGAACATCATACTCCATGGGGAAAGACTGAAAGCTTTTCATCTAAGATCAGGAATAGGCAAGGATGTTTGCTTCCACCTCTTCTATTCAGCATGGTACTTGAAATTCTAGCTAGACAAATTAGGCAAGAAAAAAGAAATAAAAGGAATCCAATTGGAAATGAAAATATAAAATTATCTCTGCAGACGATATGATACTATATTTAGAAAACCCTAAGAATTTGATTTAAAATGTTAGATCTAATACATGAATTTAGCAAAGTAGCAGAATACAAAGTGAACACACAAAAATTGTTGCATTTCTATACGTAAAAACGATAAACAATTTGGAAAGCAAATTGCAAAAACAATCCCATTTAGAATATAATCAAAAAGAATAAAATACTTAGGAATTAACTTAACCAAAGAGGTGAAAGTTGTAAAATAAAAATAACAAAATTTTACTGAAAGAAATTAAAGAAGACATAAATAAATGGAAAAACAAAGCATGTTTATGGATTAGAAGACAATATTGTTAAAGCATTCATACTATCTAAAGCAAACTACAAATTCAATGAAATGTCTTTCAAAACACCAAAGATTTTTTTTTTGCAGAAATAGAAAACCCATCCAAAAATTCATATGGAATCTCAATGGGAACTGAATAACCAAAATAATCTTGATAAAAAGAATGTAACTGAAAGACTCATGCTTCCTTGATTTCAAAATTTACTTCAAGGCTACAGTAATCAAAACAGTGGTACTGGCATAAAGCAGATATATAGAGCAACTGAATATTATAGAAAGCCACAAATAACCCCCTATATATATGGTCAAATGATTTTTGACAGGGGTGTTCAAACCATTCAATGGAAAAAGGATAGTCTTTTCAACAAGCGGTGCTGGGAAAATTGGATATCCACATGCAAATGAATGAATTTGGACTCTTATCTAATGCATATACAAGAATTAACTCAAAATGGATCAAGGTCCTAAATGTCAGACTTAAGACAATAAAACTCTTAGAAGAAAACATAGGACCAAAGCTTCATGACTCTGGAATTCACAGAGATTTACTGTATTTGACACCAAGGTACAGGCAACAAAAGTAAAAAAAAAGACCAAATGGACTTCATAATTTTTTTTAAAAATTTGTGCATCAGAAGACACTCTCAGCAGAATAAAGAGGCAATCCACAGAATGGGAGAAAAAATTTAGAAATCTTATATCTGATAAGGGACTAATATCCAGAATATATAATGAACTCCTAAAACTCAACAACAACAAATAAACAAACAAAAATGGCAAAGGTCTTCAATAGTAATTTATCTAAACAAGATATGTAAATGACCAACAAACACATGAAAAATGCTCAACATCACTAATCATTAGGGAAATGGAAATCAAAACTACAATGAAATACCACCTCACACCTATTAGGATGACTATTATTAAAACAAAACAAAAGTGTGGGTGAGGATATGGAGAAATTAGAACCCTGTTCACTATTGGTGGGAATGTAAAATGGCACAGCTACTGTGCAAAATAATATGACAGCTTCTCAAAGAATTAAAAATAGAATTACCATATTATCCATAATGGAGGGGAGGGGAAGTTTCACTTCTGGGCATATACTCAAAATAATTGAAAGCAGGACCCCAAAGAGATGTTTTTACACCCATGTGATTAGCAGCATTATTAACAATAGCCAAAAAGTGTAAGCAATTCAAGTATCTATCAACTGATGAATGGAAAAACAAAATATGGTATATACATACAATGGAATATTATTCAACCTTAAAAAGGAAAGTAATTCTGCAATATGCTACAGCATGTATGAAGATTGAGGACATTATGCTAAGTGAAATAAGCTAGCCATAAAAAGACCAATACTGTATAATTCTACTTAGATAAGGTACTTAGAGTAGTCAAAATCATAAAGACTGAAAGTATAATGGTGGTTTCTAGGGGCTGGGGAGAAAAAAAGAATGAGGAGTCACTGTTTAATGGATATAGAGTTTCAGTTTTACAAGATAAAGAGATATGATGGTTGCACAACAATGTGAATGTATTTAATAGCACTGAACTGAACACTTGAAAATGGTTTAAATGGTATATGTTATGTTTTGTGTATTTGACTACAAAAAAGAAAAAAGCACAATGAGATTTCACTACACACTCACTCTAATGACTGTAATAAAAAAAGACAGAAAAATATCAAGTGTTAGTGAGGATGTGGAGACACACTAATCCTCACATATTGCTGATGGGAATATAAAATGGCCTCAACCCTGTGGAAAACAGTTGGACAATTTCTTTTTAACTTTTTAGTTAAACATAATCTTGCTGTATGACCCAAAATCAATCCTAGGTGTCAAACCAAGAGAAACCAAAAAATATGTCCACATAAAGACGTGTACACAAATATTCATAGAAGCTAATAATAATAGCTTAAAACTAAAGCTGTGAACAATCCAAATACTCAAGTGACAAAAATTACAAAACATGGTCTATATTAGCAACATACCACCATTGGCAATTAAACTGGAACATTTCTCCAGAGAAGACATATAAGGCCAACAGATACATAAAAGATGCTCACGTCAGTCATCATCAGGGAAATGCAAATGGAAACCACAATGAGATATCATCTCATACCTCTTAGGGTGCCTATTATCCCAAAAGGCAAGTGTTGGTGAAGATGTGAAGAAATCAGAACACTCGCACACAGTTTTGGGAATGCCAAATGATGCAAATGTTATGGAAAATAATATGGAAGTTCTCCCCCAAAATGAAAAATAGAACTTACAATATGGCTCAGCAATTGCACTTACAGGTATTCATCCAAAAGTATTGAAATTATAATTTCAAAGAGATTCTCGTGTTCCTTGCAGCCCTATTCGCAATAACCAAAACATGGAAACAACCTAAGTGTCCATCAATGGATGAATGAATGAAGAAAATGTTGTATCCACACACAGTGGAACATTTTTTCTGTCTTAGAGAAGAAGGAAATCCTGCAGTATGTGACAACATGGATGAAATGTCGAGAACATCATGCTAGGAACGTTAAGTCAGTCACAGAAGGACAGATACTGCAAGATGCCGCTTATATGAAGTATTTAATGCAGTCAAACTCATAGAAGCAAAGAGCAGAATGGTGGCTGCCAGATGCTGGGGGTAGGGACAAATGGAGCGTTGCTAATCTACAGGTATAAAGTTTTAGTTATACAAGAAGATTAACCTCTAGAAATCTGCTAGACAACGCTCTAGCTATAGTTAAAATTATATTCTACACTTAAAATCTGTTAAAAAGGTAGATCTCATGTTTTGTTTGCTTACCACAATAATAAAAATAAAAATTTTTAAAAAGGAGCAAAATACTGATACATGCTAGTATTACTTTCCTGTTCATGATATAACACATTACTGCAAATTCAGTGGCTTAAAACAACAGAAATTTACTATCTTACAGTTTACGGAGGTGAGAAATCTGAAATGGGTCTCACTGGGTTAAAATTCACAGTATTGACATTCCTTTCTGAAGGCTCTTAGGGGAGAATCTGTTTTCTTGCCTCTTCCAGCATCTAGAGATGGCTCACATCCCTTGCCTTGTGATCCCTTTCCATATTCAAAGCCAGCCATGGCCAGTGAAATCTTTTTCACATCTCATCACTCTGACTCTTGTGATTAACCTTGAAGCCATTAGATAATCCAGGATAATCTCTTTGTTTTGAGGATAGTTGATCAGTAAGCTTAATTCCACCTGCTACCTTAACTCTCCTTTACCATATAATATAAAATATCCACAGGTTCTGGGGATTAGGATATGGACATCTTTGTGAGGCAATTATTCTGTCTACCACAATGCTACAACATGAATAGACCTGAAGAGTATCATGCTAAGTGAAAGAAACCATACACAGAAGACTAGTTATTGTACTATATCATTTATATGAAATATCTAGCAAAGGCAAATTTGTAGAGGCTAAAAGCAGACCACTGGTTTCCTAAGGATATGAGTATGAGATGAGATGAACCACAAATGGGTATGAGGAAACATTTTTAAGTTATGAAAATGTTCTAAAACTGTACAATTCTATTAATTTACCAAAACAACTTGTCGAGCAATTGTTATATTTTGTGGTTTGTAATTTATACCTCAATTGAGTTGTTAAAAAATAGAGGTACATGTCGAAGAGGGCAGAAGTTTGTTTTGAAGGAATAAATAATAGACCTTACCTATAAGATAGCCTATTTAAATAGGCCTTCCTTATAAGAAAGTTAGAGATGTGAAGAAAACAATGTAGATTAGGAGTCAAATATATCTCAAAGTATAGTTCCAATATTAAATATAAAATAAGGCTCATTGTTATTCATAAATCTATATATTTGGTCATTTATGAATGTTGAAAGGAAGATTTTCTTATTGAACCATAATGAAAGAATAATCTCTTGCCCTAGCTCTGAAAAGTAAATCATTTAACAAAGCAAGAAAGGTTGCTTGGGAATACATTTTGCCAAAGATTTCCACTTCTGGAAAATAACAATGACATTTAATCTTTGCATATTTATATTGAAATTTCTTTCAAGTATTTTAAGGAATCTGCTTCTGAAATTCTTCAATATGGAATAACAAGGAGTAGGCAAATGGGAAATCGTGGACATAGTCATCAGACTAAACAGATGAATATAACGTAAGGAAATGTCTTTATTCATACATAGTTTACTGTACTTAGTATCATGTACGACAAATCCCAATTTACTTTTCTGTAACCTAAATTAATTTTTAAAAGTCACTTCTATGCTACATTTTCTCTCTCTTTTTTTTTTTTTAGTGTATGTATGGGGGCATGTGCTGCTACCATCCTTTCAACAAAACACAAATCCCTAGAGAATTTCTTTAGCCCTCTGTAATTTACAACCATCCAAAGAACTCCAAAGTTGCAGTCCTCTATTCTAAGAGGATACTCCAGTCATGGCCACTGGCAGTTCTCCAAGCCAGCTAGGCTAGCACAGAGCAGAAGGCTAGCTCTCCAAGGACCTGAAAACTCTCTTTAAGAACTGTGTGTGTTGGCTGCACAGTCATTATCTGGAGGGTTCAGATACAGCTCATGCAGTCCCCCTGAGATCTCACTCCCAGTCATTATTTACAGGACTCAAATACATCCCACAGGCAAGGCAGTCAATGCACCAGTAATTCAACAGCTAACAGAGGGAATCTGGCCATGATCTGTGGACAGTCACTACTTTAAATTTTCCTTCTTTTTTTCCATAACATTTAGGAATCTCTGTGACAAAATGCATACTCTTACTATATGTATAACATAAAACATATATATGTACAATATCTCAATATAGCAAGAAGGTAATATTTTGAAATTTCAACTATATCATCAATGTGTGCTTACCAAGTCATGTCTTTGTTCTCTTACCGGAGAACATTTACCTTTGAAAGGGACGTGTGGTAGCAATAGTTAATCATTTGGAGGAGTATATAAAGTGCAATAATGAATTTATCCGTACTTATTTCAAACTGGCTCAGTTTCAAATTGAACTAGAAATAAACAACAGAAAGATTTCTTTTGGTCTCTTTCTCTGTTTTATTTTAAACTAGTTAGGGAAATGGGTTTTATATTTTCATAAACACAGCTAGCATTTTCTACTTTTTATAGAAACCCGTAAGATTGAGGAACTCATTTGTTCTTACACTATTAAAATACAAAAATAAATAAATAAAATTATTCAAACTCATAGCTAATTTCAAAATGATTGCACACTGAATGCCAAAATAAGGAGATAACTCTTCACATAAAAAGGCTAATCATGGTTAATTGTTTTCTTATTCCTTTTGATGATAATAGCCATTATAAACTCATTTGAAGTATGTAGATGTAATATGCAATTACCATAAGACTCAGCATTCCGAAACTCAAACCAGAAGACTAAGACAGCATTGAGCACTGTTTATTGGTGAGGCTGCCAACCGGTTTCATTTTCAAAGAAAAAATAAGTGTGTAGCTGTAGTCCAATCTTTTTTACATGCATGTATTTTCTCTTTATGTGTGCTGATATAATGACTATATCTAAATCAACCTGATTACTGTTGCACAAAGCAGTAGGTGGCTGTCACTATTGTCTGGAAATTTCTGAAGAAGTGTACTCAATTCACAAAGTATTTAATTCCAGATCTTTTTTTTTTTTTTTCTAGTAGGTGAAAACTGTGATCTCCTGGACATTATAAAATGTACACTGTCTTCTCAAGCTCAAGCTCAGGAGACTTGTACATCAAACTTCTAGTAGGAATATGTGCTTGGCTCTTTATACAAGAAGTTGAGAATTCTTCTGTATAAGATATAAAATGAAGTTATAGAGTTAACTTTTGACCTTCATCTAGGTTGGTCCCAAAAATAGAGCTCGTCTTAACACATTTGATCTATAGATTTTGTAGCCTTTAAAATTATATTGGAAAGATAAGTGATTGTAGAATTCTGTGAAAGGGAGTGTCAACTCTCCTGCAGAATAGTCATCTTCTCATTAAGGCTTTTCTTAGAAATAACAAGATAGGTCTATGCCACTGTTGTGTTATGTTTGAAGGACATGATATTCAAACCTACTCCCTCTCTCCTTTGTCACTCTTTCTAGGCAGCCTGGACTCCTTGGCCAGTCATTTCAGTGATCCTCTTAGCACACAAAATTTTCTATACAGAAAATGTGCTGTAGTCTCCCTTTTAACCCCATAGTTTCCATTGACCTAATTTCCTCCAAAACTTCTCTTTTCTCATTCACCACCAAACTTCTTGAAATGGTTATCTTCAACTATCCCCTCAATGAAAATTAATCCCAGTCTCTTCCCACTTTAACATGTATTTCAGTCGTCTCCTGGAAAACACTATCTCAAGTTGTACAAACCCAGGTTTGTATAACAAAGACTCTCATTTGTAGATTTATTCTGCTAGTTTTAGATCTGATATTTGTTGGTTCACAACCTTGAGAGTTCTCTGGATGAAATTGGAAACTGGCCCCAGGGAGAGACTGAAGAAAGAGACAGAGCACTCCAAATTGGTAGGTGGCAGGTTTAATAAGCAAGGGAACTTATGTACTAAGCTTGTCTTGGGTGATCTCAAGACAAGCAGATCTCTCTACCTGCACACCAGAATCTTAAAAGTTTATACAGAGACCTTAATGGGATTCAGTCATGTATTCAGTCCAGAGTGCCTCAACAACACATTACTCACTCAAGGCTGTGTCCTTGAAAGATATCTTAATGTGGGAAGGGTAGACAAAACACACATTCCAAGGACAGGGCAGGGGGTGAGGAGCCTCTGGTTATCCTTGCAGGTCAACTGGTGGTTACATTCCCTCAACCACCTCCTCCAACGATACTCTTTTTACTTTGCAAACACAGACCATAGTCATTGTAGCAACAAGCATCTGCCCTCAAGAATAGTGCAACTTCAGATAGCTGTGGCTTTTGTGGCATCATCAATAAATGGAAAGAGAAATTTTATGTTTACCATGTTAGTCTGTACACTACTTGCCCTAGCTTGATCAAGGAAATAAAGCTATGGAGGACTGTATGGCTTTCTAAATTTCACTGAGGTCCAATAATGTATGACATAGTCCACAGCCTCCTCTTGTTGACAAACCAAGCTTTTGCTGGTTGTATTCCTTTAAGGATGGCTCCCAATTCATCCTATAACATATGTTTATTCAAATTATGCCTTCATACCAGCTCAATAGTTCTACAATATTTTGAGTCTGATAGAGGTTTACCTATGACAGGGATCATTAAACATTTTCTGTAAAGGGTTAGATAGTAAATATTTTAGACTTTGTGGGTCATATGGTCACAGTAGCAACTTAACTCTGCCACTGTAACAAGGGAGTAGCTGTAGACAATATGTAAATGGATGGAATGGCTGTATTTTAATAAATACAATGGGTGTTGGGTCAGATTTGATCAGTGGGCTATAGTTTACAGACCTCTGGCCTAAGAGAAGCTACTGTAATGATACTTTAACTCCGAAATTTCTGCCTCATCTGAGCGTTACAATTAATTAAATTTCCTGTGATGATTGTCAGTTTATTTCTTTGACTTTTTTTCTAATAAGTCAAGATGGCTTATTTATGTATTTACTTCAAATAGGTATTGTTCATTTAGCCATTAAGCCTTATTTTATTTTTAAAGTTTATATAACAAATTAATATTATAAATCAGTCATCAACAAGAACTTCTCTGATCCAAAATCCTTATACTGTTAAGTATCATTAGGCCACTCTCCACCTCTTCTCTGACTTAAATATGAGGACTTTTTAATAGAAGTCTCAGTTAAAAAGTCAAAAAATAAGCCTTTTATCTTAAACAGTTTGCAACGTGTATTTTGGTAGGTTTCAGTATGAAAGTGTCTAGAGCCCTAATGGAAGGTAGGGCCAAAGGTCAGCAGAGCAGTCTGGTTAAAGAAATAGGGTAAATTGTTTGCATGCTAAAACGAGTAGGAAGGGACAGGGCAGGTATATATCCCAGGTAGGCACTGATAATGAACTTTGTCTTTCCTATCATTTTCTCTAGAATTGTAATCAGCAGCATAAGGTGAATTCATCAAAAAAAAAAAAAAATCAAATGAAAGTCACATGGCAAAGAAGGGTCAAAACAATTTTTCATCTAAGAAGTTTCCCTGCCTTTAAATAACACAACTCTAGGGTAGACATAGAGAAGATCATAGGAAAACTTTCATGCTTATAAGCATAATTTGCAAAATTTGCTTCACCTAAACCCCAAGCAAATCACTGAAGGTTCACAGGTAAGAAATGAGACCCATGGGAGACCATGAACAGCTTAACACTTACAGTTTATATGGTCAAATTCATTCCATTTATAAGAATAATAAAGTAGAAGTGCTGTATTTTGATAATGACTTAATAACATTGAAAATGTAAAACTGTGAATTGTATAATACAGCAAGTTAAGAATGAAATGAAAATATTCAGTAGAGGGTGTGGTTATTTAGGTCATGTTCTTTTTTGGATCAAAGATGATGATTCTCACATGACTTACCAACAGCTTTTCTAAACTCATAAATAATCAAAACAGGCAATTAGAATTGGTAAGATTATCACACTTGAAAATGATTTAAAAAATCCACATTAGTTTTATAGTAGAAATAGAAACATGTTCATGAGATAGTCTGATGAAATGATCAGCAAATTTCAAGGCATATATGGACTTCTTTGGGTGTAAGTAAATTGGTAGAAGGTGTAAAGCCTTACTTCTAATAAAATTGGGAAGAAAATTTCCAGCCATGAAAAAAATGACAAATACAAATATCACATCGATAAAGTTACAATATGGTAAAGTATATTAGTTTTGTTACAAGTGACAGAAATCCTATTTTAAAGGCAAAAAGAAGCATTTCTATATTCAGGGAATCCAATAAAGTATAAACAACAACAACATCAAACTTTTTGTAGAATAAAAAGAAATGCAACTGGACTTCAGGGTAAATTGGAAAGGAGGGTCCTCAAAACTGCCAGGTCATTGTCTTTCTGTGATGGCTGCATTGTTTCAACACATGTATGTTTTCTCTATATTGAAGGGTTAACATAGAATTTTCACAATCTACCCAACATTTATTCTTTTTTTTCCTTGTTAACAATCCCAGTTTGATGAAGTATATGTTCTCTTTTGCATGGCCATGAACATCAGGAGAAACTGCTCTATTCTTAGCCTTAGAAAATTAATCCTGATTGGCCTTAAGCCAACTATGTTGGTATTAATTCCCTTGACAGTGATTAGTTTAGACAATGTGATAAAAATTGGCTGGGTGGTTCTAAAAAGTTTTCCTTGTCTTTAAAATTAAACACAATGGAGGAAATGATTTCTTTCTGTTTCTGAATAGCATAGTTTCTGAGTAAGATGCACTGAACTGGTACAACCATTTTATGGCAAGCCCAAAGCTGCAGGCAACCTCAAGGGTAATAGAATGGAAACAATTGTGAAAAGATCATTGAGTTGCTGCGTTAACATACCTTAGAGCTGCACTGTGTTACAACAGTGAATTTTATTGTTATTTAAATCCTTTGAGTTTAATTTTCTACTATTATCAGCGGAAAACTTCCTAAATAATATTGGGAAAAACACTGCCACTGATAGATGTTGATATAATTTTTGTTAGTGGAGAAACACTAAATGACAGAATATTTAGTGTCAAGTTCAAAAGTCCTGGGGTAGGACTCCAGTTAATCTAGATGAAAAATCCTGGGCCAATCCTTTGTGGTTTTCTTGAGTAGAATCAAGTGAGAACACAGTATTCTTTAGGGGAACCAAATATGTGGAGCTGGGAGAAAAGCAATTCCAAGAAGAGAGACAATATTTCTAGATGAAGAGAAGGAAAAATTTCTACTCTACAAGGTGAAAGCAGTAATGTGTGTTTAATAGAAAGGCAATGTGTTCAGAAAGCAAGACTATTATACAGTAAAAGTGAGAGGCATAAGTGTTAGGTGTAAGTGTTAACTTGTAAACACAATGGATTAAATTAATGGATTTTGGACAAAACTGTAGAGAGTGTATAGACTTCATGGAGAATGAAAATTAACTAGAAAACAACCACACAAATAAGGGAGAAAAGCCCATATTAGTTATTTTATGGATGAAGTTTGAAAGTTTCTTTCAAGTTGGACTACTCATTACCCAAGTAATTAAACTTCCGCATTACACTAATGATATTATTTTTTAAGCACAAATTAAATAAACAATAATTAGAGGAGGAACTACAGGATTCTCAACAGTCCCTCTTTGGGAAAGAGCTAAGGTGAAGTTTTCAAGGGCTGTGTACCTCAGAGAAAGGATCATGTTATGAAGGTAAATAATTTGAACTTACTGTAAAGGGTGATCCTGTGTTTAGGAGAGAGCTTCTTAGTCTGCTGAGCTGCTCCTTCTCTTCTGGTCTCTGTGAAGACAATTATGTATTGAATTATGACCCTCATAAAAGACATGTTGAAGCTCTAACCCAGTAACTCAGAATATGACCTTATTTGGAAATAGGGTATTTAAAATAAGTTAAATGAGGTCATTAGGGTGGGCCCTAATTCAATATGAATGGTGTTCTTATAAAAAGGGGAAATTTGGACACAGAAACAGACAAGCATACAAGGGAGAATGCCATGTGAACATGAAGATGGAAATTGGCATAAAGCATCTAAAGCCAAGGAACATCAAAGATGGTCAGCAAACCACGATGAGCTACAAGAGAGACATGGAACAGATTCTCCCTCACAGTCATCAGAAGAAACCGACACTGCCAACACCTGGATTTTGAATTTCTAGCCTCTAGAACTGTGAGTCAATAAAGTTCTGTTATTTCAACCACCCGGTTTGTGGTACTTCGTTACTGAAGCCCTAGCAATCTAATACATGTATTTCCATATGAGTGTTATCTTGCCAGTTCTATTCATTAACATCACTGCCTGGAAGGATCTGTGGATTGGGAAAAGGCTGATGCTCACTCTGCCTGTACTATTATGGCTTTGATTGGAGACTGCTCTGCCTGTCCTTTACCTCATGGGTATAACAGGAAGTCAACATACTTTTGATTTTAATTTTAGTTCTTACTAGCTCTTTGACACTGAGTAAATTCTTTAAAATTCTGGATATTGGTTTTCCTAGTTATAAATTATAAACTAGAAGGATAAAAAGATTCTTAATGTAGTGGGCATGTCATGTCAATCTGGGTCACTTTTTAAAAAAACACATGGCTTGGGCCTCTGCTCTCATGAATGTAAGTCAATAGTTGGAAACTAGATAGTCATATTTTAAAAGGATCTAGAGTTAAATCTAATGGCAACCCTTCAATGATGACCAGGGAATTGAATATCAAAAACTGCTATGAGCTTTGATTTCATTCATTCTATAATTATGGTACTGTGGCTACTATGTCATGAATAATACATGCAGTAGTAAGAGCCAAAATAGCTCAAAAATATCACTGCTTGGGAATTCCCTGGTGCTCCAGTGGTTAGGACCCTGTGCTTTCACTGCTAAGAGCCTGGGTTCAATCCCTGGTCAGGGAACTAAGATCCCACAAGCTGCATGGTGCGGCCAAAAAAAAAAAAAAAAAAATCACTGCACGTATCTACAATAAATATTTAAATAAATGGGAATTGTAAGCAGCCCTCTACAGAGAAGCATAGATTTGGTATAATGACCTAGAAAGCTATATTTTCAGTTTGTAGCAGTAGCTAAAATTCATAATCCTTCTATTTCATAATATTTTTCTTTCCTAATCTACTAGAAAGAAGATGTTTGTTATTCTGTGACAGTGACCATTTAATGTGGCATTGGTATTATCTTCTAATTATCCAAATTTCTTTTGTACAGTTATATATTAAAAGCAGCAAGTTTGGACCTCCCTGGTGGCACAAAGGTTAAGAATCCACCTGCCAATGCAGAGAACATGGGTTCAAGCCCTGGTCTGGGAAGATCCCACATGCTGTGGAGCAACTAAGCCCGTGTGCCACAACTACTGAAGCCCACGCGCCTAGAGCCTGTGCTCCGCAACAAGGGAAGTCACTGCAATGAGGGGCCCACACACCACAATAAAGAGTAGCCCCTGCTTGCTGCAACTAGAGAAAGTCTGCACACAGCAACAAAGACCCAGTGCAGCCAAAAATAAAAATAAATAAAATATAAATAAAATTTTTTTAAAAAGCAGCAAGTTTACAAAACTCTTAGCTTGACAAATATCTTATAAATTCTTTCTTTAAATGCTAAGGGCTACAAAATATAATTTAGTACCTATGAGCTTCTAGGAGCTATTTACCACTTTAACAATTAACAAGCCATACAATAACATTTAAAAAGTCATAAAAATTTACATCTATAAGTGATTTTACTTAATAGGTTAGCAATATGCATTCTGAGCAATAGAAGGGGAACAGCACTAATAAAATGTATACTGAACTCAGTAAAAGTAATTTATGCAACTAGTGCTCAATTGATGATGAGGGCAAGTTATAGGTTGGTTATACGTCATGGTTTCATCTGTCCCTAACAAATGATTCTTGCCACACTGCCTCCTGTAATTAGGAGTGACACTGCTTGGAGGCAAAGGCATGCACAGAGTGGCCTTTCAAAATTCCTTTGAGAGGACCGTGATAAATTTCAAAGCAACATCTAGTAAATGGTAGAGTAAGACACAGATCTGAGAGTTGAAACCATTTCAGATTGAAGTAATCAGGGCATAGTCCTTTCTTAAAAAAATACTTTGCATATCTTCTCAAAATATAAGATGAGCAAATCAACAATTATTTAGTGACAACAGTACAGAGAAAAACAAAATCCTTGAATAAATAACTTAGTGAGAATAAAATAAATCAGTCCTGCACAATTTACATCTCTCTTGCCTCTTTGAAATTAGATGTACCCTGGTACCCTGGTAAGTCATGGAAAAGCAGAACAATATTTAACTGCAAATTTCTAGTAAACAAATTCCACTTCCAGTGTGTGAGAATTTTGAGTCATTTTTTGTGGGAACTGATTAGCAAAAGAAAAAATAGAATCTGAAATGGGAAATGGAAATAGAGCAGATGGCAATAAATCAGTGTAGATTTTAATAATAAAAGTTTAGGGAAGAAGACAAAAGATAAGAGAAAAATATTCTCAAGTTTTACTGTGCTGTCTCGTGCTGAAAGAAAGAGAACTAGGAAGACAAATAAACAATGGAGTCATCTCACAATCAAAAAGGCATTAAATCCTGAGTGAAGAACCAGAATCAGGGGAAAAAGCTTTTTAGAATGTTTATTATCTACAGTAAGATACATTTCTAAGTGTCTCCTTGACATAGTAGTGGATTGAGTATCAGACATAAACTATTGAGGTTTGGTGAATTAAAAAAAAAACCTAATAAAATAATTATTGTTAATTTAAGATGTAAAAATTGCCCTAATATTGTCTTTATTTGTTGATATATTATTTTATTCTAGCATAGACAACACACATTGTTAATGGCCTTTATATGTTTACTCTCAGCTTGAGTCCCCACAGTTTTTTCTTCCTATAGAAATATTTCATCAACTAAATAGAAATAGTTCTCTTGTATTATCTGATGATGATAAAAGTAATCAATGTTTTGTGTAAAACACTCAGAAATAAACTGTAACTCTCATATATTGCTGATGGGAATGCAAAATGGAACATCTACTCTGAAAAGAGTTTTGAAGTTTTTTATTTAAAGTTAAATATACACTTACCATAAGATCCAGACATTCTGCTCCTAGGTACTTACCCAAGAGAAATAAAATACTCTCCTACAAAATAATCTGTAAATGACTGTATATAGCAGCTTTATTTATAATAACCTCAAACTGGAAACAACCCAATGTCCATCCACTATTGAAAGAGTAAACAAGTTGTGTTACAGCCATACAATGAAATATTATTCAGCAATAAAAGGCAATAAACTAATTAACCATGTGAAAATATAACTAAATCTCAAAAACATTGTGCTAAGTGAAAGCAAATGAATATAAAAGGCTACATTTGCTATGATTCCATTTCTGTGACATTCAGGAAAAGACAATATGTAAGTGGGATCATATTCTATATTCTACTTTGTAATTTTTTAAATTAAAATTATATTATATAGTTATATATAAAATTATATAGTGCACATCTATAATAATAAAACCAAAAGCACTTTGATGGCATAGTATTTTATAGGTGTATCATAATTTATTTATTTAAATAATCTATTAACATATTCAATTTGATTGTAAGTTTTCTGACCATGAATGAATATTCTCATAAATACACCATCTATATGAACCATATACAATTGTCTGATAATTTTCTTAATACAAATTCCTGCACATTAACTTTCAGATTATAGATCTAGACACATTTAAATGTTTGATAGAATATGCCAAATTGTTCTTTACAAAAATTGTACAAAATACACTTCCACCAACAATATCTGAAGCTACTAATTTCTATTCCTCCCTCAGAGCACATTGGTTATTATCATTCAGAACATCTTTTAAAAGAGTAAGTTCTGCAACCAATAATTCTACATTTATGAACAAAATCTATTTGTGGAAAAGCCCTTAACATAATGTCTAAGGAGCTCACTATTTAATAAAAAGTAACACTATTCATTTTACATCTGGAATCCAATGTTTAATATTTTTTAAAAAAGGTTTTCCTATGCTTTTTATGGATAGATTTAAATATTTAAATTGTTGAAAATCTTTCCTTCATGTTCTGAGCCAGTTATTCTTCAGATTCACTTTCTAGCTCCTTGGTATTGACCTCCATGAAGTTCCTCATTTGGGCTACTTTCCTCTCTGGTTTCTAGATGGGATTGAATAATGGTAGACCCAATTGTCCTAAGAGCAGAAGAGGGAGGTCAGGGTAGTTGTTCCCTCAATGCTTTTACTGCCAGCTCCTCGTTTGAACACTAGATACTTTCCCCAACCATCAGCACTGCTTCTTTAGGGTGGCTTCTCTCCCAGGGCTATAGCTTTTGCTGGATTCTGGCCACACCATCCTCTTCAGGCATAGTGGTGTTAACAAATATTAATCATAGTTAGTCTCTGGGGCTTTGCCATTCTTCTTGGGTCTCTTAACCCTGTCCACATGTCTATGAAAAGTCTTTTTATTAAAATTATCTTCATTTACTGATTTGGTTGTTTTATGGGACTCTAAGTGATACAGGGCTAAAACACAGGGTGATAAGATATCCAGCACTTAAATAATTAATTCTATGCTAGGCCATAAACACACAGGAGAGTGCTTAGTCAAAGAACTTAGATCAACAGGATATTTTTTTTTCCACAGCTACAGTCCTTGGAGTTATTTATGCAATGGTAAGCATACAAACAGAATGGGAAAAATTAGATAGGAACTAAATCTAATAGAATTACACGAAATTGGATACAATGAAGATTAGGGAAGAATAAAGAAAAATTATGTAGTGTGATTATATTGTGATAAAAATTCTTAATAAAGCGTGCTCTCTTCGTAAAGTTACCAGATTTAGCAAATAAAAATACAGGATGCCCAGTTGTATTTAAATTTTGGATAAGCAATGAATTATTTTTAGTATGTTTATCTGAAAACCAAATTTAACTGAGCATTATATATTTCGTCTGGCAACCCTATCCTTGCATACAATTCATTAACACAGTCTATCATTTGACAAAATCTCTTGTGATTTATCTACTGCATAATCAGCAACCTGTGAATGACCAAGTGACAGATGAAATCAAGTAGATCAAGAACTAGTGTCTAGGAGGCAAGTATCCAGATGAAACAGTGGGACAGAGTAAGTCCCCTAAGCAAAATATTACAATCAGAGTTATCTATTGTTTGATGGAGAGAGAGAGAGAGAGAGATTGTGCATATAAGGGCCACTAATATGAATTCTGATGAGAAGTGCAGTGAGGGGTTTTTTTGTTTTGTTTTGAGTTTTTTTGGTACAAACTTTAATGAACAAGGAAAAAAAAAAAGTTTGATAGTTAAGTACCTGACCTGACATCTGTGTCAGGCAAACCAGGCCATGAAAACTATGTCTGAGACTATAAATATGAAATAAAAAATCTAGACCAGTCAAGAATATGGGCACAGGGCTTCCCTGGTGACGCAGTGGTTGAGAGTCCGCCTGCTGATGCAGGGGACACGGGTTCTCACAACAGTGAGAGGCCCGCGTACCGCAAAAAAAAAAAAAGAATATGGGCACAAAAAGAAGTATTTGTAAATATGTAAGAAACAAGCAAAAATGTGCAATGAAAGGAATATTTCCCTGAGAGTAAGGACAGCTGATTTTTTCCCCAGCCTGGCCTTGATGAAGCCTTGGTCGTTCCAGGATCCATTATTTTAGCTACAAAAGGAATATTTAGTTATATATTTAGTTACACAAATATTATATAAAACTATATACATATTGCAGCCCTAAAAACCTGTGCTTTATAATCCAAGATTTTAATTGGAGCCCAAGAGAACAATGGGAAAAGTTTATCCATACAATAAAACCATGCTATTGTATCAGAATCAAGTATAAGAGAGCAGGTTCCAAAAATACTAAATCAGATAGACATCAGATGTTGATTACTGGAATAGAGCTCTTGGATGTCCGCTTTTTGCTTCTTTTCTGAGGGCTCTTCCCAGTGTGGGCAGACAACCAAGGGAAGGTTTTGCTTCTCTGTGGAACAAGACAGACTTCTAAAACTGCCCCAGGTTGGTAATTATCTGATTTATATCTTATCACAAGTAGAGAGATAAGCCAGACGAAGGAATTTTATTAATTTAACCATATGGAAGAGAAAAATCGGAAACACTAACATACAATTTAGTTGTTAAAATATTAAAAAAAACTCTTACAATGAAAAATTCTGGAGAGGGCTAGAAGCATTGTCTGATTAGTAGAAAATGAAAAAGAAGATGTCTCCATTCTCTGTGCCCTTGTTCCTCATATGCCATTATGATTTGAATGAGACTTGAAAAAGGGTAAAAAGGAGGCTTGAATTATACCCGAAATAGCTGGGAAATGTGGGTAAAGAAAATATGAGCAAATGTCCCAGTATATTGCAAGAACAGTTCCAATACGATGAAAGTGAAATAAAGCCATCACAAAATGAACCCCATTTTCTTTACACAAATAACCAAAGGAATTATTTGACTTATTCCATTTTTAAAAAAGGGGGAAAGGTAAGTAGAGATGCAGAATGTGGCAATGACAAAAAGGAAGATGGAACTGTAACAGCATGTTGAATGAAACCTTCTATTAAGGGGCCAAGAAAAAAATACATACTATATTCCAAAGTGACATGTCATACTGTGATGAAAAATTTTAAAGAAATTATTTCTAAACTGTTAAACCTTCTACCAAAACCAATAATGCAAAAGGATCAGGAGTAGGAAATAGGGTCAGGGAAGGATTTTTAAATGAATTTTTGGGAAGGAGGTTTCTATGAATCTCATCTTCCTCAAGAATGAAGAGTGGGGAATCCTGACTTTTATCAATAGCTCAAGAAAGCAAATTCTTAAACAAACAAACAAACAAACAAACGACTCTGAGACCTTAGTATGTCTCCTGTAGAGTTTGGGGTAGCCAGTGGATAGGTATTTGTTTTATATCAAAATCTAAAAGATAAGAGATTGAATGAAAAAATTTGTGGCTGCTGAGAAAAGGACTACATTTTTGAAAGTATCGAACTTTAAAAATAGTAAGTTGATAGACCGTACAAGTGGTTTCCACAGTCCAGATTTCAGTTACAACCAGAGAGATAAATTATGGGTTTATCTTACATCCTATCAAAGAAGGACGATTTAAAATAGGTTAATTAAAAGATGACAGAGGGGCTTCCCTGGTGGCGCAGTGGTTGAGAGTCCGCCTGCCGATGCAGGGGACACGAGTTCGTGCCCCGGTCCGGGAGGATCCCACACGCCGCGGAGTGGCTGGGCCCGTGAGCCATGGCCGCTGAGCCTGCGTGTCCGGAGCCTATGCTACAGCAAAAAAAAAAGATGACAGAAAAATCCTGGAGCTATTGCTAGAGGTCCAAGGACTACATAAAGAGGTGTAAACTATAAATCAAAAGAGAAAGCATCACCGTCATCAAGAGAACCAAGGGTAAGAGATCCCATGAAATACAGGTTGGAGTCTGTGAAGAAAACTTATAACAACCCACAAAAGTGGGATTAAGCTTTAAATAGCTGATACATACAGAAAAAGGATAAAGTAGCTCATGACAGTATCAGAAAAGTAAAAACTTTCATATGGCTATTTCTTCCTTTACCTCTTTGTCCTACAAGTATGAAAAGAAATTTCATTTTAAATGTAGAAAGATAAAGAAGGGTCAATATCTCTGAAGAAAGAGGAGATAGATAACTTAACCCCACTTCTAGACTCTAGACTTCCCATGTACAGCAAGAATAAACATGGGAGAGGAGTAGTACATCTTCAGTATAAAATCAAATTCAAATTTTGAAGTAACAGAGTTTCCCATTTATTGCTGAATTGAGACTGTTTGGAAACTTCAAATACGATTTTATTTTTAAATCTTAGAGTGGCCATAAATGTCATGGAGCCCACCCCAGTTTTCATCCTGGCTGTTCAGAGTACATTTCAAAGAACAATGGGATAAACAAAATAGAGTTGCTTTATATTGCTACATCTCATAAGTCATCTTAATCAAAGTACTAGTTACATTAGCTTTAAAATAAAATTACTTCTGAATAAGAAATCAAATTAGTATTTTTATAGTATGTTTGTTTCAGTTTGGATCTTGGTATCTCTCGAGATAACACACTCAAGGGTTAATTGAAAAAAGTTTAATGGAGAGATTATTTAGACTTCTGGTTTCTGGTTCTACATATAAGGAGTTTGGAAGTGTGCACTCTGTCCTAAAAAAAAGCAAAAAGTTGTTCACTAAAAAGTTAACAACTCTTCTTGGATTCATAAGAGAGGAGAGGACACAGGACAAACCACAGTTCCCGATGTTGGAGAGGCAGACAGGCAAATACAGGGAAGGGTGCTTTCCGTGAGCAGAGATCACAGGCAGAAACTGCTGTGGGTTGTGCTGGGTTAGGAAGACCTGCACTGTAATTGATAAATTGCTGGAGACTCAGTGTACACAAGTCTGGGAGTTAAAAACTCCAGGGCTACCCAGTCATGGGGGACCCTGCAATGTTGTGAGATTTACCTCCAGGAGCTCAACCAAGTGCCCATAATAAATAAAGGAGAAAAATCCCCTTGAGCTTGTGTCAGAGAAAGTGAAAAAGGAACCATTTTGAAATACGCTATAGCACTCTGTTTTTCTTAGTAAGGCTTGCCCTCAAGGGAAACTAGTTAAACAGAGGCTAATATACTGGGGGTATTACTAGAGCCTAACTAACCAGGGGAAGAGAAATACCCAGCTCCAGCTTGCTCTATCCTTCCATGTGGGAGAAGGGAAATAGCCAATTCCAGCCCACTCTAGCCATCTTATCCATACTAAGTGGGGAGAAAAAAAATGAATAACGTATGTGAAGTTCACAGTCCAGAGGTACAGGCTCACTAAAAGACTGACCTAAATCATAGGACTGTTGAATGCTTCCCCTCCCTCTACACCTCACCAGCACATTACATAAAATGTGTAATAATATATGTGTATATAATATAGATCTATTTACAGCAGTTGTTTTTACTGAGTCTATTATGTCCAGCTATCAAGAAAAATATTGAAAGGCAAAAAACAAAATGTGAAGATACAGAGCAAGTATCAAAACCAGACATAATAGGGATGTTGGAGTTATCAGACCATGAATTTTTAAAAACTATGATTATTATGATAAAGGGCTCTAATGGATAAAGTAGATGGCATATAAGAACAGATGGGCAACGTAAGTGGAAATTCTAAGGAAGAACCAAAAACAAATTTTAGAGGTAAAAAGCACTGTAACAAAAACGAAGAATGCCCTTGACGGGCTTACTACTAGACAGGGAAGGCTAAGGAGAGAATCTCTGAGCTAGATGATATATCAATAGAATCCTTAATAACCAAAAGGCAAAGAGAGCAAAAACAAACAAAAGAACAGAATATCAAAAGACTCTGGGATAATGACAAAAGGTGGAACATAAGTGGAATGGGAATACCAGTAGTAGAAGAATAAGAGAAGGGAACAGACGAAATATTTGAAATAACAATGACTGATAATTTCTGCAAATTAATGTTAATGTAAACTCATTTTAATTAATTATTAATGTAAATTAATGTTAATTCCTCCAAATTAAACATATATCCAGGAAGTTCAATGAATACCAAGCAGAATAAATGCCCCAAATTTTTCACCTAGGTATATTATCTTCAAACTACAGAAAATCAGAAAAAGAAAAAATCCTGAAAGAAACCAGGGACTGGGGTGGGGAGAATCTTACCTGTAGAAGAACAAAGATAAGAATTATACCTGACTTCTCCTCAGAAACCAAGATACATTTGATTACTGGAAGAAAGAAACACCAACATAAAATATGTACCCAGTGAGATTATCTTTCGAAAATGAAGGGGAAACTTCTTTCTTCCCTCTTCCCTTTTCTAAGTGGCCCCAGCATCCTGCCACCCCCACCTCCTTTAGTAGCACTTCTGAACGCTTCAGGGAGGAAGACTCCAGGAATCTGTCCAGGGAGAGCCGTGTGGCTGACAGGGTCTTGGTGCTCCAGCCGGGTGTCAGAACTGTGCCTCTGAGGTGGGAGAGCAGAGTTCAGGACATTGGTCCACCACAGATCTCCCAGCTCCACATAATATCAAACAGCTAAAGCTCTCCCAGAGATCTCTGTCTCAACGTTAAGACCCAGCTCCACTCAACGACCAGCAAGCTACAGTGCTGGACACCCTATGCCAAACAACTAGCAAGATAGGAACACAACCTCACCCATTAGCAGAGGGGCTGCCTAAAATCATAATAAGTCCACAGACACCCCAAAACACACCACCAGATGTGGACCTGCCCACCAGAAAGACAAGATCCAGCCTCATCCACCAGAACACAGGCACTAGTCCCCTCCACCAGGAAGCCTACACAACCCACTGAACCAACCTTAGTCACTGGAGGCAGACACCAAAAACAATGGGAACTACAAACCTGCAGCCTGCGAAAAGGAGACCCCACACAGTAAGATAAGCAAAATGAGAAGACAGAAAAACACACAGCAGATGAAGGAGCAAGGTGAAAACCCACCAGACCTAACAAATGAAGAGGAAACAGGCAATCTACCTGAAAAAGAATTCAGAGTAATGATAGTAAAGATGACCCAAAATATTGGAAATAGAATGGAGAAAATATAAGAAATGTTTAACAAGGACCTAGAAGAACTAAAGATCAAACAAACAATGATGAACAACACAATAAATGAAATTAAAAATTCTCTAGAGGAATCAATAGCAGAATAACTGAGGCAGAAAAACAGATAAGTGACCTGGAAGATAAAATAGTGGAAACAACTACTGCAAAGCAGAATAAAGACAAAGAATGAAAAGAATTGAGGACAGTCTCAGAGACCTCTGGGACAACATTAAAAACACCAACATTCGAATTATAAGGGTCCCAGAAAAGAAGAGAAAAAGAAAGGGACTGAGAAAATATTTCAAGAGATTATAGTTGAAAAATTCCCTAATATGGTAAAGGAAATAGTCAATCAAGTCCAGGAAGTGCGGAGAGTCCCATGCAGGATAAATCCAAGGAGAAACACACCAAGACACATATGAACCAAACTATCAAAATTAAATACAAAGCAAAAATATTAAAAGCAGCAAGGGAAAAGCAACAAATAACATACAAGGGAATCACCATAAGGTTAACAGCTGATCTTTTAGCAAAACACTGCAAGCCAGCAGGGAATGGCAGGACATACTTAAAGTGATGAAAGGGAAAAAACTATAACCAAGATTACTCTACCCAGCAAGGATCTCATTCAGGTTCGATGGAGAAATTAAAACCTTTACAGACAAGCAAAAGCTAAGAGAATTCAGCACTACCGAACCAACTTTACAACAAATGCTAAAGGAACTTCTCTAGGCAGGAAACACAAGAGAAAGAAAAGACAGACAATAACAAACCCAGTACAATTAAGAAAATGGTAATAGGAACATACATATCGATAATTACCTTAAATGTAAATGGATTAAATGTGCCAACCAAAAGAAACAGACTGGCTGAATGGATACAAAAACAAGACCCGTATATATGCTGTCTACCAGAGACCCACTTCAGACCTAGGGACACATACAGACTGAAAGTGAGGGGATGGAAAAAGATATTCCATGCAAATGGAAATCAAAAGAAAGCTGGAGCAGCAATTCTCATAACAGACAAAATAGACTTTAAAATAAAGACTACTACAAGAGACAAAGAAGGATACTACATAATAATCAAGGGATCAATCCAAGAAAAAGATATAACAATTGTAAATATTTATGCCCCCAACATAGGAGCACCTCAATACATAAGGCTAATGCTAACAGTCATAAAAGGGGAAATTGACAGTAACACAATCATAGTAGGGGGTTTTAACACCCTAATTTCACCAATGGACAGAGCATCCAAAACGAAAATAAATAAGGAAACACAAGCTTTAAATGCTACAATGAACAAGATGGACTTAACTGATATTTATAGGACATTCCATCCAAAAACAACAGAATACACTTTCTTCTCAAGTGCTCATAGAAGATTCTCCGAGATAGATCATATCTTGGGTCACAAATCAAGCCTTGGTAAATTTAAGAAAATCAAAATCATACCAAGTATCTTTTCTGACCACAACGCTTTGAGACTAGATATCAATTACAGGAAACAATCTGTAAAAAATAGAAACACATGGAGGCTAAACAATACGACACTAAATAACCAAGAGATCACTGAAGCAGTCAAAGAGGAAATCAAAAAATACCTAGAAACAAATGACAGTGAAAACACAATGACCCAAAACCTATGGGATGCAGCAAAAGCAGTTCTAAGAGGGAAGCTTAGAGCAATACAATCCTACCACAAGAAACAAGAAACATCTCAAATAAACAACTTTACCTTACACCTAAAGCAATTAGAGAAAGAAGAACAAACAAAACCCAAAGTTAGCAGAAGGAAAAGAAATCATAAAGATCAGATCAGAAATAAATGAAAAAGAAATGAAGGAAACAATAGCAAAGATCAATAAAATTAAAAGCTGGTTCTTTGAGAAGATAAACATCATTGATAAACCATTAGCCAGACTCATCAAGAAAAAATGGAGAAGACTCAAATCAATAGAATTAGAAATGAAAAAGGAGAAGTAACAACTGACACAGCAGAAGTACAAAGGATCATGAGAGAGTACTACAAGCAACTCTATGCCAATAATATGGACAACCTGGAAGAAATGGACAAGTTCTTAGAAAAGCACAACCTTCCGAGACTGAACCAGGAAGAAACAGAAAATATAAACAGACCAATAACAAGCACTGAAATTGAAACTGTGATTAAAAATCTTCCAACATACAATGGAGAAAAGACAGCTTCTTCAATAAGTGGTGCTGGGAAAAGTGGACAGCTACATGGAAAAGAATGATATTAGAACACTCCCTAACACCATACACAAAAATAAACTGAAAATAGATTAAAGACCTAAATGTAAGGCCAGACACCATAAAACTCTTAGAGGAAAACATAGGCAGAACACTCTATGACATAAATCACAGCAAGATCCTTTTTGACCCACCTCCTAGAGAAATGGAAATAAAAACAAAAATAAACAAATGGGACCTAATGAAACTTCGAAGCTTTTGCACAGCAAAGGAAACCATAAACAAGACGAAAAGACAACCCTCAGAATGGGAGAAAATATTTGCAAATGAAGCAACTGACAAAGGATTAATCTCTAAAATTTATAAGCAGCTCATGCAGCTCAATATTAAAAAAACTAACAACCCAATCCAAAAATGGGCAGAAGACCTAAATAGACATTTCTCCAAAGAAGATATACAGATTGCCAACAAACACATGAAAGGATGCTCAACATCACTAATCATTAGAGAAATGCAAATCAAAACTACAATGAGGTATCACCCCACACCAGTCAGAATGGCCATCATCAAAAAATCTACAAACAATCAATGCTGGAGAGGGTGTGGAGAAAAGAGAACCCTCTTGTACTGTTGGTGCGAAAGTAAATTGATACAGCCACTATGGAGAACAGTATGGAGGTTCCTTAAAAAACTAAAAGTAGGGGCTTCCCTGGTGGCGCAGTGTTTGAGAGTCCACCTGCCGATGCAGGGGACACGGGTTCATGCCCCATTCCAGGAAGATCCCACATGCCGTGGAGCGGCTGGGCCCGTGAGCCATGGCCACTGAACCTGCGTGTCCGGAGCCTGTGCTCCACAATGGGAGAGGCCACAACAGTGAGAGGCCCATGTAACACAAAAACAAACAAACAAACAAACGAAAAACTAAACATAGAAGTACCATATGACCCAGCAATCCCACTACTGAGCATATACCCTGAAAAAAACATAATTCAAAAAGAGTCATGTACCACAATGTTCACTGCAGCAGTACTTACAATAGCCAGGACATGGAACCAACCTAAGTGTCCAATGACAGATGAATGGATAAAGAAGCTGTGGCACATATATACAATGGAATATTACTCAGCCATAAAGATATGAAATTGGGTTATCTGTAGTGAGGTGGATGGAACTACACTGTCATACAGAGTGAAGTAAGTCAGAAAGAGAAAAACAAATACCGTATGCTAACACATGTATATGGAATTAAAAAAAAAACACAACAAAACAGGTTCTGAAGAACCTAGGGGCAGGACAGGAATAAAGATGCAGAAGTACAGAATGGACTTAAGGACATGGGGTGGGGGATGGGTAAGCTGAGACGAAGTGAGAGAGTGGCATGGACATATATACACTACCAAATGTAAAATAGATAGCTAGTGGGAAGCACAGGGAGATCTGTTTGGTGCTTTGTGACCACCTAGAGGGTGGGATAGGGAGGGTGGGAGGGAAACACAAGAGGGAGGGGATATGGGGATATATGTATATGTATAGCTGATTCACTTTGTTATACAGCAGAAACTAATACAACATTGTAAAGCAATTTTACTCCAATAAAGATTGTCTTTAAAAAAGTGAAGGGGAAATAAAGGCTCTCAGATAAACAGAAATTTGTTGCCAGCACTCCTGTCTTGCAAAAATGTGAAAGGAAGTTCTTCAGCGAGTAAGAAAATAAAATAGGTCAGAAACTCAGCTCTTCATAAAGAAAGGAAGAGCATAAAACTAAGTGAAAAATATTTCTTTTCTTTTTCTTTTATCTAGCAGGTAACCGTTTACTAAAAATCAAAACAGTAACAAGGTATCAGGTGTAATTTATGGGTAAGTGAGAAAATGACAGTAATATTATAAGGGATGGGAGGGTTTGGGAATACTCTCTTATGAAGTAGGAACACTACCTATGAAGCATATAAGGTTATTTAAAAAGAAACTTACATTAGTTGTAAATATATGTTGCAAACTGAAAGATAATCAGTGAAGTATTTTAAACAGAAGTACAATTGATATACTAAGAGAGGAGAGAAATTGGAATTATACAAAATGTTACATTAAAACCAGGGAAGGCAGAAAAAGAATGGAAGATAAAAAGAAAGGAAAAGAAAAAAACAGAGCAAGGGCAAAATATAGAAAATAGTTATAAAGCATATTCTGACTCAAAGACCTGTACATGAATGCTCATAGCAATTTTAGTCATAATGGTCAAAAACTGAAAACAACCAAAATGTCCTTCAATAGGAGAATGGAAAACAAGGTCATATATTCATAAAATAGGATACTACTCAGCAGTAAAAAGGGATAGACTGCTAATACATGCAAAAACATGGATGAATCTGAAAAACATTATTTTGAGATTGACACAAAATAATTCATACTGTATGGTTCCAATTTATATGAAAGCTAGTAAAACTAATCTATACTATTAAAAAACTTTAAAGTAGTTGGCTTCTTGGATGATTGTCTAGAAAGCAGCATGCAATTACTTCTGTAAGAATAATATGTCTTGATGGTGATGCATTACATGGGAATATGTAGATATTAAAACTTATGGAGGGCTTCCCTGGTGGCACAGTGGTTGAGAGTCTGCCTGCCGATGCAGGGGACACGGGTTCGTGCCCCGGTCCGGGAAGATCCCACATGCCGCGGAGGGGCTAGGCCCGTGAGCCATGGCCACTGAGCCTGCGCGTCCGGAGCCTGTGCTCCACAACGGGAGAGGCCACAACAGTGAGAGGCCCGCGTACCGCAAAAAAAAAACTTATGGAATAGTACACTTAATATTTATGTAATATACTTATGTAAATTTACCTCAAGGGAGAAAATGGAACTGGAAACAAATATTGAAATCTAGTTAGCAGGTGTCTTCGAAAAGAGTTTTATTGGCTCATTGGATTGAAAATACCTTCAGTAGAATTTATTTTAGGGAAGGTTTGATACAGAGTAAATACAATGCTATGAGTAACCTGATTTCTGTCTTTACACAGCAACATTCTCCAGTATTACCTCTTTGTTCTCAGTTTTCTTGGGGCGGTCCACTGGCAATACCAGGTTTCCCTTTTTTTGGTACCAAAGTGAATACATTATCTTGAGACCTTATACTTTTATGCCACTCTAGCTAGAAGAAAAGGGAAAAGGATAAGAGACACTTCTGTTTCATGAAAGACCCAGGAAATATTATTTGCATCTCTTTGGGTCCCATCTGTTATGCCTACCTTTGGATGTAGGAATAGGGTCAAAAACATTAAATAAAGAAAAATAAGTAAGGGTAGGGAAGACCCACAAAGAAAATCTAAGTTCTAATATCAGAAGAGTGGGAGTGAGTCTTCACAGGAGAAATGTTCCTGTTAAAAGAAATTAATTTATTGCTTTTCACCCTAAACTCAGAACATTGGTTTTAAATTTTAACAAGTCTAGCATTTTAATCAGCATTTGAATGTTACTAAGATGTAACTTAAAATTCAAGTTACATTGTGACTTAATTAGGTAGTAAATGTTGGACTCATGTTAAAGACTTACAAAGTAGGTGGGTAGAAAATAAGAAACTATTAAATTATCTTAATTGCTCTATATGTTGGCAATGGATTAATAATATGATGATTATCAGGTCAGGTCAGAATTGTTTTTCATTTTCCAAAGTAGGTACAATATAATCCTTAAGATAATTGGGAGAGATTAAATCAGATCAAAGTTAAAATGAATTTCTGAGTGTAAAAATCTGTAATATTTATGAATTGATTTCACTGTGAGAGTTATGAAACCAGTGCAGAATCCTGTCATTTTGGCATCATAATTTTCCCTCCTATATATTCAAGTTACATCTACATAATCAAATTATATTGTGATCAAATAACTCCAGGTCCAGAAAATTTGATTTAAAAAAATTTTGCAGTAACTTCCATCATCATAAGCAGTATATCCTTACTACTTTTCCTGGGAAGTTAAGAAGAATATTGAAATAATTATTTATTATGATGTCAGAGAAGACCTTTGAAATAGCAAATACCAGTTAGAATTTTCTACGACAGGATTTTGATTTCTTTGTATTCCATACCATAATGAAAGATCATACAATGTCTAAATCAAATGATAAGCTTAAAAAGTAGAAGTAGAGGCAAAGAGGTTGGAACAGTTTACTGGCTAGCAGAATAGAGGTATAGTTTCATGAATCAGAAACTAAGTTGTTTAAAAATAAAGGACATCAAAATTTCCTTCATAAAGGAAGAGGAACCACAAGACCATAATCAACTGTTTTATAATATGACGCTAATTTCCTGGTTAATTTTCAAGTCAAGCAATTAGTTTTTAAAAACACACTAAATGGTCTCAAAATGACTATAAATTATTTGCAATTTCCTGTCATCAGCTATTCTAATAAAAGCTGAATATAACTCAATATTCTGTAGAAAAAAATTGATGTCACTTAACTGTTAAACTCCATTCAGCCTTCTGTACTGTTTGAGTTCCTCAGTGGAAGAATATAGAAATGGCAGCATAAATTACCTTTGCACCTTCTTTCAAGCTCTCCTGACTCTGCATTTATATTATTTGTTACGATTTTGAAATTAGTTTTTATAACTTGAGAGCACTATAGTCTAGACATTTCAGAGCATGATTCTAAAGTAGGGTTAGTTGCCTTGAAGTCTCAACGCTATCAGTTACTACCTATGATGTCAGTTTTCCCACCATGAAATGGAATAATAGTAAGACCAAACTCAGAGGGTTTTCCATAGTGCCTGCACCAATTTACATTAGGATGGGAGAGTCTCTTAATCCCTTCAGACTTCTATAACAAAGTACTACAGACTGGGTTGCTTATAAACAACAGAAATCTATTTCTCACAGTTTTGGAGGCTGAAAGCCCAAGATCATGGTTGTTTGTTGGCCTCTACTGGGTTGCAGAAGGAGCTAGAGGGTTCTGTAGGATTTCTTTTATAAGAGTACTAGTCCCATTCAGGAGGCACCGCCCTCCTGACCTACTCTCTCCCAAAGCCCTATGTACTAATATAATCAACTTTGGAGGTTTGAATTTCACCATATGAATCTTGGGAGGACACAAACATTCAGACAATAGCAGAAAGCTCTACAAGTTTCTGACAGACAACATGGAATTCAAAGAGGAATTTTTGATTACTGTAACAACCTTAAGAAATAAAGAAAGTGACACTAAGTCTTAGATACATCAGTTGCTAGATAAAGATTAACAGGAGACCACAGCTACTCCTGGGCTGTGAAAGTGAATGAACCAATTGTATTGCCTCCCCAAGTTTTTTAAGCTACAACAATCTGGGTCAGATTTTCAACTACTAGCAACAAAATGGATTCACATAGAGACACTTTCACAAATAAGTGTTTTAATGTTTTATAGCTCATTTTTGTCTGTTCTATTAGGGACATTTTTAACCACAAAAATTTCAATGTTCTGGAATTTGATGTTTAATTGAACTGTTCATTGTTGGGAATGAATGTTTTCATGCAGGATGTTTAACAGTTTTGTTATAATACCCCAGATGAAAAGATAGAATGTTAGAAGTGGTAGGAGTTGTATGAATAATTCTATTCAAAACATTCTTTATACTGCTTAGGGAGGTGGTCTCAGGAAAATTAAGTGAATTATGCGGGATCCCTCAGCAACTGAATCAGTGCATTTTTAACCCTGAATCAGTGTGCAGGCCCTCCTCCAAGCTGCAAACCTGTGTTCATAAACTAGATCCCATTACCACGTATTCTCTGTTAAAAATGCTTGTCCAATGGTGTCCTAATACTTCCTTAGAACATACGATCAGCGGCATTATTTCTCTTTTTAAAAAATAGCAAATTTTAGGGCTTCCCTGGTGGTGCAGTTGTTGAGAGTCCGCCTGCCGATGCAGGGGACACAGGTTCGTGTCCCAGTCCGGGAGTATCCCACATGCCGCGGAGCGGCTGGGCCCCTGAGCCATGGCCGCTGAGCCTGTGCGTCCGGAGCCTGTGCTCCGCAATGGGAGAGGCCACAACAGTGAGAGGCCCACGTACCGCAAAAAAATAGCAAATTTTATTTTCCTGTTACAACTGGCCTATTCTTTAAATCTTCATAGCTACATTATCAAAAAGGTTTCATTGTTGAACTTTAAAAGTGAGGATATTACACATCAGAGAGTATAAACAAGTTACCTAAGGTCATACATTTAATAAGTTGTAAAATATGAAATTTATATCATGTTTGTTTGCTTACAGAGCCTCTGCCCCGACTGCATGATATTTAGCTATATTTATGGTATAAAATTTAGAAATATATCTGTAGAGTTATATTTACAGCACCTTTAACATTAATACATCAAGTATTTTCAAGGAGGATAATTGGCTTTGGTGAGGAATGTGCATAAGTTGGTGTTATTTTTGAATGTTAATCCTCTTTTTAAAAAATGAAACCTGCTTTGATTTTATGTTAAACATTGGTAGCAAATATCCCCTACAACTTTGATCTGACAATATAATCCTAATTATGCCCAAGAAAACCTAGGATGTTCAAAGGTGTGAAAATTGGAATCTTAAATGGCAGCTCAAAAAGTTCAAAAATAGTCAACAACAAAAAAGAAAGAAACAAAAAGATTCCTTACAAAGTTACAAAGTTACAAAGTTCCTAACAAAACTGCTCAAACCCTGACTTGGCCTCCCCTTCTTATTGGCTTGGACACACTGCAGATTAAACTATTTGTGAGGCTCACTGAGCCTGGGCTGAACTAATACCTCCACTAGTTCACACAGTTCTGCTTTCAAGTAATCTTGTCAGGGAAGCTGACAGCTTCAGTGATGCTACTTTATAGACCCCTTGGCAAAAATAGGATGCTGAAAATCTACCCATAAAAAACCAAACCCACAGAAGTCTGCTGTCCTTTGGTCAAAGAATATAAAATGCACTTGATCTCATGTTGTTTGAGATGCGGCTGTGCGTATAAACTCTTCAGAGACAGTAAATTAGATGCCACAGGAAATGAAGAAAAAGGACCAGCTATTCCAGCTCAAAGCTTCATGCAAAAAAAAAAAGACATGCTGATACTCAAAATCTTCCTCCTAAACAGATTGGTTACATCTTTTATAACACTTCACTTACTTAACAACCTTGTTGAACACTGGTCTGTTTGACTTAGATACAATTAATAAGAAAAAGAAGAAAAATAAAATACTACCACCCAAGTTATATACAAATTGCTGCCACATTTCCTAATATTGGATTGATTTTCAGAAAACAATATTGCAATATGTGTGTGTGTGTATGTGTGTGTGTATAGAAACTATGACATTCATCCCGGTTGAAAAGGATAATTATTACTACCATGTATATTGGTTGTTTCTGACCTTTTTTCATCTAGTGCTCATGCTGCCCAACTTGTATTTGGTGGAATCTTACTCTTTACACATTTTAAGTTATTAATCACAATTCAAATCTAGCACTGGGTTATTCATGCACATTGTTGAAAGCTGATTACAGCATTGTAATGGCAGATACTATTAGTACTGTAACATCAGTACCACCATCTTCCATTCTATTTTTTCACAAGTAAATTAAAATAGTGTTTAATTATGATATTTTTCAGTATTCATTTCTGGTTTAATAAGGTTTCCTGACAGATAACCACACTGATTATGTGTGCATGATAAATGTTTAATAGCAGAAAATGAACTCAGTTATAAGCACATTCAGTTTTTTTTATCTTTTCAATAGAAAACAAATGCATATTTTTTTCTTATTGCTTTCCTCTTTTGTATTATTTATGTATGGGGACAAAAATATGTGAGATTGCTTGGTAATATCCTCTTTTTTATAGAAAGAGAAAAAATAGATATTAGTACATTCATTTAGATACTGTAATGTACATGGTTATTCTTTGTGTACAAATTGTTACTGTTATTTCCAAATGCAAAGAAATTCCTGTAGATCCCTTCCAAACTTCTAGCATAAAATTGGTGTGCCAGGAGGCAGCCATGCTTATGCAGCATTAAGTGTGGTTGAACTCTAGCCCAGGTTTCATCTGGAAACATGAATGAACCCTGGTGATTATCAAGCTAGCAGTAAGCCTCTTCCCAGTACAGTCTCCTGACAAAAGTAGGTGAAAGGTATGTGAACAGCAATTAATCACTCTTCTACTTACTTGTCCTGAACAGAATTTAATTAAATACAGTTCATACCTCTATGTCTACTTTTATCATGTTTTCAGAGGTTCCAAACTGCTTGAGTTGGCAACTTGCCAAGGAGGAAAATTATGCTGGGGGTAAAAAAGCAAATGTCTCATTAAAATTGAGACAGGGCTTCCCTGGGGGCGCAGTGGTTCAGAGTCCGCCTGCCAATGCGGGGGACACGGGTTCGTGCCCCGGTCCGGGAAGATCCCACATGCCGCGGAGGGGCTAGGCCCGTGAGCCATGGCCGCTGAGCCTGCGCGTCTGAAGCCTGTGCTCCGCAACGGGAGAGGCCACAACAGTGAGAGGCCCACGTACCACAAAAAAAAAAAAAAAAAAAAAAATGGAGACAAAGGATCAGTGGAAGGAACAATAGGCCAAGTAAGTACACTAATATCTTAACAATGACCAAGCTCAGAACCCTTTAAATGGCCTCTCTTTGTAGAAATACAGTGGTGGAATCTCCTCAAAATATTAATATTGTCTTTATAATGAATTTTAAAGGAAATTATGCAACCTAATATCTTGAAAGCAGCATATAAGGCCATCTTAAGAAGGTAAAGAAAAATAATTATTGGGTACAAGAAGTTTGATTTTACATACTATTTGAGGGAAAGATACCATAGTTCTTAATCAATATCACTCCAATAAATATATGTCACTAAAACTGCTAGGTCTTTTTCTTGTTAAGTCTTATATTGAGATAATGATAATGGCCTTGGATTAATAAACTTTCTCCCAATAAAATAACTGAATTGTTTTTAATACATGAATTTGAAAAAATTTAAAGAGTTTTTTATTTTGATGTTTCCAATATCTTCCATGAATAAGCCACGTCTATTATTTTCAGATTCAATGGCTGTAAAAGAGAATTTAGAAAAGTGAGATAACACACATTCCTATATAATCATGTTATCCATTTTCACCATGAATCACTCCTCCTGACAACCTTTTTCTTATTGGAAAAGTCTAAGGTTATGCCGTAGGCATTCTAAATACCTTCGGTCTAAATACATTCAAATGTCTTTGGAATTGTTATTTAATTTGTTTAATTCAATATGTATTCATTGAGCAAGAACTTTTTCTTCAATGCTGTGTTGGCTTCTAGAGGAGATGCAAAGAATATATACAGCTTTTGTTCTTAAAAGGGGAACATTTAATGTTAGGAAAGTCCATAAAACAAGTACATAGTACATAAAGCACATAAATGAAAAGAGGAATTCAGAAAAGGAGAAGCTTAATATGGTGTAAATTTTTTAAAGAAGAAGAAGAGACAGAGACTATCAAACCTTACGGATGGGAGCAATCATAAACTATACTATTTGTGAACAGAATCAGGTTAATCATTTATAGCAAATGTGTTTTTGAGAAATGCTTGGCGTTCTGCAGCACAAGACTCTGATGGAATGTAACCCAAGCATCCATTTCTACCTAACCTTCTTTTCATCAATGTTCACCTTCCGCAGACATATGACAGAAAGCAGACATTTTTGATCTCAGACTATTTTTTAGCATGATGTTCTTCTCCATCTCATTCAGCTCTGCCATGTAACCCTATACTCACTTTCCTGGAATAGCTGAACACAACCATCTACATATTACCTGTGCTTTTTCAGTGGGACATATGGAGTGGACTATCGTTTCTCTTTATTCATTTTCACATTTGTCCCACAATACCACTCCAAAGGTTTTACCTGTATATTTGAATTTCTTTTAGATATTTATATTCCCATGATGTAATTCTGTATAATTTCTCCAAATTTTCAGTAAATTTGTACCATAAATATGACTTTTTCTATGTCCACAGAAACTTAACTAAGACATTCAGCTATCTGTAAGGGGGTCCCATTGTGGGTACCCTTGCTGTTGGATTCCTTATTCTCTTTCTCAAGGTACCACCTTCTCCCAATCTCCACCATGAGTATTGTCACCTACCTTTCAACAATTCAGAGCATTCATCCACATAACAGATTTGAATTTTTAGTCTGGAAAAATTAATTCCCCAGTATGCATCTGTATGTGAGATAGGAAGAGAGAAGGAAAGGTTCGGGAGAGAACCACGGAAATGAAGAAGGGAGAGCTTTAGCATGATACTGAGTAGTTTCTGTTGATCTCCTTAGTTACCCAGATAGGGTCTGTTTCAATTTCTCTGTCATTCTGAATGGTAGGGATATCAGGAACATTTGCTTTTTTCAGTCATTCAATGCAGACTCTTGAACCAATTGTGTGTGTGTGTGCACACATACACGTACATGCACTCTCCTAAAGAAAAAATACTCACTCTCAAAAATACTGCCGTCCAAGCTGTGAAAAAGGAGCAAATGTTCTTTGTCTCTTAGTTTTCTAGGCATTTATCTGCAATAGAGAAATTATTATTTTTATGCAGAAAATATACACATTAGCTCTTTGATCTTCTTTTTTTAAATTAGGCTATTTTTATTTGAGTTCGGGAAGACTGAGATCTTTGCTTCCATTTACAAGAATATCCAACTTCATGTTTCAGTCCTTTTCTCCAATAGGTCTTAAATTTTGGACATTTTTTTCTTCCAAATTTTATCCTATGTTCTTTTGAATGAAGCTCTTTTGATTATTCGGGAAAAGACATCCATGGTTTAGTTGCCTACCTGGTATCCATTTGTTCATCATCTTCTCTCTCGCTAAAAGAACCTTCTTTTTTTTTTTTTTTTTTAGAGTGACCATGTGTGGAAATCTGCAGGTGCTACATCTTGATTGATTTCCCATTCCCTTACCTTTTCCTTTAGTTACAGGCAGTTCCGGCCAGTGAAATCTAAATGAAATGCCACTGTAATTATTTCTGGAAACATTTGATTTCCTGATAAGTGGGACATATACGGCTGAGATCCTCCTTCCTGCTCTGGTATGTCCAACAAAATTCCAGAAAAACTTACTGATCACCCTACATTGTGAAAGAATACCCCTTTGAGAGATTCTTGGGAGTGTCTCATAAAGGGGAGGTTAGAGGAGGATATTTTTAGGGTTTTAGGGCCTGAAATGGCAGAGTATATGACATGATAGTTTTGTAACAGATGAACATAATGAGGTGAGGGTCTTGAAGCAGGCCTTGATAAGCAAAGAGTCAGTGCCCACAGTTAGCTTATCAAGGAACAAGTAATTTCTGAAACAAATAGTTAACTTATTTTCTTCCTAGTCCCAATGTTATTTAGCATAGAAATGGGAATTGACTAGCACAAAAAAAAGGAAAGCATACTTATTCTCAGAATTGTTTAGCATAAAGATAGGAACACATGTTGACTGAGCACCCACTACCGTAATGATATAATGTCTGTAGCTCCATTGGAATAAAACACACAAGGGAAGGGCCACTAGAATATCAGAGACAGCTGCCCCAAAATGTTCTGCCACTGAACTAATGACAGCATCTTTCTGTCTCTGTTCTTGTTATGTGAAAAAGAGAAACCTTAATTTATTTAAGCCACTAATTAGGGTTTTCTATTACTCATAGTTGAATATATTCCTAACTAATATTACATGTAAGACTAAGCATATGACTTTTTAAAATAGTGAGAATGTTATTTATTATTATTTTAAATGACCTTTTAAAAACAACTGATTTTTTTCAATCACATCTTGAATATTTTCATGATAAAATATGTAGAAAGACTTAAAAATCTCAAATACATGGCATCTCTCCTTCATTATTCAGACTCTTTGCAATGTAATTAAACCAGTGTGAATTTAATGCTTCACTGCAGGAAAAGAAAATGGACACCCTGAATCAGTACATTTAAGGAGTGTTGAAATAATTTCAGAAAGATAGGGTTTGTTTTAAGGTTAAGGTTCATTTATAGACTACCTATAGTTCTGCTTTCACATTTTCACATTCAGTCAGGTTCACTGCTTACTTTATGTTAAATAAGCATTAGGTTGTTTGGCTAAATATGCCAGGAACTATAGGGAATATAATATTAGTATGTTTAAGAGTAAGTTTCTCCAAGGAAGAAACCATACACTGTTTCTAGTTGTGTCCCTATAAACGAGCAGAAAGATTAGGACATTGTAGAATGCTAGCAAATACATATTTGTTGGTTGAATTAATAAACATGAATAAGTGAATGAGAAAAAGGAAGACCAAGTCACATATTTATCCTTAACCTATCCTTGCCAGAATGAAGGAATTCTCATAATGGGTCATTAGTGACCCTTCATTCCTGCAGAGCTAATCTACCATGATGGTACAGGGTTTGGTTAGAAGATGTTTCTCTGGTATGTAAATGTTTCTCCTCCTTTCTTAGGAGGCCCTGTTCTCTGGGAGGCATGAGTTATCTCAGGCTTGAGCTCAGGGCTGGCTGCATGGACATGTATTTAACCAGTGCAGTCTGCACCAGGGCCCCACATTCAGAAGGGTGCCTTGTTGTTTGCGGTTTAATGCTTTGTGGTCATTGTCTTGACATTTTGTTTTCTTAATTTCATCTTTGAATTTGGGTTTTGTAAGTAAAGTCTGATTGGATGATGGAGCCAGGGGACTTGGAGCCTCAGTTCACATGTGGTCCTGTACCCCACTGTCTCCATACTTCCCTGGAACAAATTCTTGGCTACCTGCTACCCAGCTCCTTAAGAGGAGAGCTGAGCCTTGAGCCTTCCCTGAAGAAGAAATTCTGCTTGTGGACAGCAGTCTCATCCCATGCACCAGAGGTCCTAGCCTGTACTCCCTGATGGCCTGCCCTATAGATTTCAGACTTGCTTTCCTAGTTCTCACAATCACATGATATACATTTCTTAAAACATAGCTCCTAACTGATTCTGTTTCTCTGGTTGAACTCCAATTGACACAGCACATTAAACTATGATATAAGCAGTATGACCAGAATCAAGGGAATGAAAAGGAAAATTCAGCTAAAGAATTCATTTTAGAGCAATACTAACCATGGACATTTATCATTTGTTTTAAAAATTAAAAATGCTTTTAAACCTTGAAAAACTCCTAATTAATATGTCTTGGCTTTATTTTCTCTACCAAGTAAATCTGTGCTTTAATTTCTTCAATTAAAGTACACGCATCAGGTTGAGAAGACTGTGAAAATTCTCACTTGCCACAAACCTCCTACTTTGCCAGTCAAAATATTTTGTGGTGTCTCTACCGCCAAAAAATTACACATACAGTAATTTATTTATTCAAATATACAGTAATCTATTATACAGTGATCTATTATGTATAATCTACTTGAATAAATAGATTGCTGTATGTGTAATTTGTAATTTTGTAAGTTGGAAGTCTTGTGAATTAGTTACAAATCACAATGTAAAATTTCATCTGTCTAAATCACCTAAGAAAAAGAGTGGGTTAATAAAAATGATAAGCATATGCTGGAGAAACATCTAAGTTTGAAAACTAATCTCAGGTAATAAGTACAAATGAGTACAAATTTGTCAGATGTACAGAGAAGAAGAGAGGAGTGACTAGACAAATCATGAGAGACAGAAATCCTACCCTAGGCAGAACCCTCCTACACTGTTGGTGGGAATGCAAATTGGTGCAGTCACTATGGAGAACAGTATAGAGGGTTCCTCAAAAAACTAAAAATAGAGTTAACATATGTTCCAGCAATCCCACTTCTGGGCATATATCCTTTGAAAAGATACATGCACCCCAACGTTCATAGCAACACTATTTACAATAACCAAGACAGGGAAGCAACCTAAATGTCCATCGACAGATGAATGGATAAAGAAGATGTGGTATATATATATATACACTGGAATACTACTCAGCCATAAGAAAGAATGAAATAATGCCATTTGCAGCAACATGGATGGACTTAGAGATTATCATATTAAGTGAAGTAAGTCAGACAGAGAAAGACAAATATCATGTGATATCACTTATATGTGGAATCTAAAAAAATGAAACAAATGAACTTATATATTGATACAAAACAGAAGTAGACCCAAACATAGAAAACCAACTTATGTTTACCAAAGGGGAAAGGGGTGGTGGAGGGATAAATTAGGACTTTGAGATTAACATATACACACTATTATATATAAAATAGATAACCAACAAGACCTACTGTATAGCACAGGGAACTATATTCAACATCTTGTAATAATGTATAATGGAAAGAATCTCTAAAATATTTATATATATATATATATATATATATATACACACACACACACACACATCACTGAATCACTTTGCTGAACACCTGAAACTAACACAACATTGTAAATCAACTATACTTCAATTAAAATGTTTTAAAAAATCCTACCTTAGGTAGATACTGAAATTTGGAACTGAGAGTCATAAGTTCTAGTTTTTACATGAGTCACACAGACATTAGCAAGTAAAACCTTCTGATAAGCCTTTTCAAGACCATACTATCAAGGACAGTCATACATTTATGTAGTCAACTCTATTCATCTAAACAAAAATGCTGACATCTAGAAACTCTCCCACCTAGAAGATCAGTCGTTCTTTTCCAAATATCAGGCACAGCCTGGCTTCTCTTTCTCCACCCATTTTAATCTCCCTTCTCTTCCCAAAGTCAGAAAGAATAGAAGAAAGAGATGGAGATAGTGAAAAATAAATGTCAAAGTTTGTTTTCAGTTCTTTTAGCAAGTGCTTCATAACAAAAATACCTTTCAATGTGAAGAGTTAATACACCTTGATTATGACTATAAAATTCTAACTTAATTCTGCAACGTCACAAATTCAAACACATTTAAGAAAACTTGCAGTAAACTAAATGAATGAAGAAGGTTAGAAATTCAAAATTTCTGGAAAATTCCAATTTAGTATCATTTCACATACAGCCTATCTTCAATCTTCTGGAATGTCTATTAGACATATGTGAGACTTCTTTATTTTATCTTATTTTTTAAAAAATTTAACCTAACTTTTATATTTTTCATCTATTTCTTTCTGAGTGATGCTTTCAGGTTTATTTCTTCAGTGCTTCCTTTCATTTTTCTAATTTTTTCTTCAATGTCTCATCTGCAGATTAATTATCCATTTGACTTTCATATTTTAACAATCACTTTTTTTGTTGAAAGTTCTAATTTTGTTCTTTTTTTATACCTTTCTGGAACTTTTTAGTACCATAGTTTTTCTAACTTCTGCCTACCATTCCTCTTGATCCTCATTTTCTGCCACCCCTACTATGGTTTCTCTCACTCAGTCTTCCTCAGCCATAAAGGCTTTCTTATTGTTTTCAGTTACCATTTCAGGGCCTCCGTATTTGTGATTCCCTCTGCCTGGAACACTCTTCCTCCAGCTACTCATCTGACTTGCTCACATTTCTCCTTCACGTTCAAGTATCCCTTTCTCATTAAAGCCTTCCCTGATCTTCAATGTAAAATTGGAACCACACTCTTTCACAGTATTCTTGATCTACCTTCCTTGCTTTATTTTAATTCATAGCATATTTCACCATGAAACTTATTTTACTTACTTTGTTTACATCTGTCTCTCACAATTAAAAAATAAATTCCATAAAGGCAGTGATAAGGGTAGTGGTGGTGGGTGATGGTGGTTAATTTTTGTATTCCCAGTAACTGGAAAAATGCAGAATGTCTGATGTAAATGGTCTTCAATAAATGTTATGCTAGGTAAAATCAATAAGTGTTGTTGAATGATTATTTCCTTTTTATTTCTTTTTAATTCTTTTAAACATAATTGATAATCTAGTTTGATAATTCTATTATATGAAATTCTTAAAGGTCCAATGCTATAGTTTATGTTTTAAGCTAAATAATATTTGGTAGATTGTAACTATGTATTGTGGACTTTTGGAGGCCTTGTTGTTGGGTTTTTTAAAATTATTATTATCGTAATTGAATTTGGAAAGCTCCATATTCACTGCGGCTGAGGTTTTCTTCTCTGCAATAATCTTTCAAGGTCTGAGTTGAGGATCTTTTCAGAGGGGTTTTGCTATTGATCCAAGAGTGCCATCAGCCTTTGATCACTTGTTATGCTAATTTCTTAGCTTGCTAAGAGATTACTGGAGTTTAAAGTACAAGCCCAGAACCAGGGAAGCTATAGGCCTATTGTTTGAAATTCTCAGGTAAATTTGTTTTCCTTGAAATTTTAGGCAGAAACACACAAGAATCTTACCTCCTCTGTATAATCTCCTTTGCCAGTGGGAAGACTGCTTCTATGCCATTCTTTTACTGATGGTCAAGCGTTTCCTTTAGTAGGGGTCACTTTGTTTCTTGCCTCTTGTGTATTCAAGGCCTTGTCTTTTACCTGTGAGTGGATATGATATTTTTAGATAATTTATTCAACATTTAATTGATTCTTTAGGAGAAATTTTGATCATCTATTCAACCATATTGTCACACCCAACTGTCTGAAATTACATCTGTATTAGATTCCTAGGGCTGTCATCATAAAGTACCACAAACTGGGCAGTCTAAGACTTCAGAAATACATTCTCTCATAGCTCGAGATGTTAGAAGTCGAAAATCAATGTGTTGGCAGTGACATGCACCCTCCAAATCCTCTAGGGGAAGATTCATCCTTGCCTCTTCCACCTTCTGGTGGCTCCATGAGTTCCCTGGCTTGTGGCTGCCTAACTCCAATTTCTGTCTCCATCTTCTTCTCCATGTGTTCTCCATCTCTTCACATGGCATCCTTTTTATAAGGACACCAGTCATATTGGGTTAGGGGTCCACTTACTCCAGTATGGTATCACCTCAACTAATTACATCTGCAATGACCCCCCTATTTCCAAATAAGGTCACATTCTAAAGTGCCCAGGATTAGGACTTCAACAAATCTTTTTTAGGGGAAACAATTCAATCCGTAACACCATCAAAGAAAGCAGATGCCATTTAGCCCTCAACTATTGTTTTCATGTTAATATATGTGTCCAGTGTTGCAAGACATTTTGTGTTTCAAGAGAACCCAGAGATTCTGCTTTACATTTAAAATATCCTGATTTTAAATGCTGACTACCAAAACTTTAAAACTTTGGCCAATCAAATCACAACCGCTGGCTAGGTTTCGTTTATAGGTTACTGATTTTCAACCTTTGCAACAATGTGACACAGATGATCACTTATCCAGTGGTTACTATGAATCAAAATAGAGTATTTTAAATATATTCAAGGACTCCAAGAAACTCAAAAGGTGTTCAGTACGGGCAACATGTGTCATAAGGTCCAAAACTAAAATGTATGTCCCTTTACTCATAAAATAGCTCCTCAAGCCATGACTTGGAATTTATTCCTCATTATTTTATACATATATCTAAGAAATTGGCCAGGTTTTCCTGCTCAGAGTAGATCTAAATTAGATTCAGTTTCTGAGAAATTTGACGGTTGTTGCTAGAGGAAAGTGCGAGGATAAAAATGAGAAGTGACAGCTCTGAAAGGAAGAGACAGGAAAAAAGATTTCAAAAGCAGATATAAGAATTCCCCAAATCATAGCAGTCTGACATCATTTGGTGCAGTTTGGAACCTGGAGGGTATCGCTATTATAACCTCCTGCAATAACTCATATTCTAAACATCCACCTTGAACATTAAAAGAAGTGTTAGTTATAGTTTATGGAAGTGAGCAAGACAAAAAAATATTCAGAAAGATTTCCAGCATTCAGGGAGATATTCAATCAGTATGCCTCAGGACAGCTGAATGGGTTGCTAAAAACATCAAACTACTTCAATGTCAGTTATGTGGCTGCTGCCCTGTACACCACCACCCCGCCCCACAGATGATGCCAGACTGCCCCACAATTCAGCAACTATAGGAATGATGGCTGGCAGAACTCGGGCTAAAGTGTTTACTGTTCCAGGACTTTGGGAACTATGTGTTCGGGTTTCCGTACTATTGCTAAATATGTTGTACATTACTCCTGCCGGTGCAAATATTTACCAAAGAAAATTTCTTCACCTTAATCTATAATAAATATGACTTTTGGAAAGAAAAAGAGTGTCAGAGATCAAATCAATCTATGAACAAATGGCATACTCTCTGAGCAGAGGACGTGGTCACTGAGGAAATGACTTGCTACCTCATCTGACACCACTAAGTATTCACAATAAGTCATTAGCTACCCTTAATCTGATTTCAAACTCATGGAATCAAACTTCTGATTATAAACTGACTACTCTAACATTTTACCTACAAGAAGAATGAACTGGCCAAAAGACAGAATTCCTTAGTCCCCTTGGAAATTATAATTTAGTTGTAAATTAATAAACTTTGGTATTATATATCTTTCCCCATGAGCTTAGTTAATTTGAGCAAGTCCTGACTGTTTCTTAGTAACGTGAGAATTACAAGGATTTGACAAATCAGATTTCCAAATCTGGGGTAAGTTCACCAAGTTAATAAGATCCCGTAGGGACCTTGGAAGTTGGTCACCATGTTGTCCCAGGAAACGTCCTCTGTGATTAAACTAAACTACACAGGTTTAATTCTTTGTTCCTATTAGAAATTTCTACATGAAGACTTGGTATAATTGGAAAGAACTTCCTAATGTAGTATATCTTTAAGCAGTATCTAAGTTAAATTCAGTGATTACAAATTTGTTGTCAGTAATCATGAACAAATATTGACTAATATGCACTGCATCAATAGATTTTTTAATGTCAAATTTTCTAGGAATTTAAACAAAAAACTCAAAATATGCAAAAACCATTTCATATGCTATTGATGATCTGGACAAGAGAGATTAACATAACCTACATATATAAATATTAATATATAGTAAGTACATAATTTTATATTAATATAAATATATAAGTGTACTCAGATCTTCTTGAGTGTGTCCCCACCTTAAGGAATATATTTCTAGAGTTAAGTCAAAGAGCTAATTATGCATTATTGCACATTATATAACAGCATTATACAAGTCAATTAGAACTGACAATAAAACAACTTCCATGAAAGATCATCTGAATTGCCTTTATTTCTCTTTTAAAATCACTGAAGCAAAATCACATTCCATTTCAAATGTTCTGAAAATCTCTACAGCCTATCAAGCCTTCCCCACAGCATTATTAGTCTCTTCCCAGGTTTTAGCAAAGGAACATTTGTTTGCTTCTGTAATTCCTGAGAGGTCACTGAAATTTCAAATAGCATTATTTTCCAGGTAAGAAAATAAGAAAATGCACTTTATAAATCTCTTAAAGACAGATCAAGGACTTCAACTTTTAATTAGAATGCCATAGCTTATTTAAAAGAATTAATAAAACTAATAAAATAATTTCTCTAAAATATCCTATGTTCAACAGAAAAATTAAAAATGCAAGAAAAAATCTTGAGCCTCTTCTTTTTGAGGTATAATTTTCTAATTCCACAGCTACATGACCTTTCAATAATTGTTTCAAGAAAGATTTCTATCATATTGCTTTGCCTTAATTTCTGATTCGGTCAGTAAATCTTTGTTCCCATCTCTGTGAAGCTTTCTTAGGTCACCAGCACAATGAAGGCAAAGGGGATTCAGTATTGATGAATCCTTTACTCTAAACCTAAAGGATAAACATTGTAAACTTGTTTCTTCTTTAATATAACAGTAACATAACTGTGACTAAAAGATGGGTGTATTTTACCATCTAAAAACTGAAGCACTTTTTATATATTTCAAAACGGTCCTCACCAAAATTTGGCTGAAAAATGTGACTTGGTGCAGAAACCTTATTTTTAATGGATAATTGCTATAACATCATTTTGGTAAAAGCTGGTTACAAATGGTTGGAGAAAAGAAGTTTACCATGTGCCAGGAGCTACACTAGGCTCTTCAGCTCTATTGTTTATTTTTACAACTAGCCTATGAAAAAAGCATTTATTATTAATCCACTTTATAGATGAGTGAACCAGGGCTCAAGTAATTTAACTTGCCTGAGTTTTCAGAGCAAAGTATGTGGCAGGGATGAGATTTTAATTTAGTTCAAAAAAACAATATATTGCATATTAAACACTCTGTAATAATGTTCCTAATCCTAATAATGGACTATCTCATTAATTATTGCCAAATATTACCTTGAAAGATGATAATTCTATTAATAGAAACTAGTAATTATTTGATAATTCATATAGGCCAAACCCTCTAAGTCTGGTCTTACTGAAACCCTCTGAGTTTGGTCTTACTATTATCCCATTTTACGGTGGGAAAACTGACATCACAGGTAGTAACTGGTAGAGTTGAGACTTCAAGGCAAGTAGCCCTACTTTACAATCATGCTCCAAAATGTCTAGACTATAGTACTATCAAGTTATAAAAACTAATTTCAAATTTAATGAGCATATTTCAAACAGAAATTTTGGTGAGAATGATAAAATATTTATTTAGTGATTTTAGAGCAAACTTTACATTGTACCTCAAGGTCACTATTTCTAGCATTGCAGTGAACAAAATCATCATGGGAATGCCAAAGGTGGACATAGGCCAACAGGTCTGTCAATTTGGATTACATGTTCTTTTTAAAAAAATTTAACTGAGTTATAATTGACATACAACATTATATTAGTTTCAGGTACAAAACCGAGTTATTTGTTATGTTTATGGATTATGAAATGATCACCACAAGAAGTCTATTTATCATGTCACCATACAGATTTATTACAATATTATTGACTACATTCCCCATGCTGTACATTATACCTTCAAGACTATTTACTTTACAGCTGAAAGCTTTTACCACTTAATCCCCTTTACCTATTTCACCTATCCCTCCCACACCTTCCTCTTTGGCAACCACCCATTTGTTCTATGTATCTATGAAGCTATTTGCTTTGTTTTGTTTTTAGTTTCACATATCTGTGGCATCATATGGTAATCTTTTTCACTGTCTGACTTATTTCACTTAGGATAGTACCCTCTATGTCTATCCATCTTGTCACAAATGTCAATATTTCATTGCTTTTTATGGCTGAGTAATATTCCATTGTGTGTGTGTGTGTGTGTGTGTGTGTCTATCTCACATCTTCTTTAACCATTCTCATCTGCTGAAAGACACTTAGGGTGCTTTCTTTACCTTGGCTATTGTATATAGTGCTGCAGTGAATACAGGGGTACATGTATCTTTGAATAAATTCCCAGAAGTTGAATTGCTGGATCATATCGTAGTTCGAGTTTTAGTTTTTTTAGGAATCTCCATACTGTTTTCCATAATGACTGTACTAATTTACATTCCCAACAACAGGGCACAAGGATTCCCTTTCCTCCACATCCTTGCCAACACTTGTTTTTTGTCTTTTTGCTAATAGTCATTCTGACAGGTGTGAGGGGCTATCTCATTGTGGTTTGGATTTGCATTTCTCTGATGATTAGTATACTGACCATCTTTTCATGTGCCTGCTGGCCATCTGTATGTTTTCTTTGGGAAAAAAATGTCTATTCAGGTCCTCTGTCCATTTTTAAATTAGATTGTTTGTGTTTTTTTCCTTATTGAGTTGTATGAGTTCTTTGTATATTTTGTATATCAACCTATTATCAGATATATGGCAAATACATTCTCTCATTCAGAAGGTTACCTTTTCGTTTTGTTGATGGTTTCCTTCACTGTGCCAAAACATTTTAGTTTGATGTACTCCCATTTGTTTACTTTTGTTTTTGTTTCACTTGCTTAAGGAGACACAGCCTCAGTTTCATTCTTTTTCATGTAGTGTCCAGTTTTTCCAATACCATTTACTGAAGAGACTATCTTTTCCCCATTGTAGATTCTTGCCTCATTTGTGGTAGATTAATTGAAAAACAGAAGATGGGTTTATCTTAGTGATTTGAGATTAGATAAGCATGAGTTTATCTGGGTCCTCTATTCTGTTCCTTTGATCTATGTGTCTGTTTTTATGCCAATACCATACTGGTTTGATTACTATAGCTTTTTAGTACAGTTTGAAATCAGGGAGTGTGATACCTCCAGCTTTGATCTTATTTCTCAAGATTGCTTTGGCTATTCGGGATCTTTTGTGGTTCCACAAAATTTTAGGACCATTTGTTCTATATTAGTGAAAATTTCATTGAAATTTTGATGGAGATTGCATTGGATCTATAGATTGCTTTGGGTAGTATGACGATTAGAACCATATAGATTGTTTCAATTTGTGAGCACAGTGTATCTTTCCATTTATTTGTGGCATCTTCAATTTCTTTCAATGTCTTATAGCTTTCTGAGTACACCTTTTTCACCTCCTTGGTTAAACTTATACCTAGGTATTTTATTCTTTTTGATGCGATCATAAATGGGATTGTTTCTTCATTTCTCTTTCTGATAGTTTGTTGTTAGTGTATAGAAATACAACAGATTTCTGTATATTAATTTTGTATCCTGCAACTTCACTGAATTCATTTATTAGTTCTAATAGCATTTTTTGGTGGCATCTTTGGGGTTTTTCTATATATAGTATCATGTCATCTGCAAATAATGACAATTTTACTATTTTTCTTTTCTAATTTGTATGCTTTTCAACTTCTTTTTTTGCCTAAGTGCTACAGCTAGGACTTCCAATACCATGTTAAATAAGAGTGCACATTCATGTCTTGTTCCTGATTTTAGAGGACAAGCTTTCAGCTTTCCATCAGTGAGTATGATGTTAGCTGTGGGTTCTTCATATATGGCCTTTATTATGTTGAGGTGTATTCCCTCTATACCCACTTTGTTGAGAGTTTTAAAAATTTTGTCAAAAGTTTTTCCTGCATCTATTGAGATAATAATGTGATTTTATCCTTTGTTTTGTTAATGTTGCATACCACGTTGATTGATGTGTGAATGTTAAGCCATCCTTGCATCCCTGGAATGAACCCTACTTTATCATGGTGTATGATTCTTTTAATGTATTGTTGAATTCAGTTTTCTAATACTTTGCTGAAGATTTCTGCAGCTATGTTTATCAGGAATATTGGCTTGAAATTTTCTTTCTTTCTTTTCTTTTTCTTTGTAGTCTCTTTGCCTGGTTTTGGTTTCAGTGGTCTCATAAAATAAGTTTGGAAGTGTTCCTTCCTCTTTACTTTTTTGGAATAATTTGAGATGGATTGGTGTTAACTTCTATTTAAATCTTTGGTAGAATTCACCTGTGAAGCCATCTGGACCTGGATTTTGTTTGTTGGTACATATTATTTTTCAATTAGTTTCCTTGAAAACAAACTCCTGTGGCAAGCTTGCTTATTATTTCTCTCATGTAACAGAATATATGAAATATACCTTGCTTTTCAAGATATATAGTCTCTTAATTTTAGATTAATCAAATTGGATTTAAACTCCTTAACAGTGTTGTGGAATGTCCAAAGTGTCTGAGTGATTTGGGGGGGTGGCAGAGGGAGTAGTGGAAGGACAATGTGGCATATTCAAGCGTATTTCACATTTCATGAGTACCCATAGTTTTGTGTTTCCTTGGATATGCTGTGATTTTTTTTTTTTCTTTTCATGTAGATGTGTAACTAGGGATACAAGAAACCACGGCAACACTGTCTTACTCAAAGAAAAGAAGTTGAATATAGTAATCCCTCAATATCCAAGATAAACCAATCCTACGGTGAGGTGTAAGCTGGGCCTTTCTTTCTATTATATGTCATTATCTCCATTACAGTGGTTTTGGCTGAATATATACCTCAGAAACATTTACAAAATTTAGAAAGTTTTAGAAGTTGTTTACAGAGGCCCATCTAATCTCAAATCACTGAGATAAATTAGAATTCATGTGATTTATGTAATGGAGAAGGTACTAAGCCATCAGAGATGATTATTACTTGTAAAATCTCACCTGGAGTAAATACAATATCACACTGTAAAATCAATTTTGCAAGAAAAATGTTACCAATTTCACAAAAGGGCAAAAACATCACCATTCTTTTCACAGACTGTAACAATGTCCTCCTTTATGAAAATTGCTTTTTTATTAGAGGACAATTACTGTGTGTTGAAATAAGAAAATATAGATGGTGGAAGACATTACAGGCAAACCACACCCACCTATCTATCTGTCCTCTTCTGATTCTTAATCATGAACTGTGTGGAGAGGGTGGTCCTAGGCCGCAGTTCAAAGGAGATGAAGTTTGTCTTATCTCCTCTCTTGCTTTCCTTTTCTTTGCCTTTTTGTTTGTATACTCTGCTACAGCTGTGGCCAGATAGTAAGCATTCTATATTTGAAGTTAAGAATGAATCACAAACATATTTTATTCTCACAAAGTAATTTGGTTTTGCATATGTATTTTTAAAACTATTTGATTTGGTATCACTTATACTCATTACTTTTTAAAATTAAGTAACATTTAAAATTTTTTTATAGTTACCTTCAATTTAAAGCAAGAGATGTCTCTTTTTCATATATGGAAGTGACATAAGGTTTTCTGTATAAATAAAATAAATATATTAAGGTCATAAAAATGGAGGTGGTACATGGACGTGGTTAAACTCAATGTACTATGAGCATGTATAAAAAAAGACAGGACTTGACAGTCTCAAAAGTCCCTTGCATTTTCATAGTCTGGGGATTTTAGAATAGGGACATAACATAGGTTGGGGAACAATGGAACACAGTCCCCACACTTCGATTCCTTGGGTTAAATGATAAGACCTTTTCTCAGCTTTATTCTCTTGTAATGAAAATAATGATGAATTAAATCAGCAGTTCTTTTTTTTTTTTTAACTCACATCACTCTGTTATTGGTCAAATCAGTCATACAATCAACTGGGTCATTCCATCATTGGATGACTTGAATAATATATATATATTTTTTATACAGCAAGTTCTTATTAGTCATCAATTTTATACACATCAGTGTATACATGTCAATCCCAATCTCCCAGTTCATCCCACCACCACCCCCACCCCCCACTTTCCCCCCTTGTTGTCCATACGTTTGTTCTCTACATCTGTGTCTCAATTTCTGCCCTGCAAACCAGTTCATCTGTACCATTTTTCTAGGCTCCACATATATGCGTTAATATACGATATTTGTTTTTCTCTTTCTGACTGCTTCCCTCTGTATGACCGTCTCTAGATCCATCCACGTCTCAACAAATGACCCAATTTAAGTCAGTGGTTCTTAAAGTTCAATTTTAGAACCAACAGCCTCAGCAACACCTGGGAGCTGGTTAGAAACGCAAATTCTCAGGTGCTACCTGGCAATTCTGAGATCCTACCTGGATTTGCTGAATCAGAGCTCTGGGGGTGGAGCCCAGCAATCAATGTTATAACAAGCCCTGTAGGTGATTCTCACACCTGCTGAAGTTTGAAAATCATTCAGTTAGGGAACCACATATGTAACAGAAATGACCTCGAATTTTACTGGAAAATTAGTCTTGTACTATTAACTCTAGTAAAAGTAATCTTGAAAATGATCTTAGCCTAATGGATGACAATAAATGCTTAGAAAAAGAGAATTAGAAGATTATGCTTAGAAATGAGTTCCTATAGCAAGAGGAAATCTTACCAAGTAAGAGTTAATTGTACCAATCACATTCAAATACTTTTTACCATTTTTTGTTGGAGGAAGCATCTACATGCAAAACTAACATAAATAAAAAGCAAATTACTTCTTTCAGTGCAATAAAAATCTGGAGTCAATCTCTAAATGTTACAGACCAAGCCGTGGTACCTGTAGTGATGCCTGGGAAGCTGGTCCTCTTCTCTGAGAGCCTCCTTACATAGCCCGCTGATGAGGCAGCTGGCTGACCCACAGGCACTGCTCATTAGAACAGGAATTTACACCTAAGCTGACTCAATTAGATGTTTTCGGCACAGACTTGAAATTGACACAGATACTTTGTACTTGTAGAAGAATTAAGAGGTCATGAAAGTTGAGGTTGAGGTGGTCATGTGTACTCAAAAGCATAAAATGAAGGACTTTCAGAGAAAGAAGAATAAATGAAGTGAATACACAGATACTAAAGTATCTGGCTGTGGAGTGGTGTGGAATATGCGAAAGAGATAGGAAGAGAGAACGGATAACAGATATTGCTTATGTCCCTAACGGCTTTTAATTCCTGTTGCATTTCCTCTTCTTAGGTTTCCTGTGATAACTCAATATTCATACAATAAATTGCCAGGTTTGTTTTGTTTTGTTTTTTGGATAGTGAGGCTAAAATAACTTTCTGTTACTTGAAACATGATTCTTAATTAAAATTCCTACTCATCAATGAATATCAACATTCATTTAAAATATGAATATAATTTTCTTATTAGCTACTGACTGAAAGCAATGGCTAGGATTCGGTGTTTGAATTCCAAATCTCCTCCCACAGAAACACAGCCCAGATATTACCAGCATGGCCACTAGTAGGAATAGTCATTTTCTTGGTCCCTGGAAGAAAACTTTTACAGCATGAAGAATAGAAAATGTTGCGCTGTGTGACAGTTAAATTGATTTCCCTTTATTAACTGAAGGGAAAGGAACATAAGAATTTAAATTTATAGACCAACCAACAAAAACTGAGATGTAGATTAATCAAAGTGAAAAAGCAAAGGCAATCATTCAGAGGGTGCACGCAATACAGCAAGGCTGAGAAAAGTCTGAAGGGCAGACACTGGAGCAGGCAGCAATGAAACTGAGGACCAGTGTCCTGTGGAGGCCTCTGCACACAAGTTCCAGAGGGAAGATTAAGGATCGATGCAGCTCAAGTACAAAGCAGGCACTGGGCCAAACACTGTTAAAACACAAAACATGTTCTAGGACAAGCCTGAGGGCAATAAAGAGGCAGGCAGAACATAACATTGGGCCCCTCTGAGGTCCTCTTTACCTTAAGTAAGTGATTGTACATCTGGTGCTGAAGTTCCCATGACAATTATAAGAGTGGAGAATTGAGAAAGGCATTTGGGAAGAGGAAGGAGAAGCTGAACCTTTTTTTTTTTTAGCTCCCATTAGGTGATTATACACATGTTCCCTCCTCATGTTCCCTAGATGAACATGGAGAAATAATAGTTTGAACTCTGAGGACCCGTTTAAGTACTGTTAAGGAAGGACCCAACTGTTCAGTAGGTGAATTCTTCCCAATAAAATAAAATAACTCCAGTAAGTTTACTTGTATTGGTTTGGAGAAATTATTAAATCACTGAAAATTTGTGGTTATCTCTATAGAGTTTATTTACCTCTGCCCCAATCCTCCTCACTCTTAGCATTCGGGAGAATGAATAAAAGCAACATTCTCATGTTCAGATGGCAACACTGATTAAATAGTTTTAACATATTCATTAAGTGCACCATCATTGTATCTCAACCACAGAACCCTTAGGATTACCATTATAGATTAGCAAAACTGTAAATAATTAATATCTTTTGTTTCAAGTGACCCTTGAAAAGAGGAAAATATGAGTTCAAGCCTGAAAGGTCCCCTGCTGCATCACTTCTACTACAAAGCTAAGAGAAGGAAAATTGAAAATTTTTAATCATTTTCACATCAAATGATGCAGCCTTCAGAAAGTGAACTGAGTTAATGATGGGGCTTCAGAGAAAGCCCAGATATACCTAAAAAGTTCCTTTTGTCCGCAAGTGTTCCACTGCTTAACCAATATCTAAAAATCCCTCCCAAGGCTATTCTAGGTTACCATGACTCAGGGATGACAGTGTGGTTTCTGAGATGTAGGTGAGCCCCCACTCACAGGTTTTAGTCAGTGACCTGTGGGAACAGCTAGCAGAAGCTGAAGACACTCAAGATTCAAATGTGTGCATGTCACATGTTTGTCAGCTCCTCTGAATTTTACACGCCTAACAAGATAGGCTCATACCCTAAGCAGACAAAATTCTCTAGCAGCTCTTAGGCAGAACTGTCAGCTCCTCTCTGTTTCTTCTCTTCTCTCTCCCTGCCTTTTTTTTTTTTTTTTTTTGTGCGGGCCTCTCACTTCTGTGGCCTCTCCCATTGCGGAGCACAGGCTCTGGACGCGCAGGCTCAGTGGCCGTGGCTCACAGGCCTAGCCGCTCCGCGGCATGTGGGATCTTCCCGGACCGGGGCACGAACCCGTGTCCCCTGCATCGGCAGGCGGACTCTCAATCACTGCGCCACCAAGGAAGCCCTCTCCCTGCCTTTGATGATCATTTTAAACTCAGTTCACCTCAACAAAATACGGGCATGAGCATTAGGCTAGCTGTCCAGCCACTGAATCTTCCTAGAGAAATTCAGCTTCCTCAGTGGTGGAAGAGATGAAAACCTCAAAAGGCAGTACAGTGTAGCCCAAAGGAAATTACAATCTTATTGATAAATCAACCGGAAATTTTGGTTTTGCTGACAATGTGGCAATTTCTACTCAGAGACTTTAACATCATAACAATTATCACTTCACTATTTCTCTTTCTAAATAGGCAATTTCATGCATAGTATGATAACGTGTACTCTAATATCTTATATTTTTTTATGGTTTTGCTTGAACTAAAAGCTATAACATTTGATTATTTTGACATATTAACTCTTAACTTGGGAAATTATAACCAAGCAGATTCTTATATGATATCCTATGGGTTTTTCATTCTCATCTTGTTGGAGTCAGTAGAGCGAGAAGTTTAGGGAGATCTATTTTAACAATTGCTCTGAGATGAACAATGTACCTTTGAAAGGCAAAGGAATGGAAGTCAGAACACTAAAAAGAGAAAAATTTTATTTTTCTGAATCAAAAAAGAAACCCTCACTTTATGTAATTACCGTACATAGCCCTCCTCCCCCACTTACCTACGGGAGATATATTCCAAGATCTCCAGTGGATGCCTGAGACCTCAGATGGTACCAAACTTTATATTTACTATGTTTTTCCTATACATTCATACCTATGATTAAGTTTAATTTATAAAGTAGGCACAATAAGAGAATATCCTAATTGTCAGCATCACTACTCTTGCACTTTGAGGTCATTATTAAGGAAAATAAGAATTACTTGAACACAATCACTGCTATAGGCAGCAGTAGATCTGATAACCAAGATAGCTACTAAGTGACTTACGGGCGAGTTATGAAGGACAAGGAGATGATTCCCGTCCCAGGTGGGCTGGATTGGGAGGGCTCGAGATGTCATCACGTGATTCAAAACAGCATGCAATTTAAAATTGATAAGTTGTTTAGTTCTTAAATTTTGTATTTAATATTTTCTGACCACAGTTGACTGTGGGTAACTGAAATCAGGTTAAGTGAAACCACGAATAAGGAGGGGCACCTGTAGTGATGAACACGGTGACAAACTCAGTTTTAGGAGTGGTCATGTTAGAATCTAGTTGATATTAGGTATGTCTATATATACTGCCACACCAAAGTCTTTATTTAGTTAGTTATTTGTTTACTTATTATATTTCTACTTTTATTGTAAAAATTATTTTATTTTGATATGTTTTTCAAAAAATTTAGAATTACAAAGAAGTTGCAAAAGAATTCTGATATACCCTTCACCCAGCTTCTCCCTTTTAACATCTTCAAAAACCAAAGAATATGTGTTGAAACCAAGAAATTAATCTTGATTCAGTATTTAAAGTCAAGAACTCAGATTTCACCAGTGTTGTTTTTCCAATAATGTCTTTTTGTGTGTGTGTATGTGTGATCTAGGATTCATTTCAGAATCCCACATTCTATTTAGTTCCCATGTCTCTTCTGTGACAATTACTGTTTTTTCTCATCTTTCATGATCTTGATATTTTTCAGGAGTATCAGCTAATTATTTTTGTAGAATATCCCTCAATCTGGGTTTTTCTGACATTTTATCATGCTTAAATTTAATTTCTGCATTAAATGTAGGTTATGTGGAAGGACACTGAAGAGATGATGTGCCCTACTCAGGACATCACATTCAGTGTCACATGACATTCATATATAATACTGATGGTGTTACTCTGGATCATTTGCTTAAGAGAGTGTCTGCCAGAATCTTCCTGTAAAGTTACTATCTATTCCTTTGTAATTACTAAATTCTTTGAGAGATACTTTGAGACTCTGCACATATTTCACTCCCCTTAAGTTTTCACCCTTTAATTTTAATACCCATTGGTGAAACTTAACTGCTGCAAAATCACTATGGTATTATAATGGTCATTTTCTATTTTGCATATTTCTTCTACATGTATTAATTGGAATTCTTCAGTAAAGAACAGCTCTTGCTTTTCCTTTACACCTTCTTTCATCCTGCTTTCCTTCTTTCCTTCCTTTCTCTCTCCCCCCCTTTCCTTCCTTCCTTCTTTCCTCCTTCCTTCCTTCCCTTCTTCACTCATTTCATTAATTTATTACGAATATTGATTTTATTCTTTGGGTTATAATCAATACTATCATTATTTGTTTTGTTGACCTAATTGCTCCAACTTTGGAGCCATCATTTTGTTTGCTTGTTTTTTTGCATTTCCTTACTTTCTGGCACCCCAAGATTCTCCAGGTTTTTCTTGTATTTTATCCTGCTCCAGACCTGGAATCAACCTGTTCTTTAAAGAACTCTGGTTCCTTTTATATTTACAAATTAATATCCAGATATGAAGTGTGTTTATTGCTACTGGGTCAAAAGTTTCATGATAGAGTTTTAATAAAAACTGTGCTGGCTGAAAATCATTCCTAAAATATCTAGAACTTTTGACAAAATTTCTGACATGTCAAGAGATTCTAATCCAGCACTTTCTCATCTAGTATTAATAGATGCTATACTTTTGGTAGAGGGTTCCATTTTCTAATATCATATTGCACTCAGAGATTCGCAATATATATTACTGAAGAATTGTGCCAAGACTTCAATGTAATATAATATTGTAAATAATATTGTTTGCCTTTGTTATCTTTTATTGACATCCAAAGTCATGTGGCTTCAAAATACTTTTTTCCCCACAGTATATCTACCAACATCCAGTAGGAGAGTCACTGTCAGCTGAACACCAAATCAGGAAACATCATGTTAACTAAAAATCCTCTCTTCTAAATGTTATCACTAGATAGTGAGTAACAGGATTTCAGTTACCTTGTCTTTTGCTCTCCATGTTAATAACCTAGGCAAGAGAGCAAGGCTTATCACCCCTTAAGTCACTGAAAACTAACAATGGAATTGTCCATATTATCTTCTAGTTTTCTTATGCATTCCTCCACAAACCACAATATAACACACATTCACACACACTTTCTTTTTTCCTTCCTTCCTTCCTCTCTCCCTTCCTTTTTTTTTTCTGGCTTAGATGAAACACATTGCCCTTTTTTCTGACACGCATAATATAATGCTGGCTGAAGAACTGCAGTTTTCCAATATCAGCAAAAACACTATTACTGAAGCCAATCTATTAAAAAGAGTAAGAATGACCTCTTTTATATTCTAATGTGTTCTTGCGCTGGCTATTGTATTCATGTAGCATTGGTCCCTCATTCTCCTCTTGTCACTCTTGCATGTAGAATGGTTTTGCAGGATTCTGGTCTTTTGTGGCTTACTCATGCATGCCTGAGTATTGCCGTTTTACATTTCTCTTCTTTTGTCAAATTAGATTCTTGACTTTGTATCTAAGATAGTGTAGTTACCTATCCAGAAATCAGTGCTTTTCATATTACCTAGTTTATTTATTGAACAAGAGGTTACTGAAGAATAATGATTGTGATATAATTTTATTGCAACAAAATCTACTCACTATGAAGTGTGGATCATGTTAAAGCACTATCAGCAAAATTAGGTAATCAAAGCAGCAAAAAACAAACAAAGCAAGCAAACTATCTCTTACAAATGGATCTAGAACTATCATTATGCAAAAAAAACAACAACAAAACCAGAACAAAACTCTTCCATGGTAATAGACCTAGAGTTCATATACTACATTACTTGCAGTAACCAGCACCTACTAAGTACCCACTGTGTTAAGCAATATACTTTATAATGGGATACAATCTTGAAAACAATATAGCTCCAGCCCTCAAAGATTATATTCAAGTGATGAGACTATAATGTAAGCCCAATTTCGACATAGTGTAAATAATATGTTACCAGAAATTTGGGGAGGCACAGGAAAGGATCATTTACTACATAATAATTTAGTTTATTAATATCAGCTATGGCCATAACAAAATACTATAGGTTGGATGGCTTAAACAACAGAAATTTATGTCTCTCAAATCTGGAAGTTCCCGATCAAAGTCCAGCAGGGTTTGGTTTCTGGGGAGAGCTTTCTTCCTAACTCTCAGATAGCTGCCTTCTTGCTGTGTGTTCACATGACCTCTTCTTTCTTTGCATATGGAGATAGAGCTCTCTTATGTCTCTTCTTATAAGAACACTTATTGGATTAGGCCCCCAACCTTATGACTGCATTTCACCTTAGTTACTTCCTTATGAGCCCTATTTCTAAATCAAGTCACAATGGAGTTAAAGCTTCCTTTGGAAGAACATGTTTAGTCCATTACACTCAAAGTTCTTGAAAATTTTATTTTACTTAAGAAAAAAATTAAAAGTAATTATGTATGATATTAAACAAAAAAACTATAAATAGAAAAGAAAAAAATAACTTTTATTTCTGAAAATATATTCATCACTCATGCTAATAAAAGATTTAACTCATTTAGCAATTATAAATTGTAAATTATAAATTGTAAAGCACCTTCACTTTTTTGTTTTGTTTTGTTTTGTTTTGTTCTACCAATATGTTGGAGGCTCCTGGGACAATATAACTACATTTAATTTTCAGATGAAAAACAGATAGTGTTATTTGTCTAAAATTATACTGTGTATTGATAGTAAAACTCATAAGAGTTAAATTACAACAAAAGTCTTCTGGCTCCATTCTGTGATATTTCTGTACGACCAAGAAAGCTAAGGTATAGAAAATATTTAAAAAAGAGGGACCTTCAAGATGGCGGAGAAGTAAGATGTGGACATCACCTTCCTCCCTACAAATACATCAAAAATGCATCTACATGTGGAACAAGTCCTACAGAACACCTACTGAACGCTGGGAGAAGACCTCAGACTTCCCAAAAGGCAAGAAAATCCCCACGTACCTGGGTAGGGCAAAAGAAAAAAGAAAAAACAGAGACAAAAGAATAGGGATGGGACCTGCACCTCTGGGAGGGAGCTGTGAAGGAGGAGAAGTTTCCACACACTAGGAAGCCCCTTCACTGGCAGAGATGGGGAGGGGGGGAAAGCTTCGGAACTGCGGAGGAGAGCACAGCAAAAGGGGTGCAGAGGGCAAAGCGGAGAGATTCCCACACAGAGGATCAGTGCCGGCCAGCACTCAACAGCCTGAGAGGCTTGTCTGCTCACCTGCCGGGACAGGTGGGGGCTGGGAGCTGAGGCTCCGGCTTCGGAGGTCAGACCCCAGGGAGAGGACTGGGGGTGGCTGCATGAACACGGCCTGAGGGGGCTAGTGTGCAACAGCTAGCCGGGAGGGAGTCCGGGAAAAGTCTGGACATGCCTAAGAGGCAAGAGACCATTGTTTCGGGCCGTGCAAGGAGAGGTGATTCCTTCCCTGTCTGCGCGCAGAAGGCAGAGCACGGCCTAAACGAGCTCCAGAGATGGGCATGAACCGCGGCTATCAGCTCGGACCCCAGAGAGAGGCATGAAACGCTAACGCTGCTGCTGCAGCCACCAAGAATCCTGTGTGCAAGCACAGGTCACTATCCAAACCCCTCCGTGAGCCTGTGCAGCCCACCACTGCCAGGGTCCCATGACCCAGGGACAAGTTCCCCAGGAGAACACACTGTGCGCCTCAGGCTGTTGCAATGTCATATTGGCCTCTGCTGCCGCAGGCTCGCCCTGCATTCCAATTATAACTACCGTACCACTCCCTCCCCCTGGCCTGAATGATCAAGAGCCCCCTAATCAGCCACTGCTTTAACCCCATCCTGGCTGGGTGGGAACAGATGCCTGAGGGCGACCTACACGCAGAGGCAGGGCCAAAACCAAAGCTGAACCCCAGGAGCTCTGCAAACAAAGAAGAGAAAGGGAAATCTCTCCCAGCAGCCTCAGGAGCAGTGGATTAAATCTCCACAATCAATTTGATGTACCTGCACCTGTGGAATACCTGAATAGACAACGAATCATCCCAACACTGAGAGGGTGGACTTTGGGAGAAACTGTAGACTTGGGGTTTGCCATCTGTGACTGATTTGTTTCTGATTTTTATGTTTATCTAAGTTTAGTTTTTAGTGCTTGTTATCATCAGTGGATTTGTTTCTTGGTTTGGTTGCTCTCTCTTTTTTTTTATTATTATAATTTTTTTATTGTTTTATTTTAATACTTAAAAAACCTTATTATTCATTTTTTATTTATTTTCTTTCTTTTTTTCTCTCTTTTCTTCTGAGCCGTGTGGCTGACAGGGTCTTGGTGCTCCAGCCTGGGGTCAGGCCTAAGCCTCTGAGGTGGGAGAGCCGAGTTCAAGACACTAGACCAAAGACCTCCTGGCCCCACATAATATCAATTGGCGAGAGCTCCCCCAGAGATGTCCGTCTCAACGCTAAGACCCAGCTCCACCCAATGGCCAGCAAGTTCCAGTGCTAGACGTGCCATAACAAACAGCTAGCAAGACAGGAACACAACTCCACCCATTAGCAGAGAGGTTGCTGAAAATCATACTAAGTTCACAGACACGTCAAAACACACCACCAGACGCGGACCTGCCCAACAGAAAGACAAGATCCAGCCTCATCTACCAGAACACAGGCATCAGTCCCCTCCACCAGAAAGCCTATACAAGCCATTGAACCACTCACCCACTGGGGAGAGACACCATAAACAACAGGACCTATGAACCTGCAGCCTGTGAAAAGGAGACCCAAACACAGTAAGTTAAACAAAATGAGAAGATGGAGAAATATGCAGCACATGAAGGAGCAAGGTAAAAAGCCACCAGACCAAACAAATGAAGAGGAAATAGGCAGTCTACCTGAAAAGGAATTCAGAATAATGACCATAAAGATGATCCATAATCTTGGAAATAAAATGGAGAAAATACAAGAAACATTGAACAAGGACCTAGAAGAACTAAAGAGCAAACAAACCATGTTGAACAACAGAATAAATGAAATTAAAAATTCTCTAGAGGGAATCAGTAGCAGAATAACAGAGGCAGAAGAATGCATAAGTGACCTGGAAGATAAAACAGTGGAAATAACTGCCCCAGAGCAGAATAAAGAAAAAAGAATGAAAAGAATTGAAGACGATCTCAGAGACCTCTGCAACAATACTAAATGCACCAACATTTGAATTATAGGGGTCCCAGGAGACAAGAGAAAAAAAAGGGTCTGAGAAAATATTTGAAGAAGTTATAGTTGAAATCTTCCCTAACATGGGAAAGGAAACAGTCAATCAAGTCCAGGAAGTGCAGAGAGTCCCATACAGGATAAATCCAAGGAGAAACACACCAAGACACATATTAATCAAACTATCAAAAATTAAATACAGGGCTTCCCTGGTGGCACAGTGGTTGAGAGTCCGCATGCCGATGCAGGGGACATGGGTTTGTGCCCTGGTCCGGGAGGATCCCACATGCCGCAGAGCAGCCGGGCCTGTGAGCCATGGCCGCCGAGCCTGCGCGTCCAGAGCCTGTGCTCTGCAATGGGACAGGCCACAACAGTGAGAGGCCCGCGTACCGCCAAAAAAAAAAAAAAAAAAAAAATTAAATACAAAGAAAAAATATTAAAAGTAGCAAGGGAAAAACAACAGATAACATACAAGCGAATCCCCATAAGGTTAACAGCTGAACTTTCAGCAGAAACTCTGCAAGCCTGATGGGAGTGGCAGGACATATTTAAAGTGATGAAAGGGAAAAGCCTACAACCAAGATGACTCTACCCAGCAAGGATCTCATTCAGATTCGATAGAGAAATTAAAACCTTTACAGACAATCAAAAGTTAAGAGAATTCCACACCACCAAAACAGCTTTACAACAAATGCTAAAGGAACTTCTCTAGGCAGGAAACACAAGAGAAGGAAAAGACCTACAAAAACAAACCTGAAACAATTAAGAAAATGGTAATAGGAAAATATATATCAATAATTACCTTAAATGTAAATGGATTAAATGCTCCAACCAAAAGACACAGACTGGCTGAATGGATACAAAAAGAAGACCCATATATACGCTGTCTACAAGAGACGCACTTCAGACCTAGGGACACATACAGACTGAAAGTGAGGGGATGGAAAAAGATATTCCATGCAAACGGAAATCAAAAGAAAGCTGGAGCAGCAATTCTCATCTCATATCAGACAAAATAGACTTTAAAATAAAGACTACTACACGAGACAATGAAGCACACTACATAATGATCAAGCGATCAATCCAATAAAAAGATATAATAGTTGTAAATATTAATGCACCCAACATAGGAGCACCTCAATACATAAGGCAAATGCTAACAGCCATAAGTGGGGAAATCGACAGTAACACAATCATAGTAGGGGACTTTAACACCCTAATTTCACCAATGGACAGAGCATCCAAAACGAAAATAAATGAGGAAACACAGGCTTTAAATGACACATTAAACAAAATGGACTTAATTCATATTTATAAGACATTCCATCCAAAAACAACAGAATACACTTTCTTCTCAAGTACTCAGGGAACATTCTCCAAGATAGATCATATATTGGGTCACAAATCAAGCCTTGGTAAATTTAAGAAAATTGAAATTGTATCAAGTATCTTTTCTGACCATAACGTTATGAGACTAGATATCAATTACAGGCATATCAAGTATCTTTTCTGACCATAACGCTATGAGACTAGGTTTCAATTACAGGAAAAAAACTGTAAAAAAATACAAACACATGGAGGCTAAACAACACACTACTAAATAGCCAAGAGACCACTGAAGAAATCAAAGAGAAAATCAAAAAATACCTAAAAACAAATGACAATGAAAACATGATGACCCAAAACCTATGGGATGCAGCAAAAGCAGTTCTAAGAGAGTAGTTTATAGCAATACAATCCTACCTCAAGAAACAAGAAACATCTCAAATAAACAACTTTACCTTACACCTAAAGCAATTAGAGAAAGAAGAACAAAAAAAACCCCAAAGTTAGCTGAAGGAAAGAAATCATAAAGATCAGATCAGAAATAAATGAAAAGGAAATGAAGGAAACAATAGCAAAAATCATTAAAACTAAAAGCTGGTTCTTTGAGAAGATAAACAAAATCGATCAACCTTTAGCCAGACTCATCCAGAAAGAAAGGGAGAAGACTCAAATCAACAGAATTAGAAATGAAAAGGAGAAGTAACAACTGACACTGCAGAAATACAAAGGACCATGAGAGACTACTACAAGAAAATGGACAACCTGGAAGAAATGGACAAGTTCTTAGAAAAGCACAACCTTCCGAGACTGAACCAGGAAGAAACAGAAAATATAAACAGACCAATAACAAGCACTGAAATTGAAACTGTGATTAAAAATCTTCCAACATACAATGGAGAAAAGACAGCTTCTTCAATAAGTGGTGCTGGGAAAACTGGACAGCTACATGGAAAAGAATGAAATTAGAACACTCCCTAACACCATACACAAAAATAAACTCAAAATGGATTAAAGACCTAGATGTCAGGCCAGACACTATAAAACTCTTAGAGGAAAACACAGGCAGAACACTTTATGACATAAATCACAGCAAGATCTTTTTTGACCCACCTCCTAGAGAAATGGAAATAAAAACAAAAGTAAACAAATGGGACCTAATGAAACTTCAAAGCTTTTGCACAGCAAAGGAAACCATAAACAAGATGAAAAGACAACCCTCAGAATGGGAGAAAATATTTGCAAACAAAGCAAATGACAAAGGATTAATCCCCAAAATATACAAGTAGCTCATGCAGCTCAATATCAAGAAAACAAACAACTCAATCCAAAAATGGGCTGAATTCTAAAAAGACATTTCTCCAAAGAAGGTATACAGTTTGCCAACAAACACATGAAGGGATGCTCAACATCACTAATCATTAGAGAAATGCCAATCAAAACTACAATGAGGGCTTCCCTGGTGGTGCAGTGGTTGAGAGTCCGCCTGCCGATGAAGGGGACATGGGTTCGTGCCCTGGTCCAGGAAGATCCCACATGCCGCGGAGCGGCTGGGCCCATGAGCCATGGCCGCTGAGCCTGCGCGTCCGGAGCCTGTGCTCCGCAACGGAAGAGGCCACGGCAGTGAGAAGCCCGTGTACTGCAAAAACAAACAAACAAACAAACAAACAAAAAACTACAATGATATATCATCTCACACTGGTCAGAATGGCCATCATCAAAAAGTCTACAAACAATAAATGCTGGAGAGGGTGTGGAGAAAAGGGAATCCTCTTGCACTGCTCGTAGGAATGTAAATTGATAGAGCCACTATGGAGAACAGTATGGAGGTTCCTTAAAAAACTAAAACTAGAACTATCATATGACCCAGCAATCCCACTACTGGGCATATACCCTGAGAAAAACATAATTCAAAAAGAACCATGTACCACAATGTTCATTGCAGCACTATTTACAATAGCCAGGACATGGGAGCAACCTAAGTGTCCATCAACAGATGAATGGATAAAGAAGAAGCAGTACATATATACAATGAATATTACTCAGCCATAAAAAGAAACGAAATTCGTTATTTGTAGTGAGGTGGATGGACCTAGTGTCTGTCATACAGAGTGAAGTAAGTCAGAAAGAGAAAAACAAATACTGTATGCTAACACATATATATGGAATCTAAAAGAAACAACAAAAACAACAAAAATAAAACCTAGGGGAAGGACAGGAATAAAGATGCAGAAGGAAGGAACCTAAGGGAAGGACAGGAATAAAGATGCAGACATAGAGAATGGACTTGAGGCCACGGGGAGGGGAAGTGTAAGCTGGGACGAAGTGAGAGAGTAGCATTGACATATATACACTACCAAATGTAAAATAGATAGCTAGTGGGAAGCAGCTGCATAGCACAGGGAGATCAGCTCAGTGCTTTGTGACCACCCAGCAGGGTGGGATAGGCAGGTTGGGAGGGATACGCTAGAGGGAGGGGATATGGGGATATATGTATACATATAGCTGATTCACTTTGTTATACAGCTGAAACTAACACAACATTGTAAAGCAATTATACTCCAATATAAATTTAAAAAATATTTAAAATAGAAATAACACAAAATACATTTATATTTTTTCTCGATGGTGCAATGCCTTCTCTCAAAAAATAATTGCCCTTTACAAAGACTGTTACCATTAGATAGATGGCCAAAATGCATTCTGGGAAATATACAAATGGAAATAAGGACAAGTCAGGAATAGGTAGGACTTCAAAAGCATGTGGCTATCAAAGGCTTGATTCAGTTTGTTACAGGTGGTCAACATAGCCCAGTTCAGTGGATGTAGCACAGTAGGTGAAAAGGGAAGAGTACTCAAGGTCAATGTCAAATTTCTGGATCTAATCAGGTTGGGACAGGACCTTAGCAGAATATCGAAGACAGGTGGTTCAGGCTCAAGGCGAGAGAATAGTAAGTGAAGACAGGTGGTCCACGCTCAAAGAGAGAGAATAGCAAGTGTGAGGCAGGATACTAGGATCTAGACCAAGTAATTTTCCGAGCATAGGCAGCCTACTATTAGGAAAAACTAAAAATCAGTCCACTTGTACTAAAAGGATAAAACAATGTGGATGGAAAATGCAGTTCAGGGGATACACAGATGACCAGAGATCTCAGTCGGTACCTGAGCCTGGCCTTCTTCTTTCCTCACACTGTACTGCATTTGTATGTGACCTTATTCTCATTCATGAATTTAAATAAATAATATCTACATACCAGAAATATTTATTACTCCACATTAGCCTTTACTAGCTACACGCCCTATGCCCAACTACCTCTTTGATATCTCCCCTAGAGTATTCCACAGGCATCCTAAACTTAACACCCCAAACAGAACTCTTCACCTTCCCTTTCTTTTCTCAACCAGATCCTTTGCTCAGTAAGTGACCACTTCATCAAATAGTTGCCCCAATAATAATAATTACAGGTAAAATTATTGGGCATTTAATGTTTTTGAGGTGTTATTTTAAGTGTTTAATGTTCATCAACTGTTAGAACTGACCAGAAACCCCCATAATCCTATATTTATAATCCTATAAATAGGAATAGGAACAGTGTTTCCACGTATTAATTCCTTTGTAATTTCTCTGGAAATGTAAGTGTTTTTCCAAATCCTATATCCCTAGAAAAACCAGGCAAGAAATCAGGAAACTGTTATAATATTTTAATAATCCTGTAAGAATTAAAACCTAACAAGAAACATAGAATAGTGCAGGGTAATCCACTAGTGTCACAGAGAAAAGAAGAACTGGGTGCACTGTCACTCAGTGTTGAAGCCTAAGGCTGGACATTTCTAGGAAAAAGGTCTGGTCACAATCTAACCACTCAGTCTTGCTTATAGCCATAATTGCTGTGTTATAAGTATGTCTTCATGAACCTGTCTGCTGTTAATGGTAAGTCAATCTTATAAAAAAATTAATAAGTCTCCAGGCACTGTACCTTTTCTACAAATTGTATTGTATTAGTAAGAAATAAGTTTTAGAAGCAAAGTAAGTCCTAAATTTTATAATTTTGAAATGTTATTCTGTGTAGCGCTATTTGCCTTGCTACAAGGACCATGTTATTTTAATATTATCTATGATTATTCACCGGTGATTTTCTGTGTGAATATTTGCTTTAGCCTATAGTTATTTGTAAATACCTTAACAGAAGAGATTCAAGGAGAAGCAGATGTGCATATTGTTGGACAGTACTCTGATATGAAATCAAAACAGATTTAAAATCTGAGTTAACAAAATCAATATTGATTTTAACAGTAAATCAAAATCAGATCAAGCAGAAAAATATATTCATAGTTAAAAAATAAAATGAATTTATATGTAGCATCATGTACCCTAACACTCAATGTGAAGATAATAGTAGTGCTTGCATGGTCTAAGAATTACAACATTTAAATATTAATATTAAATAATTTAAATATTAAATAATATTAAGTATTTATTTATCACTGTTTAACTTTTAAAATTATTATTATTTGGCATTTTGTTTTAATAACTCCTTCTTTTATGAAATATATATATCGGACAGAGATCAACTTGGATGTTATTGGAATATATAATGTCTCAATATATTGGTTTATTTTAGTAATTATGTTTTTGTTTTTGTTCTGTTTTTTTGGCCACGGCACACGGCTTGAGGGATCTCAGTTCCCCGATCAGGGATTGAACCCTGGCCATGGCAGTGAAAGCCCAGAATCCTAACCACTAGGACACCAGGGAACTCCCCTCTTTAAAAACTCTGAAATTCCTGCATGTTAACATCTTAAAAGGATTTGAAAACACTACCTGTTCTCATGTTAAACAATTGTGGAATTGGCATTGTTTCCCATACATGTGCTAAACGATATTGATAAAAAAACAGCAAAAACTAGCTGATTGTCCCTGAAAGATAAGACTGTGAATTAACTCTCATAGTTCACCCCTCAAGAGCAACGTAAAGAATTACTCCACATTGCTATGCCCATCAATCGAAAGCCACTGTCATACTCTGCCCAATCCCAACCGCTCTAGCGACTTGCAAGGTCCACCTTAAAATCACTCAATTCATGCCCTAAAATGATATAAATATCTCATGCTTCTTTTGAGGAGATACTAAGACTCTGTCAAGGTGATCTCCATTTAGTAAATCTACTAAACTAAGTTTTACTAGATCAAAATATTTTTTTCTGCTGGTCTTTTGGAGATCAACAGTTGACTACTATATATTTGTTTAGACATTAAGAAAGAAATAGCATTTTCCTCATTCTATAGATGAATATATCGAGGTCTAGAGAGGTTAAATAACTTCCTCCTGTCTCACAGGTAGTAAGTGGAAGGTCCAGAATCCTGTAACATTTCCTTCTCCCTACCACAATCTTTTTCTCAAACTATAACTCAATTTCACCCATTTGTTTCTGTAACTCTTTGATTCACATTATTGTCATCTTATACTTGAACTAGTGCAATTGTCTATGACCCGATCTTACTTCAGATTTGTCCCTTTTGAAATCATTCTCCAGACAACAGCCAGAATGTCAGAATAATCTTTGAATTTGCAAATTAGATCATGGCCTCCACTACCTAAAACCCTTTTAGTGGTGTCCTACTGAATATACAAATAAAAAGAAAAAAAAAAGCAATTTAAAATCTAAATTCTTAGCAAGGTGCCCAAACCCTGCTTTAGCTGACATCTGTTACTTCTCCAGGCTTATACCTTACTAATCTTTCATAATCTTCTTTGCTTCCAACATAGTGCCTTTCTTCCATTTCCTCAAATATATGGCTGCTCTTTCTTATTCCAGGGTTTTGTACGAGATGGTTCTTCTGCTCAGAATCCCCTTACCTCCCACACTCTTTTAAGTAACTCATATCTCATCCCTTTAGGTATCTGCTTAAAGAATTCCATAGAAATTATTCCCACTCCCTCACCAATCTAAATCAGGGATCCTTGTTATATGCCCATCAAAACCTACACCTTTTCTTTATAACATGTATTACAACTCGTAATTCTATCTTTATTTTAGTGACTATTTCACCCATAAATTTCCTCCATAATACTATCAACTCCACTAAGTCTGGTGCTAAGATTTTTCCTCATCGCTTTATTTTCAGTATCTAATATAATACTGGTACCTAAAAGAAGTGCAGTCACTGCTATTTAAAGTGATATAATGAATGAATGGAAAATTATAACACACAAGAAACAGATTCCAGGTATACAAAAATGCTGCCTTCATTTTTAAAGGTTGAAGGTTAAGGCTGCAACTCCTGAGTGGAAATTCAGTGCTTGTGTCAGTCAACTTTGGTTGGGCTAGATAATCATATAGGGATCTTGGGGGGAAAAAATCCATTTGTCCAGGTACTACCCAAAGAGATGCATTATTTTGGAGAGAGGCCCGGGCATCAAGACTTTTAAAAAACTTCCTAGTTAAGTCTAATGTGTAGTTAAGATTGAGAAGCACAGGAAGGAGCTGGGAAAACTAGATATTCTCCAGAATCATGAATATTGGTTATGACAGAATAGCATGTTGCATCTTGAAAGGTCTTAGTACTAATCAAGAGAACATTTAAAATATAAGGGCAAGTTAGACATACAGATGGCCAATAGGCACATGAAAAGATGTTCACCATTGTTAATTCTTAGAGAAATGCAAACCAAAACTACAGTGAGGTACCACCTCACACTGGTCAGAATGGTCATCATTAAAAGTCTACAAATGACAAATGCTGGAGAGGGTGTGGAGAAAAGGGAACCCTCCTACACTGTTGGTGGGAATCTAAATTGGTGCAGTCATTATAGAGAACAGTATGAATATTCCTCAAAAAATTAAAAATAGAGTTGCCATATGATCCTGACATCCCAATCCTGGGCATATATCTGGACAAAACTATAATTCAAAAAGATACATGCACCTCTATGTTCATAGCAGCACTATTTGCAATAGCCAAGACATGGAAACAACCTAAACCTCCATCGACAGATGATCGGATAAAGATGATGTGTGTGTGTACACACACACACACACACACACACACACACATATATATACAATGGAATACTACTCAGCAATAAAAAAGAATGAAACTGCCATTTGCAGCAACACAGATGGTCCTACAGATTATCATACTAAGTGAAGTAAGTCAGAAAGAGAAAGACAAATACCATATGACATCACTTATGTGTGGAATATAAAAAATATGACACAAATAAACTTATCTATGGAACAAAAACAGACTCACAGATATAGAGAACAGACTTGTGGTTGCCAAGGGGGAAGGGGTTTGGGGGAGGGATGGAGTGGGAGTTTGGGATTAGCAGATGCAAACTATTATATATAGAATGGATAAACAACAAGGTCCTACTGTATAGCACAGGGAACTATACTCAGTATCCCGTAATAAGCCATAATGCAAAAGGATATGGAAAAGAATGTATGTATGTTTAACTGAATCACTTTGCTGTACAGCAGAAATTGACATTGTAAATCAACTATACTTCAATAATAAAATACAATAAAATACAAGGGCAAGTTATATGTAAACTACATTTCACTTGGAATCTCTAGTCCTCATTACATGGCTACCAAATTGGCTCAAACCCCCAGTTTCATGGCTTATTAAATCCAGAGCTTGACTATCATTATTGTACACCTGCGACCTTCCTCCGATGCCTCATCTTCCTACACTTTCGTCCATGCCTATCGTTTAAATTTTGTTCCACAAGATGTAGTATAAGCTTTTTGCTTTCACCAGATACAATACAAATAAGAAAAAAAGCAACAAAAAACCCCCAAAATATCCAAGCCAGGCATTTTATAAGTTTAACTTATCTGATGATTTTGAGTGTCACAAAACTATGAAGTTATGCACTGCCAACATTTCATCCCTGAAACAATTCTTCCTCCTTTACTCCTGACAATTGATACCTCCGGCCAAAAGCAGTTCCATGAGAGCCTACATCAAATCTTTATGCCAACTTCCATATTATTCTGTTATTACTGCTAAAATTCTAGTATGTATAATTTTTTCTCTGCCATCCCTGTTAGGAATTTGATCTTCAGTCGTCAAGTCATTACTGAGTAATCCCAGCCCTCTCAGCATGTTTCTGGTTAAAACTACCCTGTTAGATCTCATTCCCTTATAGAAGCTGAAGCACCTCCCTTTCTACTTCCTACCAAAGTTGCTTGACTAACAGCCACAGTTTGGAGCCAGATGGTGGGAAGAGAGTGGCCTTAGCCCTCTGTTTTCCCTTAAGAGTTATGCTGTTCTCATAGCAGCCAATTGTTCTCACTGGCCTCATTTTTTGGCATATGGTGGTATACTACCTTGCTTTTTGAATTCCTATGAAAGTGTCTTGAGTCTTTATATTTAAACATAAAACTTTTCTTTCTCCTATTAATGTTAACTCATCTTCATGTGCACAACAGTCCACAAAATAAAAACAGTTGTCTCTCAACCTCTTCTTTTTCCCATTCCAAAGTTGCCTTAATTTATAGAGCATAAAGTTTGGTCTTAATATGTTCATGGCAAATGTCTTCTATGGCTCCTCTGGGTTTGACAGTCTCTCTACAGCTGCTGTTGGGAACTGGAGAATCTGCGTTGCCTTGCACCCAGAGCTGCCACCATGTGTTCTCTTTCAGAGCCCAATATGATATGAGGCTGGCAAAAATCATTCTTTGTATAATTTGGTGATACACAATAGATTGGTATACTTATGTGGAATTATTTGCTGGAACTGTAGTCCAGTCTTAGAAGAGGACTACAATATAAAGAGAACAAAGTTTAAAATTCAAGCTAATTTTTACTTTTTTTTTCACTACATAAGAGAAGACATTTCAAGGCCAGAGTTTGCACTAGGGATTTTGTCCATAGTTTCCTTGCCTCTTTCCTGCCTTCCAGAGTGTGCATTTACTCATATCTAGTTTACATGTAAATCTCTAGTTGAAATTATTGCAGAAGGAAACAATGCACAAGTTGAAGGCTAAGTTGAAAAAGGAAAGGATGACTTTGGTAAGTGATCTATAGCAGAGAGACAAAAATGAAATTTGAATTTAAACTTTATTATGGATATGTCACAGAAGAGGTGATATATATGCTTAAGTGGTTGGTGATCAAATTCTATGCTCTGGTCTTAAGGTGATGGTGGCAAGAAGGCAGCTGACACCTGGGAAAAGAATGTTTTAGTGAATATGATCAAGGGAAAATAGACCCTGCTCAGACCAGTACTGATACAAGGCCTCCAAAAGACATCCATTCAGTCCAGAGGAAATATCTTTGCCAAAGATATCAAGTCCTTCTTGTAAGAAGTTTACAAGTATTTAGGCAAAACTACTAGAATGCCACCCCTATTGTCAAGAGGTTTATATGTTTATATAGGTTTATAAAAACAGATGGCCTTAAATTTCTGCAGTTAACAGAAAACAAAATAATTACACAAAGAACATGGGAAAAGTATTATGAATTAAAAGGTATATAGTGAAAAAAAAAAAAGGTAGATAAGTAGGGCTCTTATGCAGGGATTGCACAGACTGGAAATAGGTTATAAGTTAGGTAATAAGTGACAAAAGCAGAGTTTCTCTGATCTCAGCAAGATGTTAGTGTGACTAATTTAATCTTTTCAGATTGACCTCTGTTGCCATAACCTAAATGGTTATGCTGGGATCCATTTTGGTCAGTTAAATGAGAAAGCCAAAGTCATCCCATCAACTGTGTCAAGATGGAGAAATATAATTAGATAAGGTTTATTATAAATATACTTGGAGAGAAATTTGAGAACAAGAAAATATTTTGGGCACAGAGGCTGTAATTTGAATAAATCAACAAAAGAAGGTACAGTGGATCACCTTTGGAGTATTTATTCTACTCAGGGTGATTCTCATTTGACCTCAGATACCAAATGGGGGAACCCCAAATCATGTTTGCATTTTTTGAGCACTTGATCACATTAATTTGGCCAAGAGTTGGAAATCTGAGTAAAACAAGAAAATTGGTGTTCATTTTCAAGAAAACTGAACTTAGTACAAAAAATATCTGTCCCTTTATGTTGTTTCTTTAGTGACGTAAAAACGTGGTACCGTTGCATGACCATTTTCTGCTTGTCAGGTGGGCTGAATAGCAGAAAAAGTTCACCGATAAAGAGTGAGCCAGAATCATAGAAAGCAGTGGAGATGAGAGATTAGTACTAATCCAAGTGCCTGACACCTATGCATTTTGAGGATTCATTCTTCTGGTAACCGACCGCTTTCCTTCCTTTGTTTCCTGAAGAACAACTAAGTTTACTTCTTGCAACAAAAAGTCCTAACATAGATGAAGCAAATGAATTAGATGCTTAAAGGGGGTAGGCCAGGAATAAGTAGAAAAAAGTGCATAATACATTCCAAGCTATATTTATTTCTCATTTACTTGCAAAATGACTCTTTCTTAAAATGCCACAGCAGTGTGGTTCTACCTTTATAACTATATTGGATATACGAAAATACTGGATTGAGGAAATCAAAGCCCTCTCTCACTATATATAGATAGATATGGCAAAGACACATTTTACTTAGCATTTCAGCCTCCGTAGTGTGATACAATTAGACTTTGCAAACAACCGCAAATAAATGATTTGGCAAGGAATACACATTCTCATGTGTTTGACGATTAGCCTCAGAATCAGCTCTGGCTCCCGTCCTCCTCATCTACTGCTCTATTAGTATGATCACTGTATGGAGTTTCTGAAGACTAAAACCTTTTGACTGTTTCTCTTTGCAGCAGATTACCTCTTGCTGTACTTTTAGTACTCTCTCTTGCTTGCACCAACAAACAGTGTGCAGAACATCAAATAGATGGTTTACAGGCACTCAGTGATGAACAAACTCTCTAATCAGGATGAAGAGTAAAAATTTCACAGAAGTCATAGGAAAAGCTTCGGCTATGGAATTTAACAGACTTGGATTCGATGTTTACCAGCAATGTGACACTGTGGGAGTTTATGTAACCTTTCTGATCCTCAGCTTTCCCATCTGTAAGTGGGGATAATAATGTTCATATGATAGGGCTGTTAGGATTATAATGAGTTGGCATGTGTTAAGTATAGGACAGGAACTCTGTCACATCAGACACAAGTACAATGAATACTATTATTGCTCGTTAGAGGGAAATCCCCTAAACCCTGATTCTGAACTTAGCCACGTGATTGATGAGTCAAATCCACTTGTATTCCTTATGTATGCAGAAGCTTTCAAACGTTATTTCCAGCTACAGAGCTCCACTCAGGTAATAACTCAGCTAAAGAGACTTTTTTCTCTTGAATGAATTATGCTTCTGCTGTGCTAAATTTTCTCAAGGCAGTCAACCATAAAAATTATATTATGTATTTCTCTTGTGTAACTTGTGTGAAAGTAGAGTTTGTCAAAACTGGCTGCTCAGCATTTAATGAGACCCTCCACTGCATTTGATCCAGAGGTCAAGCTGTATGTAAAAGAGGGTAAACAGGAAGGTCGCAGAGGGAAGTTAAAAGTAACAAAATAAGGCAATAAATAATAAGGGGAGACTTTTTAAAAATTTAAAATGAAGAAATTAGTGGAGAAAGTCAACAAATTGTCACCACCGTATTTTATAAATGAAAGGTGAATTTGCTTTTGCGTGCCAAGACCTAAAATTAGGGACCTTCATTTTCATTGAAGACCTTAATACTCACTGCTGAAATATGAAGCAGATGTCTCCCTGACCTCTACCTAATTGAACAGCAATGTCAGAGGGAGGTGAGTCATCAATCTCCAGGTTGTCTTAGAGAAGGTCCTGAGGATTTTCAAGAAATGATTCCATTATATATAGACTGTGAAAGAAGATTATAAAAATTGGGAAAAAATACTATAGCATCCCTGCCTTTTATAAATCTAGATTTAGAGCCTATGGGTTTCACTATTGAAAACAGAAGGAAGTTATGCTCCTTGTCACTAATCTATTGCAATGTTAAATGTTATAACCTAACATTTATTAAAAGGTAATTCAAGATTCTGAGCTCATTTTATTTTCCAGCCACCTTGCTTTGGGGGCCAAATGCTTATCCACAGTCCCTCCAATGCTTGCTCTGAGATAGAGCTGTGATGCATACCAGAATGTTTCTGAGTGGGTTGCTGCCTCCTGCAATCACTGTAACTCGTAAATACGAGTAGCACAGAACATGCTGCACTGCACTGGGATGACCATCTGCTTGTCTACCTCACCTACAATGAGAAATTATGCCTCTCAGTGCTTCTTGTGTCCTGAGCACCCAGAACCATCTTCAGTCCTACTCTTTAGCACATTAACCAACCATCACCCACCTGGGTTGTTGCAACAGACTCCCGAAGCGTTGTCTCACCCTCTGCACACCAATCTTTATAATCAGCAATAAATGGTGTCACTTTTTTGCACACATTTCTCTAATGGTTACCTGTTGTTTGGAGAAAACAAAATTAAACCTTGCACTGAACATTCATATAAGTTTGTTAATAAGAATAATAAGAATGTTCAGAGAAAACAAAATCAAACCTTGCACTGAACATTCATATAAGTTTGTTAATAAGAATGATATTATATTCCAATTTTTGCGTTTCTTTTAACTACATTCCAGTAATGTGAGGCCTATACCCCTCACTGTGAGTATCTCTCACAGTTTTGGAGCACATACTGGTTTGTTGAATAACTAATAGCACAATAGTAGATCAATGACAATGTAAAATCCATGGGATAGCTTGGGACTATAGCCCTGAAGCAGTGTTCTTCAGCATGGCCAAAGAATCACCATGTCCACCTTACTTGTTAAAACCAAGTTCCTAATCCCCAGCTCATAATCAAGCCCAAAATAAAGGTCTCTGTGAGGTACCATGATATTGCCAACTTTAACATGCTCCATGGTGACGTTCATGCTCCATTCAGTCTGAGAACCACAGCCTCATGCCATAAGATAAATATTCAGTGTGAGAGGCAGTTTGCAGGAGTGGAAGCCTATGATGTTGAACTTCAGTAGCACCTAAAGTCCCTACATGTAGTATTCTGAAGGCTAGTAAGAAACATTGAAATGCTTTATGAAACCTTTGTCCCAGTTATATATGATCTGTGTACTGAGTGGCATTGTAAAATTCATTTCTTACTTTGGGTTGTAGTAAAAAATACTTGAAATCCCTTGCTCTAGTGAAATAAGAAAGATAAAACAATATAATAGTAATATCTGCATACAGGTATTTATTTATAACAACCTGATTTTAATATCTATATGCAGATATTTATGCATGCTTCTGAAAAGGGTGAACACAGAAAAATTCAGATGGGTCAATACGCAGCTACATCTCTTTTGCACTAAGTCAAGACCTGGGGAGTCGTACACATGCTCCCAATGCTGAATCACATGAAGCTGTGGACCAAGGTCATGTCCCACATAAATTAGATCTCTCAGTGTGTACTATTTCCCAACTGCTAAATCTTTAGCTTCAACAAATCAAGGTGGAGTAGTAGGGTGACCAACCTCATTTTCCCAGGATTTCCCCTATTACAGCACTGAAATTCTTGTGTCCTGGAAACCTCCTTAGTTCTAAGTTCTTAGTTCTAAGGCAAACCAGGATGGTTGATCCCCTTATGTGTTGTGCAGCATATTTTCTAAGCTACTTATCTTTTATTCAAACAAATTTTTACTTAAAATTACAACATAAGTCAGTTGCACACAAAGTTGCTTTGCTCTAAATGAGAGATGCTAAAGCTTTGCCCAATCAACCCAACCTCATCATTTCTAGCTCTTTCCAAGGACTCTATGAGGCCTTGTGATTGCATCATAGCCTTCCTGCCTTGCTTACCTTATTCATTAGATTTCATTGAATATGATAATTTCTCTGATCTTTGATTTCCTCAGCTGGAGTATGGAAATAATATTTTTTGTAGGTTGGTCATTATATCCAAATTTCTCCCACTTCGGGCCAATTTGATTTCCAGACTTCTTATACAACAGTATGCATCACAGACTGAAATTCCTTTAGTGCTTTTCTATGGAAAGAAATTACAAAGGACAATCACACCTGCTGAGTCACTTGCCTTGCATGGACAGATTTATACAATAGTATTTAAAGACTGAAATTTAAGTAGCAAATGTAATAGAATTAAAATGTCAAAAACAATCGTAGTAGATGCCTGAATTTTAATGTGTGGATGCTGCAAAGTCACCAACAGAAAGATCAGCGATCTCTGTATCATACAATTATGGAAATTAAAGATTATTGGCCAAGCAAACTTTGGGGCAAATCATAGACTAGTAAAGTGCCCTATATCACTCATAAGGTTGAGCATTCGTGGTTCTGGTGTTGATATGTGTTTGTTACGCCTCAGGGTTGGGCTCCCATGGGGCAAATTGTCATTTTACTTCTACTACTCCTTCAAAAATGAATCTATTTTTAGTTGGTATCACAAACTTACACTTTGAAATATCATTGGAAATAAAGATTTAGCAATAAGTTTAAATGCAAGAAAAATTCCAGGGACTTCCCTGGTGGTCCAGTGGTTAAGAATCCACCCCCAATGCAGGGGACGCAAGTTCGATCCCTGGTTGGGGAACTAAGATTCCACATGCTGCAGGGCAACTAAGTCTGCCCGCCACAACTACTGAGCCCGTGGGTGCTACAGCCTGCGTGCCACAACTAGAGAGAAGCCTGCAGACCGCAGTGAAGAGCCCGAGTGCTACAACTAAGACCCGACGCAGCCAAATACATAAATAAATATTAAAAGAAAGAGAGAAAAATTCCAAATTCTTAGTGATCACAAGTTTAAAAAAAATTCTTAAATTAACTGTAATGGTCATAATTCCAGAGTATACACCATTAGCTTTCCATAAATAAATATCATTTTATTAACCTCAATGTTGTATATAAGTCCATATCAAGCTTATGTTCTCCCCAAATTCTTTTTACACACATGAAGATTTGTTTCAGATTAACGTGTTTTAAAACAATCTTCTCAGAAATCTATAATACAGAAGGGTGGTTTGTCTTGACTCTTCAAGGTGGAATGCGAGAATTGTGAGGAAAATATTCACCATGGGATTAGAAACCATTTCAATCACCCTCTTCTCAGGAACATCTGGCTGAAGCTCAGACACTTTAGGCTTACTTTTAAAATGGGAATTGATTCCTGGAGAGAAACCAACTCCATCCACAATAAAATCCAGTGCTTTGTGGATGAATTCAATTAGTCTCCTTGAATACAAGGAGAAAAAGATAAACTCGTGGTTATGTATAAGGTCCTACAGTCTCATAGTTTTGCCTACTGCAATCAAATGGCTTAATAGCCTTCCCAATTAAATAAACTGTCAGCTGCAGGAATATGCTAGAGCTTGTTTAAAACCGTTCCCAGTGATGTAATCTTGGATCAGATAAATGTTACTTACGGGTGTTCTAGTTGTGTGGCACTTGTAATTCATGCATGCCTATGTATCATCTTTCAACTCTATTCTCAATGTTTAATCTGAAAATGACTTTCTGCAGCTCTCCAGTATTCCATCAGGATCTGGACAAAGAACCGTTAATCTGTGTCAATTTGCAGACAGTCACCTGTGTTACTTTGCTCCCTGCTTTCTCTCTCTGCTAATAGTTGCTTAGACAGTGAGTCCTACAGTAATGAGATTTTCCTAGACAACCTGTGTTGCTGGCAAGTCTCAAGGGGTGAGGGGTAGGGAGGAGAGTACAATATTTTGGGTCTTCAGTGTAGGTCACCCTGATGAATTTCAAAAAGTGATCTCACAAAAGCAAAACTTAATTAAGAATTAACGGCCATTCACTTTGTCTTTTTCTTTAAAAAAATTACATCTGGGCTTAGAAATGAGAGCAGCTAGCCACTTCCTTGAAAAAGAATAAGGATCTGTACAGGACTGAGTAAATTGTCATGGTGGTAGGGTATACTAAAGGGAATATAATAGCGTTAGTGGAGAAAGCAAACATGTAGGCAGGGTGATAAATGAGTGGTTTTTACAGTGAATCACATTTGGCTTTTGACACTGACCAAAATTCATTCTTCAAATAGGTCAAGTTTTATTCATCAGTTACCTCCTCCTTTCCTTTTCATAGGCCTCCCTGAGGCCTCCTGTGCAACCTCCCGCACCACACACACACACACACACACACATACACACACACACACACATACACACACACACACACACACACACACACACACACACACACACACTTCCATACACAAGGGACACACAGGATGACTTGAGATCAAATAACAGCACATAGAATGAAGACTAAAAACCACACAGCTGTCTTGATTTATTAGAAAAAATATTTTACGTATAATTTTAGAGCTTCTCTTTTGTTTTTTTTTAACATCTTTATTGGAGTATAATTGCTTTACAACGGTGTGTTAGTTTCTGCTTTATAACAAAGTGAATCAGCTATACATATACATATGTCCCCATATCTCTTCCCTCTTGTGTCTCCCTCCTTCCCACCCCTCTAGGTGGTCACAAAGCACCGAGCTGATCTCCCTGTGCTATGCAGCTGCTTCCCACTAGCTATCGGTTTTACATTTGGTAGTGGATATATGTCCATGCCACTCTCTCACTTTGTCCCAGCTTCCCCTTCCCCTTCCCCGTATCCTCAAGTCCATTCTCTAGTAGGTCTGTGTCTTTATTCCCGTCCTGCCCCTAGGTTCTTCAGAACCCTTTTAAATTTTTTTTTTAGATTCCATATATTGTGTTAAAATACGGTATTTGTTTTTCTCTTTCTGAACTACTTCACTCTGTATGACTGACTCTAGGTCCATCCACCTCACTACAAATAACTCCATTTCATTTCTTTTTATGGCTGAGTAATATTCCATTGTATATATGTGCCACATCTTCTTTAGCCATTCATCTGTCGATGGACACTTAGGTTGCTTCCATGTCCTGGCTACTGTAAAGAGAGCTGTAATGAACATTGTGGTACATGACTCTTTTTGAATTATGGTTTTCTCAGGGTATACGCCCAGTAGTGGGACTGCTGGGTCATATGGTAGTTCTATTTTAGTTTTTTAAGGAACCTCCATACTGTTCTCCATAGTGGCTGTATCAATTTACATTCCCACCAACAGTGCAAGAGGGTTCCCTTTTCTCCACGCCCTCTCCAGCATTTATTGTTTGTAGATTTTTTGATGATGGCCATTCTGACTGGTGTAAGATGATACATCATTGTAGTTTTGATTTGCATTTCTCTAATGATTAATGTGCATTCTTTCATATGTTTGTTGGCAATCTGTATATCTTCTTTGGAGAAATGTCTATTTAGGTCTTCTGCCCATTTATGGATAGGGCTGTTTGTTTTTTTGATACTGAGCTGCATGAGCTGCTTGTAAATTTTGGAGATTAATCCTTTGTCAGTTTCTTCCTTGCAAATACTTTCTCCCGTTCTGAGGGTTGTCTTTGCGTCCTCTCTATGGTTTCCTTTGCTGTGCAAAAGCTTTTAAGTTTCATTAGGTCCCATTTGTTTATTTTTGTTTTTATTTCCATTTCTCTAGGAGGTGGTCAAAAAGGATCTTGCTGTGCTTTATGTCATAAAGTGACATAAAGTGTTCTGCCTATGTTTTCCTCTAAGAGTTTTATAGTGTCCACTTTTCCCAGCACCATTTACTGAAGAGGCTGTCTTTTCTCCATTGTATATTCTTGCTTCCTTTACGAAAAATAAGGTGACCATATGTACGTGGGTTTATCTCTGGGCTTTCCATCCTGTTCCATTGATCTATATTTCTGTTTTTGCAACTGTCTTGATTACTGTAGCTTTGTAATAAAGTCTGAAGTCAGGGAGCCTGATTCCTCCGACTCCATTTTTCTTTCTCAAGATTGCTTTGGCTATTTGGGGTCTTTTGTGTTTCCATACAAATTGTGAAATTTTTGTTCTAGTTCTGTGAAAAATGCCATTGGTAGTTTGATAGGGATTGCACTGAATCTGTAGATTGCTTTGGATAGTAGAGTCATTTTCAGTCTTGGTTCTTCCAATCCAAGAACATGGTATATCTCACCAACTATTTCTATCATCTTTAATTTCTTTCATCAGTATCTTATAGTTTTCTGCATATAGGTGTTTTGTCTCCTTAGGTAGGTTTATTCCTAGGTATGTTATTCTTTTTGTTGCAATGGTAAATGGGAGTGTTTCCTTAATTTCTCTTTCAAAGTTTTCATCATTAGTGTATAGGAATGCAAGATTTCTGTGCATTAGTTTTGTATCCTGCTACTTTACCAAATTCATTGATTAGCTCCAGTGGTTCTCTGGTAGCATCTTTACGATTTGCTATGTATAGTATCATGCCATCTGCAAACAGTGACAGCTTTATTTCTTTTCCAATTTGGATTCCTTTTATTTCTTTTTCTTCTCTGATTGCTTTGGCTAAAACTTCCAAAACTATGTTGAATAATAGTGGTGACAGTGGACAACCTTGTCTTGTTCCTGATCTTAGTGGAAATGGTTTCAATTTTTCACCACTGAGGATGATGTTGCCTGTGGGTTTGTCATATGTGGCCTTTATTATGTTGAGGAAAGTTCCCTCTATGTCTACTTTCTGGAGGATTTTTATCATAAATGGGTGTTGAATTTTGTCGAAAGATTTTTCTGCATCTATTGAGATGATCATATGTTTTTTCTCCTTCAATCTGTTAATATGGTGTATCACATTGATTGATTTCCATATACTGAAGAATCCTTGCATCCCTGGGATAAACCCGACTTCATCATGGTGTATGGTCCTTTTAATGTGCTGCTGGATTTTGTTTGCTAGTATTTTGTTGAGGATTTTTGCATCTATGTTCGTCGGTGATATTGGTCTGTAGTTTTCTTTTTTGTAACATCTTTGTCTGGTTTTGGTATCATGGTGGTGGTGGCCTCATAGAGTGAGTTGGGGAGTGCTCCTCTCTCTGCTATATTTTGGAAGATTTTGAGAAGGATCAGTGTTAACTCTTTTCTAAATGTTTGATAGAATTCGCTTGTGAAGCCATCTGTTCCTGGGCTTTTGATTGTTGGAAGATTTTTAATCACAGTCTCAATTTCAGCGCTTGTGATTGGTCAGCTTGTATTTTCTATTTCTTCCTGGTTCAGTCCCAGAAGGTTGTGCTTTTCTAAGGATTTGTCCATTTCTTCCAGGTTGTCCATTTTATTGGCATATCTTTGCTTGTAGTAATCTCTCATGATCCTTTATATTTCTGCAGTGTCAGCTGTAACTTCTCCTTTTTCATTTCTAATTCTATTGAGTCTTCTCCCTTTTTTTCTTGATGAGTCTGGACAATGGTTTATCAATTTTGTTTATCTTCTCAAAGAACCAGCATTTAATTTTATTGATCTTTGCTATTGTTTCCTTCATTTCTTTTTTCATTTATTTCTGAACTGATCTTTATGATTTCTTTCCTTCTGCTATCTTTGCTTTTTCTTTGTTCTTCTTTCTCTAATTGCTTTAGGTGTAAGGTTAGGTTGTTTATTTGAGATGTTTCTTGTTTCTTGAGGTAGGATTGTACTGCTCTAAACTTCCCTCTTAGAACTGCTTTTGCTGCATCCCATAGGTTTGGGTCATCATGTTTTCATTGTCCTTTGTTTCCAGGTATTTTTTGATTTCCTCTTTGATTTCTTCAGTGATCTCTTGGTTATTAAGTAGTGTATTGTTTAGCCTCCATGTGTTTGTATTTTTTACAGATATTTTCCTGTAATTGATATCTAGGCTCATAGCGTGGTGGTCAGAAAAGATACTTGATACGAGTTCAATTTTCTTAAATTTATGAAGGCTTGATTTGTGAACCAAGATATGATCTATCCTGGAGAATGTTCCATGAGGACTTGAGCAGAAAGTGTATTGTGTTGCTTTTGGATGGAATGTCCTATAAATATCAATTAAGTCCATCTTGTTTAATGTAGCATTTAAAGCTTCTGTTTCCTTATTTATTTTCATTTTGGATGATTTGTCCATTGGTGAAATTGGGGTGTTAAGGTTCCCTACTATGATTATGTCACTGTCGATTTCCCCTTTATGGCTGTTAGCATTTGGATTATGTACTGAGGTGCTCCTATGTTGGGTGCATAAATATTTACAATTGTTATATCTTCTTCTTGGATTGATCCCTTGATCATTATGTAGTGTCCTGTTTTCTCTTGTAATAATCTTTGTTTTAAAGTCTATTTTGTCTGACATAAGACTTGCTATTCCAGCTTTCTTTTGATTTCCATTTGCATGGAATATCTTTTTCCATCCCCTTATTTTCAGTCTGTATGTGTCCCTATGTCTGAAGTGGGTCTCTTGTAGACAGGCTATCTATGGGTCTTGTTTTTGTATCCATTCAGCCAGTCTATATCTTCTGGTGGGAGCATTTAGTGCATTTACATTTAAGGTTATTATCGATATGTATGTTCCTATTACCCTTTTCGTAATTGTATTGGGTTTGTTACCGTAGGTCTTTTCCTTCTTGTGTGTTTCCTGCCTAGAAAAGTTCCTTTAGCATTTGTTGTAAAGCTGGCTCGGTGGTGCTGAATTCTCTTAGCTTTTGCTTGTCTGTAAACGTTTTAATTTCTTTGTCAAATCTGAATGAGATCCTTGCTGAGTAGAGTAATCTTGGTTGCAGATTTTTCCTTTCATCACTTTAAATATGTCCTGTCACTCCCTTCGTGTTTGCAGAGTTTCTGCTGAAAGTTCAGCTGTTAACCTTATGGGGATTTGCTTGTATGTTATCTTTTGTTTTTCCCTTGCTGCTTTTAATATTTTTTATTTGTATTTAATTTTTGATGGTTTGATTAATATGTTTCTTGGCATGTTTCTCCTTGGATTTTTCCTGTATGGGACTCTCTGTGTCTCCTGGACTTGATTAACTATTTCCTTTCTAATATTAGGGAAGTTTTCAACTATAATCTCTTCAAATATCTTCTCAGTCCCTTTCTTTTTCTCCTTCTAGGACCCCTACAATTCGAATGTTGGTGTGCTTAATGTTGTCCCAGAGGTCTCTGAGACTGTCCTCAATTCTTTTCATTCTTTTTTCTTTATTCTGCTCTGCAGTAGTTATTTCCACTATTTTATTTTCCAGGTCACTTATCCGTTCTTCTGCCTCAGTTATTCTGCTACTGGTTCCTTCTAGAGAATTTTTAATTTCATTCATTGTGTTGTTCATCATTGTTTGTTTGCTCTTTAGCTCTTCTAGGTCCTTGTTCAATGTTTCTTGTATTTTCTCCATTCTATTTCCAAGATTTTGGATCATCTTTATGGTCATTACTCTGAATTCTTTTTCAGGTAGACTGCCTATTTCTTCTTCATTTGTTTGGTCTGCTGGCTTTTTACCTTGCTCCTTCATGTGCTGCATATTTCTGCATCTTCTCATTTTGCTTCACTTACTGTGTTTGGGGTCTCCTTTTCATAGGCTGCAGGTTAGTAGTTCATTGTTTTTGGTGTCTGCCCCCAATGGCTAAGGTTGGTTCAGTGGGTTGTGTAGGCTTCCTGGTGAAGTGGACTAGTGCCTGTGTTCTGGTGGATGAGGCTGAATCTTGTCTTTATGTTGGGCAGGTCCACGTCTATTGGTGTGTTTTGGGGTGTCTGTGACCTTATTATGATTTTAGGCAGCCTCTCTGCTAATGGGTGGGGTTGTGTTCCTGTCTTGCTAGTTGTTTGCCATAGAGTGTCCAGCACTGTAGCTTGCTGGTCATTGAGTCGAGCAGGGTGTTGGTGTTGAGATGGAGATCTCTGGGAGATTTTCATCGTTTGATATTATGTTGAGCTGGGACATCTCTGGTGGAACAATGTCCTGAACTCCAGTCTCCCACCTCAGAAGCACAGGCCTGACACACGGCTACAACACCAAGACCCTGTCATCCACACAGCTCAGAATAAAAGGGAGAAAAAAAGAAAGGAAAAAGAAAAAGAAAAATAAAATAAATCAAAGTTATTAAAATAAAAAATTTAAGAAGTAAAAAAAAAAAAAAAAAGAATAGAGTAACCAAACTAATAAACAAATCCACCAATGATAACAAGTGCTAAAAACTATACTTAAAAAAAAAAAAGGGGGGGGCAGACAGAACCGTAGGACAAATGGTAAAAGCAAAGCTATACAGAGAAAATCACACACAGAAGCATACATACACACTCACAAAAAGAGAAAAAGGAAAAAACATATATATATCGCTGCTCCCAAAGTCTACCTCCTCAATTTGGGATGATTCGTTGTCTATTCAGTTATTCCACAGATGTAGGGTACATCAAGTTGATTGTAGAGATTTAATCCGCTGTTCCTGAGGCAGCTGGGAGAGATTTCCCTTTCTCTTCTTTGTTCGCACAGCTCCCAGGGTTCAGCTTTGGATTTGGACCTGCCTCTGCGTGTAGGTCGCCTGAGGGCACCTGTTCCCGTCCACATAGGACGGGGTTAAAGAAGCCGCTGATTCGGGGGTTCTGGCTCACTCAGGGCGGGGGGAGGGAGGGGTACAGATGCAGGACGAGGCTGCAGCGGCAGAGGCCGGCGTGACGTTGCACCAGCCTGAGGCGTGCCATGCGTTCTCCCAGGGAAGTTGTCCCTGGATCATGGGACCCTGGCAGTGGCAGGCTGCACAGGCTTCTGGGAGGGGCAGTGTGGACAGTGACCTGTGCTCGCACACAGGCTTCTTGGTGGCTGCAGCAGCAGCCTTAGCGTCTTGTGCCCGTCTCTGGGGTCCACGCTGATAGCCGCGGCTCACACCCGTCTCTGGAGCTCCTTTAAGCGGTGCTCTTAATCCCCTCTCCTCGTACACCAGGAAACAAAGAGGCAAGAAAAAGTTTCTTGCGTCTTCGGCAGCTCCAGACTTTTTCCCGGACTCCCTCCCAGCTAGCCGTGGTGCACTAACCCCCTGCAGGCTGTGTTCACGCCACCAACCCCAGTCCTCTCCCTGCGCTCCGACGGAAGCCCGAGCCTCAGCTCCCAGACCCACTCGCCCCGGCGGGTGAGCAGACAAGCCTCTCGGGCTGGTGAGTGCTGGTCTGCATGGATCCTCTGTGCGGGAATTTCTCCACTTTGCCCTCTGCACCCCTGTTGCTGTGCTCTCCTCCGCGGCTCCGAAGCTTCCCCCCTCCGCCACCCACAGTCTCTGCCCGTGAAGGGGCTTTCTAGTGTGTGGAAACTTTTCCTCCTTCACGGCTCCCTCCCACTGGTGCAGGTCCTGTCCCTAATCTTTTGTCTCTGTTTTTTCTTTTTTCTTTTGCCCTGCCCAGTTACAAGTGCGGAGTTTCTTGCCTTTTGGGAGGTCTGAGGTCTTCTGCCAGCGTTCAGTAGGTGTTCTGTAGGATGTGTTCCACACGTAGATGTATTTCTGATGTATTTGTGGGGAGGAAGGTGATCTCCGCGTCTTACTCTTCCGCCATCTTGAAGCTCTTCCTATAGCTTCTCTTTAATTCTCATAGTATTCAAGAGAACACTATATTGTCTTGAAAGTAAAAAAAAAAAAAAAAAAGGAAATGCAATCTACATTTTATTCTAAGTACCTTATTTTATGCACACATTTGCGTGTTCTGTTGTAATACTGGCTTCTCATTCATAGGACCTTCAAAGTTTCACCTTCAGAATCACTAGCCCAAGACAAATTTGCACAGCAAGAAGTGATAGTTGCTGTGTGACTCAAGTGGAAAAATATACATTATTTCTTTCTAATCTGCTGAAGCACATTTGACTTGATTCCCATGTCGATTTTCATTCTGACAAGATAGATGGGAAGGGAAAGCACAATTGTATAGATTTGCACAGTTATTCCCATTTTCAAGGCATGAGTGAAGAAATCTTTCCTGGTTGATGACTTAAAGTGTCCTGTCACTCTGTTCTTAGGTATGAAAGTATTTGGAAATCAGGATGCTGTAATATGCCACAGCAATATCCATTAACTCACTGGGCTGAGCAGTACTTTGAAGTGTTAAGGGCAAAGAATTCTAATTCAACTGCCACAGATTTGTTACAAACACCAATGAGTCAAGGCACACTAACACTGGGGGGTTAATTTTAAAAACTACCTTCAGGCTCAGGAGGAGAAGAGCTCTTATCATAGGAGGGATGGATTTGTCCAGATCCCTTGCCACTCTCTTCACTAACTGCAGCCAAAGCATGTGCTGACAAGCAAGCTGCTGTTAGAACTGAGAGAGAAGACTGGGACTGGGAAAGATTTTTTCCTTTATGAAGTCACATTTCTTATGTCTTGATGTCTTATGTGATACGATTATTCAGTTATCAGGGAAACTCTGACAACCAAAAGAATGGAGTGGAGTTTTTAAAACTATTTTTTACAAATCCTCCCTTTATTCAGGCTAAGAAATATAAAATTACCTTTAAAAAGCCTACAGACTATGATCCAGTGTATTTTGAAACAAAACTTAAAAAAATCAAGAGTAAAGTTTTACATTTGGGAAGAAACATCCCATTATTTTTTTGTGAATTCAAAATCTACATTTCTTGGGTGACGGATACTGCATAATTAGTGGATTTTATTCTCCACAATGTCTAACTTCACTGTCGGACTTTTAACATTGTCATGTGTCATAGATTTGGGATCACAGGACTCACTTAGATCTTTTATCTAATAACCACAGACTACAGCTATAAATCTTACTGGCCATCTTTATATACACTATTGGTGAAAAAAGTGGAGGGAAAGAGGATGACTGGCTATGTGAAAATCTGTCATGACTTTAAAAGTCACTTCCAAATTATCAGTCTCAAACTGGAATTGATCCAACACACTTTATTTACACTCTTATTATGAATAAGAAACTATAGTAAAACTTATGGAGGACTCAAATAATTGATAAGACACTATGCTTACCATCATAAAGTTGACAAAGTTGTAGGAAGCAACTTGATTAGACTTGATTCTATAGGCAACAGGTTGTCATTAAAGACTTGGTACCTGCAGGCATGATTTCATAAGGTAGATAGACTTTGTTTGCCATGAAATGGGTGCCTTTGGAAGCATGTTAACTCTCATTAATGGCCCACTGGGGCGATATGTGAAGTGCCAAACATTTTTAGGCTGCATAACAAGATTCCTGGATGAGTAGACAAGTACTGAAGTTACACTCAAGTACTTTTGGAATAAGTTATTCATTGGAGTTTTTAAAAGTAATTTTAGCTCTTGTGCAATAATCACATGAAATATTTTTGGATCAGTTTTCATTTGGAAACCACCCACTTGGTTAATTGTAGATAAGAGGGTGAAAAGCCTCAACAACTTATTGAAAATGTCAGCTATTTTCATCTATATCCCTGTGGGTTAATATGAAAATGTTTATCAAGATTTTTATTGGTACTTTTTCAGTCATGACTTTCATATTTATTGTTTTAGGAGCAGGTGTGTTTTAGGAGCAGGTGTTATATTATTGCATATACTCCAAGATTTATTTGTGAATATTCTCCATAGATTCACAGTATAAAATAATTAGAGGGAATAATAATAAGAAATCCTCTGGACTTGGTGTCAAAAAGATCATGTGCTGGTGGTAGGACTTATAAGTTATCAGCCATGTGACTTGGACAAGTCTCAGATTCTTTGGGCTTTATTTTCTTCACCTGTCAACTAGAAATGATAATATATAATGCCACTTCTCAAACTTAATATAAGGTCAAATTAAATGCTGAATGTCGGAGTACTTTGTAAAATGCAAAAACATATGCAAATATCAGTCATTATATTATGATACTCTTTGACTATTTCAATATGCTATATTTCCCATGTTTGGGATCAAGAGAGGTGAATAATTCATATTTGTAAGTTTCACCATGCCAAACTCCTTTTAACTGTACTTCCCACCAGTTTGTCATTTATGTTATAAAAGAGGCATGGAAAAACTATGAATTTTACTCTGAACACTTTTTTCTCTGTATTGATTTCCAAATAAAGGTGTAAAATAACAAAAGGAGTAAAATCCTGGGAAAAGATGTGAAATTAAAGGATTGATTCATCCAAGAAATGAATCATGGAGGCTTCTTTCCATCAAACTGACTACAATATCTTTCTCTTTACCCTCCAGTTCAAAATATAGCATTCTTTCATAACTCATAAACATTCCCTAATGATGTTCTCAAATGAGAGAAAGGATTATAAATGAGGTAGTGCATATGACCCATGAAAAGAATTGAAGAGCTCTTTAAAAAATGTACTTCTAAAGAAATGTATTCCAGAATCAGGCAGTCAGAAGTTCAAACCCAGTGATTAGCAAGGAAAGCCAGAGGTGAAAAATAGATTTGTAAAACCTCATGGTTTTGGTGAAATTTTTTCAACTGAATAAATGATTAAAATGGCTCAATGAAAATCACACACAAAAGGGTGAAATATAATGACCATCTGATCTGTTAAGAGGAAAAAGCTTTTAAACTAATCAATCTTTTCCACAACAATTTATGTCATAGCCTTTTAAGATGATCCCATCTTAAATGGGGCAGTGACAAAGAAATATATATCTAATATACTTGCTCAATGGATAGATTTTCAGTACTCTAAGAAAATGCATTTGAGAGCTTTCATTTTTAAAGGAGACTACACATTAGATTTTTGTGGATGATCTGATGCTTAGTTTTATCCTTGTTATCGCTAAGGGTTAGAAAAGTAGGAAATTGAGACCAAGACTTTTTTTTGTCAGGCTTGATGGGCAATCATGTAGCAATCATTTAACCTCCATGTGCTTCATTGTTGGCATCTCTCAAAGGAGTAACACTAATGTGTGTCACACTAATGCTTGCCATCCATCTACTTCATGGCTACATTATAAGGGTTAACTAATACGGCTGATAAGCACTTTGCAAATTCAAAGCACAAAGTAGAAGTGCTAAGTAAGCTAAACAGAAAAGAAAAGACCTACCTTATGGTCGACTGATTTGAATTTTCAATGATTATGGATCTCGGGAACACTTTCTTCCACTCATTCAAAAAAGTAAAGCCATTTTGGTATTTTTTTAAAACTCACTTTGAAGACATAAGGAATAAACACTGTGTGAATCATTTCTTATATGAAAAAATGTTTCATGTTATTCAGGTTTCAAGATATACTACAGTTGTGCATCACTTTTTTATACAGGAATTATAAGGTGTTTTTTTATTCCTCTGTTGTGATATTATCTTGTGGTAGAATATGTCATAATGACAGAAGAATAAAGTACTCTAATTGGTCAGAAAACCTGGAGAGCAAAGGACAAGTTTCCCTTGGCTTCTGAGGAAAAAATATCTCAAACATGGGAAAGAAAGATAAGCTCTAAGGAAGAGAGCAGTTTCTTTCGTCTTGGTTTAATATTCAGTCCTAGTCATACCTACTTCAGCTGTCAGAGAGGAGACTAATTAGTGCCAGTGTGATGGGAGTTTTTGTGATGCCAACTTTTGTCTTTTAAGAACTGGATTAAACTCAAAATCATTTCCCACACTTCGCAAAATGAAATGCTTTGACTATGTCTCAGCAAAGTGACAGATGAAATCATTTCCATCAGACTTTGACATTAACGTTACAACTAGACATGAACAGTGAAGTGCAAAGCAGGGTAATTATCTAAGGTAATACAGACCAATCACACTTTGCTGTATTGGTCTGCCTGGGCTACCATAACAAGATACTAAAAACTGGATGGTTTAAACAACAGGCATTTACTTTCTCACATTTTGGAGGTTAGAAGTCCGTGATCAAGGTGAAGGCAAATTCAGTTCCAGATGAGAACTCTCTTACTCATTTGTGGGCAGTTGCCTTCTTTCTGTGTCCTCACGTGACCTTTCCTCTGAGCTCATGGACAGAGAGAGAGAGAGAGAGAGAGAGAGCAAGGGAGAGAGGGAGAGAGACAGAGCTCTGCTGTCTCTTTTCTTACAAACAGTTCTATCTGACTAGCCCCCTCTCCCCCATGCTCTCAGTTAGCCTCAGGTACCTCCATGAAGTCCCTATCTCCAAATACACTCACATTGGGGTTTGGGGCTTCAAAATACAATTTTGGGGGAAAACAATTCAGTGCATAACGCTATGACACATTAGATAATTTGACGTTCAAATGTTCTTCATTGCTCTAGATACTTTCAGAACTATAATATTCCTGTATGCTTTATAAATGTGTAGACTAAGCATTAAACTAAATTATTCTTCTTGTGTTAATTTCCATATACAATGTTTGTTCTATATGAATAACAATTACATAGTGAGAAACAATATATTAAAGTTAGACTGTCTCCAATCTATAAGCAGTTGTTGAGAGGCAGTAAAAAGGCTCCTCCTTTATCCCTCTCAGGATCAGTCATAGAGCTAGCTGGAAAAACTCAGTAATAAGATTTTAGGAAATTCACTTTTCTCGCTCTGATAAGCAACACATAGTACCTGGTTTTCTTGAAATTCAACCAGAAAGAACATAATTTCAGTCCATAATTATTTCAGTCCATAATTATTTCAGTCCATAATTATGGACTCCTCAGACTAAAATAAAACCTTTTTTTGTTGTTTTTGTTTTTTGCGGTACGTAGGCCTCTCACTGTTGTGGCCTCTCCCGTTGTGGAGCACAGGCTCCGGACGCGCAGGCTCAGCGGCCATGGTTCACGGGCCCAGCCGCTCCGCGGCACGTGGGATCTTCCTGGACCGGGGCACGAACCCATGTCCCCTGCATCGGCAGGCAGACTCTCAACCACTGTGCCACCAGGGAAGCCCCAAAACCTTTTTTTAATGTAAAAAGTACCTCCCTAAAAACCCTGGTATGGAGTTAAATTATGAAAGATGTAATCATACTATCCATTCTCCAGCTTTCCAGACAAAGCAGCATCAAGGGCCTTTGAAGAGGAAATTAAGTTAAGGATCTTGAGATGGGGTCATTCTGTATTAGACTGGTCCCCGAATCCACTGCCAAGTGACTTTATAAGAAGAGGAGGAGACAGAGAGGAAAAGGTCATGTGCAGATGTAGGCAGAGATTGTAGTGATGAAGCCACAAGCCAAGGAACGCATGGAACCACCAGAAACTGGAAGAAGCAGGGGAGAATTCGTCCCTAGAGCCTTCAGAGGGAGTGCAATTCTGCTAAAACCTTGATTTTGGATTCCTGGCTTCTAAACTATGAGACAATAAATTCCTGTTGTTTTAAGCCTCCAAGTGTGTGGCAATTTATTACAGCAGCCCTAGGAAAGTAATATAATCAATAAACTAGATAAATGATTTGGTAATAAATACCATGGACATGAGCCATGGATGAAAGAGTCCAGAGGAGAACTGCATCATTCCTGTACCCAGGAGCCACGCTGGATCAGAGTCCTCATTGGCCAGTTAACTAACTGCACAGGTGTCAAGTGTGTGGGAACTCTGGCTTTTGACAAATGGCCTCCATGAGGAATACCCAGGGGGGGCATGCCCTTGGTCCAGATTTTGAACTTTGCTTCACTGCTCTCTATCACCAGAGTATGGATGTTTAGTAGAAGTGTAATCCCAAAGTGTCCTGTTTGCAATGACCACATACTAAACCAGCTTCTCGGAGCTGCTTCAGTACTTACTACAGCAAAAACCAAGAACAGTCTAAGAGATAAAAGTTAAAAGCATATGTATAAGAAGACAAATGAGCTATGGATAGCTACCAAGAAACTGAAACTTACCAGGGGAAATACTGTACAAACCTGAAAAGTATTGATCCTTTGAGGTATCACGACAGGACAGATGGACTGGAACTTGGCTATATGAGCTCAAGAGTGGCAGAGAAGAAGTATCTTTGAATAAATAAAAACATCACTTTAAGGTCAGTGGTAGGGGCATACCCTGGTTATCCAGACCATCAACTCGCTTGTTCCTACATTCTGTGGCTCTGCTTTAAGACAGTAGTTGGGAGGGATGGGGTATAATCTCAAAGGTAATCTGTTAAAGAGGTCTGAGTATTAGAGAACTTTTGCAAAAAATATGTGCCACATTCACATTTACTAACTCAAAAGAATATTTTTGCCTTTCTTTATGTCCTGGAGACCCATTAAGGAATGACACACATGCAGTTGATTTCCTCCTAAAACTGTCTCTACATCTAGACTCCTAAAAAGCTGACTTCTGTTTAAAACCTATAAAGTTAATCTATTTGTGACCCATGGTTTTTGACTTTGTTTGGTTCTATACAGCTGCTGTTCTGGAGCCTACCGCTCATTTTATGTCTCTTGTATGCCTTCAAAAGGCATAAAAAAGCCGTAGGGCTTGTTTTTGTCCAGAAATTATTTTAAAGTCTATGAAATGTCCATGTTGCAGCTCAGCTGTACTCCCAGCACTGCCCTGAGGATGTAAGGAAAAGAGGCTTCTTTGTCCCCAAACTGATTTCACCCAACTCTTAATAACTTCCACCTGTCTATAATATTTTTATCTTTTTAAAGAAACTTTCAGGTTTGTCTCATTTCATACTCACAAAGGGTCAAGTTACAAGGCCAAATTGTTCTCTACACTGCCAGCTGGCTCTTGAATTTCTGGCTTTGACTTCCCTATGTGCCACTAAATATTGAACACGGAAGTTAAACAGGGACTTCCTGAGACCATATTTCTGTCCCAGGCAATGGCAACTTGCATTCTCCTACAATTTATTCTCCTCCCATGTGAGAAAAGAAACAACTTTTGCTCATCAAGAGAGTCCTAACTTGGACTTAATATGTCAGATAATCAATCTGATCAAGAAACACAAGTAAATATATAATATGACATTGGGAATGATTCTGCTGTGAGGAACACAGCTTGCCAATTTTCCTATTACTCTCTCTTTTCTAGGGAAAGTCGTGTCTGGGATCTTGACTTGCCATTAGGGTGAATAAAGACAGGCATCATGTATCACATTTTCAGGAAGCAGGTTGCTGTTACATCTTGAAACATGCTTGGATGTCCTGGATATCAGAAGACCAACCAGCAGTTCAGAAACTGAAAATTGTTTTGCTGAATAGTTTGAGTGAATGTCTTAAGGTTATAAAGGTAAAATACTGTTAATATTTTTTTATACAGTTCAACCTTTAGAAGTGAAAATATAATGGAAATGAAAGTAGAGACAGCAGTGAAAGTCTGATTTAGCCTTTGCATTGGTGTGTTTTAAGGACTCTTCTGAAAATCTTAAAACTGATATTTTATAATGTTTCAAATGAAATAAAAGATTTTCAAAGTTTTCTTTTTTTCTTAAAATTACAGATATATGTAAAGATAAAACTTAGTATTTCCCAAGAAGTTGTTTTGTCAAGATAACTGAAATATTATTGATTTATATTGGTATAGAAAACTGCAAGAGTCAGAGTAGATGGTACATATTCAAGACCAAGATACAAAATAACTCAAAGATTTAATAGTTAAAAAAATAAATGGCATAGAAATAACCTTATAAACAAAATATAGAAGACAATATTTTTTTCAAAGTCTTATGATACAAATGCTATGAAATCTATCTAATCAAATAGATATGCTTTCTCTACACTGGACACTTACTAGGTAATCTCTCCAAAATGTAATTCCATTTAGGATTAAGAAATAGGCCAGAAATGGGAAAACATCTCTCTTCCAATTCTTGGTGAGAGCATAAATAATGACTTCGGAATGAAATTTAGCAATACACATCAAGAGTTCAAAAAATGTTCATGCCTTGACACCCAGGAATTATCCTTCAAGAAGCTAATCACAAAATAATCCAAAATATAATTAGGAACTGAAAGCCTTCTGAATATCCAACATCAGGGAACCACTTAGCACTTTATAGTACATATGATATAATTATATAATTATATATAATAGAATATTAAAAAGTATGAAAAACATGCTTTGAAACTTCTAATAATATGACCAATGCTTATAACATAATATTTACAAAAATATTAGAAAGTGAAATTGCATGAAACATATGAATTTAGATACAATATTTTCACAATTTATATTTGTGATAATGGAATTAAGAATGACTTTTGGAAACTATTGTTTTTACTTTTATTATTAAAGCTTTCCAATAACTTAATTTGTAAAATACTTTAAAATTGTCTGGAAAAATGAATTTTCATGTAAAGAAATCCTTTGAGAGTTAAACTTACTGAATAGTGAGAGTAAAGACAACTCATTTTAACATACATTAAGTAGACTTTTGAAATATTGCTTTAAATCCTATAGAGAATTGAACTCACCAAGGGGATTCTCTCACAGAGTGAAGCAATGGTTCATAGTGGCCTTTTATTTCATATCTCATGTCTTTCAGAAATGGCAAATATGTCAAAATTTGTGGCTATGCCCCCCCAACAAAGAGTCATTACGTCTGAAGAATAATCTTGCTGTGAATATTCAGGAACCTAGTGCTCGCCACAATGCAGGAAAGAACTGCGTTGACTGTTTTCCATTTGCAGTACTTTCTCAAAAACTGTCCTTAGGCTTTTGAACATGAAGCTTTCACAATACAGGAAAAACTATCTGATCTGATATTCCAAATGGATTATTTCACATTATTAAATGACTCATAGATAAACAAAAGACTCACTAAATTGAGCTAGTTAATATTTCCCTTATTAACTAAGTCAGAAAGTTTCCGGGAAGGAAAATAACTATGTGACTGGAAGAAGGTGAGAAGCCAGGAATTAGAGGACCGAGGCTGAGCTCCTTAGCTGTGATGGTGGAGGGACACCACAACATTTTGATCTAGATTGTCATGTCTTTCCTTGCTAAAGTGCTATCATGGGATACATGTGGCTCACTGTAATGGAGAACAGATTGAATCAGAGCTCTTGCTGGAAATAGTTTCCATATCCAAACAAGGAAACTGGGAAGAAATTACAAAGAAAACCAGCAAGAGTTGGTAAAGAACCTAGAGTTAGTAACAATGGGGAACGATTACAAGCTCTAAACTTGAAGCCAAGAAGAAGGAGTAATTACTTGGGAATCAGAGAATATAGCTATCAGAGAAGGTCACATGATAGGAGATAGAAGCTGTCACCTGCTGTGATCTGTCCAGGAGGATGGGTAATCTAACCTCACTCTTCCCTGCCTCTCATTGACCAAATCCAAGTCCAAAAGAAAGGTAATTTGTTGATACAATCCACAAAGTTTAGCCTCAAGGGCACAGAATAAGATGGAGAAGGGGTGGAGAGTCAATCTGAAAAATGAAAATTATTCAGCACACATATTTTTAGTGATGATATTCTTTTAATTTAATCCTTACCCTCTTTCCTCAGTATAAGTTATAGCTATCGATATGAATAAAAATCAAGTATTTTACCTGGGAAAGAAGGAATAATGAGAACATAGGAAGAGAGGGTAAAAAGTGATGTTGTTGATATTTTATCTATTTTAAGAGTCCTGTGGGCAGGTCTGATCTCTATGGTTGGAAGTAAAAGAGCCAGAATCCGGTGGAATCATTGTTTACAGGGATTTGGTGAGATTTTAGACACAAGCAGAATACCTTCAAGGACCAGGTGACAAAGTGTAGCTGAAAGTTGTGGACCAGGGCCTTCTCAACATCTCTTCTTGGAACCCAGACAGTACATTGGAGGGTTTCATACTCCACATGGATGCTGGGCTTTTCATGGCAAGCTGAGTCAACAGTGAGACTTCACCAGTAGTTTAGACAAGGGGAAGACAAGGCATGGAACGAAGAAAAGGGCAAACAATAATTGATGACTGACTTTGGCAAGAGATACCACTATAAAAGAGCAGCAGCCAAACTGAGTATGTCAGAATAGCAGGAATAGAAGTGACTCAACCGGACTTTTGCAACATGATTGGTTTCTGGAAAAGGTAATTCATTTAAAATAATACTTTAAAAGCATTGATATATGATGGGATATTTGCACAAAATTAATAATTTTAAAAAGTAATTTTAAAAAGTACGTAAATGGAAAAACAATGACAAAGATAAAGGAACTTTATTAATGGTGTGCTAATTATGGATCCCAAGCTATAAACAATTCAAGTTTTGAATGCCAAATATATATTGATAGCCAAATCATTGTATCTTTCATGTGAATGAGGAAAAATTGTCTTATAGGAGGGAAATGGAATCTAGGTTCCATTTTGTAGTTTCATGTATAAGAGCATGTTTGGGAGCATAATTTAGTTTATTGCTTTGTGGGTGTATGTTTTCAAATGTATATATATTGGGGACTAGGAACTAATAGTTTCCTAAAGAATTTAAAAGACAAAACAAATGGGCTAATATGCTATTATAAAAGCAAGTTTATATTTATCATGATGGAAAGTACTTTGAAATCATTTTTTTAAATATTGCTATATATGGATCCTCTAGCCACTTGTGTTACAAATCAAGGAATTATGTTCTTACCACTGAGGCAGTTTTTATACATAGTATACATAGAGATATTCACAAACTATAACTGATCGTTTTTTGTCTTCATTGATCTTGTTTCTCTTTTCCAAGTCTTCAAAAATATCATATACACTGCCAAAGATTCGTTTGGGTGACTGTGTGGGAGGGGGTGGGTAAGTGGTACGTTTTACTCTCATTTAGGTCTGCTGCATTCTTTTTGGCTTATGCAGAGGATGTGTAGTAGCAATACAAAATTATCTTAAAGAACAAATTTTCCTCCATGACATTTAGAAAAAGAGATGAAAAAATTCTGATATTTTAGTAAATTTTGGGATCTTCATAATGTCAAGAACCACTGTACTCAGACAATGGAAAGCAAAATGCTATCAAGGCATCTTGGGCCCTCTGTAAATGTAACCGTCTTTGTCAGTCCCTCTATTTCTCTTCCCTTCTGTTCAAATCTTTAGAGAAACTGAAGGATTGGGAGTCTGTAAAGTAGTTTTTTAATACCTAAAAAGTGATAAAATTTATTTACTAAAATCTAACTTTTCTTTTTCTCAAAGTAGCTGAGTCCCTAAAAGTTTGAGAACAAAATAATTGACTGGATACTTCAATATGTTATAAGGTGTTTGACAACTTATAGAGGATCTGAAAAAAAAGTTTATCAAATCTTGGCCTAAGAGTCACCTCAAGGGTATATATAAAGGGTGGTGATTATAAAAGAAAGTCTAAAAAGAATATTTCTTAGGATAAAACTGTTTGAGTGCTGTGGAATTTTTCCCTCTCCCCTCCCAGCCCCCCAAATGAAGTAGAAGAAACTACAATGGGATGACTCAGAAAGCTTGGTATATATTGATACCTCCTGGTGTTTGCAGGACACGGAGTCTTGGTTTCTACTCTGTTCAGAGAAGCTTAAAAGCTTAAATGTACAATGCAATGCGTAGACTGTGGCTAACTGTAGAGATAACAGTGGAGTGTGTGCCTGTGCATGAGAGAGAGAGGGGGGGAGACAGAGAGAGAGAAGGAGGAAGAGAGAAGCGAGATTGACCTATGCTTGTGTTATGTGCTGAATTGTTTCCCTTTCAAAATTCATATGTTGAAATTCTAACCCCCAACTCTTTGGAATGTGACTATATATTTAGAGATAAGGTCTTTAAAGAGATAATTAAGCATAAATGAGGTTATTAGGATGGGCCCTAATTAAATATGACTGATGTCCTTATAAGAAGAGGAGATTAGAGGGGGGAAGAGGATATTAGGACAGACACAGAGAGGGAAGACTATGTAAGGGCACAGAGAGGTGGCCTCACTCTTTACAAGTGAAGGAGAGAGGTCTCAAAAGAAACATTGACAACCTTGATCTTGGGCTTTCAGCCTTTGTAACTGTGAGGAAATAAATTTCTGTCTTTTAAGTTACCCAGATTTTGGTATCTTGTTATGGCAACCCTAGCAAACTAAAACAACTGGAAATTGGCTAAATTTCTACTTTACATATGAGAAAATAATATGTGGCTATATTTCATGAAGGAATATAAGCCTCATTAAAGAGAACAGACTTCGTTCCACTTTAAATCCTTTCGATGAACCATACCCGAAGGAGCTGAAGGATGAAATTAATTCTACTTGTAACAGTTCAATTCAGTGGGGGTGCTCTCAGCAGAGGAATCCTGTAGAAGCAGAAACTATTCCCGTGAGAAAAAGAGTCAGCTTAGAAAATCCACCAAACTTAGAGAAAGCTAATGAAAAATGACAGTAGTATATCAATTAGGACATTTCTTGCCCCTTACTTTGCCTTCTTTTCTAACATGTCCTCAAACACTGAAGAAGTTAGAGCCATGGTCAGCAAGTCAGTGGACAGGAGGGGAGAAAGGGATCACTTCTTCCCCAATCTACTGTCTGACTCAGAGGGAAGACAGGAGAGAGCCTTACCTTTGTAGTTGGAAAATTAGATTGTTTAGATTGGATATTTTACCTACTGAACCACTTGTGAAATGAAAGATGAACAAAAATCTATTATTGTATAGAAGTGACTTGAAAAGTGATAGAACCAGAGTGAGATCTTATCCAGCGGCAAATAACTTAGGGGAAAAATAAAATGTTTTTTTACTTACCCTGGGTGAAGTCCCATGTACGCAACGTTAAGGTTATGTTGAGTATCTACCTTTATGAAAGTTTATTCCAAACATGATGCACTGCTCTTAATAAGTTCTTGAGAAATTCTTAAGAATTGAACTGACAGAAGATATTAGTCCCTTTAAAATATATATGCCATTTAATTCTCTTAGAAGCTCTGCAAAATCTCTATTTTGTAATTGTATACAATTAAGATAACCCCTCAATTTCTTACAACTTGTAAATAAAAGAGCTTGAAATTTGAACCACAGTGTGTCTGCTACTGAAGTCCAGATGCATTCAACTATGCCTGACTAATCCCTCTACCACTTAATAATTTCTCAATAAGCAGTTTTAAAAAGAAAGGTCATTTAAAATTACTCCCTAGTTAAGAATATTAATCAAACAAAACATTAACAATTATTAATAAGTTGACTATTTTAATTAATTCAGAAACCAGTGTGCCACCTAGTATAGTTTGTTTAAAGAAGAAAATACAACCTTTATCATCAAAGGACTCACAATTTAAGATGAAAGAAATTTACAATGTGAAACATTTAAAGAACAGCTCAGATAACCTGTAAAACACTTCTTTGAGGAATATTCACAGGCACTAAGACAAGAAAAGGTCTAAACTGGTTAGGAAGGCATGGAAGATTTATCAAAGCACCTGATAAAATATAGAATTGATATTAGAATGTCTAGATATTTGAATATATTGGAAAATATTTTTAAAAAGGAGAATTAAAAGATATATTGGACATTGTAAATATCTCAATCAAGCATTTGTATTTGAAAGTTGAATATAGGTTTTGTGCTTTTCAAAAGGTCACTTTCTGTTGAATTAATACATCATTTAGGGATAGAAAAATATTTAGTTTTGTCTTTGACCTCTTTTTGCTGTATCTTCTTTAGTTTTCAAAACTATAAAATAAGGCCATGTACATGTCAAATATTACCACACATATAAATATTTACATTCTAATAATATTGAAGCTGAGAAATCACTATATATGCTGTTATATAGCAATACAACAAATGTGTATTTATATCCTTCAAAACTGTATTTCCTAAATTGTGTTTTGAGAAATCAGTACATATACTGATAGAGGTTAGCAGGTTTTACGTACTAAAAATTCACTGAAAGATTTCAGAGTCGGGCTTCCCTGGTGGAGTAGTGGTTGGGAGTCCGCCTGCCGATGCAGGGGACACGGGTTCGTGCCCCAGTCCAGGAAGATCCCACATGCCGCGGGGCGGCTGGGCCCGTGAGCCATGGCCGCTGAGCCTGCGCATCCGGAGCCTGTGCTCTGCAATGGGAGAGGCCACAACATTGAGAGGCCCACGTACCGCAAAAAAAAAAAAAAAAGATTTCAGAGTCAATAATTCAGGAAAAATTGAATTAAACAAAGTTAAACAAGTGCATTTCTCACATAAATTTTAGAGTATTTAACATACAAGTGTGGACTGTGAACTTCCCTGGGAATGTGTCCTATGCAGCTTTTCAAAACATCATGTGAGTATGGATAATATTTTTGTAAGAACTTTTGATATCATAAGGAGTTTAAATGTACCTTGGATCACAGTTTTGAAAAAAAAAAATTAACTGAAGTAAAGGGTCAGTGCAAAAAACATTCTAAACTTAAGTATATTGATCAAAGTGGTAGTCTTGCATTCCACGTAAATTATAAAGTAGTTTATCAAACTACGTAAAATGTCACTATAATGACATAACTTCCGCTGAGGACACAAGCATAATTATTTGAAGATCCTTGGGCTAAGATGGCTAACAGTATCATAATGCCCAAGACAAAACAAACCAGAGTTATGAAATTTCATAATACTATTCACATTAATACTTAGAATAGAATTTAATGTAACATATAGAATAAATTTAATCATTCTAATAACCACAATATATCATTCTTCGCAGGCTATGACTACAGTGAAAATGAGGTGCCTGAGGTGAAAAGTTTAAGGAGGTGTCAAAAACTTAATAATCAGAGGAATCATATTTTAATGAAATATTTTAAAAAGTTAATTTGAAAGTCTATAATGAAGAAAATATAAAAATTATAAATAAAAATAGAACTAGCATTACTGAATTTTCCTTTTGCCTTAGGCTCTAGTATGATTGATAATGGTACTGATTCTTTGCCATAGTTTCCTCCATAGTTTAGGTAAGAATGACCTAAAATAAATTGTTTTAGTTATAGTTCTAAACATAAAACCAGTTTCATGAAAAATAGCATAAAATTGTGTTGGATTCCTCATTGGTGATCTTATTTTTATTATAATATATGGGAAGAATGCAAAACAACAATAAAACTCTCTGAAAGTTTTGGGGAAAAATTGACAAATTAACCATGTCCACTGACTTTTAGAAAGTTTCCTTCACTTTCAAATACTTCTTTCCCAAAGATATTTGTATGTTTTCAAACCAATATGCATTAGGGAAATATATTTATATTGGGGGGATAAAAATCTAATTATTATCTAGAATCCATCTTTTGTGGCACAAATTATTACAACCGCTTAAGCGGTTTTGACAGAACATTTAGGCTGTTTGGTAGGTAACTAGAGTACATGGAAAATTCCTTCAGCAACATTTGGTAGGTCCCTGGTGGCTTTAAGGAAAAAAAATCTAGAACTTATCAAGGCAGTCATTTGCAATTTGCCTACTAGAAAAATCTGTTTTGTGCAGATTGTGTATTTATTTGAGCAGTATAACAGATGTAGAGTATATTTTGCCTTGCACTATTTTTCTCTATGTTTAATTGTAACTTACAGCCAGAAAGAAGATGTAAAATACAATCAAGAAGGAGAGAAAAACACATTCAGAAAAGCAATTTTGATCATAAGCATGTGGTATCTATAGAAACTGTTATGTTGGAAGAGGGTTTGCCATTTCAGTGATCAAGTTAATGAAGGTATCATTTGATCTCTATTTTAACACAGCAATTTCAGTACATATTACACTCTATGCAGCTTAGCTGCTATACTGCTAATGTAGCTTTTCAGAGTATTGGAATCAGAAACTCTTTTATTTCATAGGAAACAAAAGGAATTCTTAATATTTGAGATAAACTCTTTTTTTTTTAAAATTTAGAAACAAGCTACAGTGTTGTGGAGAGAAATTTTGACGAACAGATTCCTCAGTGAGAGGTGTGTGTTCTACCTCTCCCAGGAAAGGCAAGCATAATCCATAAGCCTACCAGACCTGGCTATAATCTGGAGCAATATACAGGTGTTAAGTTATTTAGAGGAAAGGTTCTTCAGTTCCTGAAAGCTGAGCACCATATGGAATATTACAGTATTTCTTAAACAATCAAAAAAAACTAAGGGGGGGAAGAAAGAAAGAAAAAAACTGCATGGTTCAACTCCAGGTTGTTTTCTGTTATTCATAAACTTCCGTATACCATGAGAACAATTTTCTGGGACTATGGATTAACTAACCCTTTCTTCAATTTGTATGCAAAATTTCCAGAATCTATTACGCATGAGCGTCACTGCTATTTAGAGAAGAAGGATTTCCTATGCCACAGCTCTGTGTTTTCTAGGTAGTGGTACTTGAGGGCCTGAGCCCTGATCTACTACCCATCTTCCAATCCCACCCTGACTATAATAGGACTGGGTAAAAAGATGATGCTTATTGCATTATTTTATCCTCCCCTTTGGTTTTCCTCAGACCAAACACAAAGAATGATTTTTCTAGAATGCTAAATGTGTTTCTGCCTTCAAATTAAACTCCATTTATATCAATCGCCTTTACCATTTTCTAGGAAACATTTTGGGGTGAGCTGTAGCTCGACCTGCCATTTCAATATAATTGTGCTATCTATCTAATAAGTTACCTATGGTTATCACTGGCCGAAAAAGGAAAAGGATATCTTTTCAAGAATACTGAAGGAATACAGTCGGCTTTCTGTAGCCTTGGCTTCTGCATACTTGGATTCAACCAACAACAGATGGAGAAAAATATTCAAAAAAATAAATTCCAGAAGTTCCCAAAAGCAAAACTTGAATTTGCCATACCAAGTATTTACATAGCATTTACATTGTATTACATATTATAAGTAATCTAGAGATGATGTAAAATATATGGGAAAATATGCAATAGGTTATATGCAAATACTACACCATTTTATGCAAGGGACTTGAGCATCTTAGGATTTTGGCATCAGTGGGGTGTTGTAACTAATCCCCCACAGATACTGAGGGACCAACATACTGAGAAGTATATTTTCCCACCCCTGTCTTCATTTCAAAGGGCCACTATAATCTTTTAGAGAGATTTGCATTGTTACATATATTTTTCCTCTAGTTGGCACCTCCCCAAAAGAAGGCGTATTCAGCAAGTCATCAAGCTAAAGCATTTACATGAGCACACTGCATGATCTAACTTCAGTAACCCAGGCTACATGTGAATGAGAAACAGAAAAACAAAATAATATGTTTCAAGTTTAAAAGATCACTTGGGCAATATGTCCCAAGTCAGATTTTCAATGCTCCTGGTGCTCTTTCTGTTCCTGCTGTGATCATTTGTTTTTTCCTCTCCCCTTCTCTGTAACATTCAGCTGCTATCTCTTGATTTCCTTTGTTACATCTTCATATGATGGCACATTTAATGTTCTAGTTGTACAAGATAAAACAGAGCTCCTCACTCCTCAGCAAACTCTATGAACTTTTTATTTAACCCCAAGTTGTCTTTAGGAAACTCTATGTAAGATAGCTACCACAAACAAAGGGTACACATTGTCTGGTGGTCTGATTTATTGTTCTGACTATATAATATATCCCTACTGTGCAAAGAAAAAAACTGTTCTCCACTCTTTTCAAAAGAAAATTTCTGGGCACTCTGAATGGCAGACACTGAAATATTTCTAGTCATTACGGACTGAAATTGTAACAATAACAAGAAGAAATAATGAGGACTGAAAATTTAATATATAGAGAAGTATACTTATTGATCTAACCATTTACTGTGCCAGGCACTGCGCTAGGCTATGAAATATAAATTTAATTAAGTCACCCTCAAGGAACTCAGATTTTTAGGGAAAAGACACATACAAAAAGCACGTATTGGTTAGGGTCCTGCTGGAAATAAATGCCACAATCAAAAAAGCAAATGATGAAAGTTTAATGAAGGGACTACTTAAATGGGAACGAGCAGAAGAGAGAATAGGCGAGGCAGCCAATAAAAAGGAAGCAGCTAACACCGTGTACTGGATGGACTGAATAGAGAGTCAACTTGGAGGGGCAAAACGAAAATACCCACGACATCAGAAAATTATATGGTAAGTAAAATAAGAGAAGTCCTAGGGAATCTTGGAGTCACACAGGATTGGTGGGGGGGGGGGGCTGAGGAGGGGATAGAAACAGATGGGAACAATATCATTGTATGATGGTCCCTACTATCATCCATAATACTTTGTAATAACTTCGCTTTTGTTCAGGAATGAGGTGGTAATACTGCTCAAGACTGTGAGTTGTTTTATGTTAGAACAATAGAACAAATAGTATTTGTACTTTTTAGAATATACAGGGTAGTTATTTATAGGTTAGATTTTTTCCTTTGTAATAAACATACCCAAAAGAGTAGATGGAATAGCTTCTCACACAGCTTCCATCTACCAGAGCAACCCTCTTCTTTTGCCACCCTGAGGGGAATACTTCTTTGGACAATGTTAAGTGATAGCATGGGGAGTGATTTTAGTTTTAGTTAAATAGTAGTTCACCTCTTTCGTTCTCTGATTCTAAAGGCATTACTTAAATAACCTGTTATGGACTGAATGTTCATGTCCTCCTCAAATTTATAGGTTGAAGTCCTAACTCCAAATGTGACTGTATTTGGAGATGGAGCCGTTAAGGAAGTATGAAAGTTCAAGGAGGTCATAAGGGTAGGGCCCTCATTTGGTAGCATTAGTGTATTTTTAAGAAGAGGCACTAGGGAGCTTTACCTTTCTCTCCCTCTCCCTCCACCCCCTTCTCTTTCTCTCTTCACCCTGTGAGCACACAATGAGACAACAGCACCTGCAAACTGAAAAGAGAGCTCTAACCAGGAATCAAATCAGCCGGTACTTTGATCTTGGACTTTCCAGCCTCCAGAACGGTGAGAAAATAAATTTATGGAGTTTAAGTCACCTAGTCTGTGGTATTTTGTTATGGCAGCCTGACCTAATATAGAACCAAAAAACTCCTTTAATATATTGTCTTACATTCTCGATTATCTTACTAAAAAGGAAAAGATAAGGAAAAAAAAAGAACCAAAACATAAACCCTTAACTAGAATTTGGATAAAAGTCAAATGTGCTCTGATTAGGGGAAGTTTCCTGGAGCAGGTGATACCCTGAATTTCAAAGAATGAAAAAGAGTTTAGTTAAGCCAAGATAAAAAGGAAAATCATTTCATGAACAAGGGTCACATGAAGAAGACATAGAGGTGAAAACCATGTAATGGCTCATAGAAAACAAGAAGCTGATGAATGAAAAGGTTTGAAACAAAGATGGATGGGAGATGAGGTCATTTGGGGGCAGATCAAGTGGCTAAAGATTCTCTGAAAAATTGTCATATGCATAACTAAGGAAAATCCTCTTTTGAAATATCTGGACCTGTGGGAGTGTTTGCTCTTTGCGTGTGCTCTGATCACAGTTGTTTATTTGGAACCAAGAGGGCTCATTAGGAAATACTATCATATAGTTTCTGTTATTAAAGGGTTATCCTAGGTTGACCTTTGTCACAATTTTTCTGTTCATTTTATAAAACAGAAAAGCCTTGGCACACAAGAAGGTAAGGTTCAGATTTTTCCTGTGTAGTTATTTCAGGAGACATCAAAAACTCTCTGCAGATTAAAACATGGTATATAGAGAAGGGATATATAGGGAGGAGGTATACAGCAGTAGAAAATAAAACTTAATTTAGTCTTAGGCTGGAAAGTTAGCCAAAACTCTGATCTTGGTTTTTATTTTTAAAAAACAGTCCAGGACGATAATTTCCAATGACTGAATTATTTTAACAAATGAAAACAATCCAAAATGTTGTGTTAGGTAATGAATAAACAAAAGTGCCACATACAAGGATGTTTATCTAGAGGTGTGGTTCCTCCTTCAGGAAATTTGTGTGCTTACCTTCCTGGTTAGAAAAAAATTAAATATTTAGTAACATTTTATTTATACTAATAAACACATATTTTCACATTTAAAGATCTCTGGATTCAGAAGTATTCTTAAAATTGATGATGGCTGACCAGGAAACAGTCACAGTGTAGTTGTTATTGCCTCAGCAAGCCTGAAATGAATCATAGCTGTTCATATTGTCCTCACATCAATTGGATTATGTGCATTATTTGTACTGAATGTGTTGTGCTTAATTGCTCCTTAAAATATCCTTAAAAATATGACACTGTGATTCAGCATGGAAACAAAAATGTGTGTGAGCAGAATAGTATGGCAACACAGCAGGTTAATATATGACTAAAAAAGAACTCCATGGCAAGACAGAAGAAAAGTTCATTAGCAATAGTTGTAGAAAACAAGTTTCGAGTGATTTTTTTAAAAAGCATTGTATTACATGTGAATTAGCTATATTTCTTCTTTCTCGATGTTACTTAAAATAATGGTGTGTCTTACAGTTGATGATGTCTTAGATGCATTGAAGTACAATAGAGAGATTTATTTTTTTCCTAAACTGCGTTAATACAAAAAATACTGCCAGCTTTACAATGTCTGGGGCCATGTTTGAAAATTTAAAAATGGATCTTACCCTATGCAGTTGGTCTTAAGAAATAACAGAAAAATATCCAAACCTATTTTTTACGTTGTAATACAATTCTGGAGCTGCCAAAATAAACATGAATTTAGCAATGATTTTAAAATCAGAGGACTAGTTAAATGGTCTGGTTATGCCATAGAGATCAGCAATGCTTAGAGAAAATAAAATAGTGAAAATTAAGAAACAGTACAAAGAATGAAATTACACTTTAACACATGAATCAACTGATCCTTTTCTTGGTAGACTGATCACCTATACTTGCATTGATTTATGATCATATCTCAGCAACGTGGAATCATAGGACCTAGCCTGAGTAGGTAAATGTCACATGGTTTTTCACTATCTCTACTTTCTCTCATTACAAATCTTAGTTAAAACAGGTAAATACACTACCAAATTTAAAATAGATAGCTAGTGGGAAGCAGCCGCATAGCACAGGGAGATGAGCTCAGTGCTTTGTGACCACCTAGAGGGGTGGGCTAGGGAGGGTGCGAGGGAGACGCAAGAGGGAAGAGATATGGGTATATATGTATATGTATAGCTGATTCACTTTGTTATAAAGCAGAAACTAACACACCATTGTGAAGCAATTGTACTCCAATAAAGATGTTTAAAAAAAAAAAAAAACAGGTAGAAGAGAGAGACTGTTACCAATATATAAAAGTGAATACTGGGTCTTCCCACAAATATCAGCTATAAATTCTGGATCGATCCTTATGAAAATAAGAGTTATATACTCTGAAAAAAATATATTAAACAAGTACCTAAGGGCTCTGGAATTTTTTAAAATAAAGGTAGTCAAATATTGAAAGTAAGTCAAAATTTGGAGTAACAAAAATATTGAAGTGAATTCCCCAGTTTTATTTTTGTTTCCCTGAGGGTGGCCATAGATATGGCTGTGATGGCAGTGTAGGAGGGGCACAGTTCTAGAAAAAGAGTCTAAATCTATCTTGCTTGAGAAATCAAGGAAAGGAAGTCAGGGCAATAACAGTTCGCTGGTGATTGAGAGGAAAACCCTAAAAGGAGAGACCCCAAAAAGAGGAAAATGTCCACGTATAGACTCAGTCCAGATTTATAGCTGATGCCAACTCTGCATGGGGAAAACTGAAAGCAGCTTTCAGCTAAGGCTGAAAGCACTGAACTGAGATCTGAACTGCTATAGGTCACTGTATGTCATTTTAAAGTTTGAGTCTAAGCAATTTAATTGCCCAATAAAACAAAAAGACACATACTTTGAGGGGCAACATTGAGAATTCATGGTCTATATAACATAATATATAAAATGTTCATGATAAAATTGGCATCCTTAACATATGGGAAGCAAGATCATATTACTCAGTTTTAAGAATAGGCAATAAAGTGGCACCAGTCTTGAGATGACCTAGATATGGAATTATCAGAGGATGGTATAAATATGTTTAGAGGTCAGGTAAAGTAAAATATGCTCATTAAAAAATAGATAGGAATATTAGAAGAGAAGCAGAAAACATCAAAAACAACCCAATGCAATATCTAAAGTAAATTTTGGAACTGAAAAATACAGCATTTAAAATAAGAAATCCACTAGTTTTACTTATTAGTGAAAGGTATATAATAGAAGAAAAAGTAAAATTGAAGGCAGATATATATAAATCAGCCACTTGGAAGAAGAGATAAAAGACTGCAAGATGTACAAAGCTTCAAAGACCTGAAGGTTAATATAAAAAGTTCTCCTCTCTTGAAAGGAGAAGAGAGAGAGAGACTAGAGATGACAAGACATTTGAAGAAACAGAGGCAGGAAACTATCCACAGGTGATGAAACACCTAAATTCAGACTTAAGAAACTTATTAAAACCCAAATAAGATAAATTTGAAAAAATTCACACCTAGGCACATAAAGTCAAATGCTGAAAACTAAGATGAAGAGAAAAATTTTGTGAAACATAAAAATGCCCAGAGAAAAAATTACATATTAAATATAGGGAAAATACAATCGAAACTGTTCCAGACTTCTAAACAAAAAACATGAAGAATAGAAGACAATAGAAAGCCTTTTAAAGGACTGAAAGGAAAACAAAACAAAAAAAGAGAAACAAAGGTCATCAAATAATTCTATGTTCAGTGAAAATATCCCCCAAGAATAAAGGCTTGGAGGCATTTTTCATATAAAGGAAAAACTAAGGGAATTTGCCACCACCAGACCCATACAGAAATACAGGCTCAAATAAATTCTTTCGGTTGAAGGAAAATTATAGCAGAGGACACATTCAAGAGTGAATGAAGAACATTAGAAATGGTAAACATGTGGGTAAGTAAAGCTATATTTGCTCCTAGTTTATTTAAACACATATATTTGAATAAAAAAGTTTTAACCTACCGTTTGGAGTTGATCATGTATGAAGGTATACTACATATGCAAACAGCAAGATAAAGAGAGGTAAGGGAGTGTTAAATGGGCCTAGGTTGAAATGATTCTACATTTAAGTGATAAACCATTATCCTAAGTAGGCTGTGAAAAAAATAAAGATGGGTATTGTTATTTTTATAATAATCAATAAAAAATGTCAAGAGGAATAGCTAAGCTGCCAAAAAAATTAAAAAGGAATAATTCAGAAGAAGATGAAGGAGGAAACAGAAGAAAAATCAGAGAAACCAAACAGAAAAAAAATAATAAATTTCTAGGCTTAAATTGAACAAACAATAATTATGTTAAATGATAATGAGCTAAACACTCCAACTGAAAGTCAGAGATTATGAGAAAGGAATAAATACACAGCCTACCTATCTGTTGTCTAAAAGAAACACATTTAAAATATAGTTAAACAGATAGGTTCAAATAGTAAGCATAAGAAGGCAGGAATGAACTATAATAATATAAGATAAAATATACTTGAAGATAAAAAGTATTACCAAAGATAAAGAGGCACATTTCAGAATCACAAGTGTTTATATTTCCTACAAAATAGCCTCAAAATCCATTAATCAAATTTGACAAAATTAAAGGGAGAAATAAAGAACTACTAAATCACAGGATATTTTGATGCCCGTCTCTCAGCAATTGATAGAACAATTAGTCAAAAAATATATTAAAAAAGATGTAAAGCATTGGAACACCATTTTAATAAACACTTGACCTAACTGATATTTATAAAATATCATATGCAAAACTATAGATACACATTTCTTTTCAAGTACACAAATATGCTCACCAAGATAGATCACATGCTCTTCTATACAAGTTTCAATTAATTTTAAATGACTGAAATCTTACAAAGTATGTTGTCAGATCACATGGAATTATATTAGGAATAAATAACAATAAGATATTTAGGAAACCATGAAATATTTGGAAATTAAACCATATAATTCTAAATAATCTATTGGTCATATATCAGACATGAAAGTAGAAAATATTTCAAAATCTATGATAACTTTATTACACAATACAGGTGACCCTCAAACAACTCAGGGGGTTAGGGGTGCCAACCCTCCATGTAGTCAAAATTCTACATAGAATTTAGAGCCAGTCCTTCCTATACTCAGTTCCTCCCTATCCATGGTTCCCAATCTGCAGATTCAACCAACCTCTGCTCATGTAGTACAGCAGTATTTACAACTGAAAAAAGTTTGTAAGTAGAACTGCACAGTTCAAACCTGTGTTGTTCAACGGTTAACTGTACATCAGAGTTTGTAGGATATGGATAAAATAGTGCTTAAAAGGAATATTTTAGCTTTAAATTTGTTTTTTTTTTTAAGAAAAAACGTCTAAAAACAGCCACCTAATATTTTACCTCAAGAATCTAGAAAAAGAAGAGCAAAGTAAGTTGTAAGTCAGTCCAAGGCAAGTAGAAGGAAAGAAATAATAAAAATAAGAGTAGAAATAAGTCAGAAGACAAACAATAAACAAAATTAACTGGTTAAAAGCTGGTTCTTTGAAAACAGTCAATATATTAGATAAACAACTAGCTGGACCAATCAATGAAAATCAGAGAACACAAATCACCAACCAATATCAGGAATGAAAGAAAGATTGTCACTAAAGTTCCTATAGAACACTAAAGATCCTAAAGGGTCATAAAAGAATATTATGAACAACTTTATACCAACAAAGTAGCAATTCATATGACATGGACAATTCCTTCAAAGACACAGGCTTGAGCTAACAGGAATCACTAAAGTAGTAATAAATACCCTGTATAGCTACCTCTGTGTCTACTAGTGAAATTTAGTTCAAAGCTAAAAACCTTCCCACAAAACAAACAGAAACAAACAAACAAAAAAACCCTCTAAACTCAGATGATTTCACTGGCAAATTGTGTAAAATACTTAAGGAAGAAATAACACTATACAAACAAAAAAGTGTTTTACACAAACTCTTCCAGAGAATAAAAAGGCAGAGGAATATTTTCCAATGAGCTTTATAAGAACAACATTACCAAAAGCAAAGAACTTACAATTAAATAAATCTGTAGATCACCAATATCCTTTATAAAAATAGACACAAGTATCCATAATAAAGTATTAGCAAATCAAATACATAAGTATATATGTATATTTGATAAAAGATAATGACCAAGTGGGATCTATCCCAGGAATGCAAATATTAGGCCAATTTGAAAATCAATCTAATTTATCATAATAATAGAATAAAAGATAAAAGTCTTCTAATCAATTTAACAGATGCAGTAAAAACCTTTTTTAAAAATGCATTAAAATATCTCTCAGAAAAGTAGTAATTAATATAACTTACTACTTTGATAAAAAAGAATTTTTAAAAAATACGCAGGCACAGAAACACAGTAATAGAGTTACTATAGTAACACCATTTTGAACTCAAATACTAACGATAGAGATAGAACACTTGAAATACACTCACCTTGTCTCATAGCTTTTCTTTGTGTACTATGTTATGTTAGTCTACTCAGAAGCTAACAATTCAACTAACAAATACTTATACCTCTGTGTACCCACACTCTACTTCCTTTTCCTCACCTGTAAAAAGATAATAATAATAAAAATGAATTTTAAAAATTTAAAAAACAATACTTATCTCATGGAGTTTTTATAGGATGAAATGAGTTAATTTATGTGAGAGGCTTAGAATAGTACCTGACACACAGTGTTTTGTGTGTTATTTATTATTAAAAATATAATATCTTATGAAACTGCTAATTATTTTTGTATCACAGAATATGGATAAGAATCCCACATATTATGTTTTAGTAAGATTGTTGACATTTTACTGTCTCCAAACCGTTGTTATTTTGTGGGGATTTTTCTTCACTCATATTGGTTTCATTTAAAATGATGACTTTTATTTATTGTAATATGGGGATCTCCTGAATAAAACTTCAGTGTCACCACTTCCCATATTCACAATATTTACATTTAGTTGGTTATAATTTGAGCTGTAACAAACATTTTGTGGAGCCCAATATCATAGTAGTCATACTTTCAACAATGACTGACAGAGAAGATTTCATAATGGCAACAGACCAATGTTGAATACAAAAACATATTAATAAATTTTCATTTTATTCATCAAAACATGAATTTTTAGATAACAGTAGAGTATTGATCAGTTATAAGAAGTGCTTACTCACCTCATACAATAAGTATATGATGTAAGGATTGTTTTCTGCATTTTGTAGATGAAAAGATATAAGGTAGGGAAACTTGAATAATGCGTCTGGGGCCTAATGAGTTTGAGAGGAAATGGATTCAAACTCAGATCTGCTTGGTTCCAAGTACATTAATATGTTGTGTCTCATAGTAATGTGTCAGACATATTACTTAGAAACACCGTGACCAAAACGCGTTGCCTGTGCAGGACCCCTGCAATAACTGCATTCCCCAGGTGCCTGAGTCACATAGTCTGAGAACTGGTGTTTTACACCACTGAGCACTGCATGCTTTATCCGACCATACATTATCCATCACAGCTCTATAATAACACACATGGCTCTCACTTTACTGGCTTCCTGCACATTGGTAAAAGTGATCCCTGAAAGCCTGTTTACCTCTTATTCATTTGAGAAAACCAGAATATTTCCCCCTTCTGAGCTATGCTTACCATTTTCTGTTTCCTCACAACAGTTTTCATAACATATATTGTAATGCCCCAGTTCATTAAGTCTATTGCTTGGAAACTAACTGCATCCTAGCAGCAGGTGCATACCTCACCATTGATTATTTCCCTCCCTCTACTTCTCTGTGATTTATTCCAGTCATGCTTGTCTTTAACTAAGATTTTTAAAAATTATTTAAAAAAATGTCTCCTCTCTAGACACACCCTGACAATCAGAGATGCACATTTACTCCCTCTAGCTGACAGAATGCAGTACATGTTTGAAACATGCGACTTTTTTTTTCTTTTCAAATTAGAAGTACATTATTTTACTTATAAAAGCAATTCAAGCAACTAATAGAAAAAAATTTAAACTAGAAAACTTAATCCCCTCCACTTCTTACTCTCACCTCCACAATAAGTGCCCATTTAAAATTGGAGAAATATGACTAAATTTCTATCTCAGAGTTTATATTTATTTCACTAACACACACCATGAATGAGAGTGCCAGATTCTACACATACTTGATTGTATTTGTCAGGGTTCAAACAGGAAAACCGAAAACTCTAAATTTGAAACAGGAAATTTGTGACAGATAACGGAAGAATTAGGTAACCTTGAGATTAGTAACAGCAAAAGTCACTGCTATCACTCCCCAGATGGGACTGATAGCATACCAAGTGTGGAGTGGCGGGAGGAATACATTCAGAATGATGGCCTTGGTGGGAGGAATGTTTCTTTAATGTCATCGACATTGTTTAGAATTGCTAGCACATGGTTATATAAAAAAAAGACTGACCTTTAATTGGTTTCAATCTGGCTTTTAAATTTTCTTCAATGTACCCCCTGATTTTCTGCAACCAGTTGTACTGTTGCTGCCATGTTGTCCATTGGGTATGACATGGTGGAGACATGATGGGTGCAAGAGACGTTACCAGAATTAGGAAGCTGGAATTATCACCTGGAATTATGTAGAGACAAGGAGGCAGTGTCACTCAGTGAAGTTACTGCCGTAAGGAGAGACAGGGGGAAGAAATAACCTGAGTCTCCTACCCATTCATTCCTTTGACAAATTCATCTGGAAGGCAACTGACATGGGTATCTTAGAGTCAGTACCCATACAATGAAGAATGAAGAGAAGAAGGAAAAGGAATGGATTTAAGAGCACATAGGCAAATAACTAGCACACTTCAGATACAAGATATTACCCAGCCACTCCAGCACAGAAGTAAATATTGTTTTCCTTTGATTTGTAGCTCGTTCAAACAATTTAAAATGTTCATTGGTCATTTGTTGTTTTTCTTTTTTTCTGGAGTGTCTGCTTATATTATTTCTGAATTTTGTGGGGAAATGTTTGTGGAATCTTTTGAACTTTTTTGGTAGAGTTTCCTTATCTACTTTATCCACTTCTTAATAACTCTTTGTCATATTTATGTAACAATTTCCCCCATTTTACCTTTAAACTCTGTCATTTCCATTCAGAAGTTTTAACTTTTATCTTGTCATGTATGTCAGTCTTTGCTATTATGTCATTCTTTGAAAGGTCTTCTGCACCCCAATAGTATAAAAACTGTCTTCTTATATTCTTTTTGTACTTTAATGGCTTCATTGTTCCTGCTTAATTCCTTAGTCCTTCTGAAATGGATTTGGGGACAGTGTCAGTTAAAGTTTAAAATCAATGTTTTCTTCAAGTAAGTATCTAATTTTCCCAACAGTATTTATTAATTTATCCTTTCTTCACTTATTTGAAATGATACCATTGACATACTTAAATTATATTTTAAATGTTAAAGGTTAATAAACTTAACCTGCTAATTTCCTTCATTTTATAAAGGTAGTAGCATTAATCTTTGGAGATTTAAAAATAATCCCAAATAAGCCAACATGTCTTCGATATATTGATAATAATGTTAATTTTAGTTTCATATTTCCATTCTTGATAAACTGGCTAGCATTTATGTCATTAGCTCTGGATTGCTTTGACTGTTTTCTTTCTTTATCTTTTCATTCTTGCATAACTGGACAAAAGTTATACTTAGTGATGCCTTATGACTCAAATATTAATACAATAAAATTCTGATTATGAAAATGACATTAAACAAAATTATTAAAAATTACTATGGTGATTTAAAAGATGTTCACAACAGCTAACATCATACTTAATGGTGAAAGACTGAAAGTTTTCCTCTAAGATTAAGAGCAAGACACGATGCTAACTTTCACTACTTCTATTCAACATAGTACTGCAAGTCCTAGCCAGAACAATTAGACAAGAAAATGAAATAACAGGCATCCAAATTGGAAAGGAAAAAGTAAAATTAACCCTGTTTACAGACAACATGATTTTATATGTGGAAAATCCTAATGATTCCACCAAAAACCTGTTAGAACTAACAAATGAATTCAGCAGTTGCAGGACACAAAATCAACACACTAAAATCAGTTTTTTCCATACATTAACAAATGAACAATCTGAAAAGGAAGAAAACAATTCCGTTTACATTGCAAAAATAGAACATCCCAATTGAATCTACAAACTTAATGCAACACCTATCAAAACTCCAATGACATTTCTTGCAGAAATTTAAAAAAAAAATCCTAAAATTTGTATAGAATTTCAAAGGATACCAAATATCCAAAACAATCTTGCAAAAGAAGAACAAAGCTGGAGGATTCACACTTCCTTCCTGATTTCAAAACTTATTACAAAGCTATAGTAATCAAAAGATTCTCAAAATCACTAATTGTTAAGAAAATGCAAAAAAAACTGCAATGAGATACTACCTCACATCCATTAGGATGATAAATAAAACAGAGATAGCAAATGTTGGTGAGGATGTGGAGAAATCGGAACACTTCTGCACTCTTGGTACAAATGTAAAATTGGACAGCTGCTTAGGAAAACAGTATGGCAGTTTCTCAAAAAATAGATAATTAACATATGATCTAGCAATTCCACTCCTTGAAGAGATATTTATACATTCACATTTGTAGTGGCATTATTTGCAATAGCCAAAGGTACATAATGTACCTAGAGTAGTCAAATTCATAGAGACAGGAAGTACAATGTGGTTTCTAGGAGCTGGGGGAAAAGGGGAATAAAGGGTTATTTTTAATGTCAAAGAATTTCCATTTTGTATGATGAAAAGAGTTCTGGAGATGGATGGTGGTGATGGTTGCACAAAATGTGAATGTAGTTAATGCCCTTGAATTGTACACTTAATATGCCTAAGATGGCAAATTTTATGTTAGATATGTTTACCACAATTAAAAAAATATTAATAAAACGATGTTAACAAATTCTTTGATACCGATCCTATTAAGAAATGGAGCATCTTTATTCTCCATTTGAAAATATGCTGGCCTTAACGAGTGACTTCTAATATATAGAATGCTGCAGAAGTGATGCTGTGTGAGTTGAGACAGACAATAAATCTTCCATCAGGCTCTATTTCTGAGATACTCACCTTTGGAACTCTGCTGCCATGCTCTGAGAAAGCCCAGGTTACAGGAAGAAATCATGATTAAACACGTTGTCCATGTTCTAGACAACAGCTGGGCCTCTGAGAAACCTTTTGTGATAATACCTGCCTTAGCCACTGTCTGAGTGAAGTCATACGAGAGACCCACAGAGAACCACTTAATTTTGCCTGGTCAACTCCCAGAACCATGAACAGTAATGTTAATAGGTGATTATTGTTGTCTGACACCACTATGTTTGTGGCAGTGTATTATGCAGCATTATACAATCAAAACTGCCAAGAGCAGAGTCTATGGAATCAGAAGGACTAGTATTTGAATTTCAACTCTACCACTTACTAGCTTCGTGTGACTTTAGAATTGTCACTTTATGTGTAATTTGAGAATAAAAGTACTTGCTTCATAAAACTGGTTTGTATATAAATGAGATGTATATAAAATATCCCTTACAGTATATGGAGCATAATAAGCCTTCAGTATTTTATAATAATGGTTAATATTGCTCTTATTATAATTACCATAAAACTCTGAGTGAATCCTTGCTAAAATAATTTACATGTGCATTTCTGTTACAACTGCCCTTCCTTAATTAAAGGAATTTAAAATTTCTAATATCAATCATAATTCCCAAATTTAGTCTGGATTCCATTCCAGTTGAAGACAGGATTTTCAAATAATATAATTTTTCTACATTTGCAAGGCACAGTACTAAATTAGGTTTTATAGATTCTCAGTCTCTATTTTCTGCAGGATGTTTAGAAATTTTTGGATGTCTGAATTTTCCACGAAAGCAATTCACTGCTCTTTGTGGACACCCGGACTTCATTAGCAAAATCTTATTCCTCTTAGCATTAAACTTTGCAATACAATTAGAGTTTCATCCATTTAAAAGTTGGCCATTCATTTAAATTAGGAGCAGGGAGAAGGGAAAAGTTTTCCCTAGAGCAGTTACATCGTTGTAGGCATGGAACATTATCAATCTCAGATTTTTTGAAGGCTTGTAAACTACAGAGCCACTGAAATTACTGCCAAGTATATAGAAACTGTCTTTGTAAACAAAATCTCTAAAGATTGAGGAGTATCTTTCTGGAACCAATACAATGCAAATGTATCTATTTCCTTATAGGTTTTCTGTTAAAATATGAGATGGTTTCTACCACTTTCTTTACAAGTGGAGAAAACCATCTATAAGGAGCTCAACTATAAAAAGTATAATCACCAGCAATTTTTTCTTTAGCATAGGAAGCACTGTTTTCTAGTTTCCTGCTGATAAAAGACTAGAATTGAAACACTACTGTTTCTGTGTGATTATGTAAAATGTTATGCCTAAAAATCCTATTAAAAATGCCTGGGGATTGCATACATTAAATGGGTTTGCGTTGTTCCTTATACTTCTCAGGCTTCCATGTCAAATTTTTAGCACACAAAAGATTCTTTATTATATGATCTCAAAAAAAGGGACCTCAACCGTATTGCACGATAAGTCTATTTTTGTTTTAATATTAGAGTTGAGTCTATGCCATAGTGAGAGAACAAGGAAGTTCCATTTATATTTCAGAAGTAATATTTGCAAACACACAGACGTTGAAAAGAGAAAAATGGCTGAGAAGCTGTATTCCTCCTAATAGTGTTTATGTAAGTCTGGTTGAACACATTTACCTTTAAGAGCCACGCAAATGCTTTGCAAACACCTGTAAAATTCAGTAGAAAATCTCAAAGCCCTTGTTATTTTTGTAACAGTGATAGGTGAATGATAAACCTCTTTGCTATGTAAGGAACTCTGAAGCAAGAATAAAGTCTCGACCTTTAAAAAACCATCCTTTGCAGACATCCTTTGCTCTTGCTCATGTGCAAGCTATCACATCTGCCAAATTTCTCCTCAAGGTATGGCAGTCCCATGATTTCGCTGCTCAGTTCATTCACCACTATCTAATTAACAGCCATTCTTCACTTTTCTGGCTTTTTCTTACTGCATCTTGCTTTCTATAGCACAGCCCCACATAGTCAGCGACCCTGTAGCAAAGATCAAGAAAAGGGCTCCAACAGGTAGTGTGAAAGTCCTGAGACCAGTTAGCTCGTGATCCATCCTTCCCCCACCTTTGACCAGAGCAAGGGCTGAAGACTGCTCCCTCCTGCCTTTCTTCCACAGTCCTGGTCATGCTTGTGGTCTTTCAGGATACACAAACCACTATTCCCTTTCCATTATGCCCTTAAACTAGGGAGGAGACAGTAGAGAGAGGGATGGAAAAGGCCATGATCAAGAGGAGGTACACATGGTAAGAGATAACTGCTTTCTCGAATCCACTGCAATTATAATCTCTAGCATTGCCTTTAAACATTTAGATTGCTACAATGATTGTTATTCAAATAAGTTTTCAGAAGAATGATTTTGAATATCTCCGATTGTGTATAATAATGGAATCCTCTGGGTTTTTCTTTTTTAATAATAGATTTTGAAAATATCCCTGAAATTCTTTCTAAATTCTAAGAGGGCAAACAAAAACACAGTAAATAATGTGTTTAATGTTTTTGGTGATTAGTAGGTTAGTTTTCTATGGTTTAAATTTATTGTGGGGTTATATTTTTAAGTACACCAATATTTTCATAAATAGGGGCTCCTTATATAACTCATGTTTTTAGTATATTTTGTGTTTACTTGAAACAGAGCTAGAAAAGTCTGTTAATACTGCTGAAGCCCAATCTACCTGCACATCTCTAGGGATTTAGGAGGTTTTTCCTTTTACTACAGGAGTTCTTACTTGGAGAAACTGTTTCATGATACATGCAGGCTTCTGCAAATCTATATTAAGTGTGACCAAATGGCATAAGGTCAGGTGTCCATCTTCATCTCTCAACAGAGTTAACCTTAATTCTACGTGAATCTCATGAGGTTGGGAAAAAGACACGTGTTCCCTTCCCCTGTACTAGCACTGAGGGGCATGGGGTGGGGTATGCCTTCATTCTCGAACTAGCTGGTGTTATAGTTGCTCTCAAAGTGTCTACAAAATAATATACCCTAACTCCCTGATTAGAAGCTTCAAATATGTCATTTTAACGTCTGTTCCTACATTTAGCACATACTTATTAAACATCCCATGCAGCAAGATCAATATCATAAGTCCAAGGATTTAGTGGCACAAGGATACATATTTCCCATTGCTAAGCATTTCATGATCTACTAAACTTTCCAATAGTTTTGGTTTCTAGGGTCTAGTTGCTCTCACCTCTTTTTTTTTCAAGTTTGTTGTTGCTTACAGGTATATAAATGATATATGAATATTAATTTTTAAAATTGAAACAAAAGAGAAGTGCAACTTCTAAATGTTCCTTCCTACTTTTACCTTCAGCTACATGTAAGAGAGAACCAACTCAAAATGGATTACATAATGAGAAGAAAATTTATTATGCCCTAGAATAGGGTACACAAGTGAGAGCAACCCTAACGCTGACAGATTTGTCAGCTCACTCACATCCTTAAAGGCCCAGGTTCTTTTCATCTGCCAGCTATGCCACGTTAGCATGACGCATGATGGTATTAGCACCCAAGTCAGCTCCAGCATCACACCTATCACACACACATCCAGACAGACCTGACAATGTTCCCCAGAAAACTGACCCCTCATGTGTATCTTCTTTGTTTTAAGTTCATGAGAGTTTTTACTAGAAGTCCTCATTAGACCTCCCTTCATACCCTGTTAACCACTCCTAAACCAACTGCTGTCACATTGAATAGGATTAACATGTTTAGCAGAGAGTAATTAGGATTGAGGAAAAGGGTTGCCTTCTCTGAGCAAAGAGCTGTGCTTAAGAAGATGGAGGCCTGAAATAAAAAAAATGCTGTTACAGATACTGTCAGAAAGGGCATTGGTAATAAATGATTGTTCACTCCAACTGGGTACTTTGAAAACAGAGTTAAATATGGGGACTATTTACAAAGGTATGAATGGGGCTTAAGAAAACAAACAAGGCATAGTGCAGAACCTAGTGGCTCACAGTAGCAGGGAACTATTAAGATCCCTAAGCCCAAAAAAAGAGGAATAGAAATGGTTACTGGAAACCAGAGGCCGTGTCTGATTGAAACTGTGCCTCTTATTAGAGAGAAGCATCTTACCTCCAGTGACTTGGAAAGGAAGGAGTCAACGTAATAAACATCCCAACACTATTTTAATTTGCCTTTGATCATTTCCTAGCAAGACTCAAAGAGAAGCAAAGTTCCAAGATGAGGTCTGTGGTTGCAGTCCTACCACCTTAGCCTCCCAGGTCCAGAGCAGACTGGAAATGGGTGATGAGTGGATCTGGAGGAGAAATGAAGACTACTCAACACAGATATCAATAATGGTAATTATTATTATAATTTTAGTAAATCTCACGCATAACCTACTTTGTATCTTATATAGTGTCTGCTATAGTATTTATACATCATTTATTCAAAGTTACATTTAATTTTTAACTTTTATAAAAATACGGCAATTATATACGTGAGTCCATTTTCTTCAGTTTCTTGCTGAAACTTTCAAATATTGCTAGATATTGCCAAATCGCAATTTAAAAATGCTTTTAATTTGCATTAATATTGGTGTTGACTTATTTCATATTTTTTATGTAAAGGTTGACCATTTTTTTATTTGGCTGCTTCTGTTTATCCCCAGTCTGCTGTTTATTTTTTTGTTTATTCTTATTTCTCTTCATGAAATTTTTTTCAGAAATTTTAGTTTATATATGGTCAGATTTGTCAGTCTTTCACTTTCTAGTTGATTTGTTGTGTTGCTTACAAAATTTCTTCTACAAAATTCTATAAAGCTATTCTTCCATATTTGGTTATTTAAAAATAATTTCTTTAACCTTTTGCTCTCTAATCCAAATGGAAGTTACAGCAAATGTAGGTTAATTTTTGTTTTTATGTGTATAATATAAATTGGACAACTAATGGTTTATTCTGAAAGATAATCAATGTACAGCAATGTAATTTTTAATTTCCACACGTTTGAAGAGCCACTTTTTCATGATTCTATTTCTTGGCCACTCATTTTTTATTACTAATCTATTTGTTTATTTGTTTGATTAAAAGTTTGGTTGCCACAATTTATAGAATGTACTCATGTTATATAAAATAACTATGCAATTTTTTGTCATCAATTTTTCATAATTTTCTTGGATATTGTTATGAAATTGCACTTTTAGGTTGGACATGAGGATAAAATTTTCAGATTTTCTAACAATACCATGAATTTTAAAAAAAGATTGTGTTTAATTAATTATTTAAAATAGATTTGATACTTCTACATTTACTTTGCACTTGGTTAGCTTTATAACTAACTTTTTATTGACTCTACAATGTTTTTAATTGTATTTTATCTGATCCTTTTGGATTTTCTTGAAGAAAATTCTATAATCTTCAAATAATGATGATTCTATTATCTTACATTTTAAAAAATATTTACTAATCTCATTTTTCTTGTCTTAATGCTTATTTTTACCTATATATATTTGGCTATTTTCTGTAGTAAAGTATTACAATGGTGATAGGCAGACATTCCCACTTTTAGTAAATGACATTTTTTGGTAATTCTCCATCACTATAGATTCTGATTAGAAAAACTTTATTACTCATTAAAAAAATTTTTATTATTCCTTAATCTTAATTGGCTAAAATATAGGTAAGTTTATGTAACTATATCCTCAATCACCCCAAACTGTACTACTTTCAAGAGCAATACAAGCACCTCCATTTCTAGATTTCAATTATTCACAAAAGAGTTGCATAAAAATAATAGAATAGGAAAAAAATTGAAATGGCTAATCTGTATTGAGGTGTTGTTCTAAGAATTTTATATGCATTAGCACGTTGAATCCTTGCTCCATGAAATAGGTACTCTTACTATCTCCATTTTATAGGTAGGAAACAGAAATAGGAAAGCAATACTGCACAAAAATGTTAGAGGTGGGAAATGGTTCCCAGAATTCTGGCTCCACCTACCATATCCTTAGATACCATAATTTGCTGCATAAACTCTAAACTAATTAAAAATTTGAGGCTAGAGCTTTCTCACATTATCTTTTCAAGTTTCTGAACTTAATTAAATTGACCCTTTCATCTCTGTTTGACCAAAGCTCAAAAAAGCTTTCTTTTTTAAGAGCCAGGCTGCATTACCTGGATTAGTTATGTGACTTCCACATTGGAAGGACTTTCCTAGAATCCAGATTAGAAATATAAACTTCTTTTCACCTCCAGCTCTGCATAAGTCTCAGAGCAATCAGGTATTTTCTGGTCACTTGGGAAATCCCCCATAGATTGATCCATGTAAAATTTTCTTTATCTGACCATTTTGATGATTGATACTTCCTTACGTGAATGCATAACCACTGTAAGACTTGGGAATAAGGTCCTTTATGTGAGCTTACTTGCTTAAAAAAAAAAAATCATGTACTCTACCGATGTCTTCTGAAAGAAGATAGCAAACAACGGATCTCTGTCTATGCGTACAACCAGATAATCACATACAGGCTTCTAAGACAGAAAGGATGGAAAATAACCACGATGTATTAAGTGCTAATCTGTTGTGGGAATTGTGACAAGTGCTTCTAGAAATATATGCCTTATATTTGTGTACTCAAAACTCATTATCTCCATTTTTCACATGAGGAAATTGACTTTGCAGAGATATCTGAAAACATGTTACCATAAATTACACTTGCCATACCTTCATTCTTAAAATAAATCCCTCTTAACACATCTGTAACTGGAAGTCAACTCACATACTCTCTTTTACTGTGAGGGAGATTCTTACCCAGTATATATTTTACTGGATAATCTGAACTCACAGCTCAAACACACTACCGCTATATTTTCAAATTTTAGTAAATTAGGAAACCCTCTGAATTTAATATAAATCTGGAAATAACAAGTAGGTAACATAATATATCTTGCCAAAAATAAAAATAATAATGCTATGTACATTTGCATAGTGTTATAACAGTCTATCCGATGACTTGATAACTTGGATCAAGATCTTTTTTTTTCTTCCATTTTCTAGATGGTAAGTCTAGACTTGAGACTTCTGAATTCTAGTACACTACTCTGTCTCTTCTAGTACTCTTAAAAGGTTCAAATTTTGGGCCCATGATATCCCTAACCATGAGAAGCCAATCAGCCCAGTTTTAGTATTAACATTAACCTTTTAACCTTAAAAGGTGATATCTAAATCTGACTTTAACTGACCAACAAATCCTGAGGAAGTTTCCACTCCAGGAGCCTGATGGAAAGAAGTAACTGAAGTATCTCCAGAGAGACTAAAGACCAGAGAATATATATAACTCCATATCTCTTCAGGGTCTTTGGTAAAGTGATTCAATTTATGAAGACTAGCGTATTTGAAGAACTATTTCCTACTACTGTGAAGAGTAAAACCTGTCTTTGTATCTCTCTCTTCGAATGTTACAGGATTATATAGTAAGATGCAGTTACAAAGGCACAGTAACCAGAAACCTTCCACACTGAAGACTGAAAAGCGGCAATCTTGTAGGCTTACTATACGTTCCTCACATTATTTACTCTGAAAGCACAGCAACAGTCAATAAATAGTGATGAATTTTTAAAAACTCTTCATCCCTAATATTAAAACAAGTTCTGCCAATTGTGAGTGTTCCATAAATATTTGTTGAATAAATGAGTGAATTGAAAAACAACAGACAGTTTTGCAAATTCCTAGTTAGATCCACTCTAGTGAGAAATGGACATTCCTCACTTTCCTTTCTAGCAGAATCTGGAATAAAAGTGGTAAATTTCCATTCTTTGAGGCATCTTGTTTATATCTGGCAACTAGTATCTATTTTCTACAAAACGGTTCTCATAATCTAGCTGTACATAAAATTCCTCAAAAATATCTGAGCTCTGCAGGTGCAAGAGCTAACAGAACAGCTGCCAGACATGATATCTGTTCAGACAAACTAACTCACTTGTAAATAACTTCAATTGTTAGATTTTTGTAATGGAGTTTGGTCTAAAGTAATTGGACCATAATTAGTCTGGGAGTGCAGAGATTTAGAATCTAGTCTTACATTTATCACTAACTATATAGTTAATATTTGGCAAATAATTAAACTGGGTTCAAATTCCCTCATGCTAAAATTAGGAAACTGAACTCTGATCTTTAGGACAACTGTAGCTTTGAGACACTATGATTATGAGGGCCTGTGCCTTCTTTTCAAATAATTTTGTATTTCCAAGGTTGTAATGTTTTAATTTTATGACATATGTTAGTTCATAGTTACTACAAGAAAAATTTTTTGATAAGAGCATAACATCTACACACAGCCTTGTTTCTGAGGAAATGCAACTGATTTTACGGCCATCTGCTTTATGATGTAGATTTAGGAAATGCAATTTTGCAAGAAGTATAGCTTGCATACGATAGCAAAGCACTACTATGCTTGAAAACTAATACCTTTAAGTGTTTTTTTGTTTTGTTTTTGCCCTACACACTGTGTGGGGTTGCACTGTATTTTCTACCAGGTTGATACACATGTTATTCACACCTGTTTATACATTCCAGCCATAAGTGCCTGCTATTGTCAATGACTCTCTCTGAAGGTAATAAAAAAAATATAAAATGCATCCATCAAAGAATCACCTAAGTATGCTATTAAAACTAAATGAGGGGCTTCTCTGGTGGTGCAATGGTTAAAAATCTCCTGCCAATGCAGGGGACACTGGTTCGAGCCCTGGTCTGGGAAGATCCCACATGCTGCGGAGCAACCAAGCCCATGCGCCACAACTATTGAGCCTGAGCTCTAGAGCCCACGAGCCACGAATACTGAGCCCACACACAACTACTGAACCCCACGCGCCTAGAGCCTGTGCTCTGCAACAAGAGAAGCCACCGCAATGAGAAACCCATGCACCGTAACAAAGAGTAGTCCCTGCTCACCGCAACTAAAATAAGCCCACACACAGCAACGAAGACCCAACACAGACAAAAATACATAAACAAAAATAAAAATAAATTAAAAAACAACTAAATGAGGTCATCTCTCACTTATACTTAGGAAGACACAAGGCTGTACATCCGTTCTATGCACTGAGGCAACTTGGCAAAATAACATTTCACTGCATGGCCACTATTATATTATCAGAAGAACTTTTAAGTGGGTAAGATATTTTTAAAAACTTGCTATAAGAAAGGATGACCTATTTGGTTTGTTTCCTGGCTTTTACAGGAAGTTTGTAATACTACATTTGGCTAACTGAAGACGAAATGAAGTTGATACACTGAATATAACAAAAACAAACAAAATGTCAGTAGTCCTCTAAGAGATATATGCTACCACAGCAAAGCAAGAAGTGAGCCTTTCTAACCAGATTCCAAGCATATTCTGTCATATTACTGTAGTTATGAATCTTTATATCTCATGAGAAGGGCATGCAATTTGAAATCTTTTTCTCTGAATAGATGATAGGTTAATTACTACAAAAAAGAGGGAAAATTGAATCTTAGGCAACTACTTTTGTTTTAATCGTTGTATGTAAATCTTTTCATCTACTAAAGGAAGTTAGACTAAAGCTTTCACTCCCTTGAAATCAATTCCTTGGTTAATTTTAATACACGTTTTACAAAAGGCTTTTGCTTGTATTTATTTCGACCCTCACAACAGTTAGATAGGTGCAGTATTAATAAACCAATAAAATAAATGAAGAAATTCAAGAGAGTATAGGAGACATGCCAAAACACAACTTGTTAGAGACAGCACTGAGGTGCTTCCATGTGGGAAGAGGAGGAATCTGAGTTTATTACAAATCCTCATTAAAAATGTCTCCTAAAACTTCTACAGATGTTGTCATGCTCTAATTTGTATGGAGTTAAGCACCATCACTCCATAACTAAAAAACCATGTTTTCTTCAAGCTACATTCTTTTATTCAATTGCCAAACCCTTACTGACCACCTGCTATTTACAAGGTCATATTATAAATCCTGTAGTAATAAAGATGAAAAAAATATAATAATCTGCCAAGAAGCTAAAATAAAAATCTGAATTTATATTATTTCTACATATGTTATTTGATTTTACCTTTCCAACAACACATTGTGCTTATCAGAAAAATGGGAAAACAAAGACTCAGAGAAGATAAATTATCTATTCTCTTTTACCTGTTAAATGCAGAATCAAAAATCACAACTTGAACCTCTATCTTTCTTGTAATTAAATGCACTTTCTACTATGTAATTCAGCTTGCTAGGCTGTTGATGTTACAGATATTTATAGAATATGTTGGTTATATGGTTTTACATATATATATATATATATATATATATATATATTTTGCCATAATTGGCTCTTGTTCCCTAAACAAAGGAACCATGATTAAGTATTCATTACATAAAAGATTTAGAAAATTAATTCAACTAAATAAAATATTTTATTTGGCTTTGGTTTATCAAATTGTAATTAAGAAATCAAATGTCATAAATATTGTTAATAGTTAATAAATATTATTAAATTTTATTGAATATTAATTATGTCTAAGAACTGGGGTATTTGTTGGGGCAGAATGTGAGGGGATTATCAGAAATAATAAGAACTAATACTTTAACTTATAACAGCATTCAACTGAGTATTGTTTGCATGATTCAACAAATCTTAACTTTGATTGGTTGTATTATTATGGCATCAGTAGAAGTAAAATTTCTTAGGAGGACATTTTGGTATGCAAAAATTATTATCATAGAACATTACTTATTAGACATTATTTTAAAAATGGAAGTGACCTTATCTTTAACCACAGGTATAACTTTCACTGACTGTACCTTTCTCTGATGTTTGAATTTAAATGGATATTAGAGCAAGTAATATATTGTCTGACCTTCTTGATTCCTCTTTTCTTTTAAAATTTTCATGTAAAATGCAATTTGGATATTGTGCAAAAAAGAAATCCCAGTACCTTCACCTTAACTAAAAACTCTTATTATAACAGCAGTAAAATAAATCCAGTGTTGTTGGCATGGTCTTTCTAATGACATATATCTCTCCATGTGGAAGCTACAGTATCTATAGTAAAATATAGTGGTTAGATATGTCAGTAAATTATGTGTCATCTATTGGAATACTCTAGTTATTGTCAGAATTCATTATGATATTCAGACAAAAAATTTAATTAAACACTTTTAGAAACCAAGCAGAAATCAAATATTATTTATTAATATTATGTGAGGCACTGTGGGGAATATAAAGAACTATAAAGCCAGGTCTCATCCTTCAAGAAACTTACAGTCAATCTTCCAGGTAATGAAAAAATATCTGAATAACAGTCTTCAAAAGTGGCTGCTACTTCATTGCTGTAAGCCAGTGTCATTCCTTACATTAGCAGGTGGACTTTATTTCTCTTCCTCTTGAACCTTGCCTGGTTTGGATAAAGAAAAAGCAACAGAACTGATATTCTGGAACTATGGAGCCCAAGCCTTAAGAGGATTGGTGGTTCAGCCAATCCTTGGAGTCCAGCCCTGCTGCTGGAGGAAAATCCAAGTTAGATTACTGAATGATTAGAGGCTATGCTAGGGCCTGGGGATGAGCCAGACCATCCTCACATTTCTCATCTTCTATTTTCTCTGCTTCAGCTGAGCTTAAATCCCTTCCAAGAGGTGAAATGTTAACCTGCAACTTTTCTAACACTATACAGAAATAAAAACACTGGAAACTGACTTAAAAAACACACTTTTCCACTAATGTTATATGATAATTTCTGGTTCCTGGGAACTTCTACATTCTATATAAAAGTATCTTTTTAAAATGGGTATACCTTTTTCTCTTTCTAAATAAAATTTCTCTTTAACTTTGTTATCTAGAAAGCTCCAAGTATCAGAGGCAAACATGCAGAGATCCAAGTCTTTGACATCAATTGTCCAATCTAATAAAAACTCAAAATTTTAACATGTATCCTATTTTTAAACCCAACAAAAAATTTGTCTTGAGGAAAGCCAATATATATCCATCTCAACATCATTTAAGAGTACAGCTTGTAGTAAAACAATTTAAATATGCAAGAACTCAGGGAGCATTGTACTCACACACTGTGCTTAAGTCTTCTACTAGAAAAAGCACATCATACAACATCCAAGATGACAGGGGAAAATTCAGCCCAATGTGTATAGAAGCATAATAAGATGATATAAAAGGTGGCAGGATAGGTTGTAAATCTTATATGCCTTGGACAAGAAAAAATAATATAACCAAATAAATGGGTTCAAAGAACAGGAAAAAAAAATAAGCATTTTAAAAATATTCACAACAGGTTGACATGAAAGGATATCATGTAAAGCTATTCAGTCAAATGATAGATACCAAATGGTACTAATGTCACTATAAAATGTATTACAATGCTAACTACCTAACAGAAACACAAACCTCTGAAAATACCAAAATAATTTTTTAAACCAAAATGTAAGGAAAACCATACAGGAAATAAAACATAATAAACAGTAAAAATACAAAAGATAATAAGACAGAACTATGGATAAAAATACCAACTAAATAGAAAATATAAATGTGCTTAATTCACATATTAAAAACTTATGAATGCTAAATTAGGGAGTGAAAATTTGATGAGGTATAAGATATATGTAGTCACAATACATCTTCTCGTGAACTTTGTCAATTAATAATAGGTGAAAATACTTTGCTTTGCAGAACAACCTGGAAGAAACAAATTTAAACAAATGAATAAAGTTAACATTACCAACAATCAGCCAAAACATCATGTGCCTTCTTACAAGAATAAGAGAAAGAGAAAGAAAAATATCACTTTTGTGGTATTTTGGCTAAAAGTGTAGGTATATAACCATGAGGAAGCACTGAACAAACCTGAGGAACAGCATACAAAACATTGGCTGATACTCTTCAAATACGTCCACATTAAGAAAAACAAAGAAAGGTACAGGAAATATTCCAGGTTAAAGAAACTAAGGAAGCATAAAGAAACTAAGGAAACATACAATGTATGATTTTTAGACCAGATTTTTGTTTTTAATTTCTTTTTCCTCTTCATTACTTTTCCTGTTTCTCATTTTTCCTCCTATTAGTATCCTCCTCCTCTTTCTCTTTCTTTTCCTTTTTCTTCTTTATCTTTACATTTTTTTCTTCATCTTCTTTTATTATGAAGACATTTTTAAGGTAAATGGCATAACTGGAATAAGATGTATATATTGTCTATTGGCATTATGTCAGTGTTATAGTTCCTGATTTTGATAATAGTACTAGAATATCGTTATCCTTAGTCAATATACACTGGAAGGATAGTCTTTTCAACAAATTGTTTTGGGGAAATTGTGTATTCAAGTGAAAAAGAATAAATCTTGACCTTGACTTCTTTCACTACACAAAAATTAACTCAAAATAAATCATAGATTGAAATTTAAAATATAAAAATATAAGACTTTTAGAAAATAGGTGAAAATCTTTATGACTTATATAGTAAGCAGAGAGTTCTTGGACATGACTAAAAAGGCATGATCCATAAAGGAAAAAAGTAACAATAGATTGTACATTACCAGCATTTAAAGCTTTTGCTCTGCAAAGGACCCTATTAAGAGAATGAAAAGACAAGCCACAGGCTGTGAGAAAATAACTGCAAATTTCATATTTTCAAGACAAAAGACTTGTATCCAGAACATACAAAGAACTCCCTAAATTTAATAGTAAGAAAGACACTACACCTAGAGGACATGTGGATGGCAAATACAGACATGAAAAAAATGTTTAACATCATTAACCATTAAGGAAATGCAAGTAAAATTTTAGACGAAATATAACTATACATCTATTTGAATGGCTAAAATTAAAACAAATCCCTGACTACACAACGTACTACTGAGGATATGGAGCAACTATACAGATGTCATATATTGCTGGGGGGTATAAAATGTTACAGCCATTCTGGATAACAGTGTGGAAGTTTCGTAAAGTTTCATACTTGCTGATGATCCAGCAAACATAGTGCTGGATGTTTATTCTTGAAAAATAAAAACTTATTTTCACAAAAAATCTATACATGAATGTGCATCGTAGCTTTATTTGTATTAGCCCCAAACAACCCAAATGTCCGTCAACAGATTAATGATTAAACATTAATATATTAATATCATGAACGCTATTCAACAATAAAAAACAATGACTATTGGGACATGCAAACACTTGCATATATCACAAGGGAACATACTGAGTGAAAAAAATAAAAGCCAATCTCAAAGGATTACATTTCATATGATTCCACTTACATTGGGTTGGCCAAAAACGATCGTTCAGGTTTTTCCATAAGATGTTATGGAAAAATCCTAATGAACATTTTTGGGCAACCCAATAGAATAACATTATATTAATGAGAACAACTGTTGCAGGGGATAAAATTAAAGGGAAGATGTAACTATCAAGGGGTAATCAGAGGAAGTTTCTATGTGATGATGGAACAATTCTGTATGCCAAATGTGATGATTTGACATTTACACATGCAATAATTTGATCAAATTTATATATGCAATAATTTTTTATAAAACATACAACTCCCTCCAAAAAAAGAGTGCATGTGTAAGCTGGTGAAGTACAAATACCACCTGTATGTGAGTTACTAATAATTTATTGATGTCAATTCCTTGGTTTTGACAGTGTACCATGGTTATGTAAGATACTATCATTGTGGAAAGGAGTGAAGTACATACAGAAACTTTCTGTATTCTTTTTACAACTTTATGTGAGTCTTAAAACATTTGAAAGTGAAAGATTATGTTAAAAAAGGAAGTAAAAGGTGGGAAATGTCTCTATTGGTACTTGTGCTGCAAAGGCTTTTGATAAAAAAATAAACATCCATTTTTTGATTAAAAAATAATAATATAGTAAGATTGTACACACACACAGCCCTCAGCCCCAAATTTTACTAAATTAAGGAATACTTCACTAAACAAAGGCTATCATTCATAGTCACTATAAAAATGCCCCACTAATTCCATGGTAAGTTAATATTTTATTGAATACATTACCCAATGCAACCAGAAAAGAGAAAACAATTAGAGGCATAATAATTGAATGAAAATTATTTTCACATGTAGGTGATTTGACAGTTTACCTAGATAATCTCGGAAAATCAATGACAAAACTAACACAATGGTAAAATAGTGTTAAAGGATCCAAGTACTTAAAAGGATCTAAAATTAACATGTAGAAGTCAGTAGCTTTCATATGTACAAATAATGGTCAGTTAGAAGATGTAATGGAAAAGAGAACTCCATTATAAAAAAAATAAAGATTAAATACTTGTGAATAAACTTAATAAGGTATTTGAGAATCCTACAACAGGAAACCTTTGAAAAAGAAATCCCACAAAAGTACATTTAAATAACATCTCATGTTCTTAGATATGATGACAGAACATTATAAAAATTCCATTATCCCCAAGTTAATATAAAAATCCAATAAAATAATTACTTTTGGAGATATGAATTATATTAAAATAAATATGGAACAAACATTCAACCAAACCTAGGAAGGCTCTAAATAGGATATCAGTGAGAGGAAACTAGGCCTATAAGATAATAAAACATACTTCAAAGCCTCAGGAATCAAAGTAGGATGTAACTGACACATGAATAGGTGGATTAGTGGAAAATACTTGAAGAAAGTTTAAAAATAGATTCCAATATATAATAAAATTTTAGTAATATGAAGAAGGTCATAGCTCACATTAATGAGAGGGAGAAAACACTAAGAAAAGGTGTTGAGACAGCTGGACAGAAATTTGGGGAAATATAAACAGGCACCCATAATCCAAATCACTCAACCACAAAGTTCCAAAGGGATCAGATATCTAGATGTAAATTTTTAGAAAAGTATACCAGAAAGCAGGGAAAAACCTTTCTAACTGTGACTTAAAATCCAGTTGTACTAAAAGAAAAAACACATTTATTTGGTTACATATACAATGACAACCAAAAGACCAAAACCAAAAGGCAAATGACAAAATCAAATGACAAGTAAGAAGAAAATATTTGTATTATATATAAAAGATAAAAGACTAATCTCCTTAAGTTATAAAGAACTTGAACATTGCAGAAGACCAAACATCTGAAAAAAAAATGAAAAAAAGACATGTACAAATATTTTGGAAAAAATGTGTTCAAATGGCTCTTAAACATATATAAAATACTCAATTTTATTCATAGTGAGATAAATAAAAATCAAAACTATGCTAAATATTATTTCTTGCCTATCAGATGTAAAAAAAATCAGAATGCTCTATTGCAAATTCTTTGAGAAAATCTTATATTTTATTCTTTGCTGATGGAATTCCTTTTGTAGAAGGAAGTAGGACATACTCAACAAAGCCATGCATTCATATACAAATACACTGTAAATGTAAAATATATTTGACAAAAAACAATATACGTTACAACAAATGTAATGTGTATGTACACACACACACACACACACACACACACACACAAGTGTATATATACTTTCTATCTCAGTCCATTGAGAGGGACTAGAAGCAGAACACACCAAGAAGAATAAGCACATTTAGATCTAGACTGAAGGGCCCTCTAGGTAAATTCATAAAGAAAAATAAAAATGTATGGATGCATAATAATATTTCAAAGAAAGAAGGAAAGTGATGAGGGAAGGAGGGAGGAAGGAATGAAGGAAGGAGAAAAAGACTGACATAACTAGAAGAGAACTCATTTGAAGACCTTAATATAATAAATGATTCAGGCAGACCATCAATGGATGCAAATCATTGGATCAAGGTAGTCTGTGGAACAGATTATCTGCAAGATTTCAAAATATCAGCATATGTATTATTTATTATGAGAGGAAACAGCTACTTTTGAAATGGAGACATGATATATACCACTTTAATCAAATAGTCATATTTAGCTTCACTAATAATGAAATACACCAATATTATTTGCCTTTTGATGTGATAAAATAAGAAGTATGCATCATCACCTATGTAGTACCTTGCCAAAAATGTGTAACTTGCACTAATCATTGGGAAGCAACCACAACACCCAGACTGTATGACATACTAAACACAGTTGACCTAAACTCTCAAAAATGTTGAAAAAATGAAGGCAAAACTAATTGGGGGACTGGTGTAGATCAAAGGAAACAAAATAATCATAAAATATAATTCTTGTTTGGGTTTTGCAGAGAGGTGCTGAAGGTGGGAAGGGAGTCGTGGCTTACAATGGAATCATTGAAGCAATTACTAAAATGTGAATATAAGCTTTATATTAGTAACGTAATTTTATTATGTGTTCAAGTTTTTTTTTTTTTTTTGCGGTATGCGGGCCTCTCACTGTTGTGGCCTCTCCCGTTGCGGAGTCCAGGCTCCGGATGCGCAGGCTCAGAGGCCATGGCTCACGGGCCCAGCCGCTCTGTGGCATGTGGGATCTTCCCGGACTGGGGCACGAACCCGTGTCCCCTGCATCGGCAGGCGGACTCTCAACCACTGCGCCTCTAGGGAAGCCCCAAGAGTGTCCAAGTTTTTGGATGTGATAATATTGAGATTCTGCAGAAGACTGCCCTTTTTCTTAGGAGATATTTTCTGTAATATTCAATGGACATAGTATCTTCAATAACTTCAACTTAATTTCAATGGTTCAAACAGACAGAAAATGAGAAATATTAGGAAATTAGTATTAACATTTGCTAGATTTAAGTAAACAACATATGGGTGTCTAATGCAATATTCTTTGAAAGTTTTTCTATAAGTTTGAAAATTTCCTAAATTAAAAGTTGGGAAAATTCAAATATAAATAGATACTGAAACCTTTCAAACTTTTGGGTTGTTTTGATTTTGATATTCACTGGATTTAAGTCAAAGTTATTTCAAATGATAACTGTCATCAAGAAAAATCTAAAATTGGAGATATTATATAATAAAGAATTGTAAGATTCTCCTGATTCAGATTCAATAGTCTGCAATAGTTTTTTCAAAGTAAACATACATTTTATGAAAATGACATTAGTATTCAGATTGTAATTTTTTAAACTGTAAATTATTAATGTACTTATAAAATGTTATATTTTAATTATATATTGAATTAATTAATATAATTAATAATTTATTAATTTAGAAAGCATTTTTCATCTGGAATTTTCTGAGTTTTTCTATGCAAAGTTTTGTAAATGTGTGGTTTCCTTAGGAAATAAGAGCCTATTAGTCAAAACACCTAGGGAGTCAATATTGAAATTATAAAGGCAAGTTTTATATACTTTTCAAAGCAAACTGCATTTTATGCAGAATATACTCTACATAATTGAAGGATTTTCAATATTTTCCAAAATCAAAACCTTTTGTTTTTGTTATATTATGGTACTCTCTATGAAGATTACTTGCTTGTCAATAATTGAGCAAGTCAAAATTTATTTCATCGTAACTCCAAAGTATGAAATTTATTGTTTAACTACTTGTAGAAATATCTATAAAGTGCTCAGTGAACATCAATTTGTGTTTTATAATTGTAACATTTTTCTGTAAAGTATTTCAGTGTTTCCTGGATATAATATAAATGGGTTTCCATTTCCTATTATTCAAAATTGCCTAGTGTGACAATTTTTAAAATGTTGAGTATTTTTTTTTTAATTATGGACTTATGGAACACACACACACACTGCACAGTACTGTCATATTATCCTACTTTAAATAAGTGAGAATTGTTCCAGACATGTTTTGTTCTCACATGACCTCCTAATCATTGTGTATATTACCTTATGTAGCAAAAGATGTAATAAAGTTAAGGTTCTTGAGAGAAGGACATTATCGTGGACTATTTGGGTGGCCCCCAACTACAATCACATGCATCCTTATACCAGACAAGTAGAGAGGATTTTGAGACACACATACAGAAAAAATGGTATGTGAAGATGGAGGTAGAGAATAGAGCAAAGCAACCACAAGCCAAGGAATGTCAACAACAGCTGGAAGAGGCAAAAAAATGTAATCTCTTCTAGATCCTCTGAGGTGAGCACAAATCTATCAACACCTTGATTCAAACTTCTGACCTCTGGAACTGTGAAAGAACAAAGTTCTGTTGTTTTAAGCCATCCAGTGTTTAGTAACTTATTATAGCATCCCTAGGAAACTCATATAAATGGGTAACCTAACCAGGATAGCTGAAACAAAATGATACAAAATGTATCAATGAACATGATGATAAACCAACAGAAACTATCCAACCTGGAGAACACAGAGAAAGATAATTGAAGAAAAATATTTACAGGTTATTTGGAAATTATCAAGCATTCTAACATATGTGTAATTTTGGATCCCAGAAAGAGAAAAATAGATAAAGGACAAGACTTTTTGAAGAAATAATGTCTGAAAACTCTCCAAATTTGGTTTAAAAAAATTACAGATTTGGGCTTCCCTGGTGGAGCAGTGGTTAAAGAATCCACCTGCCAGTGCAGGGGACAGGGGTTCGAGCCCTGGTCCAGGAAGATCCTACATTCTGCGGAGCAACTAAATCCGTGCCACAACTACTGAGCCTGTGCTCTAGAGCCCACCAGCCACAACTACTGAGCCTGTGTGCCACAATTACTGAAGCCCGTGCGTCTAGAGGTCATGCTCTGCAACAAAAGAAACCACCACAGTGAGAAGTCCGTGCACTGCAACGAGGAGTAGCCCCTGCTTGCTGCAACTAGAGAAAAGCCCATGCACAGCAATGAAGACCCAATGCAGCCAAAAAAAAAAAAAAAAAATTTGTTTAAAAAAAAATACAGATTCAAAAACCTTAATAAACTCCAAGAGGGTAAATATAAACAGAAAAACTCCTAGACACATTTAAACTATTAAGAGTAAAATCAAAATGAAAAATCTTAAAAGCAGAGAGAAAAATATGATATAATGTATACAGGGAATAATGATTTTTTGACTTTTAACAAAAACAATGAAAGCCAAAAGGCATTGGAATTACATAAAATTCTATCAATCAATAATTCTATATTTAATAAAGCTATCCTTAAAAATTGAAACTGAAAGACATTTCGCTATAAACAAAATTTATCTCAAAATGGATCACAGACCTAAATGTCAAAGTTAAACTATAAAACTTCTAGAGGAAACTGGAGAAAATATATGAACTGTGTTTTATACAAAGACTTTTTAGATAGAACACAAACAACTTGAACCGTAGGAAAAAAATATTCAAATCTGACACTGTTAATTTACAACTTTTGTTCTTTGAAAGAAACATTTAAGAAAATGAATAGACAAATCACAGATTGCGTGAAATTAATTGCATACCACAGTTAAACAAAGATTTGTATCCAGAATATACTAAGCACTTACACAACTGAAAAAGGAGAAAATAAACTATCCAATTAAAAGATGGGCAAAAGAGTTAAAGACAATTCACAAAAAAAGGTTATGAATGTAGCAAATAAGTTTATGAAAAGATGTTCAGCAATATTGGTCATGAGGAAAATGCTAATTAAAACCACAGTAAGATACCACTACAAACTCACTATCTAGAATTAGAAATAGACAATACCCAAATATTGTCAAGAATGTGGAGGAACTGGAGCCCTCATACATTGCTGGTAGGAATATATGTATATAAATTATACAGTCACTTTGGAAAACAGTTTGGCAACTTTTAAAAATAATGAACTTACCCTTATCACATAATATAGAAACGTAATTACTAGGAAATAAGAAACATGCATCCAAAGAAAGATTTTTATGTGGAAATTTATAGCAGCATTATTCCTAACAGCCAAAACCTAAAAACAACCAAAATGTCAAGCAACATGTGATGGATAAATACAATGCTGTATATCCATACTCGTGGTAACAACTGAACAACTGTATAATTGTTCTTTAAACTCATCAAACTATAAATTTATGACATAAATTTTATAACAGGTAGCCCAAAAATAAATTTAACTTGATGAACTGTCATAAATATACTCTTCAAATAGTCTAAGGTTTTGTAACTAGTAAACTTTCTTTCTCACATGGCAATAATCAGTCAACATAATTTAATGAGTACCACAAATATATATGTAAAGAAGTCTTCCTTCTGAACATAAAAGAAAATGTATGATGTTATCCCCTACATCCAAGGCACATAAATATTGTTTTTCCTCTTGGTTTTATTTTAACCCTCTCAAGGAGGAAGGAACTGCTTTTCGTGTGAAACTTTTATATGACAGGTACTGGTTTAGATTCTTTACATGCATTATTAAATTAACATTGACTTTTAAAAAATGTGCATGTTATAATAAACATTATATGTCTGGTTTCAGAATATCAATGAACCTGTTGATGGTCAGACAGAAAGCAGATAAACTGGAATTTGAATCAGGGCTTCAAAGTATGTGGTTTTCCTTCATTTTGGCTTTTTTCCCCTTACATATGAGACTAAAGATACCCTTGTTCACAAAACGTAACTATTAGGACCCAAAATTAAGACCATCTGTATTGACATGGCTTAACTGTTTGCTTCAGGAAATTACTGTAAACCAATTTATCTGGACAAATAGTTTACTTCTGGGCAAAACTCTCTCCTATCAGGACAATATATTGCTCATCTGGTCAAACAACTCACTTTTCAAATACCAATTTACTTATTAGGTCTCACTTTGAATCTTTTGATGCTGTGTATTCAAATACTCAACAGTTATATCACAGATGTTCCCCATCTTATTTACTCATTCTAGCCCAGAACCCAAAATCCTATAAATATTACCGACTGCCCCATTCTGAAACACATCCAATGCTCTTTCAATGTCATGTTTTCTCTTGCTGTAGTAGGCAGTCCTTAGAAGACAAACTTTGGCTTAGGTCTTCTATTTAAATTATATGAGAATTTTCCTCATTTTTGTTTGTTTGTTTGCTTGTTTGTTTGGTCTCTGAGAGTGTGACTTAGTGATAGATCCTATCACCAAAATTTCCATCCGCTGGATTTTCTGGATCTTAAATTTCAGACAGCTAACCAAATAGCATGGGAGCCTAAGCCATGAGGTGTCCCAGCAACATATATATATATAATCAACCATTGCCATTCTTTCAGGATTGCTTCTCGTTTTAAGTGTATGTCTCCTCCAAGTCAGATGCTAGCTTTTTAAAAAACATGTATTTCACATCTTAACTCTAATTTTCATATTTCTAAGTGGCAAAATTTTATCAAAGATAATTTTAAATTATAGTAGGATTTAGGGAACTTTCAATATAAATAAAATTGTTCATTTGAGAAATATCTTAAAACAAAAAGGGAACAAAATTCCAAATGCCTAGTGATCTCCATTTCTTCACTGGTTTGAGGAAGCTCCTAAATAATTTTTTATAACAACACTGCATCCTGAACATCTCCCTTAAACAAAACAAGTAAAATCTGTGAAAATGTAAAACATTCTTTGAGACCTTCCACATTGTAACCTGAACATGACTTTTATCCTACTCTTGCTCTTCCCTTATTATATATGTCCCTCCACATACTCTTCCTTTTTTTAATGAATTTATTTATTTATTTTTGGCTGTGTTGGGTCTTCATTGCTGCTTGCAGGCTTTCTCTAGTTGCGGCAAGGGGGGCTACTCTTCAATGCCGTGCACGGGCTTCTCATTGCGGTGGCTTCTCTTGTTGCGGAGCACGGGCTCTAGGCGTGAGGGCTTCAGTAGTTGTGGCTGACAGGCTCTAGAGCGCGGGCTTCAGTAGTTGTAGCAAACGGGCTTAATTGCTCCACAGCATGTGGGATCTTCCTGGATCAGGGCTCGAACCTGTGTCCCCTGCATTGGCAGGTGGATTCTTAACCACTGTGCCACCAGGGAAGTCCCCATGTACTCTTCCTATACTCCTCTTTCTAACCCACTTCCTTTTAGTTCTGGGGGACCAGAAACTCACAAAGATAAATTGTCTCTTAAAGTTAATGCTAGTTCAGAACAGAGCAAGCCCATTACGATTGATTTTAAGCCTTGATTTCAGTCTGAGCTGAAAACCATTGTTAAAGACTTAAAGCTTAGATAAGATAGAAGGAAATTTACAGATCAGTGTAGAATAGATCTGGAAACATAGAATCAAGGGTTCCCTGATCTGTATCAATTGGTTCATATGTTATTAGGAACCTCGTATGTGAAAACGTATACAGGAAGGAAATAATGAAGGTGACCTAAGAAACCCAGATTTGCTTCTTTATTTTGTACATGAACATCTCATTGTTCTAGCACTGTTTATTGAAAAGACTAGCCATTTTCTTTGATCTTTGTTTAAAAAAAAACCAATTGATTATATTTATGGGAGTCTGTTTCTGTTGCCTTGATCCATGTGTCTATACCTCACCAATACAATGCCGTCTTGATTACTGTAGAGACATAGCAGAAAACATATTTTTAATCCTAACTTTCCCACAGATTAAAACCCTGTAAGTTTAATTTACTGAAGTTTTCCCACACAATGTTTGCATATTTAATTTTTCCCTGACTGGTTTCCTTAGGTGGAAACTAGTTATTAAGTTTAGCTTGCGTTCCCAGAATGTACTGAATGAAACTGAACCAAGAGGAACCATCCTTCTCTTCGGAAGGTAAGTAGGAACATATTGAAAACATTTGCAAGCAATCATAGGACCATATGGTGGGGGGAAGGGAAGAGGAGAAAAAGAGCCATTGTGGGGCATTGTGAGAAAAGGAGGTAGGTGTAATTTAGCATGTGCAATATGGACAAGAAGAGGAATAGCACTGCAGTAAAATATTTTATTCTCCTGGCATCTTCGCTCTTCCAAGGTTAACCTATTGACGTCTAACCAAGCAAGTTCATAGTGTGGATGAACATAAGACACATAGGACGCAACAAATTCTTAGAGTAACATTTCCAACCAGAGTTTTCTTATGTAAAAAAAGATTCATGAAATATAAAAGCTAAAATTTTAAATGGTGCTTTTTCCACAAACATAGCAACCAGTTTTCAGAGCTAAAGTCCTTCTGTTCCATTGATAAATGTCCCTTTACAGAGATTTGGCTACCAGATGGTCATTCTATCTCCATCACCCACTTCCCCAAAAGAAATAATACTAGCTGCTGATTTTTTTTTTCCTTTCTGAATATATTTAGCTTTCTTTTGCAGTACTTCACACTGAGAGTCTAATTCTGAGTCAAGCTAGAACAGCCTCATCTCATTCATTTTGCCTGAGTCTCATTTTCTTTCTTATTAATCTTAAGGTAATTTGGAAATACTTTTGCAATCATTTCACTTTTATGATAAACAGTTTTGTAACAGTTTTCAAAGAAACAATTACAAACGTCCTTCCCCCCCACCCCTGTTTTTTCTTTTAGCCCTATTCTCTTAAATCAGCATAGCTTGAGTTTGAGCACAGATTCCATTTCTGCTGAGTTAATATCTTCAATTTGGGCCAATTTAATCCCTGGACAGTCTTTTTACTTACTTATTATGTAATTATTTTAAAAGACACTAGTTTTTATGATTCTAGGAATTTTCAAATTGTCCTAATTTTGAAATCAATGTATATCTGATAGCCACTGGCTATGGGCCCTACTTAAGTGCTGAATCTTAAGTGTGCTGTATGTGTATGTATTTGCTAAGCTGCTTGCATCCTGCTAAGCAGAGTACACGTCTAATCCTACTGATTTTAAAACTCTGTGCAGACATCACAAAATGCCGAAATAAAATAAATCGTGTTACTATAAAACTCTAGTAGTCTACAGTTTGTAGCTTTTGCAGAGTGTCTGTTATCATTAGGATTTTAAAAGTCGTAAAAGATACAGCCCACCTGAAGTACACAATTGGATCAGGAGATCTTTGTTTGTTTAGATGTTCTCTCTCTTCTGGAGTTTTTTTTTCCCTTTATATTTCTTTCTGCTTTCCTTCTTTCATTCCTTCTTTCCTTCTCCCTCCCTCCTTTCTTCTTCCCACGTATCTTTCTCTACAAAAAAGAAAATACAAAAAGCACATTTGTAGTTCTAAATGATGTGTTACCAGCTCTTCCCTTAGAATTACATTGGATGTCACTGTTTCTTCTGTTCTGATGGCCTGTTCACAAATTCAAAACTGTATAAATTGAGCCAGAGATCAACTTAAAGAGTAAATTCAATACCTAGGACAAATGTATGAACACCCACATATACATACACATAGAGAAACGTTAAATTGGACATTCCAACATTGTTCCTAAGAGAATTGTAAACAAAATGAAGATATCTACAATCTTGGATATACCTACTTTAATGATAAAGTTAACTTAGTAAATCTTTCAGAAATATCCATTGTCTGTCAAATTTTGGTTCCACAAATGGAAACTACAGTTGATCTACTACATTGCCTACCAGAAAAGGATGTTCCATAGCATTGGACTTAGAAGCACTAAAAAATTCTTCCTGGTTTATCATTTCAGTGGTTACGTCATTTTTCTACAATGAAGATATACTTGTATTTCGTAACATTGATACATTTTCTTGGACTGTTGTAGCTGTGTTTATCAACAGGTCATGTCTTTGAGGAATCAGTTACCATAATACCTACTATAAAGGCATGTATAAAACAATAGAGGATTCCTGCTCCAATCAGGGATGACAATTCCACAAATACTTCTGTATGAATGTTAGAACTATGCCTTTACAGTTTGTTTTGACCTCAAGCCAATTAAGGTAATTTCTAAAGAATAAGAATACACATTATACTACTGCATAATGTAATTCAGTGCTAAAGTCTTATGCTTCACCTATCATTTGCGCTCAAGCCCCAGTGAAAATTTTAGTGCCTATGCCCTGAACTCTCTGATCTTGAATTTTCAAAAGAAATTTAAGTGACTCAAATAGAGGTTAAAGAATTTATTCAGCTCTTGTGAAACAGAGCATCTGAAGATGTAGTAGCTTCCTAATTGAAGCAGTCAGTTTTGACAGCATAGGGAGAGCTGAGTAGCTGCCTTTATGGTTTTGATTTAGGCTGTGATTTTTGACTTTAAGCAAAACTCATGGTTGCAGATCATGTCTTTTGCTTGGGTTTACAATAACCATCAGAACAGTTTCTCCCAGAATTATTTTTCCAAGCCTTGTGGTTTATAAGCAAGTCACAGTTCCTAAGGCAAGATGTTATCTAACAGAAAGGAAAACAAAGTGAGTATATGGGGGCCGGGTGGGAGAGGGACAAAAGCTAGAAGGCAGGAAGGAAAATGGTGACACTCTATCTCTTTTGTTTAATTCTTTTACATCTTATATTTTGGCCCTCTGCTGCAAGTGTGGATGGGCAAAGACTCCGTGGCATACCTCCCCATTTTGATCAAATCGTACATTTAAATGTCTGGGATAGTTTATTGATGCAGACCTTTAAACGGATAAGGGGGAAGTGGCCAAAAAAGACACCTCTTAAGTTAAGTATTTCAAAATGTTCCCACAAGTAGTCAGTTGAATTATCTCACTAGAAAAAACAATAATTATATGGGGGAATTACTTTGCTATGTAAATTTCACTTGTGTTAGAACCCTCGCCCCAGGACACACACACAAATTTCAAATTTATAAGCAAACTGTTACCTTTTATAAAAACTGCATTGAAGTTAAGAAAGAGAGGAACACTCAGAGGGAGGTGAGGAACTTTTTTATTTTCTCCAAGATGAAGGCAATTAAAGGAAGCTTCCCAGAATTGGTTTGTGACATGCCAGGATGGAGAGTCCTCATGGTCCTTAGCTAAGGAAGGGAAACTTCATGAGTCTCCGACAGAGGAGATGAGACCTCATAAACTCAGCAGGGGAGGGTACATTGAGTAATATACTTACAAGTTAACCCCACTTCAAAAAGTATATTTTAAAAGGAGTATTAATGATATATAATTAAAATTGATCATTGTATTTATTCTGCTAAATATTAATGATTAATCATATTTTGTCTTTAAATAATGGTAGGTAGCACTCTGTTTTTATGGAAGGGATGATATGTCATGTTATTTATAGCACTTACTACCACTTGATGTATATATGTTTATGTATATAAACATATATATATAAACATATATATATATATATATATATATAAAATTTTTGTTTGCTGTTGATTCCTCTGAACTAAAATGTGAGGTCCAGTATTCAGAGGTTTTTTTTGTTTATTTCTTTTACTGCTATGTTCCTAGGACACATTATAGGCATTCAATAAGTACTTTTTTAAATTAATGAATAGCAATCATAATATCTTGATCACACTACATGTATCACATCCAAGATTTATTTTAGTAAAAGCAAACCATACACAACACTTTCTTGTGTATAAAAAGATGTGTAGATGCCTTGGATAGGGCTCCAAGTTATTCTTTCAGGATGGATCATTTCAGGAGAAAAATTGTATTGAGACCTCAAAATGTCTCAGAGTGTTCCATGTATTCTCAAAGTACATCAGAAATCTGTTGCAAAATCAGACCCTTGCATCAGGTACTGGGAATACAAAGATTCTAAATTAGTATCTGTTTCAAACAATGGTCCTAAAATTGCCCCAAAGGGATTAAAATAATCTGTGAAAAAAGAACTATAGGTGAGTTGTTATCATATTTCATCACCCTCAAGTCAACATATTGAAAAACAGATATGGATACAACAAATGACCTAAAGCAGATCTTTGTAAGAAAACGGCTATCAAAATTCCTCTCTTCACACTCAGAGAGAAAGAACTCTCTGGTATCTCCTTCTCTTCTTATAAAGACATCAGTCTTATGGGATTAAGGCCTTGCCCTTATGACTTAACCTTTCTTACCTCTGTATAGGCCCTGTCTCCAAATCCAGTCACAGTGAGGATTAGGGCTTCAACACAGGAATTTTGAGAGAACACAATTTAGTCCACAGCGTACTCCGTGGTGAAAGAAAAGAGTTAAGTGTTTATCTACTTCTGCTCTAAAAAGCTCCTGATATGCATATAGGAGACTGGACTAGTCTTGTCTTTGACATTTGGGTAACCTAACATTTCTGCTGTAAGTGGTTTTTCCAGCACAAGGCCCAGTAGGGTTACCGTACAACAACCCCACCACATGCACAGTAGGGAACACACTCATGCTTAACACACCCCAAACTGTCAGACTTTAAAGGAAAATCTGTTTTTAGTTTATGAATCATATGAATGTGTTATCTATTCAAAAAGTAAAAACAAACAAAAAACCCTCCATAGAAGGGTTCAAGCAAGAGCAAGCTCTATGTCCTATTAGTTATTATTAAGAAAAGGGCTACTAACAATGATCAGGAAAATTAGGATGTCAGGCTATGCTATAGAAACAGATTCTAAATCTCAGTGACTTCTTAACATAGCAAAGTTGTGTTTCTCTCTCAAGATCTTATATGGGTTAGGTAACAATATAGATTAAATGTCCACCTGGTAACTCAAGAATTCAGATGACTTCTATATTTTGATGCTGCCATTATAGGGCATTAAAGAGTTCCTGGGGCAAGGGAACAGAGAATGGGGAAGACTCGTTATTCTCAAGCAGTTGAGACCGGAAGTGATACACTTTTCTATCTTCTCACAGGCCATTGTCTACAGGCAACTAATTCATAGCCCCACTTTAACTGTAATGGAAGCTAGAATAAATATGGAAGCATACAGAACATTTTGGGCACTCTATAATCTATGCTGAACTGGGTTCCTTATAACTGCAAATACCACACTATATTTAATAAAAGGAGTCATCTCCAGTAAATCATTAATGTAATAAGACTGTGGCTTTTCCTCAATCATTTTAATCAAGACGTTTCCCCCAAAATAAAAGTCACAAAATACATTTGGAAGACTGTTGTTTCCACTTAATCTTTATTCATTCATAACACAAAGTTATTATTTCCTAATAGTGATAGAGTTGAACCAAGGTGAATTCCAGACATTGTAATTGAGGTCTAGGAACCCATCCTTATAAAGTCAGTCTAAATACCCTCATTAACTCAATAGTAATAAGACTTAAAAGGATCCCTCACAGGGTAACAGGCATATCATGTGGAGAGAGCCTTGCGATAAAAAAAATTCCCGTTAGGATGTCAGCAAATAAAGGAGAGTTTTTTTGCTGTTGTTTTGGATTGATTTTCTTTTTGTTTGCTTTTTGTATTTACAATTTATTAGAACTTTTGTAAAAATATTTTAAAGGATGGGATATTTTAATTAGGTGATTCAATTTTGTTTTTTGTCTAACTTCCTTTAAGAAACAGTTATATACTGCAATGATATACACACATTTAGTCCAAATTAGTTTTTGCCTTCATAAAGAAAAATTAAAACTAAATTACTACTCTCAAAATTTCCTTCATTATTACCCTTTAAAGGATTGGTTCCCAAACATTAAAGAGCTTCAGAAGCATTTGACATCCTGGTCAAATACAGATTGCTGGGATCTACCCTAGAGTTTCTGATTCAGTTGGCCTGGGGTGGCATCTGAGAATTTGCAATGGCAGCAAGTTACCAGGTAATGCTGATACTGCTGGTCTGGGGACCACACTTGGAGAACAACTGTTCTAAATTATATGCTATTATAATTATATGATATCAGCTCATTATTTAAAGATTCCTGTAAATCAGCTGGCTCCTGTACATGGCATGTCTTTTCAAGAAAGGGCCATTTGTAATTTATTCTTTTAATCTCAGCACCTAACAGACACACTGGAAACATGACAGATATTGAATAAGTTTTTAATGAATAAATAAAGTATCTATTCTATATCCTCATATCATATTTTAAATATATATGGTTAACATTAAAATTTATTTCAGTTATTCAAAACAATAGATGAGAAAGCAAGGTTCCCACTGCGCTATGGTTTGTTCATCATACTACACTCAGCTAGTCCCCAACTTTATTCTTTTTCATGAACTGAAGGTGAATTATCTGCATCCTCATCAGGATAATCTATGAACTATAAGCTATTAGGATCAACACTTCCATGAGGGAAAGGATGGAAGCAGTACTGGAAAAAGGAAGGAGTTTGTGGCAATGCAATGTCAACATAGGTCTTAGCCAAAACCACAGGGAGCCCTGAAGTTTGCAAAGTCCTTCAGAGGTTTACCGTATTGCATAGAGGGGGCTGAGTACTGTATTAAGCAGTCATTAGATTTAAGCTGCCCCTGAGAAGGGAGAGTGCCTTGGGCAAGGCTGATGTCTCTAATTAAGGGCAATTTCCAGAGAGCTCAGAATAAACACTTCTGCATGTGTGTATATATATATTTTTTCAGCAATATATATTATTCTTATTTAATATCAAAATAATTATTTAATAATAAAATGTTAACATATGTAATTAGTAATTAATGTTCAGATATATAATTATATTTTAAGTTGAGATATATAACTATACTTTAACTTAAAGGAAGGAAAATGCCTTCTATTACTTACAACTGTGTTTACAAGAAGTATTTTTGTTGATTGACTACTTAAATATTGAAAATTAAAAGCTTGATATATTCCTTTTCAGTGACACAATGGACATTAAAACAGTAACACTGCATTTTTTTTTACAGCTATTAAAGGTCTCATGCACATGGTGAAAATGTGAAACATTCTCACACGCGTCATATGGTCTGCCAAATCAGTGATGGTTTTATTTGCTATCTAGAGTTACTATCGGCTGGGGATGGATCATGGTGTTAAACAGGAAGTGTCCTGTAGACACTGAGAGAATAAACTATTTTGGGTGCCTACGTTAAGTGGTCAATATGATGGCTTCATACCAAAAGTGGACTCAAACTTCTCTAGCTTAGTCACAATAGACAGAAGAACATGAATAATGGATCATCTTGGGAATAAGAGTTATAGAATTAAGAAGCCCCACTATCAAAGAGAAAGCGGGATGTTGAACATTACAACCTGACTACTTAGGAGACAAGAAGGATTAGATGGACTGTACTTCAGTGTGCCTATTAGTATAATGAGAAGTATCAAAACAAATGTCTCCATACGGAGGTAGGTGTAAATGTATTCCCTATACTAACACTTAACTCATTTACTTATCACTCAGACTCTTTATTCACTTACCAGCATATGGTTATTGGATGTGTGCTACTTATTGAAAATATTGTGGAAAAAATTTTTATACATAGGTGAACAGAGACATCTCTGGATATAAAAACACTAGAGTGTTTTTAAAAATGTTTTCACATGTCTATTTTTGTTGTTGTTTCTAATCGAAAAGAAATAAATCAAACATTAAAAATCTTCCCTGGTTCAAGTTCTCATCTTATACATGGACTATTGTAACATTCTTTTAACTAACATCTGTCTTCCACTTTAATGTAAGTCTTACGTGGACTCTGGAGCACACGTTGTATCTTATGATTATCCATGTTCAAAATGTTCAGTAGATCTTCATTGCCGATGTGATGTTAAAATGTTTCATTTCCAAGTACTTTATGCTCTCGTATCTCCTCATGCTCCCAACCCTTAATTCCACTTAACCTTCAAGTGTGGTCATTGCAATGTCAAACCATGTCATTCTTTTGCTCTCTTATAGCTCTTTTGCTGTTGTTGTTTCTAATAATTTCTCTGCCAAAAATGTTTCCTCTACCTTTTTCCCCTCCAAGTGAATGGTTACTTATGCTTTCTAAACCTATCTATCTCAAATGTTAACTTCTCACTGTGATATTCCCTTACATCCTTAGGCTTATTCAGTCAAGTCCCACCACTCTGTTGCCATGGCATGCTGTACACATCACTCTTATAACACATATATGTTTGTTTTGCCCAGTATATCATAAGTTCCTCAAGATCTGGACCATGATTTACCCATCTTTGGATCCTTAGGCCTATAGTTGTTGCCACCATGTGCACATTATATATGTCTACTGAATCAAGGTCACGTAAAATACTGAAAGTTTGTGATTTAACACATTTTGATTAATTAAGCTCATATATAGCAATTACAATATTCCTGAGAACTAAAATTGTACATTTGTTCTTGTTATTCTTGATTAAAAACTTCGATTGCATATGTGTTTCTCTGGGAAAGAGCTTATTTCTAAGTAGCAGGCAGTAATAGAAAACTACAGAGGAAGGTAAAATTGAAATAAAGGAAGGGTAGAGCTTGGGGTTCAATAACAATTCAAAAAATATTCGTTGAGCACCTGTTAGGTTCAAGGCATTGTGCTAATTTCTAGTAGAACTTAGTCCCTGCCTTTAATGTGCTTATAAGAGATCTGATAGAGAGTGAAATTAGGCATCTCAAATATAAAAAAGTATATTTTAGGGCTTCCCTGGTGGCGCAGTGGTTAAGAATCCACCTGCCAATGCAGGGGACATGGGTTTGAGCCCTGGTTCGGGAAGATCCTACACGCCATGGAGCAACTAAGCCCGTGTGCCACAAGTACTGAGCCTGCGCTCTAGAACCCACGAGCCACAACTTCTGAGCCGGTGTGCTACAACTACTGAAGCCTGCGCGCCTAGACCCTGTGCTCTGTAACAAGAGAAGCCACCGCAGTAAGAAGCCCCCGCACCGCAACGAAGAGTAGCCTCCACTAGCCGCAACTAGAGAAAGCCCACATACAGCAACGAAGACCCAACACAGCCAAAAATAAATAAATTTTAAAAAAAGAAAAAGTGTATTTTAAAAGGCCTGATATTGGCAGGCAATGCAAAACAAAAATGATGCAGAAACCATGAAGAAAACAAGCAATCATTTAAATATTTTATAATATTTACCCTCATTTATGAAATATTTTAAAATATTAAGTGAATGGGTAGTTGCGACAATTTTAATTTTAAATATAATGATCAAATAAGGCTTTGTATATGCATATATCAGGAAGATAGCATAGGTTAAAGTTAAAAAAGGTTAATTTGTATCAACCTCAGGCATCTCAAATAAAAATATGAAATACCTTCAACTGTATATCTAAAAATATGATAGATCATTATTGTATTCAGCATTAATTATTATGTTTTTCAGCAAAACAAAGAAGCAGCAGACAGGCAATTCTAGACATAAGTACATTCCTTTTCTTTTCATTCTTTTTGAAGCGAGAGTTTAATTATGAAGAGATAACTAGAAGTGTTACAAACTGAATTCAAATTAATATTTGATTAAATTTCATAAGACAGCATGGAGCTATAACTGGAATGAACAGTTTGATGAAATTAAAATTACTTAGTAATAGATATTAAGCTAAGTAACTATTAAACTGTTTATTTCTTAGGGTGTAATAGCAGGTGCCAGAGGAATAGTATAAATTTTCCACAAACACAACCCTGGTAGACTTTCAGAGACTTGGGACTGTGCGGCTGAACAATTCTTGATCACAATTTATATTAGCTGTACCCCTTCAGACATGTGATGATGTTTTATATACCTCTGCAAGTCACTAATGGTACTGAAAACACAAGTAGTTAATGTTCCTGATCTACATTTTTAAAGGCTAAAGGGATGAAAGTTATACTGAAATCAGTTATGTGCTACAGAAAAACAAAAACAAAAGCATAACCTTTATCATTTGCAAATGTGAAAGAAACAAATACATGGGAAACAACTGGAAGAGACTCATTCTGGGCCAGAGGGAGGAATCCCTAATCAGCAGATCATACCAGACATCCTTAGCAGAAGGTAAGCTTGGGAGAAAAGAGGCTGGGCTGGGGATTGAATGGTAATTCACACTGTTAGGTTCAAGACACTGTGCCAGTTGCTACAAGAGTGCGGTCCCTTCTTCAGTGTGCTTTTGAGAGAGCAGATAGCTAGAAGTGGGCTGCTAAGTGTAACAGAGAACATGGTGAATGCTCTAACAAAATTACAATCTATAATTTACTTTAAGACATATCTCACTCTATGAGCAAAGGGAAGAGATGAGCAAAACCTCTAAGGAGGGAGGTACCTTTGAGATAGTCCTGGCAGCACTGGTTCAGACATCAGTAGTGATGAACGGGATAAAGGCCAGGAACGAGTCTTTCGGCTAGAAAAAGTACTTTGGTTGATGAGTGTGGAAGTAGCCTTGAGAACTTATTCTGGACAGCTAAGTTTTGATCGTCACTCCACCAACTATCTATTGAATTATGGGTGAGTCACTTAGCCCTTCCAGACCTAGTTTTCTCAGTGATGCATACAAGAAATTGACCTGGATAATCATCAAGATCATGCCTGTTCTAAAATGCTCTGATCTAAGAACACATTGGTTGGTTCCTGTTTTGAATGGCTTAGAATGCTAAGTTAATAAATTTCTTTTTAATTTGTAGGCAACTGAAATTTGCCAAAAGTTTTCTGAGCAAGGTAGTAGTATGATTAAGAATATACATTTGGCTTCTTTTTATGGCTGAGTAATATTCCATTGTATATATGTGTCACATCTTCTTTATCCATTCATCCGATGATGGACACTTAGGTTATTTCTATCTCCGGGCTATTGTAAATAGAGCTACAATGAACATTTTGGTACATGACTATTTTTGAATTATGGTTTTCTCAGGGTATATGCCCAGTAGTGGGATTGCTGGGTCATATGGTAGTTCTATTTGTAGTTTTTTAAGGAACCTCCATACTGTTCTCCATAGCGGCTGTACCAATTCACATTCCCACCAGCAGTGCAAGAGTGTTCCCTTTTCTCCACACCCTCTCCAGCATTTATTGTTTCTAGATTTTTTGATGATGGCCATTCTGACTGGTGTGAGATGATACCTCATTGTAGTTTTGATTTGCATTTCTCTAATGATTAATGATGTTGAGCATTCTTTCATGTGTTTGTTGGCAATCTGTATATCTTCTTTGGAGAAATGTCTATTTAGGTCTTCTGCCCATTTTTGGATTGGGTTGTTTGTTTTTTTGTTATTGAGCTGCATGAGCTGCTTATAAATTTTGGAGATTAATCCTTTGTCAGCTGACTCATTTGCAAATATTTTCTCCCATTCTGAGGGCTGTCTTTTGGTCTTGTTTATGGTTTCCTTTGCCGTGCAAAAGCTTTGAAGTTTCATTAGGTCCCATTTGTTTATTTTTGTTTTTATTTCCATTTCTCTAGAAGGTGGGTCAAAAGGATCTTGCTGTGATTTATGTCAGAGAGTGTTCTGCTTATGTTTTCCTCTAAGAGTTTGATAGTTTCTGGCCTTACATTTAGGTCTTTAATCCATTTTGAGCTATTTGTAATGAGGTGGATGGACCTAGAGTCTGTCATACAGAGTGAAGTAAGTCAGAAAGAGAAAGACAAATACCGTATGCTAACACATATATATGGAATTTAAGGGAAAAAATATGTCATGAAGAACCTAGGGGTAAGACAGGAATAAAGACACAGACCTACTAGAGAATGGACTTGAGGATATGGGGAGGGGGAAGGGTAAGCTGTGACAAAGCGAGAGAGTGGCATGGACATATATACACTACTAAATGTAAAATAGATAGCTAGTGGGGAGCAGCCGCATAGCACAGGGAGATCAGCTCGGTGCTTTGTGACCACCTAGAGGGGTGGGATAGGGAGGGTGGGAAGGAGGGAGGTAGACACAAGAGGCTAGAGATATGGGAACATATGTATATGTATAATTGATTCACTTTGTTATAAAGCAGAAATGAACACACCATTGTAAAGCAATTATACTCCAATAAAGATGTAAAAAAAAAACAACCAAAAAAAATCACTGTGCTATACATCTGAAACTAACACATTGTAAATCACCTATACCTCAATAAAAAATTAATTTAAAAAAAAAGAATATTCATTTGGACTGTTAATCTAATGAAGACACATAGGATTAATCCTTTGGGAGGATCACTTAGAATCTCTAATGTTCCTAGGTAAGAGGTAATGAGGAGCTAGCAGAGGAAATATATTATAGAAGCTGAATCCATAAGACCTGTCCTCACTATTAATCAATGCCAATAGGAGAGAAAAAAGAAATCAAAACCAAAACAAGCAAACAAAAAACATAGCTTCCAGCCTTGGTATCTAAGAGCATTTTTACCAGACCAAGCTAGGAAAATTTTATGTGTAAGGATCAATGCAAGACTTTGGAATGAAGCTGTTCAACTGACAACTGGAAATGAAGGTTTAGATCTTTTGCTCTCAAGATATGGACTGAAAGAGGGCTTGCAGACTCAAATGCTTACAGGGACTACTGAAGTAACAGGCTATGTTCAAAACAATAAAGCCATGGGGAGTGCAGCACCATGAAAGAATGTGTCTTTCTGAAGGAGGTAGCTGCTGTTCAGCTTCAACAGATTGGTGCCCTTGCAATTGTAGACCCTGCTTTTCTAACATAAGCCAGAAATTTACATGGCTTTCCTTTTTAAATTATTGATAAGGAAACTACTCAGTAAAATTAAGTAAATGTGGGGAATAAACAAAACATGACTCTAAGCCACATTGGTATACAGACTGCTGGATATAAGTTTGGGACTACTATATTAACCTTCTCAGAATTAGCGGAAAGATAACAGTGATGAAAATTGTGGGAAAGGGTACACATTTTCAAAAGAACAACTCTAAGGAGAGAAGTCTAAGAAGAAATCCTCAAATAATTTTTATACTTAAAAAGTCAAGTAAAAGAAAATAGTGGTCCCTATATACAATGAGGTTGCCAGATATGAGAAAAATATGAGGATATACTCAAAGAGAATGGAAGGTAAAGAAACAAGGATAGACACAGTTTCCACCAACAGGAGGAATTTAAAGAATACACAATAGGGCTTCCCTGGTGGCGCAGTGGTTGAGAGTCCGCCTTCCAATTCAGGGGACACGGGTTCGTGCCCCGGTCCGGGAGGATACCACATGCCACGGAGTGGCTGGGCCTGTGAGCCATGGCCGCTGGGCCTGCGCGTCCGGAGCCTGTGCCCCGCAATGGGAGAGGCCACAACGGTGAGAGGGCCGCGTGCCACAAAAAAAAAAAAAAAAAAAAAAAAGAATACACAATAGAAGAGACACTAGTAGCCTAAAAAGATAGGATGAAAGTGGAAAGGCATAAATTACCTGCATTTTTCTTTACATAATCTCTATATTTTTTCATTTTATGTTTTCAGAAATCTGCTTCATAGCTCAACATACTTATTGGATTGAATAGTATGCTCAATATATCCACTTTTTCATACAAACACCTGGAGATGTTTTTTGTGGTAACTGGCAACTGTGAAGTTACCATCCATTACAAGACGACAATATGGGAAAAAAGACTTGGAAGATTTAACTGCTCATTCGTATTATCAGGTAGACAAGTCCACAATCGTGGTTGTATTAAAACATGTATAAGAGAAAGTGGAAAATGAGTTTGATTTAATGTTTAGAAGATATTTTAAAGTGTTCCTACAACCATGCTTTCTTCATTGACTCTGAGAATTCATCAGAAGAGCAAGTAGCTGTATCTTGCTGGATACTTCTCAGTCTCTGCTGGTAAGAAATCATGAGTCTCAACTGTTGAGAAGCTTTATGTTTTCCTTGAAAAGAAACAGTTCCTTGAACAGATGGTTGACTGCAAGATTTTGCCACATTTCTCAAATATTCTTTGTAAACCACCAGCAGCCACATTTAATTTTGTCTACGAGGAAGGAGCAGTGAGTGGATGATGAATCAGGCATCATTAACTGTAATTTAAGAAAAATCAAATGCAACAATGTCTTGAATAGCAATAATAAGATATTAGAAAAGCTTCTTTTGAAAATTTTCCAAATGTGCAAAGGATTGTCAAGGAAGTATTAGAATATGACAATGAAGAATATTAAGGTGGGTGACAAAAATTGATATATATATATGTGAGTGGGGGGGGAGGGGGTAATTTGTATTTGGAACACACTAGGCACTCAATAATTACTTGCTGTTGCATAACTTTTCTACTCTTGCTGGTCACAGAAATTCAGATCTTGAATTTCTTCTGAGAGTCATCTATAGATCCCAAGACACCTTACCAGCAACTTTTTTTTTCTTCCCTGTTTTCCCCACCTTTCTGGTAGACTCTAGAACCACGCTGTTTTCCTTTTCTGGTCTATTATTAATTCATTTTTTATAACTATGTTTTTTTCTCTTTGGCTTATAAAAAAGCTCAATTTTCCTTCATGATTTAATAAGCTTTTTCTTCTAGTTATCTGCTGCTACTTATTAAACAATATCACTCCCAAATTAGTGGTCTAAACAACAATCGTATCATTTTGCTCTGGACTTCATGAGTCAGGAATTCAGACAGGGCATAGCAGGCAGACTTGTCTCTGCTCAAGTCTGTCTGGGACCTCAGCAAGGAAGTCCTGATACCTGAGGGTAACTGGAAACTCTGGAGGCTGTAATCGTTTGGGAGGCATTTTTGCTCACCTTACTGATACCCGTCATAACTCAAAGGCAGGGCTCAGCTGAAACTTTTGACTGGAATGCCTACTCTTATCACCTCCACATGGACTAGGGTTTCTCATAACATAGTGGATGGGACCTGAGAGTGACTGTCTAGAAAATGACAGTTCAAGAGATGCAGGAAAAGGCTGCATGACTTTTTAGGACCTAGCCTCAGGAGTCACAGGCTACAACTTCCACTGTCTTCCATTGGTTGTAGAAGTCACAACCTAGATTCAAAGGCGGAGACACAGATTGCATCTCCTAATGGGTGCATGTATCAAACTTTTTGTGATCTTTTTTTCTAACTTACCATTTTAAATTACCAAATTTTCTAGAGAAGTCATGAAAAATGTTATGGGAGGGTTTGTGAGTCAATAATGTTAGTAAAACAGCATTTGAAGAGGAGAAAACTAGGTGTGCAAGAGATGTACGTGAGCATTCCATGTTTGTGAATCTGCAAGTCAATTACTGTTGGATCATATTGTACAAAACATGTGCAAGCAGTAGATTTTAAAGGGCCATTTTTGCCATGTTAAGAAGTTGCTACAATATACATGAAGTAATAGCAATCTCTGAAGAACATTAAGCATGGGAAAAACCTCCTCACTACATATTAGCCCTATTTCTCTTGCAGGACTCTAAAGAAGGAATTTATTATGGGATGAGAATACAGATAAAGTGACTAGCTAGAAAGCTACTGCAGCAGTTCAGAGGAACATGAAGACAGCCTGACCTTCTTTTAGAAAGGGGAGAATCAGAACAAGAGAAATTGAGGAAGTTGAATTAAGGCAGTTTAAAAATTGATTAATCGTTCAGATAAGGTTGGTCAAAGTGAAGGAACACTTTTCAGATCACTATCCATGGGTGGTTGGTTGATGATTATTATGCTATTTAGCCAAAGTACTGATGATGGACAATTATTTTCATAATATATTAGCTTTAAAACATTTCTGAACTCATTATAGACATATCAACCTCTTTCTGATAAGTCAGTAATATTGATCTACTCAACCACATGAGGCTTTCTTTATTTAACTGATTATGTAGAAACTGATGGCCATGCAGAGATTAGTTAATAATGACGAAGAGAAGTGGTGGCTATAAAAGTACTTAAAATGATCCATAGGTAGTTTTTATATCCATCAATGCCAGCAAATGTCCAGTATCATTGAGGTCTTGAACTTAAACCTACTGAAAATGTAATAAATAAAATAGTCTAACCTATGGTATCTATTAAGTTTTATTAGCTATTTTGTCAGGCTGGTCTGTGTGCAGGCATATTGAGAGGTGAGAAAATCATTTTTTGTTTCTGCATTTTTTTAGAAACCTGTTCTTGAATATGGCTGGAATAAGTGCAACTTTAAAAATGGAAAGGTTGAGGACTTGGATAGGAAAGGAGGGTAACATTTAGAATGATAAAGTGAAACTGAAACATAAGGTTTACTTTAATGTCAAAGAATTGTGACAAATCGGAAGTCTATGTGTTGTTTTCACATATTTTAATTAATTTTTACAGTAACAATGCTGAATTAAAGCATCCTTATATATAAACGAGTGCTTACAGCTCCTGTGCCTATCAGTAATTTTTCCTTATGGGTGAAAGTAAAAGAACCTTTAATTCTTAAGGTAATACCTTGAAAAGGGGGCTTATCATGGAATGTTCAGGTAGTATTTTCATCACGTTGCTTCTAGCCAAGTGCAGCATGAGCTGCTGCTGCATACGTGAATGAACTGTATTGGCAGCAGGACCTCTAGCTGTTTGATGGTTTTATACAAAGCATGAAACTATTAAAAACATTTACTTAAAGTAACATTTTTTACTCTACTATTAGGTATGTCTACAAAGTCAGATTATGCCTAGAAGTGGGAAGCAATATCTGTTTTCTTAATAGTACATGTGTTTTATATTCATTGTTTTAACTTCTAGATTTTACTACTATTCAGTTATGGTGAGGCCGACAGATATGGAGACTGAAAAGATAGTTTTTTGCTCACAGTTTCCAAGAGGGGGAGGCATGCCACATGATGCAGGGGACATCTGGGGAAGCAAAAAGTTCAGTAAGGAGGCAGAGGGAGCAGGGGGTAGGAAGAAAGCATGGGCAAAGCTTTCTGTGTGGTTTCCCTGAGAAGGAATGGACAAAGCAGGGTAAGCAGGTTTAGGATTGGCTAGTTTGGATAATTTCAGTGGGTTCCAGGTTGCAGCAGCTCTCTAGCTGTCTGGTACCTGCATGGGTGATTAGAGGCAGGGAATAATGGCCCAGACTGTAAGAGCCCTGTGAGAGGCTGATACAAGAGGTGGATGGAATATGGGTTCTGGGTTGGTTGGTTTGTATATGAAAGGCGTACTTACAGGCAAGTCCTTTCCTGTCTCTAGGAACTGGCTAACCCTGGGAGAAGCAGTCTCTCTAGAGTCAGCAAGGCCCCAGATGTCAAAGTTTCAGAAATACCAAAAATAAAAAGCCATGATTAATATACTCATCAATGACAGAGCCTCCATCTTTATTCACCCCAAAAAGAAAAAAACAAGAAAATTAAATCTGTTCTTACTTAAAACAAGCCTCAAATCACGGACAGCCTGAGACTCCTGGTCTGGTGCTATTCTTGTTGCTAAAGCTGAGAGAAACTAGACACTAGGAAATTCATAATTGTCTTTTGCTTGTGTTTTCCAAAGACTTTAAAACATGTCATGAATTCAAAAAACTATATTTAAGGTAAAGGAGTATTTCTTTTCCTGATTATCTAGTGGGCTAATAATATAAGCTAGTATTAAAATCATGTGGGAGAAAGGGAATTTAGAAGGAAATTCAGTTTGCCCATTTTGCCTTCAAACAAAGTAACATATAATCTATAAACAGAGGAAAATCCATTTCACTCTGAAGCATTATTATATTTTTATTGGGAAGACTATGTGAGGTTGTTTTTTTCTATCTTTGATGGTGTGTGTCCAAAAATACAGAAGGACCATCTATTGGTCGACAGATTCAGGGTAAAACAGGCCATCTATAGGCTGAATGTTTGCAACCCCTCACAAATTCTTATGTTGAAATCTAACCTCCATTGTGATGTTGCTTGGAGGTGTTGCTTTTGGAAAGTGATTAGGTCATAAGGGCAGAGTTCTCAGCAAGATCCTTCATCCCTTCTACCAGGTGAGGTTACAGCAAAAGGAAGGAAGTATGGTTAGGAAGGAGCTTTCATGAGACACTGAATCTGCCAGTGACTCGATCTTGGACTTCTCAGCCTACAGAACTGTGAGAAATAAATGTTTATTGTTTCTAAATCACCCAATCTATGGTATTTCTTTTAGAAGCCCGAAAAGAATAAGACAAGGCCCTATATTCAATGTTCAGATTGGAATTTATAGGATCGTTCTATGTATTTTGAAAATGCCTTTGGGTTTTGTAATACAATTATCTTTAAAAATCTTCAAGATTAATTTTATTTGTATCTAACTAATAATTTTCTCTTTTTTTGTATTCCTGCCAAGAATGCAGTACTTCATTTCTTTTATTTTTTAAGCTCTATTATGGTATTTTTAATACCCAAAATACACAAAACTGTATACAATGTGATGAGTTTGTATATATGAATATACCTATGATACCAAAACCACAATCCATCACTTTCAGAAGTTTCCTTGTGTCCCTTCATTATTTTTTTTTCTGGTAAGAAAAATTAACATGAAATTTTCCCTCTTAACACATTTTGAAATGCACAATACTGTGTTGTTAATTATAAGCACTCTGTTCTACAATAGGCCATCTCCTGTAACTCTTGTCTGAACTACATTGCACATCAAGAACATGGCTTTCGTCTTTAGATGAATCAAAATATCTATAAGCATCTGGCCACTCAACAAGTGTCTGCTGAATTTCAAATTATATTATTTTGTAGGCTTAGCTATTACAGGCATAAAATGATCAATGCTCATTACAAGATCTACAATTATCCCTGTAAACATAGAAGACCACTTTTAAATGCACATTTCAATTTGGTTGTCCCTGAGATAAGATTAGTAAGATATTGTCATAGGGTTTTCAGGTCACAAACATACATCTTAACAGTGCACATTACAGCCTAATTCTGGAGCCAATTAATAAATTGGTTGAAATAGCAGTTTGATTATAATCTCAGATGTGCTAATTCACTTTCCTAGTGCCCTTTAATTAAGGCTTTAATAGAGTCTGCAATTACCTGAAAAGTTTTTTCTTTGTCTTAAATATTTGCGCTTCTTTCCTTAACTTTCAAAGCTCCTTCAACTCACCAAAGCACAAGAACAATCACTCTAAGAAATTAAGTTAAAGCATAAAGAAAACACAGCTTTTCCTTTAATTGGGTGAACAAGTACTGTATGCCTTTAAAATGTTTGTGGAAATTTAAGTTGCAAATAGGTATTTTACTATAAGTTATGATATGTTTTCTGTTGTTTTTGCTATTGTAAAAAACATTAGTTTTGGTGAATGAAGCACCACTCTGTGGACTTTTTCTACGTAAACTATCTTGACTTTAATTGAATTTTAATATAGAATACTTAACACTCAAATTTATGTCTTCTGTGTTAAATTTTGATTTTATTAAAAAATACAACTTTATCTCAGCTCGTTTATAACTACTATATTTTGAGCTTTTTTTCCTGTATCAGGCACTGTTCAAAGTGCTTTACATAAACTTTTTCATTTATTACTCCAATAACTGAACTCAGTAGATGCAGTTGTTATCCACATTTTGAAGATAAGAGAATTAAGAATTACTGCTTTGGGGTAACTGGTCAAAGTTACACACATGTAAACGGCAGAATTGCAACTGAGCCAGGTGTGTTTGACTCTGAAATTTGTGGTCTTAACTGCACTAAGCTTATCTCAGTTGTTTGAATTTATTGGCTTATTATTAACTATACCAACATTTGTGTAAAGTAAAAGGGCTCATGTTTAAAATCTCTGGTGTGTGATATGACAAATGTTTCTAACAAACTTCCAAATACAAAGACAAATTTGTATGATTTGTAATGATTACTTATTTTAAATGGAAATATAGATAATATCTTGATATTGTTTTGTGGTGAATCATGCCTCCACTTTGAAAAACTTCACTTTGAAAAAAACCCCAAATCTCTCTTCAGAAACAAACAAATGAGCAAGTACGCCACAGACCTCAGTCTCAGGCTTTTTTTCTATAACTAAATATCTACGCATTGAAAACATTGCAGCAAAAAACCCACCCTGGATTTGACTGCCATCCAAAAACAACTCCCCTCCCACCTACCTTCAAAAGTGTTCTTTCAGAGAAGGATTGAGTCTGTTGCTAGTAAACATGTCTAAGATTGATTCAGAAAACCTGAAGAATGCTGTAAAAATACATGCTATGACACATACTGAAAAGTACCAAAGAAATGTAAAAAATGTAGTTCCCAGCTTAGTTTAGAAGTTGTGTAAACTACCAAAGATTCCAAGTTTGGGGAGTCACCACTTGAGAGACATTCTAGCATATTAATTGATTCAGAATAGAAAATGTTTATCTCATAAAATATACAGACACTAGAATTATAATTGATAACTGATTGAAAATTTTAAAAAATATGCTTGTGTATTTTGAATTCACTTACATAATGTAGAAAATTAGGTTTAAAAATGCACTAATAGTTACTCTTGCATATACTCTTGAAGTAAACTCACTGCAACACTATTACTATAGGAAATAAAAAGAAGATGAAGAACAATTTAAAAATCACTTTGTATAGGAAAATATATTTAAAACTCACTTGTACCACAAATTTTTTCACATATGTTAATATTTTTTGAAATTGCAAAATTATATATCCCATAAAAATTGTAGGCCAATTCAAATCCCAACAGCATTTGAGGGTCACGGGTTGGTGAAAAGAACTTTGAAAAATGATACCAATGCTCAATATGGAGAATAAATATTGACAATAACAAGAATCTTTCCAACAAATACTTAATAAGAAGTGGCTTGTCTGTCTAGGTATTCAACTCATACAATAATTTAAGCAATATGGAAATGTTACAAAGATTGAAAAATAAAACAGTGGAACAAAATATATATTTCAGAAAAGATCTAGTTTATATAAAAATTAAAATTTTTATAAATATCTGCAAAAAAAGAAATTACATGCCTCTTAGCTTAAGCTACTTAGGCCATATTTAAATAACCAGGAAAATAAATAAAATGATAATTCCTAATTTGATCTCTTAATACACAGATAGTACATATTTGGATTACTATATTAAAAATATTTATAAGTGAAGCAATTAATTTTCAAAATATTTATTTTAGATTTATATGGTAATACCTGACCCTAACCAATGAAAATACCTATCATTGAAACATTTTCAAATGCTTTTCTAAAGAAGAAATAAAGTTTTCCAGAAAACCTTTTCTATGATGATTAAACTAGCTTATAAAATATTAGTAAAATCCTGGTGCTAGAGCCTCAGAGAATATACATTACCTGATAATTTTCCTATCTCTGTCCTCTCTCTCTATTTGCACACTTGTTCTCTTTCCTTTTGTCCTACTATATCCCATTTTGATTGTGCAATTCATTGTGTTATATCATTTTACTTCTTTATAATTTCAGGGTCTTTAAGAAAAAATAGATGCTCTCTTCGATTGAAGTGCTTTCCATGCAGCTGATCCATCAGCATATTTATATTAAATAATGGGAAAGTAATAAAAAGATGACATCATATATTTGAAACCACATTTTCATACTGAGGGGTATAGAGTCAGTGTGATTAGAGAAGTGAATATTTAGGTAAGAAAGAATTCTTAGAAAATGTAAAATTTGGGGGAATTTGTAGACCATCTCTGTGGAGTCTTTAAAAGAATTTATAAATGCCCGTCATCTACCATGGGCATTTGTTAGAATGTACTGACTTTTTCACAGTAGGCAATGCGTTAACTAATATATTTTGATATACTTTTATAATCCTCAGCTCATTTGATGTAAAAATTAGGCATTTCTACACATCCTCTTATAATTAGGATATCTTGAACCTCCATAAATAGAATTCTGTGTAAAAAACTTATAAAATAAAGAAATGCGTAATTTGGTAACACTGAATCTAGTAGTTGGAACTAAATTTCATTGATAGCAATTTTAAAGTAAGAACAGGTGATAAATTCAGAGACTCTCCTCTTCCTGATAAGTTTTATGAGTTTATAAATGCCAAATATCAAAAATGATATTTTACCAGGAATAGGGGCAGCACAAATACTAGTTGACTGAGCCAAGGAAACACGTTCTTAGATAAAAACTTTTATTGTGCTTTGTAAAGTCAGATCTGTGCAAAGGAAGAAACAGCCTGAATTATTGAAAATTATGAAAACTAGAATATTTGGTAGGTGGATAGGGAAGATTACAAGTTACAAAAACTTTAAAGAAGGAAGTTCAGAAACTTTGGGTACACTTTAAGAAAAAGAGCAATCATGAGCAACATGGAATGAGCACCTTGAATTGGCAGAAACAAAAAAAACCAAACTAGTGAGAAAAAAGATGATAAGGAACAAAGAGATGTTATTACCTTGTCAAGGTGCTGACTGAAGAAACTGTATATGTTTTGATTAATGTAATTAGGTTCCCCATTCCCCATAATAAAATCATTGGGCACATCACCTTTAGAAAAGTTAAACTGATGCTGCTCATTCTTCTGTAAAATAGAGATATATCTAGAACTCAATATCCCATGTTTACCTACCAGACATGCTAGAAGAATCTGGCTTCCACATGATCACAATTAAAATGAAAGACTATATACCAATTATTCTTCAGTGTGAATGCCAATTTCCCTATTTAGAAGGGAAACAGTACAAAAGTTTTCATATCTTCCTTAACTTCTCTTTCTATTGAGAACAGCAGTAGCAACTGTAATTAACATGTCTAGCCTGCCTTGATTCAGCCCTCACCATCCCTCATCTGGACTGTTGTAAGAGCTTGCTAACAAGATTCTCTGCCTTCTTGTGATCTAGACAGTACTCTTCTACTGCGTAGTCCTTCTGAAACAGAAATCTGACCATGTCACTCTGATGAATAAAATCATTCACTGCACAAAGTAAAACTCCTGAGCACAACATCCAAAGCCTTTCACAATCTGTTCATTTAGCTCCTAGTACATTTGCACAATCTTGTTTTCATCTCCTCCATTTGCTTTGTGTTCTAGAAAAGCCAAAGTTCTTATCCGTTGCCAGGTGTCATGCCATTTCCACCACACTGAAAGGAGAATTACTGCTCATCCCAGCTCCTGGCACGACTTTCCATTCTCCAGTTGTCCATCTGGGAAACACCAGCTTCTTGTGGTCAAGGACTTAGTTTAAATGTTAAAGACTCTCCTCTGCAGAGTCTTTGCTCACCTGTCCTAGCAAACTTTGGTGCATCCTCCTTAGGTTACCCCCATCTCAAATTTTATACTAGCAAGTATCAGTTCCTATAATTAGTTACATGACTGATTTAAATTAAATGTTAGTACCTGGAGGACAGAATAGTTCTTTTTACTGTATTTTATATGAATAGAGCCTAGCATATGGTAGGTTTATAAGAACTTTGTTGACTAGGTAAATAAATGAATAAGACAACATTTATGAAAATTCTGGTGACATCTTTTTCACATATTATGAAGCTGATTCAGACTTCAGAAAATTTTATAACTTTAATTCTTTATGTAAATTTCAGCAACAGAATTTTTTTCTTCTGAAACAAAACTAAACAACTCTACTGCCCTGCAAATTATTTTAGCTATAGTTATAATTCTGTCTAGAATTAAATGACCACAGTTGTTTACCCATCAAGAAATAGTTGAGAAGCAGCCTTAAAAACTTTTCCAGTTAGCTAAAATTTGTTCACAAATTAAAGTTTCTACCCTTCACAGGTAGAAGGGTAGAAGAACCAACAGTTCTTCAGTACTTAGTTTTCACTTAGAATCCATTTGCTCTAAACACATACTTCTATCCATCTGTCCAGTGATTATTAAGCTGCTGATATTTAAATTTAGTGAGGGATAGCAATGTTAAAATTAATACTAACTTTGCTGTCTAGGAAATGATGGCTTAGACTATTAGGTATCTTTTCCATTTCATAATTAAACAGAAACAATAGTGGCTCTACCTTTCATTTCCTCTCCTCACAACAGGCCCTATAATCCTTCAAACGTACCCTTGTATAAAAAAGATACTGAAGACCCACATTGTCATGACCTTTCCAGTTTTCAAGTCCTCAAATTTTAAAAGCCCCTTCTTAAAACGAAGCAGCTATAAACCAATGCAAAGCACTGATACTCTGACTTCTCCACTTGAAAATATAATTTATTTATTTATTTATTTTTACTATTTATAAAATGTGCTTCAGACAGCCCTAAGATTTACTTCATTCTTAATCCTTATCCCTCTCCTGGAGTGAGACTCAGAAAGGGTAGACTTTGCCTAAGATGTCTGTTGCAAATATTACCTGCTATTTTTTGTAATATTTCAATAGGAATTTTTCCTTTTTTTTAATTGCCTGTATTTTTTTCTATTTTTAACACTAGCTAGAAAACTCTTAACGATAATCAAGTTTTAGTGCTTATATTGTATACCCCTTTACATATTATCTGATTGATACAGGAAGAAAAGGAATTATCTCCTCCTCTCCTAGGTTACATTATGCTTCTATTAATTCATCCTAAGACTGAAATAGCCTTTTACTGGCAACCATAATTCTTATTGGTTCATACTTAATTTGCAGTAAAATAAGACACAGTTTTTAAAATGAATAATAATTGTTTTGAAATATAGAGACTTTGGTTAATCAAGGAAAGCATGCATTCTCTTCAGTATGCTCTGAAAGTATAACAAAGTAAGTGTTTCCTTTTCAAAATGCATTTCTTCAGTCACTGATTTATTCATTAGCCACTTTGGAGGCATCTATTCCATGTGTCTTGCAGAAGAATTTCTTTACAAAGTGGTTAGACAGGTAAGTCAGATAACTGAATAAAAACATTTACTTATTCAAGGGAAAGCTTTTATTTTGTTGCGTATTATCTAGATCATTCTCTATAAGCAAATAGAATTCTAGGTAATATTTAGTATTTTGAATAAGAATAGAGTTGCTTGTGTTTAACATGGTACACTCCATGTAAATTATTTCTCACAGTCTTTACATTATAGAGTCTTTACATTATAGAGAAAGCTAATAAAGAAGTTATGGTTAAGAGGAGAGGCAAAAGAGCAGTTCAGGGATGATAAGCTATTGAAAAAGGAATCCAGTAGCATTAGAGATACACATTAAAGATAATCTTACCAGACAAGAAGGCAAGGATTGCTTTCCTTCCTTTCTTCCTTCCCTCCTTCCTTCTTTAGAAGATAACAAACCTTCTGTTCAACTGTAAAAACATTAAAATCCACAAATAAGACTGTTTAAGTCTTCCTTTCTGATTCCCACCTTCCACCTTTCTCTCATTCTAATATTTATTAACCTGACCTAGTCTATTCACCACACTTAACCTGGTTCTGCAGCAATGGCAAAAGTATGACCATATATCTATGAGCAGGAAGTATTGTAGATTAAATAAAAAGATTTTGAGATAGGTCTGAATTATTTATTAGCGCTACAATTTTAGACATGTGGCTTTACCACACACACACACACACACACACACACACACACATATATATATATACACATTTCTTAATCTATAAAATTGAGGGATAACACCAACTCATCAAGTTATTGTGAAGTTTAAATAAGTGCTTAATATATAGTAGCCATTTTAATTATTACTATTATTATCATTCTTAATATCCAGTGTAGGGAGGGCATTTATTTCGTTGTCTCCTTGGCTTTTTATGATGCCTATCTCGTCAATAAGCTTCACTATGTGCACATCTATTGATGTGTTGTCTCCCTTGCTCCCATATTTCTCAGGCTAGCATGGCTCTTCTCAGATCTGCCATTCCTGGCATTTTCATCACAACTTTTCTCCAGGAGGTGCCATGTTCTTATGTGTCCATGGCCACATGGTCACACTTAGTTTAACAATAGTAATCTGAATTATGTTTAGCAACTCATCTTAAACCATTGCAAATTACTTCGAATCTTTCAGCTTTTTTCTTTTTTGGTTTGGGTTTATGAATCTAGAAGAGTACCATACCTAGTGTGCCCAATAAGCATTTTATATTTGTTAAATATTTGTTAAATAGATGATTGAACATATTATTAAGTATAGCTTCAAAGAATAAGAAATAAGTCTTAGGATCAGGCAATTGGCTGTGCCTTGTTACTTTTTATTCTTCTATACATTCTGTGAATTTGTAGTAGACTTCTTTAGCTAAAACAATTTCCTCCTTTATCACAGAAATGAGTGAATCACATATTACACTAAAATACAATACTTAGAATTTTACTTGTACTATATAAACTACATGGTAAACAGTAAAGAGCTCAGCTTTTTTCAAATTATAAATATTTGACTTACTTTCATATTAGGCAAGAATGATATGAATTGTATGGACAAGAGATTGAAGACACAAGGAAATACTGGGATAAAGATGAATTTCTAAATTTTTGTCTTGCAGTCTGTTTTACTCAAAATGTTGCCTTTTGTGTACTTCATTTACAAAAATAAGAAAGGGACCGAGGTCCATGAGGAATCTGAATAAGGTTGAGGTTTGACAGTCTTTTGATTATGACTTATTGGTGACTTTATTGTACGCAATTTGATCACTGTTTTCCAGTTCCCACAATCTGCATGGCCAGCTGTCCAAGGAATGCTGCTGAAGTAGGCTGTCTCTGTTCTCTCTCCCACCTGCTGTTTTTATTTTTACTCGCTAATTATGAAATTAGGTCTAGGAAAATGAAAAAAATTTAATATGCTACAGCTACAGTAAGTTTTTCATCATTATATGAGTGGTTGGTCATACAGTATAAGAGCACTGGGCAAGATTTCATATGACCATGGTTCTTATTCCTGTTTTATTACCAGTTAGCTGAGTAGCACTGGTCAAGTAACATGTAATTCCCCTACTCTGTGATTACATTACTTAAAAGGGCTAACTTGGTACAGATTATGGATAAAGCAAAATATTAATACCAGATTTTAAGAAATTACTCTCATACAGGTCTTATGTTACAAAACATGTTTTTTAAAAAACAATCTGCCTAAATTTGGTACAGGCATAAAGACAGACATATAAGCCAATGGAACAGAATAGAGAGCCTAGAAATAAATCCACACATATACAGTCAACTGATCATTGACAAGGGAGCCAAGAATATACAATGGGGTAAAGACTGTGTCTTCAACAAATGGTCTTGAGAAAACTGGATATGAAAATGCAAAATAATGAAATTGGACCCATATTATACATGATACAAAAAAATAAATAAATCAACTCAAAATGAATAAAAAAGTAAACATAAGAACTGAAATTGTAAAACTCCTAGAAGAAAACTAGGGAAAATCTTCATAACATGGTTCTTGGTAGTGATTTCTTGGATATGACATCAAAAGTACAAGGAACAAAAGCAAAAATAAACAAGTGAAACTACATCAAACTAAAAAACTCTGCACAGCAAAAGAAACGGTCCACAGTATGAAAATGCAACGTAAAGAGAGGGAGAAAATATCTGCAACCCATATATCTAATAAAGTTTTAATATCCAAAATATATAAAGTAATCCTAAACTCAGTAGCAAAAAAAAAAGTAAACAAAACAAAAAACAAAACAAAACAAAAAAACCCCAAAACCAACTAGATGAACAAATAAAAACAACAAATAACCATTAAAAATGAGCAAAGGGCTTGAATAGATATTTCTTCAAAGAAGACATACAAATGGCCAACAGGTATATGAAAAGATGCTCAACATCATTAATCATCAAGGAAATGCAAATTAAAATCACTGTGAGATATCACCTCACATCTGTTAGGATAACTATTCTCAAAAAAAATTAAAACAAAACAAAAAAAGTGTTGGTTAGGATAGAGAAAAATTGGAACCCTTGTACACTGCTGGTGGAAATGTAAAATTTTGCAGTAGCTGCTGTAGAAAATAATGTGAAGGTTCCTCAAAAAATTAAAAATAGAACTACCAGATGATCCAGCAATCCCTCTTCTGGGGATATATCCAAAGAAAATGAAAACAGAGTATCGAAGAGCTATCTGCATCCTCAAGTTCATTGCAGCATTCTTCACAATAGCCAAGATGTGGAAAAAATCTAAATGTCCATCAACAGATGAATAGATAAAGAAAATGTGGTACATATATATATGATTGAATATATTTTTTTAACATCTTTATTGGGGTATAATTGGTGATTGAATATTATTTAGTCTTAAAAAAAGAAGGAAATACTGACATACCTGACACCATGAATGAACCTTGAGGACATCATGCTAAGTCATACAAGCCAGTCACAGAAGAACAAATACTGTATGGTTCTACTTGTATGAGGTATTTTAAATAATCAAACTCATAGAAACAGAGAGTAGAATGGTGGTTGCCAGGGTCTGGAGGGGAGGGGAATGGGAAGATGCTATTCAATGGGTATAAAATTTGCAATATGCAAGATGAATAAGTTCTAGAAATTTGCTGTATAACACTATGCCTATAGTTAACAATACTGTACTGTACACTTGAAAAGTTGTTAAATAAATAAATACTAGGGATGTAATGTACAATAGGATGACTATAATTGCCACTGTTCTATGATGTATATGAAAGTTGTTAAAAGAATCAATCTTGGGCTTCCCTGGTGGCACAGTGGTTGAGAGTCCGCCTGCCGATGCAGAGGACACGGGTTTGTGCCCCGGTCTGGGAAGATCCCACATGCCGCGGAGCGGCTATGCCCGTGAGCCATGGCCACTGAGCCTGCGCGTCCGGAGCCTGTGCTCCGCAACGGGAGAGGCCACAACAGTGGGAGGCCCGTGAACCGCAAAAAAAAAAAAAAAAAAAAGAATCAATCTTAAGTGTTCTCATTACAAGGAGAATTTTTTTTCCTTTTTCCCCCCACTTTTATCTATATATCTATATAAGATAATGGTTATTAACTAAACTTACAGTGGTAATCATTTCACAAGAAATGTAAGTCAAATCTTTTGCTGTACGCCTGAAACTCATACAGTGATATATGTCAATTACATCTCAATGAAAATGAATAAAAGAAAAAATATAAAAACATTCTTAAGAAGTAAATCTTGGGACTTCTCTGGTGGCACAGTGGTTAAGAATCTGCCTGCCAATGCGGGGAACACAGGTTTGATCTCTGGTCCAGAAAGATCCCACATGCCGCAAAACAACTAAGCCCATGTGCCACAACTACTGAGCCTGTGCTCTACAGTCTGCAAGCCACAACTCCTGAGCCCACGTGCCGCAACTACTGAAGTCCCTGCGCCTAGAGCCCATGCTCCAAAACAAGAGAAGCCACCACAATGAGAAGCCCATGCACCGCAACGAAGAGTAGTCCCCACTCTCTGCAACTAGAGGAAGCCTGTGCTTAGCAACAAAGACCCAACGCAGCCAAAATAATAATAATGATAATAAATTTTTAAAAAAGAGGTAAATCTCAAGTTGTACCCTTACAACTGCTTAAAATAAGAAAATGGAGAGTAAACCTAATGACACTAGAAAGTGCTCAGGTTCAAAATTAAAATTCTGCCTATATAAACAACTAGATTAAGGTCATGTTAATTAATTTCATTAAAAATTTTAAAGTGCTATCTCATATGCTAACAATTTACCACCACGCCTTCTCTAAGTTATTTTGAAGTCACAAAAGAAGTGAAAAACAGACTAGAGCTTATCAGAATTACACAACGTCTTCCTGTCCTAATTAACACTCCTCCCAAATACAACAGACGATAGAAAACATGGTGTACTCAGCCACTTGCCAATAGATTCAATTAGGACATGGTGTTCACAGCACAAATAGAGCAGTGACTGTCAGGGGACCAGATAGTGAAGGGCTTTGGGTGCACTAGTGAGAAATCAGAATTTATCTTGAAGGTAGTCTGGAATCATTAACTAGTTTTTAAAGTGAGATAACAGAACTAGTTTACATTTCAGAACCACTGTTTCACTTGAAAAAACTAGAAAATATGTTGCAGAAAAGACAACAATAAAATTGGAAAATTAGATAGCAAGAAGTTCTTATTAACCCTTGCCTTGTAAATCCAGGCAAGATGTGATGATGTTCTGAACTGAGACGCTGAGATACTGGGATATGTAGAAAAATAAGGAAAAAAGAGAGAGTCATAGGAAACACAATGAACAAAACCTGATGATTTATCATTCTTAGGTTCGATTTCAGAATATTCCCTGTTCTCTCATTCTTCCTTTGAACTTTAGTTATTGATATACACTTAAAATCACCTTGATAATTATTATCATGTAAATTATTCCAAAATATAAATATTTTAAATTGATGCTTATTCTGTCAAAAAACTGAATTATCACTGACACAAAGAAATTTTGCACTAAGGTGCTATTACAGGAAATGTGTTCTTCACAAAGTAAAGACATGATGGACTTCCCTGGTGCCCCCAGGGAAGAGCAGCCCCTGCTCGCCGCAACTAGAGAAAAGCCCGAGCACAGCAACGAAGACCCAACGCAGCCATAAATGAATAAATAAATTGAAAAAAAAAAAAAAAAGTAAAAACATGATATTAAACATTAGCATGCAAAAATGAAGAAGAACATGACTGACTGAAAAAATTGTGATGAGTAGTTCTGGCAAAATTTAATCAAAGCAAAACCAAAAGAGAGTTCTATGGTTATACTATGGTGATAATGAGTGGGATTTTTTAAAGCTGTAAATGGTGAATTCATATTTAGTATGTGACTAGGAACCACTGAAGGTCCTTGAAATATGTTGAAAGTGATGTTTTTGGAAGAACATTTTCAGTACTTGCAAATAAGGTTTGCCAAGTAAGAGTCGACTGTATATTAAAGACTTACCCAGTTTTACCATAAATTTTATTAGAAGATATAAGCTGTATATAAGAAATTGAAATTGAATTTATTTTCCAAAATGGAATTGTTTAAAATATTGCCTAGTGAATTAATCTCTGACTATCATTATCATAATAATATCTATGTTTTCCGGGCCAGGGAATGTAAATAGCTATGCTTCCTGCCTTTTGGAATCATTGGGCCTAAAACGGATGACGAAAACAATAAACATAACCAGAAAAGCAGCCAAATGAATCTCCACTATACAGAAATCCTGAGAGGCAATGCCTTGAAAGAAGATGTTGAAAGAAAATAAATTCAATACGGAAGGGCTTTTAATTTTATATGTGACCCTATGCCAGAAATTAAATACATATAAGCAGAAATGAGACAAGAATTGGAAATGTTCTTTGGGTATTCCTTTCAACATTCCCAGTGTCTATAATGATATTCATTGTAGAGCACTTTCATATGTATCATCCCTCTTTTTAAATCCTTCAAGTGTATTAAAGTTATTTACATATTATACATATTTACAATCCAACTCCCATGAGCCAATCCAACAAAGTTTCTACAGAAATTGAATATCAATTACTTAAACCTGAAAAGTGGATGGCAAAAGTTTGTTTCTCTTTACTTTTTTTATCCTCCATTCTGTTTTACTAGTTATTTAATTAATTTATTTCTGGAAAGTTTGTCTCTAGGCATTTTATTGCATGTATATGCTACTCAGAGTGTTTATTCTCAAATTCTATTTAGCATATCCTTCTTTTGCCCCTTAAACATTTTCTTTGTAATGTAGTTTACTCTTCTATTCTGTTAAATAGGCCCAAAGTCATATACTCTACCATGTTCAGAGGTTGAATTGTTTTATACCCTCTCCCACACAGTCCCTGCAATCTTTCTCTCAAGCTCATACATTTTCTTTAAATCCAAACTTTAGGAAGGGTTTAAGAAGCCATATACCATCTGCTGGTCTTAGTTGGATTTCCTTCCTCCTCTTAGATAGGTTTTAAAGTTCAACTTCTTAACATCATTCTTTTCTAACTGCCATCAATATACAAATTGTGTCCACTTCCTCCCTCCTTTTATCTTCTGCTTTCTCAAGACCTCTCTCAAATGTTGTGCTTCTTTGCATTCTAAACTTTCCCTTTGGTGGAATACTTTCTTCACCATAGAATTAACACGAGAAGAAAGAATTATGAACTTACCCTTTAGCCATTGTCATCTTCTTTTTAAATGTTGACACATGAAAGTTAATCAACTGCGACAGAAGCTTGTATTAAATCTGCCTAACGCTGTACCTGCAGTGTCAGGCACATAGCCCTGGACCTGCAGTGTCAAGCATGTTAGGTAAAGCTTGCTTGAGTTTGCCTTGCCATTCTAGAAGGAAGAGTCTGCAGGACTCTGCATGGGGTGATACTCAACACCCACCACTAATATTCAAGACAATTAATACTTCTCTGTGTCTGAACTAGTAATACTCTACTTTAAAAAGCTCAGCATGCTTTTCTTTTCTTTTCCAAATTTACCTGGTTTCCCTTTCCTATCAACATGCATAAGGAGTATGTTTACTGCTCTATCTTGAACTTCAATAAATCATGTGAATTTTGGGTATCAAATTTCTGACCTTCCATTTTCTTCTGTTGACTCTCACTCAAACTTCTCTGGCATGATTGTTTATATATTTTAAATATTCTCCCCTTTCTTTTTCTCAATTAGAGAAATGTCAGCACAAAGTTATATCATGAATATAACTTGCTTATTACTTTCCCTTCTTCATCTTTGCACTATACTACTTTCAAATGTGGAATCCATTTCCCTGAGAGGGTGTGTTCAATCCATAATCAGAGTGGAAGCTAAATGGGCTGCTTGACCTCACTCGCTCCACTTGTCACTTTCATTTCTCTCCCCACCTACCCATTCAGATGCAGGATGCCTGTTACACAGGCAAGTAGAGCATTTTAGCATCCAAGACATCATGCAGCACATCTTTGTATTTCCTTAAAGAGAACATAATTATTTGTTTGTCCAGATGTAATAAATAGTCATTCTATGTTCTCCTTTAGAAAAAATTGAGATTTCTCATCAATTGAACATCTACATTTTTATTCTTGAAAATTGACTGCTTCTACTCTAAAAGTCCTTCAGTGGAACAGACTAACAGTATGGGGATATAATCAAGATTTAATGATGCTAAATGAAGTCTTCTGATTCCAAATCTTCCCTTTCTGGCCCCTTGAATTTTGACAATATTTCAAGCGTATATCCATCCAATAGGCTTCAGAAAAATCTTATCAGAGACTTTGATGTCTCCCAAATGGGCCTCTGGAGCTGTAACACCTAGTACCAAGTGTCTTCACCTGCCATCAAAAGTTGCACATACAGCCAGACTCAGCTCAAGCACAGTTCTGATGTTTTCACACCCGAGAGTACACTTCCCACTTTCAAGTTTTTCTCCTCCTAAATTTCTTTACATAGCAATATTAATGTAGCACTTTCTAAAAACAATGTTCCAAGCCCTTTAGAATGTCTTGTGAGGTAGATCCTATTATTATTTTTACATCACAAATAAACCACAACACAAGAGAAGTATTTTAACTTGCCTATTGTAAGCATCCAGTGACAAAAGACATTTGAACACTGAGTTGTGAGCTTCTTGTTAAATCCTCTACTTTGTGTATGTAGCAAAAAGTCCTTAAATTTTAGTAAATACAAATAACCTCAAATCCCAGGAATCTGCATCAGAATGAGTTTGAATTTTATTTGCTGACAAAAAAGAGAGTCTTTTCTTTCATTACAGAAATTTCATTACAGTATATTTTCATTATCAAATTGATACACTTAATCTTGTAATATTGTTTTAAGAGTTTAAGTGTTATTATTTTTTGTCTTTACATATGTAGGATATATTTTTCTGTTTTCTTTCTTATTTGATAGCTATAAAAACAACTCTGTAATTCTACTGGAGATTACTTTAGCATTTTGAAATAAAAAATGAGCCTACACTTCTCTTATTATTACAGTTAAACTGATATGCTATATATTGATCGTTTTCAAAGAAGAAGGATTTAGCACACATTTATTTACCTTTTACCCATAATTATTTTCCATTTTTACTATAATGTCATATTTTTACTTCAGATTTACTTTATTTTTAAATCATGTATCTCTTTGTTCAAAAATTATTGTGACATTTGTGTTCAGTCTGTTTAACCATTAATTATCTTAACTCGACGTTTAACTGACTTCATGTTGACCATAAGAATTTTCTTATCATGACTACCATATTAACTTCCTTACTTTGATGCTGCTTTCAAACAGCTGCATATTTCAAACAGGACTACATCTGTGAAAGTTTTTCCCCCCTTGTAAGAGTGTGAAAATTACACTGTTGAGCCACGTGTATTTGAGAATTTTCTTCTTTTTCCTTCAAGCATAACAGAGTTATAGAGTTCTGGGTGGTAATATTTCCCCTCAAAATTCTTTTGATATTTCAATGTCTTTTGAAGTTAGTGATACATAAAGAATGTGAGGTCAAGCTGACATTATTCCTTTGTATGTAAACTTTATTTTTTCCTGCCTGAATGTCCTTAGTATTTCTCTTAATCCATGCATTTCAAAAATTTCACCAGGCTCTCTAGGTATTGTTGTATCTTAACTAAGAAACCTATAGATTCAAATTATTTTTCAGCTGAGGTAAGCTTTCCTATTCCAGATTCTCAATTATTACTTCAACTCTATTGTCAAATATATATATATATATATATATACACACACACATACACACTTCTATCCTGTTGTCATATATATGTTTTATATATATATAATTTTAAGTATATTACTATATAATATAATTTTAAGTATATTACTTATATATTACATATTACAAATTAATATTTTAGCCTCTTAATATCTTAGAGGCTTAATATCTTAGCCTTAATATCGTAGCCTCTTTCTTCTGAATGTTGGGCAAGCTACTCAAACTTTTCTCCTACACTACTGATTGTATTTCTTGCAGAGATCCTTATTTCTTTAAACTTATGTTTTAATTTATTTTCTCTATCTCATTCATTTATCAAAAATCTCCTCTATTTTTATCATTTCTCACTTGGTTTTACAACACAAGAGTTCTTGAATTTTATTTTAAAAGTTGAAGTGCTTTCTAAAACTACTTTGTGCTTTCTCAAATAAAAATATACTCAACAAATATACTCAATTGAGTCAAAAATACTCAATTTTCCCCTCTATATCTGCTCTGCAATACTAATGATCCCTATATTGCCACATATATTTATTAGCCCCTAAGATATTTGGTTTTATTTTTTAATCACTAAATATGGAAAATTCCAGCAAAGCCAGATACTTTGTTACATTCTCTTTGTTCCCTTTATCCCCTTCCTTTTAGCTTTTATGCTAAAGTATAGGTTATTTTTTGATCTTATGTTAGGCAAAGGTTTCTTAGATTGGACAGAAAAGCAAAAAATATAAAAGAAGAAGATCAATAAAACTGATGTTGTCAAAAATAAATTCTTCTATTTGAGACATACTACTACAAAAATGGGAAAAAAAGCCACAAACTGCAAGAAAATATTTGCAATGTGTATATCTGGCAAAGAAAAAAGAAAACAACTTGCTTCTAGAGCTTATAAAGAACTCTCACAGTTGAATTATAAAAAAAGAAAGAAGTGGACAAATGGTTTAGAAAATACTTGACAAAGAAGATGTAGGAAAGGCCATTTCACACATGCAGGCATTTTTGACACCACTAATCATTAGGGAAATGTGAATTAAAGCCACAATGAGATATTATTATACATATATTAAAATGGCTAGAATTAAAAAGACTAACCATACAGAGTGTTGGCAAGGATCTGGAGGAAATGAAACAGCCATGCATTTCTGATCTGAATGGAAAATAGTACAGCCACTTTGTAAACTAGCATTTTTAAAAATAGCACTTTTAAAAAAATTGATGTGTAGTTGATGTACAATATTATATGTTTCAAATTTACAATACAGTAAATTTTTAAAGGCTATATTCCATTTATAGCTATAAAATATTGGCTATATTCCCTATGTTGCACAATATATCCTTGTAGCTTATTTATTTTATACATAGTAGTTTGCACCTCTTAATCTTTTTTGCAAAGTGAAACCTACATCTAACATAGGACCTAGCCATTCCATTCCTAGGCAAATACCCAAGAGAAATAAAAGCATTTACCCACACATAGATTTGTAGATAGCAATTTGTGCATAGCAACTTCATTCATAATAGCTCCAAATTGCAAACAACCCAAATGCCCATCAACAGATTAATGTATAAATGATTTATAGTATATCCACATGGAATAACATTCCACACTGAATACTACTGTGGCATACTACTATTGTATATACTAATATATATGGAAGAATCTCAAAAGCATTACATGGAACAAAGGTAGCTAGATACAAAAGAGTACATCCTTTATGATCCCATTTGTATAAATGTTTAGAAAAATATAACTCACTCATAGCGAGAGAAAACAAAGAGGAATGAGGGAGCTTTTGGTGTGATGAAAATTTTCTAACTCTAGATGGTGATGGTGGTTACTGAAGTGAACACATTTTACCATATTTTTCTGACAATGTCAGGAAATTTGTTCATACAAATTTCAGGACAGGCTGCTCACTTTCTGTGGAACAAAGGTACATACCTGCATTTTAAGGGACTGATAGGCTGAATATATGTTAATCTTGTACAATTTTTCCTTGATTAACTTTCCTTACCTCTTTTGAAGTTTAATAGTTTAATAGCTCTTACCTATTGCTAGTTTTCAAGATTATTGCAATTTGGCATATTCTTTTACTCTCATAATATACTTTAAGAGAAAACTAACATTGCTAACTAGCTGTCTTCTGCACCTGAGTGTAGCCTTCTCTCAAACCCAAGGGGATTTCTTTGCATTCACAGGGACAAACGCTCTCATTTCCATTGCTTCATTCATCTGGAATCTGGAAAAGAGCCAGGCGCTCATGCCTTACCTTCATCATTGCTTCCCCTCTGTAAAGTTTGCATAGCTCTGACTTTTCCGTCAAATATCGGCACATATTTCTCGTTACCTGAAACCTTGCTGTTTTTTTGTTTTTCACAATTTTGAGTTTTTCATCTGCCTCTACAGCTTCTCTATGGCTGAATAAATCTAATTGTTATCTTGTATTTTGCCTAAACAGAAAGGTTCTGGAGCCTTTTAAAATCAAACATAAAACTACAAACACCCCAATAGAAAAACTGGCAGAAGAGGCAAGTTACAATAAACATGAAAGGACATAACCTCATAAGTAATCAAAGGAATGCAAATTAAACAGCGAGATATCATATTTGCCTTTTGTCAGAAAAAAATAAAAATATTCATTGTTTTAAAGGCTACAGGGAAAAGAGGCTGCTGGTAGGAATATAAATTGTTTTCTGAAAGAGAATTTTGAATAGATATTTTTAAAAACCTTAAATGTATATTATCTTCTGCTAGAAATTCTACATCTAGTAGCTTTTTCAGACAACAGCACAAATATGGAGGCACAAACACATTCATCACAATGCTTTTGAAATGGTTGAAATCCCTACGTTTCCAATAATGAGAGTAACCGATGGTACATTATATAAACAATGTCCACCTAATGTTTGATGGCTAAGAAAAAAATGTTCATCTATAGAATATTCCACATTGGTGTCATGATTTTTGTTTTAAAATGTACATGTACAGGGACTTCCCTTGTGGTGCAGTGGTTAAGAATCCATCTGACAATTCAGGGGACACAAGTTTGAGCCCTGGTCGGGGAAGACCCCACGTGCCGTGGAGCAACTAACCCGTGCACCACAACTACTGAATCTGCGCTCTACAGCCTGCGAGCCACAACTACAGAGACTGAGTGCCACAACTATTGAAGCCCGCACACCTAAAGCGTGTGCTCCAAAATAAAGAGAAGCCACTGCAATGAGAAGACTGTGCTCCTCAATGAAGAGCAGCCCCGGCTCTCCACAGCTAGATAAAGTCCATGCACAGCAACAAAACCCAACACACCCACAATTTAAATAAATAAATAAATAAATAATAAATAAATGAAATGTATATGTATATATTGAAAACTATCAAAACAAATATATTGAAATCTGAATCACCAATATCTATGTTGTGAGATTAGGATAGTTTTTTTTCTTCCTTTCTTGTGGTTCGTTTTTTTGTACTTCCAAAATGTCTGAAAGCCATATATAACATTACTTTTGTATTCAGATTTCAGGCATATGATTAACTCTGTGTTCCATGGGCCCATGTCATACCTTCTAGTTTTCTGAAATCTGTCTGTATTTGGTCTCATTTGCATTCATCCATACAATATTCCTTAAGAGGAAAAAAATCTTCACATGACTTTCCCATTGGATATCTAGCGACTCAATTATCTCCAAGATACGTTCAAACTACTAGTATAGTGCATAAGATCCTTCATATTCTAATAGTTCTAACTCTAATCTACCTATTGAATTTCATCTTCAGCTACTGCCTCAATCCTCATTCAGTCCATATTTTGGTCTCAGCAAATGCCCGCCATCACCTGTCTCAACCTTATGCTTTTGTGCATATGCTGGAACATTTTCTTTCAAATTGTTATGCGTGGCATACTACCCACCCTTCATATCTAGGTGAATTGCACATTCCTGTTGAAAACTTCCCTGACTGTGCCAGACCTTTCCTTTCTCTGGTCACCCACAGTATTTTGATCATACTTCTTTGAAAATCATTATTTGAGGTATTTTAACATGATCAATTAAAAGAGCTGTCACAGAGATAAGAATCAGAGAGTAGAGAAATATACCTCTATTTTCGAATTCCCAGAACCTAGCACTTAGAATCTAGAAACTTCATTACATGTCTGTCGAAGAGAAAAGGAGAAGGAAGGCCAAAGTTCATATAATGATGAGGAAACTGAAATGCACAGAAACAAAATTATTAATCACAAAGAGTTCTAATCCAAGATGGTGACATAGGAGGCTCCTGAACTTACCTCCTCCCACAGACATACCAATTCTACAGCTACAAATGGAGCAGTTCCCTCTGAAACATCCAGAAACGATATGAGCAAATGCGAATCAGGCCAATGAGAAAATATCCACATCAAAATAGATCTTGGCTAATCCTCAACTGCTAGGAGTCACTAAAAACAAAGAAGGTGACTTGGAAACCCACAAAGATTTGAGAGACAATGAAGAGGTAAAACAGGGCTGAATGTTAAGTCTCATCTCTTACACAAGATCATGTTATCAAGACTCAGAGAGGTGACTGTTTTATCTAATGTATAGAAACCAACATAGAGAGTCAAAGAATACAAAGAAACAGAGAAATACGTTCCAAAGAAAATAACGATAGAACACCAGAAACAAACATTAATGAAATAGAGATAAGTTATTTTCCTCATCAAGAATGTAAAATGTTTATGAAGTTATTCACCAAGGTCAGGATAATAATGCATGAAGGAAATGAGACTTTCAGCAAAGAGAAAATATATGAAAGTAGGAACAGGAGTCAAGATGGAAGCGTGGGAGATGCGGAGTTTGCATCTCCCCTCAACTAGGGCACCTGCCAGACGCTGGTGGGGGACCTTGACACCCAAGGAGATGGGAGGAGCCCCCGGGAAACTGGGTAGGATGTGGTAGGGAGTGAGGGGAGAGGAGAAGTGAAGGCCGGACAGGACTGGCGCACCTGAGGGGTGGCTGGGAGGGGGGAGGGGTTCCCACGCCTGGAGAGAGCCTTGGGGTCTCAGAGGATTGGGGGAGCATGCCTAGAGTTTCCCCTGCCCAATTGGGTCCCGGGAAGCCTGCTGGTCTCCCAGGTGAGTCCTCCACCCTCTGAGGCCCCAGCCCAGCCGCGTTGGTCCTAGGGGTGTAGGAGAGAGGGGGGGAAGGGGAGAGGTGGGAAGGAGGAGCCCTCCAGGACCGGAGGCTGAGGGGAGGTGCAGCAGGCGTTTCCCCCACCCACTTGGGCCTCAGGAAGCCTGCTCGGCTCCCAGGCCAGGTCCCCCACCCTCCGAGGCCCCCTCCAGGCCTCATTGGTCCTAGGAGTGTAGGAGGGAGACAGGGAGAGAAGATGAGAGTTGGATGGGGAGGGCCCTTCAGGATTGGAGGATCAGGGGAGGCACAGAGGGTATTTCCCCCACCCACTTGGGCCCCGGGTAGCCTGCCGGGATCCAGGGCCTGGTCCTCCATTCTCTGGGGCCCCCCTCCAGCCTTGTGGATCCTACGGGCATGGGGGGAAAAGGAGGAGGGGGAAGAGCAGGAGAGGCGGAGGGTCGGGGGGGTACCCTCCAGGACCAGAGGATCAGGGGTGGTGCACCAGGCATTTCCTCCACCCACACGGCCCCGGGAACCCTGTTGGGCTTCTGGGTCTGGTCTCCCGCCTTCTGGGGCCCCCTCTGGCTGCCTGGGTTCTAAGGGCATGGGGGATACGAAGAGAGGCCAACGGGGAGGGACCCTATGGGATTGGAGGATTGAGGGGAATGGGCCTAGCATTTCCCCCACCCACTAAGGCCCAGTGAGACTACTGGGGTCCCAGACCTGGTCCTCAGCCCTTCAAGGCCAGAGGCACTCCTGGGTACCTCTTGCTGTGTTGAGCCTAAGCCCCACCTCTCACCCCCCAGGGCCTTTACCAGTCCTGTGGGTCCTCAGCATAGGCCCTGCCCACCACCTAAACCCTGCTCTGACTAAGCCCCGCCCCCCAAAGCCAAGGCCTTTTCTGGCTTTTTTTTTTTCCGTCCTCTTTTTTACTATTGTGGTTCTGTTTTACATTCCGGTTGTTGTTTCATATATATATATGTATTTTAAAAAATTATATATATATTTAATTTTCTTTTTAATTCTTTCTAACATATCTGTTAGCTTTCCAATATTATACTTTTTACTCTTTGCTCTTGTTCTGCTCCTTTTTTTCTTTCTTTTTTTTTTGCCACCTGCGCAGCTTGTGGGATCTAGGTTCACAAGCAGGGTGACTGGCCTGCGCTCCTGCAGTGGGAGCTCTGAGTCCAAACCACTGGACAAAGAGAGAACCTGAGACCCAGGGAATATTCATCAGAGTGAGGTCTCCTGGAGGTCCTCAACTTGGCACCAAGATCTAGCACTACCAACAGCCAATAAACTCCAGTGCTGGAAGCCTCAGGCCAAACAACCAGTAAGACAGTAACACAGTCCCACCCATCAAAAAAAAAAAAATTAGATGACAAAAAGATATGTCACAGATGAAGGAGCAAGGTAAAAACCTACACAATGAAATAAATGAAGAGGAAATACGCAACTTACCTGAAAAAGAATCTGGAGTAATAACAGTAAAGATGATCCAGAATCTTGGAAATAGAAAGGAGGCACAGATCGAGAAAATACAAGAAATGTTTAATAAAGATCTAGAAGAACTAAAGAACAAACAAAGAGAGATGAAAAACACAATAACTGAAATGAATAATACACTAGAAAGAATAAATAACAGAATAACTGAGGCAGAAGAACGAATAAGTGAGCTGGAAGACAGAATGGTGGAAACTGCTGAGGAGTAAAATAAAGAAAAAAGGCTGAAAAGAATTGACAATCACAGAGACCACTGGAACAACACTAAACACACCAACATTCGAATTATAGGGGTCCCAGAAGAAGAAGAGAAAAAGAAAGGGTCTGAGAAAATATTTGAAGGGATTATAGTGGAAAACTTCCATAATATGGGAAAGGAAATAGTCACCAAAGTCCAGGAAGCACAGAGAGTCCCCTACAGGATAAACCCTAGGAGAAACACACCAAGACACATATTAATCAAACTAACAAAAAGTAAATTCAAAGAAAAAATATTAAAAGCAGCAAGGGAGGGGACTTCCCTAGTGGCAAAGAATCTGCCTTACAATATGGGGAACGTGGGTTTGATCCCTGGTCAGGGAACTGGGATCCCACAGGCCGTGGGGTAACTGGGCCCACGCGCCACAACTACTGAGCTCACGCACTTCAACTAGAGAGCCCGTGTGCTGCACACTACAGAGCCCATGCACTCTGGAACCTGTGTGGCACAACTATAGAGCCCATGCATCCTGCAGCCTACATGCCACAGAGAGAGAAAAAACCCACATGCTGCAACTAGAGAGAACACTGCACACCACAATGAAAGATCACACATGCCTCAAAGAAGATACCACATGCCGCAACTAAGACCCAATGCAGCCAAAAAAAAAAAAAAAAAAAAAAAAGGGAAAAGCAAAAAATAACATATAAAGTAATCCCTATAGGGTTATCAGCTGAATTTTCAGCAGAAACTCTGCAGGCCAAAAGGGAGTGGCAAGATATACATAAAGTGATGAAAGAGAAAAACTTACAACCAAGATTACTCTACCCAGCAAGGATCTCATTCAGATTCAACATTGAAATCAAAAGCTTTACAAACAAGCAAAAGCTAACAGAATTCAGCACCACCAAACGAGCTTTACAAAAAATGCTAAAGGAACTACTCTAGGGAGGAAACACGAGAGAAGAAAAAGACCCACAAAAACAAACCTGAAACAATTAAGAAAATGGTGATAGGAACATACATATCGATAATCACCTTCAATGTAGATAGATTAAATGCTCCAACCAAAAGACACAGACTGGTTGAATGGATACAAAAACAAGACCCGTATATATGTTGTCTACAAGAGACCCACGTCAGACCTAAGGACACATAAAGACTCAAAGTGAAGGGATGGAAAAAGATATTCCATGCAGATGGAAAAAGATATTCCATGCAAATGGAAATCAAAAGAAAGCTGGAGTAGCAATACTTGTATCAGATAAAATAGACTTTAAAATAAAGACTGTTACAAGAGATAAGGAAGGACACTATATAATGATCAAGGGATCAATCCAAGAAGAAGATATAACAATTATAAATATTTATGCACCCAACATAGAAGCACCTCACTACATAAGGCAAATGCTAACAACCATAAAAGGGGAAATTGACAGGAACACAATAATAGTAGGGGACTTTAACACCCCACTTACACCAATGGACAGATCATCCAAACAGAAAATAAAGAAAGAAACACAACCTTTAAATGACACAATAGACCAAACAGATTTAATTGATATTTATAGAACATTCCACCCGAAAGTGGCAGAATACACTTTCTCAAGTGCACACAAACATTCTCCAGGATAGATCATACCTTGGGTCACAAATCAAGCCTCAGAAAATTTAAGAAAACTGAAAAAATATGAAGCATTTTTTCTGACCATAGTGCTATTAGATGAGAAATCAATTACAGGAAAAAAACTGTAAAAAACACATACATGGAGGCTAAACAGTGCACAATTAAATAACCAAGAGATCACTGAAGAAATCAAAGAAGAAACATAAAATATATAGAAACAAATGACAATGAAAACACAATGACCAAAAACCTATGGGACACAGCAAAAGCAGCTGTAAGAGGGAACTTTATGGCAATTCAATCTCACCTCAAGAAACAAGAAAAATCTCAAATAAACAATCTAACTTTACACCTAAAGCATCTAGAGAAAGAAGAACAAAGAAAACCCGAAGTCAGTAGAAGGAAAGAAATCATAAAGATCAGAGCAGAAATAAATGAAATAGAAATGAAGAAAACAATAGCAAAGATCAATAAAACTAAAAGTTGGTTCTTTGAGAAGATAAACAAAATTGATAAACCTTTAACCAGGCTCATCAAGAAAAAAAGGGAGAGGAAGTAAATCAATAAAATTAGAAATGAAAAAGGAGAAATCACAATTGACACTGCAGAAATACAAAGGATTATAAGAGACTACGACAAACAACTTCATGCCAATAAAATGGACAACCATGAAGAAATGGACAAATTCTTGGAAAGGTACAATTTTCCAAGACCGAACCAGGAAGAATTACAAAATATAAACAGACGTATCACACGTAATGGAATTGAAACTGTAATTAAAAATTTCCAACAAACAAAAGCCCAGGACCAGATGGCTTCACAGACAAATTCTATCAAACATTTAGAGAAGAGCTAACACTGATCCTTCTCAAACTCTTCCAAAAACTGCAGAGGGTAAAACATTTCCAAATTGTTCTATGAGGCCACCTTCACCTTGATACCATAAACAGACAAATATATTACGAAAAAATAAAATTACAGAACAGTATCACTGATGAACATAGATGCAAAAATCCTCAACAAAATACTAGCAAACAGAGTCCAATAACACATTAAAAGGATCATATACCATGATCAAGTGGGATTTATCCCAGAAATGCAAGGATTCTTCAATATACACAAATCAATCGATGTGATACACCATATTAACAATTTAAGGAATAAAAACCATATGATCATCTCAAAAGATGCAGAAAAAGCTTTTGACAAAATTAAATGCCCATTTATGATAAAAACTCTTCAGAAAATGGGCATAGAGGGAACCTACCTCAACCTCATAAAGGACATATATGACAAACCCATAGCAAGCATCATTCTCAGTGGTGGAAAACTGAAAGCATTTCCACTAAGATCAGGAAGAAGAAAAGGATGCTCACTCTCGCCACTCTTATTCAACATAGTTTTGCAAGTTTTAGCCACGGCAATCAGAGAAGAAAAAGAAATAAAAGGAATACAAATTAGAAAAGAAGTAGGGGCTTCCCTGGTGGCGCAGTGGTTAAGAACATGCATACCAATGGGGGGGACACGGGTTCGAGACCTGGTCTGGGAAGATCCCACATGCCACAGAGCAACTAAGCCCATGCACCACAACGACAGAGCCCGTGCTCCAGAGCTGGCAAGCCACAACTACTGAGCCCGTGCACCACAACTACTGAAGTCCACATGCCTAGAGCCCATGCTCCACAACAAGAGAAGCCACCTCAATGAGAAGCCTGTGAACTGCAATGAAGAGTAGCCCTGGTTTGCTGCAATTAGAGAAAGCCCGCATGCAGCAATGAAGACACAATACAGACAAAAATAAATAAATGAAATAAATAAATTTTTTATAAAAGAAGTAAAACTGTCACTGTTTGCAGATGACATGATACTATACATAGAAAATCCTAAAGATGCCAACAGAAAACTACTAGAAATAATCAATGAATTTGGTAAGGTTGCAGGATACAAAATTAATGTATGGAAATCTCTTGCATTCCTATACGCTAACAACGAAAACCCAGAAAGAGAAATTAAGGAAAAAATCCCATTTACCATCGCAACAAAAAGAATAAGATACCTAGGAATAAACCTACCTAAGAAGACAAAAGACCTGTATGCAGAAAACTATAAAATACTGATGAAAGAAATCAAAGATGACATAAACATATGGAGAAATATACTATGATTTGGATTGGAAGAATCAATATTGTGAAAATCACTATAATACCCAAAGCAATCTACATATTCAAAGCCATCCCTATCAAACTACCCATGGCATTCTTCAAAGATTTAGAACAAAACATTTTAAAATTTGTATGGAAACACAAAAGACCCCGCATAGTGAGAAAGGAAAATGGAGCAGAAGGAATCAGCCTCCCTGACTCCACACTATACTGCAAAGCTACAGTAATCAAGACAGTATGGTACTGGCACAAAAACAGAAATAGATCAATGGTACTTGATACAAAGCCCAGAGATAAACCTACGCACATATGGCCACCTAATTTATGACAAAGGAGGCACAACATACAACGGAGAAAAGACAGCCTCTTCAATAAGTTGTGCTGGGAAAACTGGACAGCTACATGTAAAAGAATGAAAGTAGAATACTACCTAACACCAAACAGAAAAATAAACTCAAAATGGATTAAAGACCTAAATGTAAGATGTAATAAAACTCTTAGAGGAAAACAGGAAAAACACTCTTTGACATAAACCACAGCAAGATATTTTTTGATCCACTTCCTAGAGTCATGGAAATAAAAACAAAAATAAACAAATGGGACCTAATGGAACTTAAAAACTTTTGCACAGCAAAGGAAGCCATGAACAAGACAAAAAGACAATCCTCATAATGGGAGAAAGTATTTGCAAATGAAGCAATGGACAGAGGATTAATCTCCAAAATATACAAACAGCTCATGAAGCTCAATATCAGAAAAAAAAACAACCCAATTAAAAAATGGGCAGAAGACCTAAATAGACATTTCACCAAAGAAGACATGCAGATGGCCAAGAAGCACATGAAAAGGTGCTCAACATCACTAATTATTAGAGAAATGCAAATCAAAACTACAATGAGGTATCACCTCACACCAGTCAGAATGAACATCATCAAAAAAATCTACAAACAACAAATGCTGGAGAGGGTTTGGAGAAGAGGGAACCCTTTTGCACTGTTGGTGGGAATGTAAATTGATAGAGCCACTATGGAGACCAGTATGGAGGTTCCTTAGAAAACTAAAAATAGAACTATCATATGACCCAGCAATCCCACTACTGGGCATATACCCTGAGAAAACCATAATTCAAAAGGACACATGTACCCCAATGTTCACTGCAGCACTCTTTACAAGAGCCAGGACATGGAAACAACCTAAATGTCCAATGATAGATGAATGAAAAAGAAGATGTGGTACATATATACAATGGAACATTAGCCATAAAAAGGAATGAAATTAAGTTATTTGTAGTGAGGTGGATGGACCAAGAGTGTGTCATACAGAGTGAAGTAAATCAGAAAGAGAAAAACAAATATTGTATATTAACACATATGTGGAATCTAGAAAAATGGTACAGATGAACCTATTTGTAGGGGAGGAATAGACACATAGTTGTAGAGAACAGACATGTGGATATAGGGAGTAAAGGGCAGGGTGGGACAAACTGGGAGATTAGGTTGGATATAAATACACTAAAGTGTGTAAAATAGATAGCTAGTGGGAACATGCTGAATAGCTAGTGGGAGCTCAGCTTGCTGCCCTGTGATGACCTAGATGGCTGGGATAGGGGGGTGGATGGGAGGTCCAAGAGGGAGGAGGTGTAGGTATATGTATAGATGATTCACTTCTTTGTACAGAGGAAACTAACACAACATTGTAAGGCAATTATACTCCATTAAAAAAAATGCTGAACAACTTCTGTTCCACTATGAACATAGATAATAGGTGCTTCCCCACACCCTCACCAACACTGGCTATGAGACCATAGCCACCAACACTGGCTATGAGAATCTTTTTAACAATTCCTCAGATTAATAAGCAAAAGTAGCAGGAACCAAGATGGCAGAGTAGAAGGACGTGCTCTAACTCCCTATTGTGAGAACACCAGAATCACAACTAGCTGCTGGACAATCATCGACAGGAAGACACTGGAACTCACCAAAAAAGATACCCCACATCCTAAGACAAAGGAGAAGCCACAATGAGACGGTAGGAGGGGTGCAATCACAGAAAAATCAAATCCCGTAACTGCTGGGTGGGTGACTCACAGACTGGAGAACACTTATACCACAGAAGTCCACCCACTGGAGTGAAAGTTCTGAGCCCCACATCAGGCTTCCCAATCTGGGGGTCTGGCAACAGGAGGAGGAATTCCTAGAGAATCAGACTTTGAAGGCTAGTGGGATTTGATTGCAGGACTTTGACAGGACTGGGGGAAACAGAGACTCCACTCTTGGAGGGCACAAAGAAAGTAGTGTGTGCATTGGGACACAGGGGAAGGAGCAGTGACCCCAGCGGAGACTGAACCAGACCTATCTGCTAGTGTTGGAGAGTCTCCTGCAGAGGTTGGAGGTGGATGTGTCTCACCATGGGGACAAGGACACTGGCAGCAGAAGTTTTGGGAAGTATTCCTTGGCGTGAGACCTCCCAGAGACTGTCATTAGCCCCAACAAAGAGCCCAGGTAGGCTCCAGTGTTGGGTTGCCTCAGACCAAACAACCAACAGGTAGGGAACCCAGCCCCACCCATCAGCAGTCAAGTGGATTAAAGTTTTACTGAGCTCTGCCCACTAGAAAAACAGTCAGCTCTACCCACCACCAGTCCCTCCCATCAGAAAACTTGCACAAGCCTCTTAGATAGCCTCATCCACCAGAGGGCAGACAGCAGAAGCAAAAACTACAATCTTGTAGCCAGTGGAACAAAAACCACATTCACAGAAAGATAGACAAGATGAAAAGGCAGAGGGCTATGTCCAGATGAAGGAAAAAGATAAAACCACAGAAAAGCAACTAAATGAAGTGGAGATAGGCAACCTTCCAGAAAAAGAATTCAGAATAATAGTAGTGAAGATGATCCAGAACCTCGGAAAAAGAATGGAGGCAAAGATCGAGAAGATGCAAGAAATGTTTAACAAAGACCTAGAAGAATTAAAGAACAAAGAAACAGAGACGAACAATACAATAACTGAAATGAAAACTACACTAGAAGGAATCAATAGCAGAATAACTGAGGCAGAAGAATGGATAAGTGACCTGGAAGACAGAATGGCGGAATTTACTGCTGAGGAAGAGACTAAAGAAGAAAGAATTAAAAGAAATGAAGACAGCCTAAGAGAACTCTGGGACAAAATTAAACGCAGCAACATTTGAATTATAGGGGTCCCAGAAGTAGAAGAGAGACAGAAAGGACCCAAGAAAATATTTAAAGAGATTATAGTCGAAATCTTCCCTAACATGGGAAAGGAAATAGCCACCCAAGTCCAGGAAGCACAGAGAGTCCCATACAGGATAAACCCAAGGAGAAACATGCCGAGACACACAGTAATCAAACTGGCAAAAATTAAAGACAAAGAAAAATTACTGAAAGCAGCAAGGAAAGAACAATACAAGGGAACTCACATAAGGTTAACAGCTGATTTCTCAGCAGAAACTCTACAGGCCAGAAGGGACTGGCATGATATACTTAAAGTGATGAAACGGAAGAACCTACAACCAAGATTACGCTACCGGGAAAGGATCTCATTCAGATTCATGGAGAAATCAAAACTTTTACAGGCAGGCAAAAACTAAGAGAATTCACCACCAAACCAGCTCTACAACAAATGCTAAAGGAACTTCTCTAAGTGGAAAACACAAGAGAAGGAAAAGAACCTACAAAAACAAACCCAAAACAATTAAGAAAATGGTCATAGGAACATACATATTGATAATTACCTTAACGTGAATGGATTAAATGCTCCAACTAAAAGACACAGGCTTGCTGAATGGATAAAAAAACAAGACCCATCTATATGCTGCCTACAAGAGACCCACTTCAGATGTAGGGACACATACAGACTAAAAGTGGGGGGATGGAAAAAGATATTCCATACAAATGGAAATCACAAGAAAGCTGGAGTAGCAATACTCACATGAGATAAAACTGAGTTTAAAATAAAGAATATTACAAGAGACAAGGAAGGACACTACATAATGATCAAGGGATCAATCCACAATTTTATATATATATATATATATATATATATATATATATATAAGATATAACAATTATATATTATATATATATAACAATTATAAATATATATGCACCCAACATAGAAGCACCTTAATACATAAGGCAACTGCTAACAGCTATGAAAGAGGAAATAAACAGTAACACAATAATAGTGGGGGACTTTAAACCTCACTTACACCAATGGACAGATCATCCAAAATGAAAATAAATATGGAAACAGAAGCTTTAAAGACACAATAGACCAGATAGATTTAATTGATATTTATAGGACATTTCATCCAAAAACAGCAGATTACAATTTCTTCTCATGTGCGCATGGAATGTTCTCCAGGATACATCACATCTTGGGTCACAAATCAAGCCTCAGTAAATTTAAGAAAATTGAAATCATACCAAGCATCTTTTCTGACCACAACAATATGAGATTAGAAATGAATTACAGGGGAAAAAAACGTAAAAAACACAAACACATGGAGGCTAAACAATACGTTAGTAAATAACCAAGAGATCACTGAAGAAATCAAAGAGGAAATCAAAAAATACCTAGAGACAAATGACAAGGAAAACACGATGATCCAAAACCTATGGGATACAGCAAAAGCAGTTCTAAGAGGAAAGTTTATAGCTACACAAGCCTACCACAAGAAACAAGAAAAATCTGAAATAAACAATCTAACCTTACACCTGAAGGAACTAGAGAAAGAAGAACAAACAAAACCGAAAGTTAGCAGAAGGAAAGAAATCATAGAGATCAGGGCAGAAGTAAATGAAATAGAAACAAAGAAAACAATAGCAAAGATCAATAAAACTAAAAGCTGGTTCTTTGAGAAGATAAACAAAATTGGTAAACCATTAGCCAGACTCATCAAGAAAAAGAGGGAGAGGACTCAAATCAATAAAATTAGAAATGAAAAAGGAGAAGTTACAACAGACACCACAGAAATATAAAGCATCCTAAGAGACTACTACAAGAAACTCTATGCCAATAAAATGGACAACCTGGAAGAAATGGAAAAATTTTTAGAAAGGTATAACCTTCCAAGACTGAACCAGGAAGAAACAGAAAATATAAACAGACCAATCACAAGCAGTGAATTTGAGACTGTGATTTAAAATCTTCCAACAAACAAAAGCCCAGGACCAGATGGCTTCACAGGTGAATTCTAACAAACACTTAGGGAATAGCTAACAGCCATCCTTCTCAAACTCTTCCAAAAAATTGCAGAGGAAGGAACTCTCCCAAACTCATTCTATGAGGCCACCATCAACTCTGATACCAAAATCAGACAAAGATACGACAAAAAATAAAATTACAGACCAATATCACTGATGAATATAGATGCAAAAATCCTAAACAAAATACTAGCAAACAGAATCCAACAACATATTAAAAGGATCATACACCATGATCAAGTGGGGTTTACCCCAGGGATGCAAGGATTGTTCAATATACGCAAATCAATCAATGTGATACACCATATTAACAAATTGAAGAATAAAAACCATATGATCATCTCAATAGGTGCAGAAAAAGCTTTTGACAAAATTCAACACCCATTTATGATAAAAAGTCTCCAGAATGTGGGCGTAGAGGGAACCTACCTCAACATAATAAAGGCCATATACGACAAACCCACAGCAAACATCATTCTCAATGGTGAAAAACTGAAAGCATTTCCCCTAAGATCAGGGACAAGAGAAGGATGTCCACTCTCACCACTATTATTCAACATAGTTTTGGAAGTCCTAGCCACGGCAATCAGAGAAGAAAAAGCAATAGAAAGAATAAAATTGGAAAAGAAGAAGTAAAACTGTCACTGTTTGCAGATGACATGATACTGTACATAGAGAATCCTAAAAATGCCACCAGAAAACTACTAGAGCTAATCAACGAATCTGGTAAAGTTGCTGGATACAAAATTAATGCACAGAAATCTCTTGCATTCCTGTACACTAATGATGAAAAATCTGAAAGAGAAATTAAGGAAACACTCCCATTTACTACTGCAACAAAATTAATAAAATACCTAGGAATAAACCTACCTAGGGAGACAAAAGACCTGTATGCAGAAAACTATAAGACACTGATGAAAGAAATTAAAGATGATACCAACAGATGGAGGGATATACCATGTTCTTGGATTGGAAGAATCAATATTGTGAAAATGACTGTACTACCCAAAGCAATCTACAGATTCAATGCAATCCCTATCAAATTACCAATGGCATTTTTTATGGAACTAGAACAAAAAATCTTAAAATCTGTATGGAGACACAAAAGACCCTGAATAGCCAAAGCTGGCTTGAGGGAAAAAAATGGAGCAGGAGGAATCAGACTCCCTGATTTCAGACTATACTACAAAGCTACAGTAATGAACACAATATGGTACTGGCACAAATACAGAAACATAGATCAATGGAACAAGATAGAAAGCCCAGAGATAAACCCACGCACCTATGGTCAACTAATCTATGACAAACGAGGCAAGGATATACAATGGAGAAAAGACAGTCTCTTCAATAAGTAGTGCTGGGGAAACTGGACAGCCACATGTAAAAGAATGAAATTAGAACACTCTGTAACACCATACACAAAAATAAACTCAAAATGGATTTGAGACCTAAATGTAGATCAGACACTATAAAACTCTTAGAGGAAAACATAGGAAGAACACTCTTTGATATAAATCACAGCAAGGGCTTTTTTTGTTCCACTTCCTAGAGTAATGGAAATAAAAACAAAAATAAACAAATGGGACCTCATAAAACTTCAAAGCTTTTGTGCAGCAAAGGAAACCATAAAGAAGACAAAAAGACAACCCTCAGAATGGAAGAAAATATTTGCAAATGCATCATGGACAAAGCATTAATCTCCAAAATATATAAACAGCTCATGCAGCTTAATATTAAAGAAACAAACAATCCAATCCAAAAATGGGCAGAAGACCTAAATAGACATTTCTCCAAAGAAGACATACAGATGGCCAAGAAGCACATGAAAAGCTGCTCAACATCACTAATTATTAGAGAAATGCAAATCAAAACTGAAATGAGGTATTACCTCACACCAGTTAGAATGGGCATCATCAGAAAATCTACAAACAACAAATGCTGGAGAGGGTGTGGAGAAAAGGGAACACTCTTGCACTGTTGGTGGGAATGTAAATTGATACAGTCACTATGGAGAAAAGTATGGAGGTTCCTTAAAAAACTATAAATAGAATTATCATATGATCTAGTAATCCCACTACTGGGCATATACCCAGAGAAAACCATAATTCAAAAAGACATATGCACCCCAATGTTCATTGCAGCAATATTTACAATAGCCAGGTCATGGAAGCAACCTAAATGCCCATCGACAGATGAATGGATAAAGAAGTTGGGGTACATATATACGATGGAATATTACTCAGCCATAAAAAGGAACGAAATTGGGTCATTTGTTGAGATGTGGATGGATCTAGAGGCTGTCATACAGAGTGAAATAAGTCAGAAAGAGAAAAACAAATATTGTATATTAATGCATGTGTGTGGAACCTAGAAAAATGGTACAGATGAACCGGTTTGCAGGGCAGAAGTTGAGACACAGACATAGAGAACAAATGTATGGACACCAAGTGGGGAAAGCTACGGTGGGGTGGGGATGGTGGTGTGATGAATTGGGCAATTGGGACTGACATGTATACACTGATGTTCATAAAATTGATGACTAATAAGAACCTGCTGTATAAAAAAATAAGTTAAATTAAATTTAAAAATTAAAAATATAAGCAAAATATTGCCAAAAATGTAGTATATATGAAAATACCAAAATAAAATCAAAAAGTTGAAGAATATAATTACTTAACTAAAGATAGTGCAATAGGGGCTTCCCTGGTGGCGCAGTGGTTGGGAGTCTGCCTGCCGATGCAGGGGACACGGGTTCGTGCCCCGGTCTGGGAAGATCCCACATGCCGCGGAGCGGCTGGGCCCGTGAGCCATGGCCGCTGGGCCTGCGCGTCCGGAGCCTGTGGTCCGCGACGGGAGAGGCCACAACAGTGAGAGGCCCGCATACCACACACACACAAAAAAAAAGATAGTGCAATAGAGGGATTCAACAGCAACAAGATAAGTAGAAGAAAAGATCAGCAAGTTGAAGACAGCATAGTGAAATCCATCCAGTAAGAGGAGCAAAAAGAATAAAAAGAGTGAAAATAGCTTATGGGACTTGCATTATAGTATGCTCAGAAGAAGGAGAGATAGAAAAGGAAAAAAACCTTATTTGAATAAATCATGGCTGAGTACTTCCCTAATCTATGAAAAGAAACAGATATTCAGATCTAGGAAGCCCTGAGAATTCAAAATAAGAACTCAAAGAGATCCATACCATGACATTATAATTAAATTAAGAGAAAAAAAATTGTTACACAAAAAAGCAACATCCATAACTATCAGCAGATTTTTCAGCAGAAGCTTTGCAGGCCTGAATGGAGACATAATATATTCAAAAAGCTGAAAGAAAAAAACAAAACTGACATCCAGGAATACTCTACTCAGCAAAACTGTCATTCAGAATTGAAGGAGAGATGAAGAGCTTTCCAGACAAGCAAAAGCTGATTGAGTACATCACCACTAGACTGGTCTTACAAGATATGTTAAAGGGATTTCTTCAAGCTGCAACAAAAGGACTCTAGTTAGTAACAGAAAAATATATGAAAGTATAAATTTCACTGGTAAAGATTAATATACATGTAAGTTTAGAATATTCTAATGTTGTAATGATGACTTAAATTGCAGAAAGATCTGTTTTGATCCACCTCCTAGAGTAATGAAAATAAAAACAAATAAACAAATGAGACCTGATTAAACTTAAAAGCTTTTGCACAGCAAAGGAAACCATAAACAAAATGAAAAGACAACCCACAGAATGTGAGAAAATATTTGCAAATGAAGCAACCATCGGGGATTAATTTCCAAAATATACAAATAGCTCTTGCAGCTCAATATCAAAAAAACAAACAACCTAATCCAAAAATGGGCAGACCTAAATAGACTTTTCTCCAAAGAAGACATACAGATGGCCAACAAACACATGAAAAGATGCTCAATGTCACTAATTATTAGAGAAATGTAAATCAAATCTACAATGAGGTATCACTTCACACTGGTCAGAATGGCCATCATCAAAAAATCTACAAACAATAAATGCTGGAAAGAATGTGTATAAAATGGAACTCACCTACACTGTTGGTGGGAATGTAAATTGGTACAACCATTATGGAGAACAATATGGAGGGTCCTTAAAAATCTAAAAATAGAACTACCATAAGATCCTACAATCTCACACTTGGGCATATATCTAGAGGAAACCATAATTCAAAAAGATACATACACCCCAGTGTTCACTGCAGCACTATTTCCAATAGCTAAGACATGGAAGCAACCTAAATGTCCATTGACATAGGAGTGGATAAAGATGATGTGATACACATATACAATGGAATATTACTCAGCCATAAAAAAGAATGAAATAATGTCATTTGTAGAAACATGGATGGACCTTGAGATTGTCATACTGAGTGAAATAAGTCAGACAGAGAAAGATAAATACCATATGATATCATTTATATGTGGAATCTAAAAAAAATGGTACAAATGAACTTATTTACAAAACAGAAATAGAGTCACAGATGTAAAAAACAAACTTATGGTTACCGGGTGGGGGGGAAGGGGGGAGGGATAAAGTGGCAGATTGGGATTGATGTATACACACTACTATGTATAGAATAGATAACTAATAAGGACCTACTGTATAGCACAGGGAACTCTGCTCAATACTCTGTAATGACTAATATGGGAAAATAATCTAAAAAAGGGTGTATATATGTATATGCATAACTGATTCACTTTACTGTACACCTGAAAATAACACAACATTGTAAATCAACTATACTCCAATAAAAAATTTTAAATAAATAAATAATTATTTTAAAAAAAGAATTAATACAAAACTTTCTCAAACTCTTCCAAAAAACAGAAGTGGAAGGAACATTATTAAGCTCACTGTACAAGACTGCATTATCCTGAGACCAAAACCTGATAAGAACACTAAAGGAAAAGAAAAATACAAGCCAATATTCCTGATGAACCTAGATGCAAAAGTCCTAAAAAAATACAGACAAAATGAGTTCAACAATAGATTAAGAGGAT